>NC_138202.1:207576294-208207137 GCF_964194415.1 Vipera berus
TGAAAGAGAGTCATTGCACATAAAGGAGAAGGCTGGGAAAGTTTCTCTTCTAACTGGAGCAAGTGCCATGATAATACTTGTGTATACTACAGTGAAAAAGATGCACCAGCAATGAATACACTGTCTTCACACTTGTTACACTCTCAACTATAGCCAGCAGGACATGGACAGGAATGCTGAAATTTATTGTAGATTGTTACCCATTTTGTTATTCTTACACTTGATCTTTCTCCCTGTTCTCAGTTATAAGAAAAATGAAACATCCATCTTGGAATCCAAGATGTGGAGGAAAGTATCCAGGAATAATGAAAGTCTGTGTCTTCTGAACAAACAGATTCATGATACCCACATCTTAACAATGACTGGTCACCTCTTGAACATCTTTGAAAATTCTGAGAAAAGATGGAACTCTCCTCCTCATAAACTGAAGACAATGGGTAGTTCAATTTTCTCATAGGTCCTCTGAGTCCATGACAAAAGTATGACCACAGTCAGATTCTGTAGACTGTAGTCATGGAGGAACTCCTAAATTCTCAAAAATGGCTTTCCTCAACCTGGAATACGCTGAACATATTAAAAAAAAAGTTTTACCACTTTTAGAGTTGGCTGGGATTTCTGAAGATTGCCTCCATCGTAACTGAAAGAAGAACTTATGAGAGATGCAAACATGATCTGGGAGGCAGATGTGGGCAGCAAAACTGGCTGTATTAATCATGCTGCATTTAGAATTGTGTTCTGCCTTATCCAACCATGATCTTTAATATTTTTGGTGATGGTATATATTTTTTATTACAACTTCCAGAGTTCATGCAAGAAATCCCAAATTCTTATAAATAATTCCACCCAGTTGTCCATTGCAGAAGGAGACCATAGAGCCTGTTTGGCATAGTAGCTAAGAATTTTGACTAGAAACCAAAAGCTTGTGAGTTCTAGTCCTGCCTTAGGCATGAAAGCTGGATGGGTAACTTTGGTACAGTCACTCTCTCTCAGCCCAACCCATCTCAAAGGGCTGTTGTTGTGGGAAAATGGGAGGAACAAGCTGAGTATGAACACCACCATTAGTTGACAAAAATAAAGGTGGAGTAAAAAATCTAATAAATAAGTAAATAAACAATAAGAGCAAGCCACATCCACAATATAAAACCAATAAAAAAATAAATACAGGGAGACTTGCTGAACATTCAAGAATTACATCCTCTGTGATCTAAATTCTGGTGCTACGTAACAACTAAAGAATCCACTATGAACATGAAATTCAACTTCAACACACAGCAACTTTGAGTCATTCCTCACTGCTTCCTCTAAGCATTTCATGTAAAGAAGTATGAGTACAGAGCTAGACATCTCCAAGATCACAATCAAGTATACTATGTACAAATAACTATCCTGGATTCTGCAATGAATTTGGTATTTGCCCAATCAATCTGCGAATAATCCATGCATTTAAATGACACCAAACATACTGACAAATAATTTATCCAGTTAAAAAAGTGACATTAGAAATTACATACTGTCACATTGTCCATATATCTTTATATGCAGATAGATTAACACTATACAGAAATGCCTTTGAAAATATGTCAAGCATGGCTTTATGGCAGCCTGCTGTTGCTTGTTTCTCTGTTAACAGTCAATAAAAATAGCCTATCACCTTCTTTGTTTTAAATGGTGCTTAATATGTTTGAGAAAGAACAATGTTATCCTTTAAATTTACCTTACAATGAGAAGGGTCTTCAGAGTTGCTTCCCATGTTTGTACAAAGATCAGACTTTCTAAAGGATGAGAAAATGTAGTAACAAGCATATTTATCACCTTGGAAAGGACTTTAGACAACACACCAAAGCTTGTCAATCTGTAACTGGAGCTATTGGCCGTTGAGTCATATAATAAATTATATAGTCTTGAAAGTTCACACTTGCATAAGAATATTACTGGGTGAAACTGATTGTCCCTCCTTTTTAGTAATGATAGCTTTTCAAAGCTTTCTGTGAAAAACGTAAGAACAGAGTTGCAGGATGAATAATTTGCTAACTGATGTTTACACAAAACTGCAACAGTGGTATGTAAGGACCAGGGAATCAATACGTATAGGGCAGCTTGTAGGGATCTGCATTTTGGAAAGTATCTCAGCACAGTCATCTTTGATAACCATCTTAGATAACCAGTGGCAAGTCAATTTATATCTTCCAACATATCATGACCCATCTGATAATCCTTTCTAACTTTCATCAAAAATTGACGCACCGTCCCCTGTGTAACATGACCTCCTCTGAATTTTAATCATTATAATTACAATAATTCAACAATTCCATAGACTAATTTTAATCAGGGCCAAGATAAATCAAATTGGTTTTCATTTACAAGCAAACCAATGTAGGAACTGAAAGTTTGTTCTGACCAAAGTTAAGTCAAAAGACATTATTGATTTTACTGGTGAAGTTTATTTCCAATTAAACATTAAGAGAATTTATCGTGTGCACCAAGCTACCTGCACCAGCCCTTACCTTACCTTTCTGTTGTTACTTGTCACACTTAAATCTGTGATGTTTCTTGCCAGCCTCTCTTTAGCAACCAGACTGTACTTGGAGAAGACTTCCAGGGTAAAAGAAATTTTCTTCTTTCAAGATTGTGACTCATGAACTCTGTGGCTTTACTTTCTTAAACAGCAGAAGATATATGTATGCAGAGGACCAGCCAGCATAATTGGCTTGCAGTACTGTGGAAAAGCCCCACCCACTACAGACTGGGGAGGTATTTACCATAGAGACATCTCCATGTGATTGTGGGATGGTGAAATGGTCGTGGTAGTCTTTTCCTCCAAAAGAAAGGAATAAGATATCTATTCTCAAGGAATTGTGGAATATGGGCAAAACCTGCTTTAAAAATAGCAGTTCAAACAATTGTGTCACCAGGATTGGCTGGTAATTCAAAAGAGAAAATGGAAATGATCAAAACACAGATTGTCATGTAGAATGCAATTGATTTGCACACCCATTTGATAGAAGATACTTTCTCCCAAGCTCCAAAGACAGTATATTTTAGTCATTTTATGGCTGTGGGCAAATGAGCAGGCATTCTGCCAACAATTATATACTTCTAAAGAAGCTATTTTTCTTCAATTGGCACAGCCATCTTACTCCCTATGACTGCTCAATTCCTTATCTTCATCCACCCTTGGCAGTGGGCCTGGTGATATTTCTTCACAAATATATCGCTCCTAGAAAGGGTAGATACATACATAAAGATGTAGAAATCTGCACACGAGTTTATTTGTTTACAGTTGCAGAATGGTTTTGTTGTAGATGTGCTATGGCTATTTCAAACAGCATGAAGAAATAACATTGCTTTGCCATTTGGAAATGTATGTAGTTTAATAATAATTGTAAAAAAATATCTACTGCTGATGAATAGTTTAAACCCTCTCTAATCCATATGTAAAGTTTTAGACAATTGCACTTTATCATTCATACCTTGATCTCACTCAGTATATTGATCGGGACAAATCCAAACTTGTTCGGTCAAATTGCCTAATCCAGTCCAGAGATCTACCCTGAAATCCGGAAATAACCTTGAAATAGTTTAAAGCCAATAACACCCTTCCCCTTGTTTTAGGGATCCAGTCTGAGTTTAGCAGAAGGTATGTTTTCCGAACGTTATGCTGGGGCTTCTACCATGAAACCAGAGAAGGACTTAAATGTCTGATTCAAACTCTCACTTCTTGGCATTGCTCTTCCATAATATGTAGAAAAGATCCTGCCTCATTAGCCATAATCTACTAACAAGTTACATAAACCTTGACACATTCATCGAACAAGGTTGGGCATTTGTGTTACTTGTATATCTTTGACTATGGCTAAATCTGATTTCTCCGTGTTAAGGAATTTCTTGATTAAGTAAATTAGCTCTGTACTGGCAATCAATACCTGGGAAGATCCTGGAAAAGATAATAAAAAAACAGATCTGCGAACAATTAGTAGCAAATAAAGTTATAACCAATAGACAGCACGGGTTTGTCAAAAACAGATCATGCCAAAACAATCTTATTTCATTTTTCGATAAAGTGACTAAACTCATAGACCAGCAAAATAATGTGGACGTAGTATACTTAAACTTCAGTAAGGCATTTGATAAGGTAGACCACAACCTGCTGCTTAGTAAGCTAGAAAAAGGTGGGATAGACACCACCACCACCAGATGGATCTGTAGCTGGCTGACAAACCATACTCAGTGAGTAGTCCTCAATGGTACTACATCCACATGGAGAGAAGTAAGCAATGGGGTACCACAAGGCTCCGTCTTAGGCCCAGTACTCTTCAATATCTTAATGACCTAGACAAGGGAATAGAAGGGGAACTCATCAAATTTGCAGATGACGCTAAACTGGCAGGAATAGCCAACAACCCAGAAGACAAACTCAGGATCCAAAAAGATCTTGACAAATTTGAGCAATGGGCCCTATCCAACAAAATGAATTATAATGTGAGGAAAAGCAAAGTTTTACATTAGGCAGGAAAAATCAAAGGTATAGGTACAGACTAGGCGAGACCTGGCTTAAAAAAAGTAACTGTGAGAGGGACCTTGGATCACTTGACTACAAGCCAGCAGTGTGCAGCAGTTATACAATCCTGGGTTGTATAAACAGAGGAATAGAATCAAGATCATGTGAAGTATTAGTACCGCTTTATAAAACCCTAGTAAGACCACACCTGGAATACTGCAGCCAGTTTTGGTCATATCACAAAAAAGATGTTGAGAGTTTGGGGAAAATTCAGAGAAGAGCAACTAAGATGATTAAAGGCCTGGAGATTAAAACATACAAGGAATAGCTGCAGGACTTGGGTTTGGCTAGTCTACAGAAAAGAAGAAATAGGGGGGACATGACAGCAGTATTCCAGTATTTGAGAAGCTGCTACAAAGAGGAGTGGATCAACTTATTTAGCAAAGCACCTATAGGCAGGACAAGAAACAATGGATGGAAACTAATCAAGGAGAAAAGCAACCTGGAACTAAAGAGAAAGTTCCTAACAGTGAGGACAATTAACCAGTGGAACAGCTTGCCCCCAGAGGTTGTGGGTGCTTCATCACTGGAGGTTTCTAAAAAGAGACTGGACAGCCACTTGTCTGAAGTGATATAGGATCTCCTGCTCAAGCAGGGGCTGAACTAGAAACTCCAAGGTCTGTTCCAGCTCTATTCTATTCTATTCTATTCTATTCTATTCTATTCTATTCTATTCTATTCTATTCTATTCTATTCTATTCTATTCTATTCTATTCTATTCTATTCTATTCTATTCTATTCTATTCTATTCTTGTTCTGATCTAGAGGAATATTAGCTAATCCTGTTAAATTGTGCAAAAATGGTCAGGTTACTGGGGTAGTTTCTGGTGATTTTTGTGTGTGTGTGCCTTCAAATCACTCTTGACTACTAGCGACTGTGTAGACAAGACCATATAGTTTTCTGGGCAAACTTTTTCAGAAGTGGCTTACCATTGCCTGCTGAGAGAGAGACACTGGTCCAAAGTCATTTCTCTGGCTTTCTGCCCAAGACAGGACTAGAACTCATAGTCGCCTGGATTCTAGTCCAGAAATCTCAATCATTACACCGAAATACCTGTCCTCTGTGAAGCCATATAATCTGCATTAGTCTTTTGAATGAAATATGCCCTAATCACGTACCCCAAGAGCAGCTACGTTGAGCTATCTTTTCAACATTTCTCTTACTGATATTCCTTGCACAAGCAGAAGGATGAGGGGAGCTTCAAATACGCACGGTCTCCATCTAAATTAAAATATGGCACAGGACAAGGTGAACAGAAAAGACTGGCGAATTAAGCACCCGCGTGAGAGGAAAATCAATCCTAACTATGCAGAGACAGGAAATCTGAGCCCTTCCTGTTTTAGCTGAATTGCATTTACCACTTTTTCTCATCATTGGGCATCCAGCTCTGAATTAATGAGTAAAGAGATGAGTAATGAATTAATAGAGGGACTGAGATAGCTGGGATAGCTGACAAGCCTTTCAATAAGTTGGCCAGATCAAAATGCTCACCATCTGGAAATATTAAAGGGTTTTATAGTATTACTGAGATTAAAGAAGTTGACTATGTAAGACAAGTTTAAGTGGAAAAATAAGATGGGGTATTCACAGGGGAATTTCCAGAGAAAAAAAATGGGGGGGATTATTTATGCTCACATTTATCTATTCAGTGTTTTGTCCATTGCAATCAAGAAATATTTAAGCTTTCTGTGTCGAGACTCAGGGACAAGGAATGAAGACTTTGCTATATGTGCAGGACAAAGTCCATCTCAGTAGCTCTTTAACTAGCAGTTTATTAATTAGACAATGAAATTAAGAGTTAACTACTTGGTTATGTTCCAAAGAATATTTGCCACTGTGTGACAGAGGAAAAACTCCTCTGAAGAGAAGAGGCACCAGCACCGCATGAAGTTAAGAATCCAAGGAAAGTCTTCTCCAACCATCTTAGCTCTCCATTCAGTTTGGGGAAATTTTCCTTGCCATCACCATCCATCCATTTGTAAATCATGCATTCTACTGCAATCAATAATTAAAATAATATTAGCTTATAACAGAATGGATAACATTTGGGGGGGGCAATCTTGTAAACCAAACGTAGCAAGTAACCAATTTGGTTCCAGGATTGTTTTTCTGCTTGACCTGAAGTATTGCTGGATTTTCTTTGTCATATAACCAGAAGATCAACTAGTTCTGTCATGTACTTTAGAATGGATTACATTTGCAGAGCATTCTATGTAGTGTTCTTGTTGTGTCCGGTACTGCGACAGATGACTTGGAGACAGGGTTGGGGTTATTCTGTTTATTTCCACTCCACGTGGCCGAACTGGCCTTGCATGCTCAGGTTGACCTTAAATGCCTGGCGACTTCCTGACGCTAGCCAACCCCCTGGCTCTAATCTCCCGCCTTGCCTTGGTCACCCAACCCGGTGTCCAGGAATTCCCACTGGCCAGGTTAGCCAATCAGGTGGCCGGACAGGTACATACAGAACAGTTCTCATTACCATTTCAGTCAGAATCTCCTAGGAAGTGAATCTTTTTACTCCTGT
This sequence comes from Vipera berus, assembly GCF_964194415.1. Lineage (NCBI taxonomy): Eukaryota > Metazoa > Chordata > Lepidosauria > Squamata > Viperidae > Vipera > Vipera berus. The sequence continues at coordinate 207,583,378 of NC_138202.1, forward strand.
TTTTCATTAATTGAAGATAAAAGCTACTGCTGTAGCCTTCTCCAAGCTGATGTTGAGACTGCAGTGCCCATAATTTGCAACCCATACTGTCTGGGAATGCATCTTGAAATGGATGTGTCTTCAAACCTTGTTGTTAGTTGTGAAGTCGTGTCCGACCCATCGCGACCCTATGGACAACGTTCCTCCAGGCTTTCCTGTCCTCTACCATCTTCTGGAGTCCATTTAAGCTCACGCCTACTGCTTCAGTAACTCCATCCAGCCACCTCATTCTCTGTCGTCCCCTTCTTCTATTGCCCTCAAGCTTTCCCAGCATTAGGCTCTCTGTCCATAGTTCTTCAGGCACCCTGTCTATCAAATCTAATTCCTTAAATCTATTTGTCACCTCTACTGTATATTCAACAGGGATATGATTTAATTCATACCTGACTGGCCTAGTGCTTTTCCCTACTTTCTTCAGTTTAAGCCTAAACTTTGCAACGAGAAGCTCATGGTCTGAGCCACAGTCAGCTCCTGGTCTTGTTTTTACTGACTGTATAGAGCTTCTCCATCTTTGGCTGCAGAGCATATAGTCAATCTGATTTCTGTGTTGACCGTCTGTGATGTCCATGTGTAGAGCCGTCTCTTGGGTTGTTGGAAAAGAGTGTTTGCTATGACCATCGTATTCTCTTGACAAAATTCTATCAGCTTGTGCCCTGCTTCATTTTGTACTCCAAGGCCAAACTTGCCTGTTATTCCGGTTATCTTTTGGCTTCCTACTTTAGCATTCCAATCCCCCATGATGATAAGGACATCATTTTTTGGTGTTAGTTCTATAAGGTGCTGTAGGGCTTCATAGAACCGGTCAATTTCATCCTCTTCAGCACCGGTGGTTGGGGCATAGACTTGGACTACTGTGATATTGAATGGTTTGCCTTGGATTCGAACTGAGATCATTCTGTCATTTTGAGGATTGTATCCCAGTATTGCTTTTCCTACTCTTTTATTGACTATGAAGGCTACTCCATTTCTTCTGAGGGATTCTTGCCCGCAGTAGTATACCTGATGGTCATCTGAATTAAATTCACCCATTCCTGTCCATTTTAGTTCGCTGATACCTAAGATGTCGATGTTCAGTCTTGTCATCTCTTGTTTGACCACGTCCAGCTTTCCTTGATTCATGGATCTTACATTCCAGGTTTCTATGGAGAAAAAATCTTTACAGCATCGGACTTTCCTTTCACCACCAGACACATCCACAGCTGAGCGTCTTTTTGGCTTTGGCCCAGTCGCTTCATTCTTTCTGGCACTACTAGTACTAGCCCTCTGCTCTTCCCCAGTAGCATATTGGACACCTTCCGACCTGAGGGGCTCATCTTCCAGCATATCGTTTTGCCTTTTGGTACTGTCCATAGGGTTTTCATGGCAAAGATACTGGAGTGAGTTGCCATTTCCTTCTCCAGTGGATCACGTTTTGTCAGAACTCTCTGCTATGACCTGTCCGTCTTGGGTGGCCCTGCACGGCATAGCTCATAGCTTCATTGAATTACGCAAGCCCCTTCGCCACGACAAGGCAGTAATCCATGAAGGGGGTCTTCAAACCTACACGGCTGCTTTTAACTTTCTGAAAACTCTGCTAAATCTAATCAGCAGAGAGCTTGCATAATTGTGCTTACTAGCTCTTCCCCTTATCTGTGCAATTAAATGAAATGAGTTGTTTCAAGGTAATTAAGTTACTGTTGGCCTTGACAGTCCATGATATTGATCACATAGTCTAGAATGAGCTACTTCAACTGAATCTAGAGTTCTTCAGCTTTTCAGTAGGTAGAAGCAGCACCTAAGTGGGGCCATTCGGATATTATGAAACATTGTGTGAAAAGTGTAAAGAAGAGAAACAAACTTTATTGCATCCGGATTGCAGCCCTCTTCCCCATTTGTTGAAATGTATTGCTTCAATTGCTCAACTTATTAGGAAAAGAGAATCCAGTGATGAAATGTTCTATAATTATCCTGCTTTGTAATGTGGAAGAATCAGAGGGGTATCTCATGGGAAGCAGAAATAGTATCATTCTATGGTTTAGAATTATCTAAACAATCAAACATGAAATTTAAGATTGCACATTCCTCTACAGCATTGCTGGCTCTGACTGATCTGGTGCTGTATGCAATGAAACAAAGTATAACAAATATTCAAAACCAAGTATGACTCCAACTCTATTATAATAAATTAATTAAAATATATATAATTATTGTAATAAGCACAGTATAATATAATAAATGGCCGATACCATTTGACCACATGCTGGTTTCTTTTTCCTCCAATCTCTGAACAATATATACATATACATATACATATACATATACATATACATATACATATACATATACATATACATACATATACATATACATATACATACATACACACACACACACACACACACACACACACACACATATACATATCCATTTTAACGCATCCAATTACAGGTGGGTGGCACGTTTGATGGCTAAATTATTGATAGTTAAAGGGCTATAAAAACAATCTCTCTCTAATGTTGGTTTACTCTTCGACAATGTTAGCAGCGGCTATTAAAAGCTCAGTGTGAAATATACTTTCTGTCCCAGAGATCAACATGTCCTCTTTTTTACAAATATATATATATATATTTAAGAAAAGAAAAATCTAGGAAATTCAACATCTAACCTAAACATTTTCTGCTGTTTTGATGGAGATCCTGTGTTCCAATTATTAACCAAACCTTCTAAGGCGCAATTATAGAAATATGTCTCCCATTCTGTCTGATGGTACTTTACTGAACATCGGATTGCAGATTCAGAAACGTTGAGGTGCAGGGAAAATGTTTTAGCCGTTTCAGAATGAAGAACTCTATAAAAATGCTGAGGAACAAGATGGGTCAGAAAAAAATGAAACCAAAAGAGAGATTGTTGCTTATATCTTACATACAATATTTTTATGTAAATAAGTCCTATATAAATATGATTTCTCATGGGAGAATAAATTACATACTGGGATATTAGTGGTTTCAAGCCCTTTTGGGGCAGTGAGAACATCTGGACTGTTGAGAACATGTCAAAGGTGCTTGTCAGATGAAGATTAGTAATGCTTGCTCACACACGATTGCCCTGATTGGTGTAAAATCCAGCTCATAAATATATAAAAGAGGAAAGCAGTTAGTGTAGTGGTTAAGCCACCAGACGAGAAACCAGGAGATGGTGAATTCCAGTCCCACCTTAGGCACCAGGCCAGCTGGGTGATTTTGGGCTAGTCCCTCTTTCTCAGTCCTAGGAGGCATTGCCAAACCACTTGCCATAATCTTGCCATAAAAACTGAAGGACAAATCCAGACACTTGCCAGGAATCAACATTGATTTGAGGGGGAGAGACGGGGGGGGGGGAGGGAGGGAGATAAAGAGAGAGAGAAGGAGGGAGAGAGAGAGGGGGGGGGAGGGAGGGAGATAAAGAGAGAGAGAAGGAGGGAGAGGGAGAGAGAGAGAGGGAGGGAGGGAGAGAGAGAGGGAGGGAGGGAGGGAGGGAGGGAGGAAGGGAGAGAGAGAGAGAAGGAAGTAGAGAGAGAGAGGGAGGGAGAGAGAGAGAGAGAAGGAGGGAGAGAGAGAGAGGGAGGGAGGGAGAGAGAGAGAAGGAGGGAGGGAGATAAAGAGAGAGAGAAGGAGGGAGAGAGAGAGGGGGGGAGGGAGGGAGGGAGGGGATGGAGGGAGATAAAGAGAGAGAGAAGGAGGGAGAGGGAGAGAGAGAGAGAGAAGGAGGGAGAGAGAGAGAGAGAGGGAGGGAGAGAGAGAGAGAGAGAGAGAGAAGGAGGGAGAGAGAGAGAGAGGGAGGGAGAGAGAGAGAGAGAGACCATGAATTGAGTTACACAGCCTCTCCATGAATTTTTTGATCATCATGCCATTCTGAGAAAAAGAAATCTTCATTCTTTTCTAGGCTGATGGATCATTTTACATCTCTCTGCTGCAACTCCTTAATCATTTTGGTTACTACGGTATATTCTTCCCCTTTTCCAGTATTCGAGATACCATGACCAGACCTACCTGCTGAATTCAAAGCATAGTTACACCATTTTATTAAATAAGGACATTGTGATTCACCGAATGCCAATGGGAAGATATTATATATGTTATGAATAAATTAATCAATGAGAAGAGAATGTTGTTTGCTTCCTGCCCAGTTAAAGATAAGCATAAAATTCATGCTACAGGGATCAAAGTATAATTTTTGTTAACTCTAGCAATCAATCAGAATTACACATGCTAGCAATTATCATTATTAACAAAAATATGAACTGCCCAGATTCAGATTGAGGAAAAGGGAGTTGCCAGAAGGGGGAAAGAAAGAGAGAAAGAGAGAGAATATTAAATTTTAACCATTCTTTCAATATAGACTTTAGAAAATCAACAAAGTCACCAACCTTCACTATTTCTCTTGGTTTCATTGCAAATGGCTGCTCTATATTTTTTCCTTTTATGTTTGGTATCAATCTTCAATCAAAAGACCTCTGTTTCTGCTTCCCAGAGGTATGTATTTATCTTTTAGTGAAAAAGATAGGAAATATTTCCAGAAAATAAGGACATATGCCCAAATAAATGGATGGAGAGATCAGAATTTTATTGTATATTGCCAAATTATTGTGGGGAGAAGAGTCATAATGAGAAGCTTGTAGCATAGATAAATTATATATCAATTTAATGCCAATATATGCCACAGAGAGACTAAACTCAAGACAGAGCACAACTGTCTATTAACAAGTCAGTTTAGAATGTTTTTAAAAATTGCCACCTAAAATGAGGAAACGACACTCTTCTTTCTGATTGAAACAGAATATATTTTTAATTAAAAAAACCAATACTATATCCTGTCCCAAAGGTGCTTTTTTCAAGAAGCAACTGGACTTTCTTGTTTTTCTTTGAAGACATTTTGCTTCTCATCCAGGAAGCTTCTTCAGCTCTGACTGGATGGTGGATAATGGAAGGAAAGGTCTTCAAAGAAAAACAAGAAAGTCCAATTGCCTCTTAAAAAAGCATCTTTGGGACAACCATGACCTGGATGACTGAGAATCTCCATAGACAATACTATATCCTCTTCTTTTTCTTCTCTCAAGCAATTAGGTTTCTGCTAACTTTTTATATAATTAACATGAGGGTAGTAATACAAGTATTCAATGATTTCTTTTTTTTTTATTGAAAAGTTTTACAGTACATTTTATCTTTAACAGTCCCCCCCCTCCCTCCACCCACCCCTACCTAACCCTCCCTATCCCTCCCCCCCATTCCCCCCTCCCCCCCCCGACTTCCCAGAGCTAAGTACAAGGTATAAAAACAAAGAACAATCATAAACATCCATATGCTAACAACAATAAACTATTAATTCTATCGCACTCTAGCTCATATGAAATGACTACAAGCAATACTAATATTACATATAAAAAGGAAAAAAAAGAAAAAAGAAAAGAAGACTTATTCAAATGCTAAATGAAACTTTTTAGTCCCATATTTGTTCTGGATATATTCAATCCACTTTTTCCACTCCATAATATAACGTTCTTGCGAATGATCTTTCAAGTAAGCCGAAATCTTTGCCAGTTCCGCCAGGTCAGAAACTTTTAGTGTCCAATGATGTATTCAATGATTTCTAACATTCAGGTCCCAAATCGTTGATAAATCGTTATATGGGACTTTCCAAAAGAAAATAAACTTTAATAAGTTAATAATAAACTTTATATCATAATAGGATATATTCTCTTCAATAGATTAAAAAATAAACTTAGGCATCAAACTGAAATCCTCAAACTCATTTTATATGTGGATTTAAGAGTTATTACATGCACAATTTTTCCTTGGATGTTAAATCTTGTTTTTCCTCAAAACCATTGCTAATGGATTCTGTATGAGTGAATGCATTTCCTCTGTCTAACCCCTGCATTTTGTATGTTTATTCAGCGATGCGGCCTTAATCTTATCACTTAGGTCCTCTTCCTGTCCAAGTTTAGCTGATCCAGAAATCTCCCAAGAACAGACTGCATGACTGTTTTCTGAAAGATCATGTGAATCACATAATAGTGAGAAATGAGATATCAACAGTTTTAGAATCAGCTCATTGTTTTTAAACCAGGATAATCAATTCATCAGTGCAGTCTCCAATTTCTCCAGAAGTCTTCATTCCTTTTTTTCTGATGAATCTATACCAAGAAGTTCACCAAATGATTTCTGAAAGTTGGAATATGACCAGGAAGGGATATTACTCGGCTCTGAGGTTCAGTGGCAAAATTTGTTCCATCAGCGAAACAATTTCAGTTATAGAAGTTTCCATTGTCTTTACAAAGTTATCCAACAGCCTCATATGAAATTCAAGCCAAATATCTAGCCAACCTGATACCATATTGAGGACTTAGATTTTTGAGTCCACATACATTAGGATAATAAAATCAATAAAAATATTTTAAAATTAAATTTAACATAACATACTGAATCTCTACATTTTTGTAGATGTTAAATTGACTATATAGATGTTATAGGTTTTGGGATGCATGTCATCTCAACTCCAAGTAATCTGGGATGCAACTGATTAAATATCTTTCAATCTATTTATGATCAAGCACTTTGCCCAATTTTGGGATGGAAACAGTCTTGAACACCCTAGTGATGATATAAGTGAGAGCATGGAAAATGGGGGTTTCCATTTGGTTCTTCTGACTTCTTGGTGGCCTTCAGTACTTCCAACCATAATCAGAAGAGATAGTTCTCATTCTCTTCCTTCTCATTGGAAGAACCAGATATCCACAAGAGTTCCCGTGAACTTGGAGCAAAAGAGGAGAGGTTATGAACCACAGTTCACACCAACTTCTGCTTTATACTTCAGCTGAAGCCTAGAAGGACTTGCCAGACAGCCTCATTCAGCACTAGTCAAAACCTTGTCCCAGATTAACTGGTTTCACCACCCACCCTACTTCTGTTGGCAGAAAATGGTCTTCAGACAGCAAGCAGAGATTTGTTATAACAAGCCCAAAGCTAAAGCAACACCCAGCAATTTGGTTTCTTGACCTGAAACTCAAGCCTATTAGCTAGAGTTAACAAACAAGCTGATTTCCTTGGCAAGTTATCTTACAAATAAAAAATAAAAATAGAAGTGTTCATAACTATGTGGCTCCAGGCAGTAGAGTTGGGGATTAGGTACTTCCAGGAAAAGAAGCCAGAGACCACTCCTTTAACAAACAGGGTTTCGGTAATGAAGTTTCATATGGTTTCTGATTTCATACAAGTCATGGTTTTTAGCTAGTACTGACTCTTAATTTCACAACAAAGTAATTTATAAGTGGTAGGGATTTTTCATTTCAAATGAAAATGGCCATAGGAAATAAAACAGATCTAATGACCTATTTTGCAGGGCGGTATATTTAGCGGTATCCTCAAGATTATGTGGTTCCTTCAGACATTTCATTTGACTGTAGTGAGTTTCCAGTTTGATAGGCTTCTATATCTGTGTAGGGTCGCTGACATTAAGGACCCTTGAAAAAGGCACGCAGAGGCTTAAATCATTGCATGCAACCATACTGTGAGAAATCTACAATATTTTCCATGCAGGCTCCATTCCAGCTGATCAGTAGGACTGTCCCAGTCAACGTGGGCTATTCCAACACCTGTTACTGTGTTTCCCCGAAAGTAAGACCTACCCCAAAAATAAGCGTTAGCTTGATGTTTGGGATTAGGCCTATTATAAGCCCTACCCCAAAAATAAACCCTAGTTTTGGGGCGAGGCACACACCTAAAAATCAAGCTAGAGCGGAGGTGGGGGAGAATGGAGCTGCCCTACACACCTTGCACCCACTTACCTTGCAGCCAGGCCTCTCGTTCTGGCCCACTTCTTCTGTGGCGTCCCCAGGCCTGCATTTTGAGTCAGGCCTTTCCGGAAGACCTCTGCAACCGAAAACTGAGCTATGGATTGAATCCGTTGCTCAGTTCTCAGCTGCAGAGGCCTTCTGGAAAGGCCTGACTGTCTGCAAAATACAGGCCCAAGTTCCATTTTGAGCTACAGAATAAAGTTGCTCCTTCAGCCGCTGAAGAAGTAGGCCAGATGGGCAGGGCTGTCAGTGCCGGAGGTGAGTGGAAAAGACACCCCCCAAAAAATAAGACCTGGTGCCTCTTTTGGAGGTTAAAAAAAAAACAACCCAGTCTCATTTTCGGGGAAACACAGTAGATGGGCCAAAGCTCCTGGAATGGCTCCTTGCAACATTATTGGGAGTCTATGTACATTCATGGCTGCTCAGTCATTCAGAGAGGGGAAATTCATAATTTCTGTTCATGGTTTTTGCAGCTCAGATCTTTGCACTCTCACTCCTTCTTTTTCAGTGATCAGGTTTTGTGGGCTTTTCCAAAATCTGACAAAGAAGCAGACATTCTACGGAATCTGACCACTGCTTTTGAGGTAATAGCTTTTTGGCAAGCCATGAATATAGAACAGAAAGGCTGGGTTCTCACTTTGCATTGAACTAATGGGGTGAATTTGCTTTTGGCTTAGTGTGATGTGAAATGAACCATGTTGGTTAATAAACAATTTAGCACAAATCCAGACAGTTGGGGTTGATTAATAATCAACAGCTTAGGTTGATAGATAAACTTAGTCTGAATACACTATTCATTTAGGACCATTTAAAGTAGTACAAGTAGTCCTCGACTTACAACAGTTCATTTAGTGACTGTTCAAATTTACAAGGGACTGGAAAAAAATGACATGACCATTTTACACACTTTTCACCCGTTGCAGCATTCATATGGTCACATGGTCAAAAATTCAGACACTTGGTAATTAACTTATGTTTATGACAGTTGCAGTGTCCCAGGGTTATGTTGTCACCTTTTGTGGCCCTCTGACAAGAAAATTGTGGTTGTAAGTAGAGGACTATCTGTATTTAGAATGGAGCTTAAGAAACAAAAATGGACAAGAAGGAAAGGAAAAAAGATGAAATGTAAGAGTGAAAGTAGAAAAAATGCAGAAAAGAAAGTTTATATAGGTTCCCTATAAATATATTGGGGGATAAATTAATCTCTCAATAAAATGCATAGTAAGTAGACTTAAAGAGGATGTAGAAATTGCTTGGAACAAAACAAAGAGTTATACTGTACATCCACTGGAATAGGCAGCTATATTAAATCTAAATTATCATCACATGGAAATATGTGGAGTTACACTAATGGCCTATAAGAGAAAATATGTTTGATATTTTATGACAATATGTTTGCGAAAATTGATACAGCAGAGGGTGAAGAAAAGCATATAGAAAAGTAATTCCTGCAAAAAAGATTAAAAGATACGATGTGTACCGAGAAAAGAAGAGATTATGCAGAATATCCTGAAGGATCACAAGGAACAGACATTTTGTTTCTGAAATGGGCAAATGAGGCCAAAATAAGGAGCCTGCAGCAGAATGAATGAAATTAAAAATAAAATTTAAAAATGGGATGAAATTGAAACAGGGAATGCCAGAGAGTATTTTAGAGCTTTCTAAGGGAATGATAGAGATATATTGAAGAGTAGAATTGAAATGAACGCTACAATTGTTAGTGTCCAAGAAAATACTACTACTAAAATAATCGATGAGAAAGTTAAAAAGCAAGAAGACTATAGATATAGAGAGAGAAGCTGGAGGAATGATAATAGAATAGAATAGAATAGAATAGAATAGAAGAATAGAATAGAATAGAATAGAATAGAATAGAATAGAATAGAATAGAATAGAATAGAATAGAATAGAATAGAATAGAATAGAATAGAATAGAATAGAATAGAATAGAATAGAATAGGAGAGGAGAGGGAGTTGGTTTGCTTATGGTTAAAAGGTGAAACTGGCTGTGCAACCTGCTTTACCTGTGTCAGATTTTCTCTACCAATCACAACAGTGAGTAGCCTCCTTTCTACAGTAAGTTGACACTTGCTGACACTTAAATAACTTTCTGGAAGCTATTTGCCTTTTAAAAAGTCCAGTTGCCTCATGAAAAAAAGCATCTTTGGGATAGCTTTATGGAAGGTACCACCAAATCATACATGCTCAGAAGATAGAAGGGCACAGGAAAGAAACCCTGTATATGTATGTACCTCAGCCCTAGGAGTTAATCCTTTTTTTCCCCTTGGTTCATTGTTTTGAACCAATGAATGCTAAGATTTGTTTCCCAGCCTCTAAGACTGGCATCTCTTCCATCTTAGCACAAGGGTTCTGCCTATCCTTATTTGTCACATTGCCATCTTCAGCCCTTACCAAAAGTATATGTGAAGATTGCATCTCTGTCTGGCAACTGGAAGAATGCTTTTATTGTTCCCCTGCACAAAGCTTAAGATAGCAAGAGTATATGCAAAAACTGGGGGAAGTGTGTGTGGGAGTGGGAATTAATGAGTTGGGTGTGCCCAAGAAGTTCTTTTGCAGACGTTTGGTTGACAGATGGCAAGAGATGACAGCAAAATTCAGGAAAAGCCCTGCAGTTTTATGCCAGCGAGTCACTGAAAAGTGTTTGAATGTGAGAAAGATAAAATACATTTATTGATAGAAAAAAGTGTGTAATAAAATGAATAAGCTAGAATTGTGGAAGATTTTGCATAAGTGTGGAGCTGAAATCTATTCCTAGACTGAGGTAGAACTGAAGCAAAAACATATTATTAGGATTAGCAATTTTGAGCAGGGACTAAGATAAAGACGTTTGATGTCCCTTTAGTTAATGTATTTATAGGGATAGGCAAATGCGGAATAGTTATTGTTAAATAGCGGGTTCTTTGGCACAGGAATGAAGACACAAAGCTGAGTACAAGGTAACTCATAGTTTATTTCGTGCAGAAACTGTACTGGGGAAAAGGCTGCAACCAGCCACAATATATAGTCTAGCCCCTAGGTGGCAGCCAATAGGTTTGAATCAACCAGTGCCGCCTGGAGATAGCCAATTGCAGCACAGGAGACTTGTAGTCTGGGTTGCTGGAGAGCTGTTAGCTGCTCCAGAAACCCACGTGGTATTCTTTAAGAGCCCAGTACATAACAGTTATGATGATGGCAAGGGGAAAATCATTATTGCTTCTTCCAATTTATATTAAATAGATGGTATCACGCAATGAGAATTAGTGTGTAAATTGAAGTAGCAAAACCAAGGTAGATATGATGGGAAATTACCAGTTTTCTGCCATATTACTTTTAAGTTTAGTTCCAGAAACAGCAGAAAGGAAGCCCCCAACTACGTCTCTCAAAATATTTTGCATGAAAAGAGCATAACATAAAGGCTGCAAGATGAAACAGATTGCCATGAGAAAGTATAACAAGTAATTACCCCATTCTACATGTCACTCTCTTTCTTTTCAAAATAGATTGTGCTTTGGCAACCTGTTTCCCCTGAGAACATTGTAAAGAATAAGGAGGTACATTTTTACGTCAATGTTTCCGATGTAGATGACGTGAAAGTGGAGCTTAACCGATCTGCCATTTTATTCAGGTATGATACTTTCTGTCCTGCTCTCCATGCCTGTGAGTAGGATACTATCAAGCCATTTTTTTTGTATGTTCGTCTCATCAAAGCTAAGGAACCTTTCTGCTCTTTCTTTTCAGAATTTCTCTGGAAGATGTTCAGAAAATTATTGACCTACAAACTGTCAATGACAGTGTTACACCCCGCGCTTCTATTTCATTCTATGAACAATATCATTCTCTGAAAGTGGTAAGACTTGATGTATTTCATTCCTTTATTCCCAAAACTGTGGTGGATTCTCAAGGAGTTTCGAACCAAGGATTTCATAATGAAATAGTCATAAGGTCATTTAGGTTAACCAACCAACATCTTCACCGGATGCCATGAGCCAATAATTGCTCCATGCAGTTGACCAAACTGAATTGAAAGAAGACAGAGTAGCTATTTCTCAAGAGGCCATCTGGCTGGCTGGAACTTAGTCCTGCAGCTTGGGAGTTCTCCTGGATTCATGGAGGGAGAGTAAGACTAGGGGGACCTTTGGCCGCATTTGTTTGGTTTACCAGTTGGGGTCCTACTGGAGTGGGAAGTCCTGGCCATACAACTCTCACACCTTCATCACCGCTACCCTGGACTACTTTTTCAAAAGATTTAATTTCAAGACTACTGTACTTGGACGCTGCAATTGGTATAAAATGCAGCTAAGAGGAAACTCTGACCCCCACCACCCAGCCTAAAATTGTAATGGCATCTTCCTTTGAGGTTTTTGGGAAGACTGTTAAGGTTGAGGTTTTTTTCCATAAGGCCTTTAAGGTAAATACATGGTGGTTTGCTAGAGAAAGATCCTATTATTTTCATTTTGTTCTTTATTTTTTATGCCGGATAGGCAAGTCAAATGTTATGCTTATTTTCATACACTAAGGATATCATGTAAAAGCTAAGACCTAACATATGTAGCAATCTTATGTATGCACCTTCAGAGTTTAGTCACACAGTGTGAACTTTGCTTCTTAATAAATGTACATGAGCTTATAGTCTGAAAAACAAATACAAATGCACCAAGCATTATTGAAACATAAACATGATTTCCATTATGAGGAATAATATTTGGACTGGTTATTTCCATTTTCATTAGAATTTACTTAAGGAAAAAAATCCCTAGGTGGTACCCATAAACCCTCATTTGCTGCCATCATTTTGTGACTGTCCTGAGTTTTGGAACCTATATCTTGTACCACTAATATAATGCTTTTAATCATCTCAAGAACCTTTTAACAACAATAAAAATGGTGTTTAAAATATGCAACAATATATCCATGTTTTATCTTTTTCAAATCATTGCGTTAAATCTATAAAGTAAGCTAGCTAGGTATTGTTGTAGCTATATTGCAGGAACAGAGTTGGGTCACACCAATTACTTTTTCCTGCCTCTACCATTATTTTTCTCTTTTAATTGTTGGAACACAAATTGCCTAAATGGCTGTTCTGACCTTCAGAAATACTTGTTGTATCCCAGCTTCATGGAACCTGGTATGGTCTGTGCTTTATATACAATCACCCTGGAAAAAATTAGGAAGGACATGAAAAATAGTTGGGATCCTATCTATGTCATCTGGAATTAACTGGTGGAATAATGGCAGGAAGTTGTTGCTTCAGAATTTAAAAATGCCTTGTCTCTGTTGAAAGAGCCATTTTATCTTTTAGATATATACATGGATGGATGAAATAGCTGCAAGATATCCTGCTATCATCCAAAAGATACATATTGGACATTCGTTTGATAAACGTCCGCTTTATGTTTTGAAGGTATGCTTGGCCAAACTTCAAAATTCCTTCAGAAAGTGAAACAGGGAATCAGGTAGAGATGGAATCAAGGCAATTTGAGAACCTGTCTGGAGATGCCAAGTGGGTATGCCCAATTGCAACTGAAATGACTTGATTCATTGAGAAAATGGACTCAAGAGAGCTGGAAACTCCCCTACTATTTTCTTTCACTGGATTTTGATTTTATTTTCAGGAGAGAAACCATTTTAATTTTTTGCTGGTTGCATTGACATCAAAACTTGAAAGTAACATGTTATTTTGAAAACTATTTTACAAGTAGTGTTGATTTAGGATAATAAGTATAATCATGTAGCCATGCATGCTCTTGGGAACCTATGCCATTACATTCCCTTTTTATTAGCTTTCGAATAGAAACAGAACTCCCAAAAACGCCATCTGGATTGATTGTGGAATCCATGCAAGAGAATGGATTTCGCCAGCTTGTTGTCTCTGGTTTATAGGACACGTAAGTTGATGGATTTCTTTTTCTTTTTTTTAAGTATCTACTAAGTGACACATACATATCTACCTACCAAGGATACAAAAGAAAAAGGGTGGTGCTTTTCAGAGTTCGATAAATAAACATGGGTTCTGGCTCCCAAGGAACTTGGGAGTCTTTTATTTATTTTAAAGAGAAGGTAGAAGGCTGAGACAAAAATAAAGGAAGATTCTGTAAATGAATTTAAACTTGCAACAAAATAGAATTAATTCAACTGGCCGTGCTTCTTATTTGGACGTGTTACCATGTAAGGCTGACATCAACCTTGCATATTTGAAAGTACACTTTTCCCCTGTCGCTTTACAGTCCAAGAAACTAGGGTCTCTTCTGAGATGGTTGACATGTTCCCATTCTTGTGGTGGGCTAAGTTGCCTCTTATCTGACCATACCTCTGGTTGCAGGTCTTCTCCATCTTCAGAGGTCATTCCCACATACCATCAAAAGAAAAGAAAAAAGTCAGTAGGTCAACAATGAAGGTGTTCATGTGACACCCTGATGCATAAACTAGCCAACCATTTAAGCCTAGTGTGTGACAAGACATCAGGTCATGCACTTTATCATAGTATGCATATTCAGATAATGGATTAATTCCAGGCATTATGTTTTTTGCATAAATCAGTTTAAAAGGATAAAGTAGGGAACAGATTAAAAGCATACAAAACCAGTTCAATGTCTATATTCTCTGGTAGAATTCCTCATTCTTCTTGGGATCCTACAGGATATAAGGCAAACCGTTAACCCAAGAAGTGAGAAGCAATGGCAATAACTACTAAGCAACTAGATCTCCTCATCTTTAAACTTCGCCCTTGGAGTGTGACTCTGAGGCACAGTGGGAAATTTTTATGGCAATTAAATAATTCAGAGCCTTATAAAAGGCCTTTTTAAAAGGCAAGCTTTCTCCTTCTTCAGGGGAGGTGTGGTGGCTGATTGGTTGAGATGCTGGGCTCGTTGGCTGGAAAGCTGGCAGCCCAGCCACATGACAGGAGCTCCTATCCTGCCAACATAGCAGTTTGAAAGCATGCAACTGAAAGTAGAAAACTAGCTACTACTTACTTCGGTGGGAAGGTTGACAGCACTCCATGACATCATGCTGGCCACCTGACCATGAAAAGGTCATCAGACAACGTTGGCGCAATGGCCTTGAAACAGAGATGAACACTGCCTCCTACAGCCAACTAGCGGGGTAAAATCTGACAACTAGCGGAGTAAAATCCACAGAGACTCCACCTTCTTCAGTTTGTGGCACTCTCCTTCTGTTAAATCCCTTATCATCCATTGACTTAGTATAGTGGGAGTTGTAATCCAACATATCTGACTTAGCACTACGTTGAGAAGAAGTCTGTCCTCAGTTCTGAAAACAGGACAAAAAGTGATAGGATGAAGTTATACTTTCTTCTCACTTATAAATTCTTTCCAGTCCTAGTTATGCTATGTAGGAGCTCTTGGAGGAAAAAGGAGAAGAAAATTCCAACGAGTGCAGGAGAAATTTCTCCATAATTATTTAATAACAGGATCAGACACATGCTGTTGGTGAAGCATAATTGTTTACCAGAGGCAGCAAAAGACAACCTAAAAATGAGTGGGTTGCAACCCCTTTACATAGAATTATGCAAATTAGAATGTAGCTATGCTCAAATATTAAAAAGGTAAAGATTCCCCCGCACATGCGTGCTAGTCGTTTCCAACTCTAGGGGCCGGTGCTCATCTCCGTTTCAAAGCCGAAGAGCCAGCGCTTGTCCGAGGACGTCTCCGTGGTCATGTGGCCGGCATGACTAGACGCCAAAGGCTCACGGAACGCTGTTACCTTCCCACCATAGTGGTCCCTATTTTTCTACTTGCATTTTTTACGTGCTTTCGAACTGCTAGGTTGGCAGAAGCTGGGACGAGTAACAGGCGCTCACTCTGTTACGCGGCACTCGGGATTCGACCCGTCAAACTGCCGACCTTCTGATCGACATGCCTTAATAATTGATTGGACATAGCAATCCATCCAGCAGTTTCCATTAAATCTTATTTTTGCATCCACTTCTAGGTTACACAATTTCTAAACAGGGATGTAACAATGGCAGGTCTCCTACAGAACCTTGATTTCTATGTCATGCCAATAATGAATGTGGATGGTTATGAGTATACATGGACTACTGTAAGTATAAAACTTTTCTAGATATATTATGAAATTTGATCTGGAAAGTCCAAATAATCTACACTGAGATGACTTTTTACAATGCTGCATTATGTTATGCATCATAGCACAGTATTCAAATCGATAAGGTTTGTGCTGCAGGATTGCCTCTTTTCTTTTAAATGTTGCTGGAGGAGGGAATGCAAATTTCCTGCTAAATCACATACAAAAAATTAACTTCTATCATTCTTTGACCTTATTTTCAGGGAATTAGATGCTGGTTCTAATAAATAAGTATGCTCACAATATTTATTTATTAAATGTATTTTTATAAGTATACTTACAAAAAAGAATACTTTTTATAAATGTATTCCTTGTCTAAATTTGTGCTTGATGCTGGAACAATTTATTTCCAAATTTGGTGCAGGTTTCAAACTTAGCCATGAGCTTCACTTTTGGCTTTATTTCACTGGGGCTCCATCTCAACAAAATCCTGCACCTCGTGAAAGCAGGGAAAATCTAGGAATTCATCTTGGCCCACAGATGAATGACAGGAACCTTGCCTGATAGTGTACTGTACATCCAAAGAGAAAGATAAGGCAAGATAATTCTACTTTCCAATAGGTTGCTGATACTCATTTGGATCTGCAAGATGGGTTTAGCAATAGCTGAGTGTTTAGTTTTAAGCTACCTTGATTTATATCTTCACTTCACATTAGATGAACTTGATAACCTATACATTCTGGTTTGGTTCAGAAACCTGGTAAACTCTAATGTGGCTAGTTCTTAGCTTAGCCCATGGTGAACCTTACCACAGTGGTTGTACACATGGTTACAGTTTTCTCTAACTCTAAACCTTTGTGCCGATGTTTAACATGATGTGTGACTTTAGAATCTCAGTCCCAGATTGTCGCAGGGAAGAAAAAGGTGAACAGCAACTCTCCTGAACACATTAGGAAAATATATGGGGTAGATGGACAGAGAGGTACGTTGGTCCCAAGTTCTCCTTGGCCTAATTACTGTAATGTGAAACAGGCACGTTCACCGACGTTTAACTTTAACCAGAAAGATGCTTCTGCTCAATAGGCATGGATTTCTTACTACAGTCATCTATTTTTCAAACTTGGGACTGCCAACAGCACTGTCTTGGAGCATTAATGGCCTTAGTACTAGATTCCAGACTTCATGCTCTTACAAATGCTTCCTCTTTTTGTCTGCAATGTGTATTACTTTGGCTACGGTGCCCACAATCAAAACAAATACTGTAGCAGTTTTGACTCATTTACGCACACATTTACTTGCTTCTGCGGATCAACCTTAGGATTTACAATAGCGCACTTTGCCAGCTCAGAAAACACTGCAATATCAACAGGTGGTTCTTTTGGAAGCCTTGTTTCCAAGGTGCAGTTAGTTATGTGCTGTTTTAGGTTACAAATTATGTATTGGTGATCTTAACATTAAAATACTGACATACTTGGGGACTGGTGTGTGTGTGTGTGTGTGTGTGTTACCTACAGAATCGAATGTGGAGAAAAAGCCGCTCCCAGCATGGCAACAACAAGTGCATTGGGACAGATATGAATCGCAATTTCGATGCAGGCTGGTGTGGTAAGATGATGTTTG
Organism: Vipera berus; assembly: GCF_964194415.1. NCBI lineage: Eukaryota > Metazoa > Chordata > Lepidosauria > Squamata > Viperidae > Vipera > Vipera berus. Next base: position 207,600,890 of record NC_138202.1, read on the forward strand.
CAGTGCTTTTTTTGTAAAAGAAAAAGGTGCCGGAACTCACACATGTCATACAACCCACCTTGCCTATCCTACAAGGTTCCATCCAAAAAAGGTGCCGGAACTCCGTTCTGAGCGTTCTATGAGAAAAAAAGCCCTGGATGTTTGTATGTACATACACACAGGCACTATGCAGTATGAAATATTTATTGCAGTAATAAAGTATAAACTGATCTACATATACTTGGGGAAAACAAGTTTCATACTCCACTTGATATATAAAATGCTCTCCAAGCCTATCCTATGTTAAACACCACTGAATTCCATTTTATTTTCCTATACATAGGCATAGAATTACTCATATAACATTCCACAAGACTGTGTTGGACTACACATACAATCATCAGTCCATATGGTCAGGGTCAGGGGTACCATCACAACAGTTCTGGTGTACATTTGACTGGAGAAGGCTGAAGTAGATCTCAATAGCTTGAAAAAATGTACAAGAATAAAAAAAAATTGTGGGTCCATATATTACATCAGAAAAGCTTCTAGATTCACCCAGCGATGAAGGTTTTCCAGTAGCTTCAGTTAGTTGCAAGGTGGAGGAGGCAGATGGTACCCTGTTTTCATCCTCAAGTGAAGCTGTCTTTTTTCTTAAAGTGAAGCTCAGGAGCAAAATGTCGCATACAAAACAGCCACAGTATACCAAGAGACACCAACTACTTCCCTGCACCATTATTTTTGTGAAAATACCCAATACTGGAAATACTGCAGAGGCCATTCATGCCCTTCCATGTTTGTCCTCAAGTTGTAATTTTTAAGGAGTCAGGAAGGAAATTGTTTAAATAATGCAGGGAAACTTTTTTAAAAAAATATGGCTCCAATTAGTTTTACACATTTTGGCAGTGAACCCCAGTCACATGAATTAAAAGGCCAAAAAGTGCCTCGACCTGAAAATGGGTGAACGCTCTGATAATACAGGATTAGCAGTAGCAGACTGAGATTTGAGGACCCCTTTGCACCAACAACCTATAAGGACTTCACTCAGTTTCAGGCTCCAGCATAAATAAATAAATACATCATGTTTTCCATTTATTGCCCCTGGATCCCATAAATTTAAGCTAATTAAAGCTTTTATTGTTTTTTCTTAAAGGAAAAGGTGCATCTAGAGATGACTGTCAAGAGACTTACTGTGGACCTTACCCAGAATCTGAACCAGAAGTAAAAGCCGTGGCCAATTTTCTCAGAAAGCACAAGGATCGTATTAAAGCATACCTAACAATGCACTCTTACTCCCAGATGGTTCTGTTTCCATATTCATATACTAAAAATAAATCTAAAGATCACGATGAGCTGGTAAGAACCCGTCTTTTTCAGTCTTGAGTTGAAGAGGGCCTTTGCAATTATTTTTGGACTTGGATTTTTATTTCCTTAAAGAAAGAATACAAAGGGCACTTCTTCCTTAAAAGAAGTGGCTAACTGCCGAGTCGCTAAGTACTTGCCCATGTCAACAAGAAGTTGTGGCTGGTCATATTGTTATAAAAGCAAGTAGCAATGGCACCTTAGCTAGGTTTTCATGCTTCTTCCTCTTCCACTTCTTTCATTTGAATACAGCAAGCCATTGTTTACAAAACAGAATCATACGGTCTGAAAATACAGCATGCTTTCTATATAAAATAGTTTGCTACAGTCAGCTGAAATGGAAAATTGCCATAAGCTACAATCAAGTTTCTAACTTCTTCCCCTGTGTGATTATTCTCATAACAAGCAACTATCTATCCCCACCCACATCCTAACTGAATCATAACACAGCTGCCTTATTTTTTTGGCTTTTATGAATTTACCAAGAAAACAGACTTTTGCAGCCGTATCCATGCATCCACTATATTTATCATTTCGAAGGATGCTTCAAGTTTGAGAGGAATATAGAATATTCAGAACAAGTGTATAAAATACACATTCTTGTAAGACACCATTCGTAGCGCATTTGCACTTTTCATATCTAAGTACAGGGGAATTACACTGAAATTTATAGTACAATAGCAGCTAGGCGACATGACACTACATAGCACAGAAGCAAATTTGTATGATGGATGCATGTCAATCAGGTCCAAACAAGAACACATGTGTTGAGTATTTCTCCTGAGACGAATGTTTGTAAGCCAGGCTTTATCCAACATCCACGCCAGGGAATCTACCCCACTAGAATGGATCAAGAACTGAAACCATGGTTGTTGCAAGTTTGTGACTGATTACAACATATAACAGAAATAATATATTAAAACAGATAACTATTTTAATACATTATATTAAACTAGTATAATGGAGAAAGAAGTGAGTACGCTGTTTGTCATGAAGTATTGCTTTTTAATTACTACAAATAATGAAAAAGTTAAGGAACTAAAATGCCAAACAATGTTGAAGTCAAAGAGAGTAAGTGATTAAGTAAGTAAACAAATCTTTATTTTTTATAAAGAAAAGTAAATAATCAAATGGCAAACACATCAGACTTAGGACTGCAATTAATTGCTCTCGGCAATGATAGCATCTTTTAAGGATGCAGAACTTTGTTATTAGAGTCTACACACAGAGATTGTCTGGCTTTACTGACAAAAGAATTTTGCTTTTTCCTGTACTCTTCAAGAGTTGTCACTGTGTAATTCTGAAAGCTCACTGCATTTAGAACGGTGTATCTCAAACATCACGTGTCGACTTTAGCTCCCAGAATTCCCCAGCCAGCATTTTTCAGAGGTGAACTCATTTGTGAGAGTTGAAGTCCACACATCTTAAAAGTTTGCAAGTTTGAGATTGGAATGTAATGTTTTCTCCATGGCTGCTGGCATTCAATAAAATAAAGGGCTGCTCCACAAGGACAATGTTCTTCTTTTGCTCTTCTCCTCCTGTAATCTCACAATCTGTTGCAGAGGCTCAGCTTTGGGAAACCCAAAAGTTTGTCTGTCAACAGCATCTGTTCTACTATCAGACCAATATTAACTACTATATTCAAAATTGAATTTATTTCTGCAGTCACATTTTATGCTGGTTTTGATAAATAAAAGACAATGTTGTCTTGCACATTTTAGATTCCCCCCTACCCACCCACCCCAGAAAACAATGTCAGCCATAATGCAAAAAAAGAGATTTCAGACCACAAACCAAAGCAAGCAGACATAACAGAACTTGTGAAAAGGACACAAAAGCAAAAGGCAAAGTTCAAAAGCATGCAGTCGTTGGAAATAGGGAGATGAATAAAAAGCCACGGGCACACAATAGCCTAGTTTTTATTTACATCAAGGTAAACCACAGATTGGATTTTAATCTCAAGCGCGCTAAGTCTAGGACTGACATCTTTTCTGCTTACTCGCAGCTTTAGCTTTTATGTTTTCTATAAAAATGTACAACTTTTAATTTTGTTGTGAAGAATTCAAAATCTCTGGGCCATCGTTGGGAACTTTAATGTAAAAGGCAGCTCACGAACATCCAGAACAAGACCAGTCTTTTTTTTGGACAGCTCTCTCTTTTTGCAATCAGACTGAAACATAAACTCTCAATGATGATTGAATTAACCAATTCTCTACTTTTCAGCAACTGGTGGCAAACCAAGTGACTAATGCGATTAGAAACACATACCACAACCGCTACGTGGCAGGCTCCGGTGCACAAACCATCTGTAAGTACAGTAAAAACATGAACTACCTCCTTTTATCAACAGGCCTTTGCTGAGCTTGGGCCATTAATACTTCTGGTTTCCTTCACAGATTTAGCTCCGGGCGGTTCAGATGATTGGGCTTACGACCATGGTATTAAGTATTCTTTTACTTTTGAGCTTCGGGACAGGGGAAGATATGGATTCTTACTTCCTCAGCATCTCATTAAGCCGACCTGCTATGAAGCGATCACCGGAATCAAAACTATAGCTTCACACGTGAATAAAAATATGTAAAACATGTAATTCCATTTTAGCATTATATACCACAGCATTGTACACAAGACCACCCGATACATGTTGGTTCCTATTTTAATTTCAAATAAAGCTTATTTTTCATGTTATTTATGATTAATAGTATGGGTGATGAGGCTCTTCAAACCTGATTCTGAAGAATGGCTTTCCAGCTCACGTGAACATAGCTCACGTTCAACTCTGTTAAAGAAGTTGCAGCTTTTTCCCCCATATAAACCTGAAGAAAGATGTGACTGCTTTAAAGGGTCAATTGGGAATCTTAAGGTAGCTGCATTTTTGGGGGGGGGGAATTGCTAAGCTGGAAGCCTAAAAAGACTTGTGGCTGCTTTAATGAATAGCAAAATAGTGCTATCTTTGTGCAAGATTTAAAATCTTTCTTTTAGATCATTTCTGAAGTACGACAGTGCTATTAGAAATAACTGATTTCCATGTAAGTACATTCAAAGGCAAACGGGCAAATTTTTAGGCCTTTTTCTAGAAAGGAAGAACGCAGCCTTAACAGTGCACTATGTCAAAATGTCACGGAACCTGCAAGCAGAGGATCAAACATGCATGAAAATGAGGCTTTACAGTGGTACTTATTCCCAACTGAGGAGGAATATAAAATACTTTTTCTTCATAATTTGGCAACCGTGTGGTGCTGAGACACTCTGTCAGTGCTTCAGCCAGCAACATTAAGCAATTTTGACAAGAGCCAATAAACAAAACCATCTTAACATTTTATAATTACGGTATAATGATCTTAATAGCACAAACAGATCACACTTGCAACTGGATCTTTTGTCCATTATAGGCAACGAGAATATTTACATCATCCATCTTCTTTATGATACAAGCCTCCTGTGTTCGTTAACGAACAGCCTAAATTACACCACCTCTGGGCAAGAGATTATTATAATCTAAGACTGCAGATGGTAGAACAAATCTTAAGAAAAAGACCCAAGGGGGAAAATATTCCCCGAGTTATCCAATGGCACAGAACACGGATAAACTGAAAGAAAAGCACCAATAACGGAGTGGAGTATTTAAGAGAAAGAAAACAAAGGAAAAGGCAGAAATAAAACAAGCAAACAGAATCACCTCATTTTCACTCTGAAGCTCTGGTCACAGTCTGAAGACCATCTGTGGATGGTCTTGGGTGAAGCCAAATTGAAATGCACACTGAAGAAACATCTCACCCAAAACTAAACTTGCCGACCGGTCTATGTCTTTTGGAACGCAAGTGCCTCTTACTGGCTGATCATAGAAAGCATCCTTGGTTGGAGAGGCAATTGTAGTCAGGTAAAAACAAGTGGGCCTTAGAAAAGCTGAGCAACAACAAAGCTAGTGGAGGTGACAGTATTCCAGCTGAGCTATTCAAAATCTTAAAAGACGATGCAGTAAAAGTGCTACACTCAATTTGCCAGCAAATTTGGAAAACACAACAGTGGCCACAGGATTGGAAAAGATCAGTTTACATTCCAATTCCAAAGAAAGGCAGTGCCAAAGAATGTTCAAACTATCGCACCATTGCACTCATTTCTCATGCTAGTAAAGTTACGCTTAAAATCCTACAAGCTAGACTCCAGCAGTATGTGGATCGAGAACTACCAGAAGTACAGGGAGGATTTCGAAGAGGAAGAGGAACTAGAGATCAAATTGCTAACATACGCTGGATCATGGAGAAAGCTAGAGAGTTCCAGAAAAACATCTATTTCTGTTTCATTGACTATGCTAAAGCCTTTGATTGTGTGGATCATAACAAACTGTGGCAAGTCCTCAAAGAGATGGGCATACCAGACCATCTTATTTGTATCTTGAGAAACCTATATGCGGGCCAAGAAGCAACAGTGAGAACTGGACATGGAACCACTGATTGGTTCAAAATTGGGAAAGGAGTCCGGCAAGGCTGTATACTGTCGCCTTGCCTATTTAACTTATATGCAGAGCACATCATGAGAAAGGCAGGGCTAGATGAATCAAAAGTTGGAATTAAGATTGCCGGAAGAAACATCAACAACCTAAGGTATGCAGATGATACCACTCTAATGGCAGAAAGTGAAGAGGAACTAAAGAGCCTCTTGTTGCGAGTGCAGAAGGAGAGTGCAAAACTTGGGTTGAAACTAAACATTAAGAAAACCAAGATCATGGCATCCGGCCCTCTCAATTCCTGGCAAATAGATGGGGAAGAAATGGAGGTAGTGACAGATTTTATTTTCCTGGGCTCCAAGATCACTGCAGATGGGGACTGTAGCCAAGAAATTAAAAGACGCTTGCTCCTCGGGAGGAAAGCCATGGCAAATCTAGACAGCACACTAAAAAGCAGAGACATCACCCTGTCAACAAAAGTGCGTATAGTCAAGGCTATGGTCTTCCCAGTTGCAATGTATGGCAGTGAAAGCTGGACCATATGAAAGGCTGAGCGCCAAAGAATTGAAGCCTTTGAACTATGGTGCTGGAGAAGACTCCTGCGAGTCCCTTGGACTGCAAGGCGATCAAACCGGTCAGTCCTAGAGGAGATCAACCCTGACTGCTCTTTAGAAGGCCAGATCCTGAAGCTAAAACTCAAATACTTTGGCCACCTAATGAGAAGGAAGGACTCACTGGAGAAGAGCCTAATGCTGGGAAAGATTGAGGGCAATAGAAGAAGGGGACGACAGAGAATGAGGTGGCTGGATGGAGTCACTGAAGCAGTAGGCATGAGCTTAAATGGACTCCAGAAGATGGTAGAGGACAGGAAAGCCTGGAGGAACGTTGTCCATAGGGTCGCGATGGGTTGGACACGACTTTGCAACTAACAACAACAAAAAAACAAGCAGCTAAATAACAAAGTCAGCATGTTCAAATAAACAACAACAATATATACAACAATATTAGCATCTGCAGTTTTAGATTATGAAATGGTACACTTCAAGAACCTTTGGTGAGAATGTCTAGATATATTACAAATGGAATCTTTTTTCAAATAAGCACGTTAACCACAAACTAAACGCCAAGAGTCAGTTTCACATCTAGCCCTTCTGGGATCTAATGAAGACCTGACCTGGATCACGAACTGGGAAAAATAAGAAGAATTGGGAAAAATGATACTCTTTCCTGTAGCATCTGAGGAATTCCACTGAGCATGCCTCTGGATTTAACTCATCTTCATAATTAAAAATAATCAACTTTATGTAGATAATATGCATTGCATTTGTCAGGATTCTTTTTGGATGGTAGAGATTACCAGCTTACTGATCTTACCGAATAGTAATCTTACAAAGAGAATGTTACGGAAAGGAGAAAAAAGGAATTGGGGGAAAAAAATCAGAACTGTTTTCTTTTTAAAAATTTAATAGGTGATAAAACAGATATCCCAAAATGGACATTTTTACATACTTAAACTCGACTGATTTTTTAAATAAAATCCATGGTTAGAACTCAATGTTGTAAAACATGCAGCAAAACCAGATAAAGTGGTCTTTGTTTTTTTGTACTAAACACTTTTCCTTGTCATTCTCAGAATCCACACAAGTACTCTTTTAGAGTATTTTCGTTCTTGTGGCAACATCACACTGAAAGGAAATAAGAATGAAAACATCAACATTATCAAACAGTGAAACAACACAACCACAGGGGCCAGGAGACTCTGGCTCAAGACAGGCACATTTCCGGAACATATGGTTGTGAAAGTTTAGTGTCCTCTGTCTTATCTGCTCCAGACCCTTGCTGCACAGTCTTGCGTCTAAACAATCGTAGGCTCAGTCGTAGCAACTCATTGTCCACCACTGGAGGATTTGTGTAGGTTTGTTTTGTGGTGCCCTGTTGGACAGAATATGACTGTATATTAGCAATTAGCTAATAGGCAATATCATACATTAGCATGATAAGTGTATATAATTACTAACATTTTGGGAGCAGCATATATTATTTCCTGTAAAAATGCATACACCATTCAGATTATTGGAGGCATAGCACCAAAAGTTCTAGATCAGACACGTCAAACTCGTGATGTCACGTGACGTCGCGCAACGTATCGGGACAGTTTTGCTGGGGTGGGCGCAGCTTCCGAATGATGTATCCGGCCCACGGGCTCGGGGTTTGACACCCCTGTTCTAGATGGAAGATGTCTAAAAAAATCATACGCCTTCTGCAGACAGTTAAGCCGAAGAAGACGACAAAGCAGGAAACTCCAAATATTAAGAATCAGGTACCTTTTCCACAAGATTAAATGTAAATCCATTTTAAAAAAAAAACCCTCCAGAAAAAGCTTCGTAGTAATTTTTTTTAACTGAGTACTACTAAACTGGAGATTTACAGCACATCCTCATTTGACCAATGAAAATGTTGAACAATTTAAAGACAGCTATTTTCTCTCAGTCCAAGCTAACTTTTTGGGTTGCTGTTGGGAGAAATAACATTTGGGCTGAGTTCACATATATCACTGAGCTTATTTTTTTATTGTTGTTGTTTAGATTTTTATGCTGCCCATCTCCCCTACAAGGTGATTCTAGGCAGCTTTAACTACACTGGCAGGATTATTATAGTTCAGTATCATGCAGCTAGCAGTCAATATAACAGAACTGCTAATTTTCACCAATAAATATGGCAGGGATTTTTGAGGGCTGCATCATTAGCTTGAGGGGGCCACATATTTCCAGTCCGGCTTCACAGTCCTGAGCACCTGGGGATTCTGGGAGAACACAGTCGTGCTTTGGTGAGATGGATGGCCATATAAATATGACACATAAAAACAAATAAATAAGTAGATATATACATACATTTTGCAGATTATGCTTGCTAGTATATTTTAAAAAGCTAAATACCATGGATTTCCCAGAAAGACTCTGCGTATTATTTCAGTGGAACAGTGGCAGCTCAACAAAGTGACAATCCCGTTTTTTAGAACTTTCATTAACTTCCTGTTGCTTTCACAAAGATGAGGGGGGAAAAAGGCTTTAAAAATAAGTGAGCAAAATATCTCTGCTATGAAACTGGATGACTACATGGACCAGGGGTTCTGCATCAAGGGGTTAACTAAGTGTTAAGATACGTTCCAGGTACTCGCCTTTTCGTTTTTCACAAGCTGCTTGCGGATTGCAGAATCCCTCCTAAAGCAAAGAGCTTTACAACAAGGACCCAGGTTGCACAGCAGTCCAGCTCTCTCTTCTTTCCGCAGCAGAGCAGCCATATTCAGAGCCCCAAAGTCATGTTCAAAAAGGCTCTCAGCATCTACAAAGAGGCAGTGTAACAACGAGAACTGAAGTCTTCTAAAACGGGGATTCAGATTTCCAATATCAGCAAAGACGTTGTCTATCTTTCAGAGAGTAATGCGAAGTCACTACTTCCTCTCCCAATAGCCAGTTCCCTGAGTCTAGCCCAGGGGTAGGCCACCTCAGCTCTTTTATGACTCGTGGACTTCAACTCCCAGAATTCCTGAGTCAGACTCAGGAATTCTGGGAGTTGAAGTCCACGAGTCATAAAAGAGCCGAGGTTGCCTTCTCCTGGTCTTGCCCAACCTCCACAGCCCCCAGAGCACCTCCCTTCTCCATGGCCAGGAAGAGGAACAGATTACCCGATTTCCTCTGGAGGAAAGGGGGTTTTAATACATGCAGAGCAAAACTGCTTCAACAGAACAACAGAATGCGACATCCTAGCGAACAAGTTGCTCTGATTTATAAACGGACCTTGCACAATTAGTAGCGGTCTTTTCAGAGTGACAAAGAACGCTCAAAAACCAAAAAAAATTAATACGGGCTTTTAAGGTTTTCTAACTTCCCTCCACGATCTGCTGGGAATCAATTACCTTTAGGTTTCTCCAAAGATCTCTGGCAAGTCTCTTTGATCTTTGTGAAGAGCTGAGGGCCAGCCAGCTGTTTGGAAATGCCAACTCTTAACATAACAGCAGCTGGAGTAAATTTTAAAAGAGCAGCTCCAGGTTCTCGGGGCTCTTTTGGTTGCTTGGGCATCAAGCTAGACCAATCTACATCGATGACATCCACCGGATCTGCAAACGCATACAAATAAATAAATAAATAAACAAACTCTGAAGATTTTTTCATCTATCATTTCAGTCCTTTTCCAAATAAACAGCCAGAAAACGTGAGCGTACAGTAAGAAAAGCAAATGAGTAAAAGCCAAGGGGGGGGGGGGACAGAAACTGTAGAATAAGACAAATGCCAATGTTTACTCTTGAATAACCTTCTCTCTTAAAAGATACCAAAGTACCCATTAGGCTGGCACAGAGATTGTTGCGACTGTTTCCTGGCTGCAAGCAGGGAAGATCAGTTGTAAATCTCACTCTGAGGCAATCGCTATCCTGCTGCTCAAAGAGGAAAAACAAAGCAGGATGAGACCCACTTTGAATTGGCTTAGGACACGTTTAGGCAGTGCTTTTTTTGTAAAAGAAAAAGGTGCCGGAACATGTCACACATGTCATACAAACCCGCCTTGCCTACCCTACAAGGTTCCATCCCAAAAAGGTGCCGGAACTCCGTTCTGAGCGTTCTATGACAAAAAAAGCCCTGCGTGTAGGAAACTTGCTTTCCCCTGTTTTAGGGCACGACTGTTTCTGTTCTTTCACATCTGTTTCCTGGGGCAGATCCAGGAAACAAAGTAGACTCCGACCTGTTTCCAACCATGGCAGAGGCAAAAGGAAAGTAACCTTATGGAAGAAACGAGAGGTGCTCATTTCTTAGCCCACCAACACTCAGCCTTCTTCAGTTAAGAAAAGATCAGGCCTGTCTCCCGTTTTAAAAATGTTCATCTAAAAATGCAAGATGCGTGGATTCGTGCGTCATAGCCTAATCCAGGGGTAGGCAACCTCGGCTCTTTTATGACTCATGGACTTCAAGTCCCAGAATTCCTGAGCCAGCTATGTTGCCTACCCCTGGCCTAATCCAAACAAAACTGATCGGAGAATCTGGACAACTGTGCACCATATTTGGCCTGCCTCTTATTTACTTGGCTATGGTACTAATCTTACTTAAACTGTGCCACAGTTTTCCATACTCCCTTTTTCTCACGACCAGCCGAATTGGAACAGCATAACTTTACCAAACCAAGACCGTTCGTTTTCCTTTTATGCATAGTTTGTGCAGGCTTCAGGCTCTTTAAGTCAAAAAGAGTAATTTTGGAGCAATGGTGTGACTTTCTACTACCTAGGCCACTGATTTAAACGCTTTTGCTGAGCTTACCTGGCATCTTCTCCTCGTCTTGCTGATCGTCTCTTTTTTCAGCATCACCTGCCAAAATCTCATCCAATTCATCGTCACTGATTGGCTCATATTCTCCAGCGCCAGATTCCATTGACTGCATATCATCTATTTTTGTTTCATCGTCTCCACCTATATAAAAAGAAAGAAAGGTTGCGACATGCACTTATTCTGTCAAACTCTACACATCCAACAGGAATGGCGTGACAAATTGAGATCGATGCAAAAGACCTAATTAGCTTTGCCTGTTGTTCGTGTCTGGAGCCAGATCAGAGAAATCGCACTCTATGTTTAATCTTTTCTATTCATTTCCTTTCTACGCAGTATATAATCCCATCAAAACTGCAATTATCTGGAGAAGGGTGGATGGGAGGCAGCTATGTGTATGGCCTGATTCTGTCTCTTTTTTTCTTGTCTCTCTTCCACCATCCTGTTTTCACCAAGAGCAAAAATATAATGCGTATTGGGAAAAGTTGTGAAAGTAATCTACTGTAAAAGGTAAAGGTTCCCCTGCACATGCGTGCTAGTCGTTTCCGACTCTAGGGGCCGGTGCTCATCTCTGTTTCAAAGCCGAAGAGCCAGCGCTTGTCCGAGGATGTCTCCGTGGTCATGTGGCCGGCATGACTAGACGCCAAAGGCGCACGGAACGCTGTTACCTTCCCACCGTAGTGGTCCCTATTTTTCGACTTGCATTTTTACGTGCTTTCGAACTGCTAGGTTGGCAGAAGCTGGGACAAGTAACAGGCGCTCACTCTGTTACGCGGCACTCGGGATTCGACCCGCCAAACTGCTGACCTTCTGATCGACAAGCTCAGCGTCCTAACCCACTGAGCCATCCACTGTACAATCTTCTAAAGAAGAACCTGCTTCATTTGGAGTCTACCAGCAACTATGTTGCTCAAAAACTGTATGAGGAAACCTGAAATTCACAACGTTCAAGTAAGATGATTTATTAAACGAAACCATATAGGTTTGTTTAAAAACAGAAAAACTGCCAGCATTGTATTTTCAGAATGACTTACCTTCTAGGGTTTCCACTTTCTCTCCTTCGATTCCATCTTCAAATCCTTGCAAAGAACCTAGGTCTTTATCCTGCCGTTCCTTCTCCTGGGAAGAAGAGTCCAGAGAGGTGGCCTCAAAAGCCTGATGATCTTTACTTAGTTTTGTCTCACTGTGTTTGGATATTTCTGCTTGAGCGGAAGTGCTGACACCTCTCTCTCTTTCCAGATTTTCAGAGAGCGGGCGTTCTTTTTCACGGTCCAGGTCTCTTCGTTTTTCTCGTTGTCTCTCTCGTTCCCGAATCCTATCCCGGTCTCTGCTCCTCAACCAATCAGATTTAACTGCATCTCGGTCCCAATCTCTCTGCCTCCCGTCCCGCCTCTCTCTTTCCCGTTCACGATCATGGTCATGTCGGTCTCTGTCTTGCACTCTTTCTCTGCTATCGAAGGACCCAGATCTGGAATGGCCTTGGCGATCCGATTCAGGAGAACTTCGCCTTGAACTGTGACTCCTTGAATCTTGTCGATCTAGAATACGCCATTAATTCCATCAAAACAAGATGATCAGACTTTCGTTTAGAAAAAAATCAAAGCAAGGTTTAGAAAGACAACAAATCCAGACACTACACCAGATTGTATAACCTTGGATTAATAAACCTGCAAACCTGAAAACAAATCCTTTGGCCTTCCCCTGTTTTCCTTGTAACTTCTACCTTGCAAGAAAACTGCCAGGGATGATACCATCGGTAGAAAGAGCTGAAGCCAACAGTATCGATGTCTAGTTTTTCCTGTTTCACCTTCCTCGTGCATCCATTCCACAAATGCTTTCATGTTTCCTCTCTCGTCTGAGTCATACTCATCCCCAAAATAAAATTTAGAAAGTTTCAAGTGATCCCAAGTACAGCTTTTTAAGAGCCCAATGACCCTTGCCAAGGAAGCAAAGCATATTGGAGAAATTAACTTTTCTTTTCTTTTCCAATTCCCTGACTTAAAGTAGATCCATTAAGACTACTAATTAGGTTTTTTTTTTGCAAACTCTTACCAGTAGCAAATGAACTTCTAAACAGGCTAATTGTAGGATATGCAGAAGGAAAGGCAGGCCGAAGGTTGCCAAGCTCTGCTTGTACGACATTATCCCCGAACAAGTTATTACTAACCCCTTTAAAGCAATTTTATCAGGTTAGCCATTGTACACCGGCAACAAAGGCAAATCCCTCCTCACAGTTAGCTCCTTGAATCTCTGTCCTACCCCCGTCCCAAACTGTGGCCCTCCCAAGGACTGAGTCTCAGGAAAGCCCAGGGATACGGCGCAGGAGCAAACAAAAGCAACACAACTGAAATTACCAGAAGAGGTGCTACGGCTGGCAACCCCTCGTTTCAGCTGATCGATTCTCGACTTCCGCTCGCCGGCAATCTCAAGGCATCTCCTGTCTCTGTCGCTGGAACTGCTGTGCAGGATCTTCTTAACTGCAGCCTGGTCATCTCCGCTGCGATGCGCAGAATCATTAGAGGGTGATCGGAGTCTACTTGAAGTACGGCTCCTGTTGCTACAGAGGCTGCTGCTCCGCTTCTGCTCCGCAGGGCGGAGGCGAGAGGTTTCTTCGACCCCACGAGAAACCACCTCCATGGTTTCACCTCGCGTGCGGTGGCCAGTTCTATGGGGCTCCTCAGAAGTCCTTTCTAGAACCGTTTCCCCACGCTCTGGAACGTCTTCGTCGGACCAGTCGCTAAACGTCGTGTCCTCCCTCTTGGGAACCACTTCCGCTACTGCAGATTTCTCGGGTGCCGCTTCCACCACTTCTTCTTTCACAGTTACGGGTGGTGTCCTGGGACCTTTTTTCTTCTTCTGATGGGGGCCACTGTCTTCCTCAGAAGCCTCAGAATCTCCCTTGGATCTCTTGCGCTTCTTTTCACCATTTTTCTTTTTCTGACCTTTCTTGGGAGAAAACACTTGAGTTTTCTCTGCCGGGGGTTCACCGATATAGCGCTCTAACCCACCATCGTCGTCTTTCTTCTTCTTTGCCGTTTTTTTCTGCATTTTAGCTTTCTTCTTGTCCTCGTGCAGGCGATCTACTGCCTCGTGCTCTTCAGGATCCCGTTTACTGACGTTATCTTGGATTCTGCTCCTCGAACTCTCATTTCCCTCTCGCTGCTCTCGCTGCTTGTCCCCAGAGGTAACCCGTTCTTTGTAATCGCTTTCTTCATAATGTCTCAGGCTTTCCTTTCGCTCTGGTTTTCTGTCACTCTCTTTCCACCGGCTCTGCTTCTCTTCCAAAAGGTGTGAAGGACTAAGTGAACGTGATTCTTGAGGACGCACAACCTGACTCAATAGACGCCGTTTTTCATCTACAAAAAAGAAAATGCGTCATGGCACATCATTTTGGAGCAAACCCTTATAATCTAGGAATATTCTTTAACTTACAGCAAACAAGAAAATATTCCGGCTGTACTTTTTTGTTATGAGAAGATTACATTATTATGTACGGATGGAGGCTTGACATGAAAGTTACTTGTAGGAAAATCATCAGCAGGTATACACATTCCTCTTCTCCTAAAAATACATCCCTCCTCTCCAAAGCCCAATGAATTTTTAAAAATCGGTTCTAAAGTCAGACTGTTAAAACACTACTGATTCATAGAAGGCACTTTGGCCTTCTTAACAATGGCAATATCAAAAAATTACTCTATTCCACAATGTAATTAAAAGGGACAGACAAACAATAAAGCAAGAGTGACCTGGATTATTATTATTAGTTACATTGGATTGTGAGAAAAGACAAAGAAGAAATGAAATCAAGTTCTACAACATTACATGAATAAACTAAACATTAAGATTGTCAGAAGTAAAAAGAAGGAAGTAAGCCATAGTTGCAGCCATCACAGCATTCCCACAAACATGTCATTGTAATTTGGGCACTCGGCAAACAGCTCACAAGTATGATGTGGTCATGTGACCTCCATTTGCGATGTTCACTGCCACCTTTGGAGAAGCAAAGTCAAGGGGGAAGCGTGCAGGAGACCGAAAATGGTGATCATCTGACTTTGGGATGGGGAACACGTAGAATTCACCTAATAATGGCAATGGCAATTGGGACTGCCATTGTTAAGTCAAAGCAGCCATGTGACATTGTGCCTTACAACCATGTTGCTTAGTGATGGAGTTCCTGGTCCCAATTACCATTGGTGAGGACTACTTGTAAATACTTCTATATATAAAGAGTTTAACTGCTCAGTTTAGCTTAATTTCCTCAGATGCAGATGCCACTGATGTCACATGACGGTCTAGGTACCAAAATAAGGGACCAACAAATAAATAAATAAATAAATGGATGGCCAAAATCTTGCCAAATCTCAAGCAAGGACAAAAAACTTGTAAATTAGGAAAGGCTGCAGTCTCACAAATTTGGAAGGTTGGCAGACACTATCTTAGAGCAGAGTGGGTGCTGTGTTCATAGGAACCGTGTGGCCTGACTCCTGCTATTAAGTACACGCTTTCTTTCACTCACTCTGATCCTCTCCACTATTGTAGGCATCGCTATCAGGTGAATGTTCACGGCGGCGTTTAGGAGATTTCCGAGGGCTGGGGCTACTTTCGTTTCTGTGACGCTTTCTGCATTTAGATAAAAAGAAAACGTAAGTCATTAAACTCCAGGTACTCAAGTTCTAAGGAATACCATCCATTTCTACCGTAAATACAAATAGGACTGTTATACGCCAACTTTTAAAATTTAAATTGAATGTCAAAAATCCTCTTTTCAAAAACTTTTACAGGAAGACATATGAACTGTCAATGTTTGGATAATGTTGTCTACAGCTCATTCGTTCCATTTTTACTGCCTCATGCTGGACACTTATTTTCTTTTTTTAAAAAAAAAATCCCCAACTCACTTTGATTTTCTCTCTTCACGACTATCTCGCGTGATCCTTTCTTCACGGACATCTTCTCTCTTGTCCCTTCGTTCTTCTCTTCCTCTGTCTTTGTCATCCCACTCTCTCTGCCGTTCCCTTTCTTTATCTCTTTCCCGGCCGCGCTCTCTTTCCCTTTCCCTTTCTCGTTCTCGTTCTCTTTCCCGCTCTCTTTCTCGCTCCCGTTCCCGTTCCCGTTCTCTGTCATGGTCTCTTTCCCGTTCCCGTTCCCTGTCCTTATCTCTTTCTCTCTCGCGTTCTCGCTCACGGGCCCGATCACGTTCTGCTTCTCTGTCTCTTTCCCTCTCCCTTTCTCGCTCCCTAGTTCTTTCATCCCTCCTGTCTTCATTCCTCTCTACTCTTCGTTCTTCTAATCTTTCATCACGATCGATATCGTCGTTTCTTCCCTGGTGTCGCATGGGTGAGCTTTGCCTCTGATCTGTAATGATAAAACAGGTTTTAATTCCAATTTATAATCATCTAATTCAGTTTCCAATATTCGTGTACACTAATGTTTTGGTGTTAAATCTAGTGACACAGTTTGAAAATAATTAATTCTGAAGATGTTATTTAGGCTGGGTATCCATAACGATAAAAATCTGTAGAGATGGAAAGCTGAGGGGAAAATGACAGCTCCAGTGTAGAGCAAAAAAAAAAAAAACAACCCCTGCATCTAATATTTCTTTAGGAAATTTGCCCAGTAAACAATACTGTGCTAAATGAGCTGGCTAATTAGTAGTGCCTGTAATTAAAGTTCATGAAGTCAGTGTTGTCTCCTGCAACCAAGATCACTGACAGTGAAAGATCATGGTTCACGAGTAACTGAAACAATTTTAACTTGGTTAATCCAAAGCCTAAATCATGGATTAGTCTGCTATCAAAATACAATGAAAAGATTATTGGTAAAGCTGCCATACCTATTAATGATGGTTGAATCTTTTTTTTATCCTTTCCTAGAACATTACAATATTATTCTCTGACAATCTATCTTGACACAACGTTTTAAAATAAATAAATTTAAATTTATTTAAATACAAATAAATCCTCTCTCACTTTGGGCAATCCCCTTTAAATGTCCCGTACTGGGAATAAAAGATGCAGTCAAATAAATTATGAGGCATATCTGTTTAGATTACTCTTGTTTTATACAGTTTTAAATTAGTAGCAAACTACTATAAGCTACTTGTGAAGACCAATAAAAACCAGGATACAACGTGGTAACTTGTGGCCCTCCAGATGCTATTAAATTCAATGCCTAGTATCCCCAGTATTAGCCCTACATTAATTTATAAGAACAATATTCATCAACAGAAAAGCAGTGACAACCATATACCTTCTTAATGACACATGTGCATTTTGGAGAACCAATTTTAGACAATGAAATATTTGAAATGGAACTTCTTCAGCGCCATCCCAATCTGGCACATTAATTGCAATACAGGTAGTCCTCGAGTTATGACCACAACTGAGCCCAAAATTTATGTTGCTAAGTGAAACATTTGTTAAGTGAGTTTGCCCCATTTTACGACTTTTGCCACACTTGTGAGGTGAATCATTGTATTTGTTAAGTTAGTAAGGTGGAATTCCCCACTGACTTTGCTCGGCAGAAGGTCACAAAAGCCGATCATATAACCCTGGGACACGGCAAACCGTCCTAAGTGTGAACCAGCGGCTAAGCCTCTGAATTCTGAACATGTGACCACGGGGATACTGCAATGGTTGTGTGAGAAAAGGTCATTAAGTCACTTTTCCCAGTGCTGTTCTAACTTTGAACGGTCACTAAATTGACTGTTTTAAGTTGAGGACTATCCGTATCATTTATCCCACAACAGAGCCTTTTGCCATTCTTCCGACAGAGGAGGACAAGGCTTTATCGGCCTTTATCAGCCCCAGTCTGCTTCTCTGCTCACAGTTCTACTCTGTGTTTCGCTACCTTGATCACGCAAGAGTGGCATGTGTGAGCCCTAGCTTTCACAGCTACATTCATCTTTAATGCTATTCTACTATTACGTTCTTTTTTGTTGTTAGCTGCGAAGTCGTGTCCGACCCATCGCGACCCTATGGACAACGTTCCTCCAAGCCTTTCTGTCCTCTACCATCTTCTGGAGTCCATTTAAGCTCACACCTACTGCTTCAGTGACTCCATCCAGCCACCTCATTCTCTGTCGTCCCCTTCTTCTCTTGCCCTCAATCTTTCCCAGCATTAGGCTCTTCTCCAGTGAGTCCTTCCTTCTCATTAGGTGGCCAAAGTATTTGAGTTTCAACTTCAGGATCTGGCCTTCTAAAGAGCAGTCAGGGTTGATCTCCTCTAGGACTGACCGGTTTGATCGCCTTGCAGTCCAAGGGACTCGCAGGAGTCTTCTCCAGCACCATAGTTCAAAGGCCTCAATTCTTTGGCGCTCACTTTTTTTATGGTCGAACTTTCACTGCCATACATTGCAACTGGGAAGACCATAGCCTTGACTGTACGCACTTTTGTTGACAGGGTGATGTCTCTGCTTTTTAGTGTGCTGTCTAGATTTGCCATGGCTTTCCTCCCGAGGAGCAAGCGTCTTTTAATTTCTTGGCTACAATCCCCATCTGCAGTGATCTTGGAGCCCAGGAAAATAAAATCTGTCACTACCTCCATTTCTTCACCATCTCTTCCCCTTCCTTTTAGAAAGACTCAATTAAGTTAATGGTTAAAAAACCAACCAACCCGGAAGAGTACTTACCTCTTTCTCTATTGTCACGCTTATCCCTTTCTCCGTGTCTTCTTTCAAAAGAAGAATCTCTTGCATGTTCACGGCTTTCATAGCGATCCCTTTCAGGGTAACTGCTCCGTGATTCCCAGCTCTCGTGGTAGCTACTACTAGCATTATGGCTATCAACTTGAGAGCCTCTGGTTCCTCGACTGCCTGTTGGAAACAGATACAGGAAAACATGGGAGGAATCCCTGTTGCTAGAATTGGCTGCCACAGAATTATGTTGTAGGAGAACTGCCCATATGCACTCAGGCAAGTTAAAATGTAATTCCTGATCTAGGATGATACATTTGTGGGATACATTTGCCATAAAAAGGCTAACCAATAAGGAAGTTTTGCTTAAAAGCCCTGTGCTTTTCAATTCATATAAATTTCAAACTGCAGAAATCTAAGCAACTTAAAGAGCTGTAAGCTTGCAACTCTTCAACTGAGCCTGGATCAAACTCTGTGGTGAATTAAAAAGAATTCAGGTTCAGAAAACTAATAGTGAAGGGGGGGGGGGGAAATCACAGGCCGAAACAAAAACCAGTACTATGAAAAGGGAAGCCTTGTTTGACCACAACAGAAAAGTTTAAAATCATCTGGCAAACAATCCTTCCCAAGCAAAAGCTAATCTTTAGATTAATTTTCAACAGTTTTGCTTGAGCAAAAAAATCTGCATTCACTCAGTCTCCTAAATTGTCATTTCAAGAGCCAATTCATTTCATATCAGTGAATTAAAGAAGATGACCTCCTCAACAGCAGCGTGTGACTAAAGTTAACTAATCTCCCTTTAAAATAAATAGGGCAATTTTCTTATTAAAAGGAGAAATCCATGTGATAATTACTGCCACCCATTCCAAATCGTTTAATAAGTTTTAAGAAATACATGCAGGATCCAGTTGCATTATGGATAATGGTAACTAAATTTGGTGGTCATAAAAAAAATTAGCTGTAGATTAGTTTATTTCTACCCTACTGATTAAACAGATACTTGTGTAAACGAATAGTGTAACACTCCGATTATTTCATGTATTATATACCCTTGTCTGTTAACTCAGGACCTCTCCCTCTACTTCTTCCAGACGTTCTGGATTCATTTCTTGTTTCACTTCTTGAGTCCGTCCGAGTTTCAGCACGAGAACTATCTTCTCTGCCGTGGGCTCTTCCATAGCTACGCGATTCCTCCAAATACTGCTCCTCTTTCTTATGTTCCCGACACTCTCTGTCTCTGTAGTCATGTGAATCGCGTGTAGAACGTAGGTCCCTCTGATCCCGACTTTCTTTATTGTCTCTACTGCAATCCCTTGCGTCCCTCGCGTCCCGCGAGTCCCGAGATTCTCTTGGATCTCTGCGTTCTCTGTTATCTCTGGTTTCCCTCCGATCCCGTCCATCCCGGGATTCTCGATCATCTCTGTGGTCTCTGGGGGTGCTTTGCTCTTGGTCATAGTCACGTTCATCCCTATTGTCTCTTTCTCTTCCCCTTTTTCCTCTCGTTTCTGGAAGTAAAATAAGTGCACATGTGGACATACGATCAACTTCACAGTATTAAAAAGCATGGGGAAAACATGAAAAGCATTTCAAAGGATTTTTTTGTGGGTAGTTAACACATCTTTATGTTTAATGCTAATTAAGCCTAATTCTTATTCCACCGGCTGCTGGTCTTAAGACCTTTCTATTCGCTAATCCCAGAAGTTCTAAAAAGTCCTACTTCCCCACTTTGAAAGCCTGCAGAATATTTTATTTAATGTCCACATTCAGAATAAAGGTAGAAAAATGGTTCTGAAAAACCCTTTTGAAAGCAGATGCCCCATGGGTCTAGCAGTGCCTTTTCAAACTAACCAATTTTATTAAAAGGCATAAACAAGAGAAGAGTGGGCTCATTGGAAAAGACCCCGATGTTGGGAAAGACTGAAGGAAAAAGGAGAAGGGGACGGCAAAGGATGAGACGGTTAGAGAGGGTCACTGATGCAGTGGGCAGACTCCTGGGGACAGTGGAGGACAGGGGGTCCTGGCGTGCTACGGTCCATGGGATTGTGAAGAGTTGGACAAGACTTAGTGACTGAACAGCTGTAACAATAAACTTTCATAAACCACAATTCAAATCACCAGATGCATGGAGTAGTTCCACTGATATATGATTCAAACAGGGATGAGGCAAGGGAAAGTAGCTTTTCTGGAGACCCTGAAAATCCTGAAGATCTTGGAAAAGAGAATCTATTTGGAAGGCAAGGAAAGGGTCCACTGCAAACAATAAATCTACAAGGGCCCAGAAAGAGCAGCAGTTGGCACTGTGTACATAACTGCTGAGTTTATTCTGGGTGTTTTCCAGATTCTTCATACAATGCAGGTTAAGAATAGTATACCATGTATCTACTGTACGTAAAACTACAGTATTGTTGAAAGAGCATATTTTGATTTCTTTAAAAAGAAACATTTTGATATTCTTTATCTAGCTGTAATAATATAATTACACCTACAGCAGAACGTAGAATTAAGGCTCTCCGGGATCTTTGTTCAGAAACTGTGAATTCAAATTAATGAGGTCTACAAATGTTCATTTGTTCATACTATACCATTCTGACATACTATTTATTACATATTTTGCACAAGATGTTTTTGAAAAGCTGCTCACAAATTCTCCAACTTATTTAATTCATTTCTATCACTTTAACTGGTTACTGATCAATGGGCACCGTGCCTTCATCACTGATCAGTTGCTTATTGCCAGATCAAAGAATTATAGCTGGGCAATGCCATTACATGCTATTCTTTTCCAGCAAACATCTTTTACAGGTAGTCCTTGAGTTACAAGTGTAATGGAGCCTGCCCATTCCACTTGTAGCTCAAAAACTCATAGAGTGAATCTCGTACCTCAAATGAGACCACTCCCTTGCTTGTTAAAACACATGTGGCTCATTAAGTGAACATGAGGTATCTCAGGGTGAGAAAGGTCATGGAGGGTCTAGTGATGAAACAGAGACCCAAGGCCTCCCCGGCCCCTCCGTGGCCTGATCCGGGCTCCGGAGGCCTTTTCCAGGCGGCGGCTGCCCGGATCCGAGGCCAGGGAACGCTCCTCCCCCCCGCCCCGATCCAGGCTCCGGAGGCCTTTTCCAGGCCACTGCCGCCCAGATTTGAGGCCGGGGAACGCTTCTGCAGCCCCCCCGTCTGATCGAGCCTGGAAAATGCCTCTGGAGCCCTGATCAGACTGCGGTGTGTGTGTGCGGAAGTGTTCCCCAGCCTTAGATATGGGCAGCAGCAGCCTGGAAAACACCTCTGGAGCCCAGATCGGGCCGCCCGGGGGGTGGGGGGAGGGCACGGAAGCATCCCCCGGCCTTCAGATCCAGGCTGCAGTGGCCTGGAAAAGGCCTCTGGAGCCCCAATCCAGCCTCTGGAAGCATATGGAAGCATCCCCCAGCTTCGGTTCCGTTCTCTGTTGTAGAGAACAGAGGCCTAAAGTACCATGTGATCACGCGAGATCGCCCCACTGATCTCACGTGATCTTGCGTTACTTTAGGCCTCCATTCTCTACGAATACACCGAAGGCCTGGAGCAGCCGTGAAAGTGAAGGATCTCGATCTTCGCAGGGTGAGTATTGAAGGCCTGGTGCCTAGGGAGACCCGGGCCAGGGGTGGGGAGGGAGGGAAGAACCAGGGTGAACGTTGCTGAGCCACTGTGGTCGCTCGTAAAGGCAAACAACTGCCTTGGTGCTGCAATATTGATAACTTCGGGACTTGCTTGTAAGCACTAGGGGGCACTTATCATGTAACTTTGAATGAGCATTAAGTGAATGCTCCTGACTCGGGGATTACCTGTATTATATACGTTTTAACAATGGCCTCCTACAAAAGATGGAACCTGACATGATGTTTTGCAGACATGCAGGGAAAGTCTGAGTTTGATCAATGTCCATTATTCTCAAGATTTGGTGAAGAAACTGACAACGTGATAGCGGCATTCTGTGTTCCGACTAAATGCTGCTGCTTATAATTTTATACCTGCTGATTTCTAGGAAAAGCAGAAACAAACATCCCCCCCCCATTTTTACAGAATAAATCAAGCTTGCCAATCCCTGGATTATGTAAAACTCAATTTAGATAAATTCATATTTAAATGTATGCTACATTTTTAGTCGAGTATATAACGTTTATATTACCAG
The DNA here is from genome assembly GCF_964194415.1 of Vipera berus. Taxonomy (NCBI): domain Eukaryota; kingdom Metazoa; phylum Chordata; class Lepidosauria; order Squamata; family Viperidae; genus Vipera; species Vipera berus. Next base: position 207,623,788 of record NC_138202.1, read on the forward strand.
GGTTTGGTTTCGTTTTTCAAAAGAATTACATTAATTGCACAGGAAGCCCTCTTATTGGCAAGACTGGTTTACGTGAGGCTTTCTAGAAGAGAATGGTTCCATTAAATGGGGACTGTCTTTATGGTTACTCATACCATCTCTTCTGTCATGGTGACGATCATGTGACTGCGAAATCCGCTCGTGATCATGCCGGCTTCTCTCTCTAACAGGTGAACGGCGCCTGGAAGACGCCTGTTTTTGCTGTGGAGAAGGCGATGCTCGGTGAGGATAAGGAGAGGAAGATCGACCTACAGGTGGGGAAGTTGTTCTTTTGTAAGAGGGGGAAGGAGTCCTTTTGTGACGTGGCGACGGGGAACGTCTTTGAATAGAAGAACCTGACTGAGATGAAGAGGAATGATGCCTCGACGACACAGGAGAATGATGCTGTGTTGGTGGTGAAGCAGACCTGCAGACACAAAACCGTATACACATCTTGGCGCTACATACATTTTGAGCACTATCACGCGTTACCTTGACAATTCTCTCTTGCTAAAATTGCATTACAGGTCGGTTCCAAAAGTACAGCAGACGCTCTGTAGCCAAGCTGGTTCCTATCCCTGTGCACAGTTTTCCTTGCTAGGCATTGGCTTTCATGAATATCTGAACAGTATGTTTGGCTTCGGGTGGTTTAAAAAAAGAAATATTCAAATCATTTTTAAATATCCATATACTGCATGCCAAAACAACAGATGTTCCCTGGGCAAATTCTGTTAGATTAAAGGTCAATTTTCATCTTCTTACCTATAGCATTTCTCAAAGCTCATGATCTCACCCTGCCTGCAGAACACCCTATATATAGAATTCCTTCTTCTATGACCAGTACGGGATGATTATTTCTCACCTGCCTCAGACAACCATGAAAGGCTTGCATCCCAACTATGAGAGGGGTTACTATCCAAAACAGGAGGGGGCATCCCTTACTATGGGGAAATCTGCAAAATTCTCTCCAATAAGCACACACATACTCTTGTCTCCCACATAGGAATTATTAGGCTTTAGAATAAAAATTGAGGAAGAACCAGCTTTTAAAGATCTTAGGAGCTGATAAGAGGATGGTTAGCCCTTCTTCCCCAGCACTGATTTCCCTTCAAAAATGTTCTCCCAAAAACCAAGAATTTTAAATACACCCACACCCAAACACACACTTTCAGGTTAATGAAAGTTGTTCCAAAAGCTCCCTACAGTGGGACAGATTCTTTATTGGGAGCTGGTGCGTGCAGGTGAAGAATATACCTTCCTTCCCCAGCGGTCACTCCCCAACAAAATCTGTTTCATGTAGCAATGAAACTTTGCAGTAGCTGTCAGTGGTAACAATACAAGGCCGTAGTAAAACCTGAAGTGTAAAAAAAAATCAGCTGCTGAAATGAAACGTGGTTTGTTTTGTTTTTTAAAGAGGCGAGGGGGGGGAATAGGAGAGTATCAAGTCTCAGAATATAAAAAGGTGAAGAGGAAGAAATGAATACTACTTTGGGGACTTTAATGAGTTGTGTGTAGGACAGAAGTTACCCGTGCTTGCTATGATTCAATTGCGCTTGATTTCAGCCCTTCCTAACGTTCGAAATTTTATGTTTTATTACATAAATATAAAATATGGGGTGGTGTTTTTTTTACATTTTACCTTTCAGGTGCAGAGAGCGAGCAATTACACTGCAAAAAAACAAGCAGACCCTACAACCATGTGGGACAAACAAGAGAACGAGAGGCAGATTTTTTTTTCTTCATCATTTTACAAAGAGAACCAAAGCCAGATGGTGACCTTGGGCTAACCACTCTCAGCCCAGCCCGTCTCACAGGGCTTTTGTTATGGGAAAAATAAAAGAGGAGAAAGGAGTACTGTGTAAGTCTTGCTACCTTGAGTTATTTATAAAAAGGTAATAAAGGTGGGATAACAATGTGATAAAATTTAGCTTTCACACTGGAGCAAACTCTCGTGAATAAACGAAGTCTAAAACACATACACATAAAATAACAACACGTGAGCACTTTTTTTAAAAAAAGTCCTACCTGCGGGGGGATGAAAAAGAATGCTTATGGCTGCTGGACTTAGCTGGAGCCCAAGACGGCTGCCTCCTCCTTGTGGCGGGAGAATACTCTCGTGAAGAATTGCTACCAGAATGGTCTTCCGGACTAGGTGAACGTCTCTGTCTGTGGGAACTTTCAGAGGGATCCCTGAGGAATATTCATACAGCCAACATATAGGGCACTGTCATTAAGAGCAGCATGGATACTGTAATTTATACACCCTAGGCAGCATGTCTCCACTTAAGGGAGAAACATGCTCCTTGCTAAAAAAAACAACAACATACTATAACTGCCCGTTTGGCGTAACTTATTCTCCAAAGTACCAGAAGGGAGGACAAGAAATAAAGGGTGGAAGCTTGTTAAAAAGAGATCCAACTTAGATATATATATATTTTTCTGATAGTGAAAGCAATTAATCAATAAAATAGCTTGCATCTTGCAGTTGTTGATGCGCCATCACTGGAGGTTTTCAAAAATAGACTGGACAACCATTGAACCAAGATGAGGGGCGTTGTCTTACCTGAACGCCTTTTCCCAGCGGGACGATGGAGAATATAAGGTTTCCTGCTTTGAGCAGGGGATTGGATATAAGACCCCTGAGGTCCCTTCCAGCCCTATGATTCTATGTTCTATGATTAAGGTGGTGGCCTAGAAACCAGGAGAGGGTAAGTTGCAGCCTCACTTGAGTATGAAAACTGCTGGGTGAGAGTCACTCTCTCTCTCAACTCAACCCACATTATAGGATTGTTGTTGTGGGGAAAAGAGGAGGAGGAGGAGGAAGGAATATTGGTATGTTGGTTGTATTAAGTTACTTATAAATAATAAAGGTGGGATAAAAAAAATCTAAAAACAATTTGTCAGGGCCCTAAAGATGGACATAACTGATTGCTATCTATTCCCACAAATTAAAAAAAAAAGACAAGCCACCCAGGGCTTGGTGCCAGCAAGACATTTGCATGGCAGGAGGAGTCACGCTCAACTCTCTTGGAGAGAGGAGAGAGGAGAGAGGAGGGAGGGAGGGAGGGAGGGAGGGAGGGAGGGAGGGAGAGAGAGAGAGAGAGAGAGAGAGAGAGAGAGAGAGAGAGAGAGAGAGAGAGAGAGAGAGAGAGAATGAATCACAAAATTGGGTTGAGCAAGACCATTGCTGCTTGTTGAATATTACGTTTTGCTCTAGCCTAGGGGATAGGTAACCTTGGCTCTTTTATGGACTTCAACTCCCAGAATTCCTGAGCCAGCCGTGCTGAGGGGAAAGGGAGAGATTTCCAAGCTGAGCCATGCTGGCTCAGGAATTCTGGGAGTTGAAGTCCACGAGTCATAAAAGAGCCAAGGTTGCCTACCCTTGCACTAGCCCTTTAGGACTAAACTGAAGATGTCTGAACAAAATGATAATACCAAAAAAATATAAACAAACTGTATTTACCTTTGCTTCTCTTTTTTTTCTTTATTATGTCTTTCAAAATCACGTCCTCTTTCTTTTATCTCCTTTGGCTTTTCTTCTACCCTCTCTTTAGCTTTATATTTTTCCTTATGTTTTTTCCCTTGGGTAGAGTCTTCTTGCACTGGAGGTGGTGGGCTAGGCGTGCGAGGACCTCTCTTTTTACTGTGGCTATTTTTTGAATTTCTAAAAGCCAATACACAAACCAGTATTTTAACAAGTTAAATCAGATTGTATTATAACAATACCTGAGTGCCCATGCAGCATTTTCTAACACCTAAAGTACAAAAGTGATCTAACTGCTGAGCACACAAACATTACATTAAACGTCCACCAGAGGCCTCCCACAGTCATTCAAATGAACAATTGTGGCCCTTGATGGGGTTGCCATGGATAAATCTTCTGCACGTGCCTCTGCCTAAGAACTGGTTACATATGCCTACCTGCCACACAAACTTCCATTTGGCAAAACTGTACACATAAAGAGTGAAATCCAATCACCCAGGGGAAAAGAAATTAACCTTCCCATTTACATCCCAAAGGTGTTTTTCAGGAGGCAACTGGACTTAGTTTTTCTTTGAAGCCGCACTACTCAGGTGACTTTGAGGACACAGGTAAACCCCCAAATGGCTTCAATGACCCTTTAAAACAGACATGTCAAACACAAGGCCCGGGGGCCGGATGCGGCCTGTGAAGTGGTTTCATGCGGCCCGCGAAGCCATCCTGGAAACAGTGAGGAAATGGCCCCCACTGCCTTGGCCCTGGCCCAGAGACCCTCAGATCTGTCCCACTCCTGCCCAGGCCCCCATAGGCACCCTTGATGCGAACGATGTAGAGCTGGCCACACCCACCCAGTAGGCCATATGCACTCTAGCCACGCCCACCCAGGCCACACCCACCCAGCCCCCTGAGGGCAACCGCAATGCTGATGCGGCCCTCAATGAAATTGAGTTTGACACCCCTGCTTTAAAAGAATGCAAATGACCAGCTGTCTGCAAGGATTATAAATCTTTCCATTCCCCACCATCCAGTCAGAGCTGGAGAAGCTTCTCGGATGAGAAGTGAAACGTCTTCAAAGAAAAAGAAGGAAGTCCAGTTGCCTCCTGAAAAAAAGCACCTTTGGGACAACCAGGACCTGGATGACTGAGAAACTCCATAGACATTTCCCGTATGCATCCTCAGAACTTGCTCCAGATTATATTGCCAAAGCAGATCTGAAGGGAACTGCATCGAGGGAAAAGCGGAGGAGAAACCCTTGTCACGTAAGCGGTCTTCACCTAAAAACCAGGTCTAGAATCAATACCAGGCCTTTAGCATTTTACAAGTTTCGTAGATGTCTCCTCACAAAAATCCTACTCCATATAAAACCTTAGCCTGCCAATACTGCTGGTCATCTCCACGTTGGGAAGACACCCCCCCCACAGGGCCAGAAGACTGCTTGGCAAACAAAAGCACAAACCCACAACAACAACAATCATGATAAGCGATAACCATTTTATTACAAAATTATGCCAATCTGCCTACCTCTGTTGCTCCAGGAGTGGGGAAGATACCACTGAAACCTTCTTCTCCCTCTTAGTGGCGGTAGAGGAGGATTTAGGGCTTGTCCTTAATTTTGGAGATTTACTTGATTTTCTTGGTGAAGGCGAGGATGACAATTTTGATCTAACCGCCTCAGGAGAAATCTTAAAAAGGAAACAATTAGTATTTTGTAAAATCTATAACGATCTTGCCATAGATAAGAACCAAGTATCAATGAAGTTGTTCCATAGCAACCTGCCTCCAGAGGTGGTGAATGCTCCAACACTGGAGGCTTTTAAGAAGAGACTGGACAGCCATTTGCCTGAAATGGTATAGGGTTTCCTGCCTGAGCAGGGGGTTGGACTAGATGACCTCCAAGGTCCCTTCCAACTTCTTCTTCTTCTTCTTCTTCTTCTTATTATTATTATTATTATTATTATTATTATTATTATTATTATTATTATTATTATGTAGAGAACACATGCCTATATAGCCTCTAAGAACCACTGAAGTACAAAAATTCAGTAAATTTAAAATTTCAAGAAAACAAATTGATATAGGCGTTCATCAGACATTTTAAAATGTAGTCTAAAATATCAATACACGTCCTCAGCTTTCCATTCTGGTGGGTGTCATGTTCAGATTCAGAACTACAGCGAGGGTATGTATATGTGTGTATAGTATCTATATGGCATTAATAACAATTCTTTCACACATACACACGTGTGTGTATATAATTAACAGGAAATATTACCCTGAAGATTTGTTAATCACACTGTTCAATAATGTCCACTCATTTAGTTATTTATGACTATGCAGTGATTCTTTTCAAGATACAAACCTCTTTTTTAATCACTATTTCTTCTCTTCTGTCCATGTTTTCTTCTTCAAGCTTCATTAACTCTCTCTGGATCTTCTGGCGCTTCATTTCCAAAGACAATTCATGGTCATAATCATAATTAACATCTCCGTTATCAGAATCTTAAGTTATGAAAGAGAAGGCAGGAAGGGAAAAGGGAACAAAATCGGTTAGTGAACCCTTTCTTTATACAAATACACTTTAAAAAGTAGCCATAATTCAATATATACTGGCATTATCATTTCACATGATTCATTTAAGACTAATTCCAATTATGCAGCGAACATGGTTTTTGAATGTTATTCAGTGATGGCAGTAGTGTAAGCAGATTCGAAAGAGAATATGTGTTTTCTCCATTTAATTCTTGAAGCAATCTGTATTCTCATAGTCTAACCATAAACTGACTTAAATGCAAATCTAAATTTTCTTTCCAAAGGGAAAAGAAATAAAAAATGTTTGTAACAGGAAGAGAGGAACAGAAACAGGTCCCTTTGCTATTGCTTCTGTACTCCCAAATTGGGTCTTTTAGCCCTAAAGAGGCCATTAGCGTATTAATCAGAATCACCTCTGCAATTAAATCCCTCAGTCTTGTCCTCTTCTTCGTACATGAACGTAGTCCCCTCCCAGGTCCTCCTTTTGCCCTCTTTTCTGCTGCTTTTGCTTTCCTGAATTAAATAGCAATTGCATACAAGAGTTTGCTCTTCTAGAAATTTGCATACTAAGGACATCTCAAAGAAGGCAAGACCAGGAGTGCATTCTATTGGCTTCAAGGGTTGTCATTAAATAAATCTATAAATGAATGGTACCACGCAAAGAGGTAATCCTCGTTTACCGACTATTTGTTCAGCAAAGTTACGATGGTACCGAAAGAACAACTTTATGATCATTTATAATCATCACCACAGTCCCTCAGTCACATGATTGCTATTACAGTCAGCATGTTATCCAGTGCCTGAACTGCGTTCCCTCCCCCCCACACACACACACACATTGCAGAGCAGATGGACTGTAGAGAAGAGACTGCAAACAAGCAAACGGCTGGCTCTTCTACACACTGAAAACAATGCAACCATGCCAGCAGTCTAGGACTGGGAGCTGTGGGTGCACTATGCAAAAACAGTTTGCACTACTCACTTGAAATCTCTTTTCTCTCCGATCTCTCTGCTCTGTGGCGTGATAGGGAGTGATTTCTGTAGGCTACATAAATTATCTTATAGTATTATTTTGAAATCCAAAACGGAGCACTCTGTGGGATAAAGAAAAGTAGAGAAATGGGAGAGGAAGAGAATAATCTGTTTGCTCTTCCATGCATCAAAAGCAATGCAATCACACTGGCAACTGGGGATAAGAGTCTTCTCCCATTTCTCCACTCTACATGGGTAGGGGAGAGATAAGAAAAATCAGGCGATTTTTCTGCAGGCAATCTATCTTTTGCCTGACCTTTACAAAAGGTCCAGAATGGCAAGTCAAAATACATGTTAATTTGTTTGCAAGGTTTAACGGCGTATTCTATTTACCGTCTCTATTTGTTTCCCAGTCAGGATTGTCTTCTTCACTTTCTGGTGTCCTTTCTTTAGTAATTTTAATATCTTCTTTTCCCCTGTGCCTCCCTCTCGTAGACTCTTTCTACAGAACAGAAAAAAATTAAAAAGTTACTTAGTGTTTTTCAAAACAGAACATGAAATCTATTTTAATTTCATCTGTTGGGGGTGTCAGTTCACAGCCGACTTCACAACTTAGTCTCCTAACTTTCAAAAACTGAAAATATTAAAATTGATAAAATATCCTGATACATTTAATAATACATATTAAGCAAGCTACTCAGAAGAGAGTATAACTTCAGACCAAAGGCTAAACTTTCATTTAGAATTCCAGAAGATAAGCAGAAGCAAGCCCCTTTGGCTTTAAAGTCCTTGAATATCAATGTGAAACTGAATGCTAATACTGATTATGCTTTGGACAAAGCTCTCAGCTCATGGGTAATTCCAAAAAAATTTCCTACGCTCATTCCCTTCATGCAAGTTTAAACTCTGGACATTGCAGCTAATCCAAATTCTCTACAATGTGTGGAATAAAAACTGTAGCAAACAGCATTTAAAAAAGAAATCACAATTTGGAAGCCATTTTTTAAAGAGGCTTTAGGATTGTTCCTTCATGATCTCCTCCCATTAAGGGAAATACAAGACGACAGCAATGGGGCAACCTAGATATGCAAAAGACTTCTTTAATCTCTTAAAATTAGATCCCTCAAAGTAGGACTGTATTTTACTGAAGGCACACTCTGTTCACAAATCAAAAATTGGAATTATAATTGAATGCTACATTTTGTAAGCCATGAATTTCTATATACCGGTAATTTAAAATAGAAGTTTTTAGAAGGATAAACCAAGTGGGAAAGTATTCAAAACCCCAAAATTCATGGTTGCATGTTCTTTTAAACTAAGACAGGGTTTAATACATTTCTAAAATAACTTTTGTTCTGGCTGATGTCAACTTTTAGCGACCACATGGACAGATTTTTCTCTAAAATGACCAATCCCCAACCTGGTTCTGCAAGTCTTCCAATGATACCTTTTGATTTACAGGCTTCTAACACTGAAATATATAAAAGATGCACAAAATATGTATTTTAAAACAACTACACAATGCTCTTTCCCAATGTTGTTACCTTCTGTTGGTGGTTCTGATAAACTTCCCTACATCTCTACAGTTGCATGAAAAGTAATCCCTGGTCAAATGATATTTTCTACTGAACCTCTAAGTCAGACATGTGAAACCCGCGACGTCACGTGACATCGCGCAATGTATCGGGTCAGTTTAACCATTGCCAGCAATGGGGTGGGTGCGGCTTCCACGTGACGCATCTGGCCTGCGGGCCGGCAGTTTGACACCCCTGCTCTAAGTGAAAAGAAGCTAACAGCTCTACATAGTAACGAAGTTTAACTTTGTAAACAATATAGTTCAGCAAATCTGAATGCATATATAAGTTATTTATAAATTCAACAATTTAAAAAGAGAGTATGGCAGGTAAAAAGGTTTGGACACCCTTCCAGTTGATACAGTAATATTTTTTTAAAATGTAGTTGTTAGTAAAGCTCCAAAAAGGTAACTGATTCTTTAGACCTACAATTAGCCAGGTGAACCCACTTCCACAGCTGAATAAATACTGAAACTTCTATCCTCTCTGATTGTGATTATTCTTCTGTCTACTTTCAACAACTATGGGAACAGCTAAGCAGCTGTCTGAGCATTTGAAAACAAAGATAATTCACTCTTATCAAGTACAGGAAGGCTGTAACAATATCTAGTAAGTTTAACAATGAGCAACATGTTTAAGAAATGGAAATTACTTGAAACTGTTGAGATTAGGGTAAGATCTGTAAAAATTCTGCTGGAAAAATGGTCAAATCTTTAAAACAGAACTCACAGCTCATTGCTAACGACATGTTGAAAAGCTAAAACCAAAATACTGGAATATTCATCTACAGGTTCATAGTGCAACACTGTTTATACAATGATGAGCCTGAGAAAATTATCAGAAAAAGTACTCTGATCTCATCACAAAAATCATATACTGATGTAAGCCTTGGCAAACCTAAAATGTTTTTGAAATGAAGTGCTTTGGACAGAAAAACTAAAAATTTAACTGTTTGCCCACAACTACAAGATATATTTGGAGAAAAAAAGACAAAACATTTGAAAAAACAAACACTTTCTTAATTATTTTGCCTAGCGGTGGCTCTATTATGATTTGAGGTTATGCAGGAGCCAGTGCCACAATATATTGTCTACTCTACAGAGAAGGAAGAATGGCATCCTATCAACATAACCTAGAAGCTAATACCTCACAGCTGATGAAGAAACTGAAGCTGAAGATATTTTAGGAAGACAATCAAACATACCTCCCAATCCAACACGGCATACAAGCCACCCAGAGTTGCCCTAATCCATAAGATGGGTGGAATGAATGAATGAATGAATGAATGAATACTGCCTTGCTTAGCAACAGAAAATTCTGGTCCCAATTATGGCCTTAAATTGAGGACTATCTATAAAGCATAAGTGTTCAAAAAGATGATAAAATTATAAGAAATCATAATTAAACAAGGAACTTTAGTTAATTTTTTACAGTGTGCAGATAATGCTCTCATTGAACACATTATGGAAACTACTATTCTGTTACATCTGAAAGGAATTTAAAAAATCTTATTATTCGGTTCTAAACAAAATCCTATGATTCAATCTCTCAATCACTAACACAAGATTAACAAGATACAAAATGTTTAAATTTTCAGTTACTTTGTAAGCAGGGTAGTACAATATGATTATCACTGTTATGTCAGCAATAATCACATTAAATTAACAAGTTAAACAAGTATTTAAATATAAAACAAAGTGTATCTCCTCAAATACAGATTCTTAATGACAATTTCCCCAGATGAATCAACCAAAAATAACAAGACTTCCATACTTTGATTTAATTTAGAACTTTCTAACAAATAAGGCAATCTAACATTGGTGATTACTCCAACTTCCTGCAACGATTTAAAGATATAAGCTGTTATTTTATTATTTATTTATTTTTATGCCGCCCATCTCTCTGCCACATGACTCTGAAAAACTACGGAGTCATATATATGTGTGTGAAAAACTCAGGCAAAGACACTTCACTTGAGTAAAACCTATTTGAAAAGACTTAGAAATTGAAGTGACCATAAGCATGAGCCCTACATGGCCAAATTAAAACTATTCAGTCATTCAATAAATTAGGTATTTACAGTGAGATTCTTCTCTTTGTATAACAACTCATAGCAATGTTTCCACAAACTCTTACAGGCAGTCCTCGCTGAACAACCACTTGTTCAGTAACTGTTCAAACTTGAAACAGCACTAAATGAGTGGCACTTACGGGCAGTCCTTGAAGTGCTGGCCATCACAGCATTCCCATGGTCACATGATCGCAATCTGAGTGCTCCATGCCTGGCTCATAATTACAACATCACAGCAGGTCACGGTCACCATTTGCAACCTTCTTTGCTGGCTTCTGACAAGCAGTCGTTGGGGAAGATGGCCGTGGGGGGGGGGGTTACAAGTGACCACCATGTGATGTTCTTGCTTAATGACCATGGTGATTCATTTAACATCAGTGAGAGGGGGTGCTAGAATTGCCATCGTGTTTTACAACATCATGCTTTATGACTGCGGGGCTCAGCGATGGCAATTCCAGTCCCAATTGCTGTGGTTAATCAAGAACTGCCTGTAAAGAAATCCTTTTCAGTCCCAAAGGAAGAGTGGCAGAGAGTACAGGTAGTCCTCAACATATGACTGTAATAAAGCTTGCCCGGTACGTATGTCATATTGGTCATAAAAGGGTCAATTTTATAACTTTTTCTGCAGTGGCTGTTAAGCTATTGCCATGGTCATTAAACAAAATCAATGGTTTGCTATGGGTCCAGTTTTGTTTAAAAAAAACCACACAAGTAACTAGTCATTTTCAGTAAAATTGTTGTAAAATGTGGTTACTTGACTGCAGGAAGCTGCAAATCCGTCTGGCCAAGTGCCCAAAGTTTGGTCACATGACCATGGAGGGAGCCCGACCATCGTAAGTTTGAATCCAGGTCATATGTTCTCTGTTTTGAATTGGTTATAACATTGACTGGCCACTAAGGGAACAGTTGTAAGTTCAGGGCTAATTGTATATGAAGAAAGAGGAGAGAGGCTGTCTTGAAAAATGTACATCTAAAGCTTATTTCGGCATCCAGAAATGCAAAAGAGATGATATTACTTAGTTTGGTAATGAAACATCTGCAAGAAAACAACCAAGGTCAGAGAGCACCAAGGACTCTACACTTCCCCAATTTAGCAGCTTTTCAGGTACTGAATAGGAAATTTGGGGAGCCGCTCCCATATAACTGTGGTTCACTTATTACACTTAAGTAACTGGTGCTAAAAATCAACACTGGGCAGGAGCGGATGAAAACCTGACAGTATGCCAAACCAAAGATTGTAAATTTGCAAATCCCTGCTTCATGAGGAACTGCTCTGGGTAGTTTTTGTGAAAAGCAGTACCAAGGGATACAGGAACTCTGGGGGACTGGTGAAAATCACACCATCCATTAGATCAGCAGTGATCCTCTTGATTCCCTCTACAAAACTAAGAAGCTCATCAAGACACAAACCTGGATTCAACCTATTACGCCCAGTTATATTTTACTGGACATACTTTTCTGTTTCTTATACTACTGTAGTAATCCTGGAGATATATGCATCCTACCCTAACAGGAGAAGGCTGCTCTTCTGTATTATGTTTCTGTGATTCACTTTCAATGTCTTGTCGCTTATTCTTCATTCTTTCCCGAAGGTCCCCTGTAGGCCTTTCTGGTGACCTGTACAATGAAGACAGAAAACACAGCTGCTTCTATAGAATGTATTATTTGAGAAAAATAGTTTAGCTATAGCTTTAGGTTCTGTAGTTCAGCTTCATTTCCCAACCTTTCTATTTCTTGTTTATTTAATACAGTTCCTGTCATGTTAAAGCATAGAAATCGCAACTAATCTTGCCCAAGGGGAAGGGAATTTGTCTGATCATTTCAATAGAGCTAAATTATGATTAACAATGGTAGAGAAAATTCAGAGAAACTGCAAAAATGATTGGGCATATTCTCAAAGACTGTAATTCATTTCCCAAGGAAAAGGAAAAGTTACACAAATAGACATTTGATTATATCCCACAATTGCTATTTAACCAAATCAGACAAAACTGTGAACTGAACAAATATGTAAGTTATCAAATCTTAATGTGAACCCGAATCTCAATCTTTTAAACCTTTTAGTTGAATCATTTTCATTCATTTTCCAATAAATATAAAAGATTTCCCCTTCTAACCAATGGCCAATACAAAATGCATAAACAAGAGTATTATGAATTGGACCATGATAGATTTAGAGCTGGAGCTAATCAAAGACTAAACTAACTTAATCAATGGGATTTAAAATAATCAAACTAACAAAGCCAGTTAATGTCAATCAACTGTCTCCAACAGCATCCAATTCCTGACCAGGCTTCACTTCTTTTTTGATTATTCTCAAAAATGGTTGAGGGCATGAGAAATATAAATCAATGATTTAAATAAATAAAAAGTAATCTAAACTGTTTACATTTATCATTAAAAAATAATTCCACATCTTTCTTACGTTGGTATAAATGTCACCAAGGTAGTATTAAATTAAAAGTCTATGGAAAAAAACCAATCTGAACATTTAAAAATATTAAGCCAGTCTTTAAAATTAATTTAAATGTAATTAAATAAATTTGTTCTGCCATCTTTTAAAAAGCCTGAAGAATGAGAACTAATTTTAATTCAGGAGAGTTTCCCGCTGCTGAAAATGATACGTAAAGTCTTCTCATATGATACATAAAGTCTTCTCAAAGTGGGCCTTCTATGTCTGTTAATAAATTTTAACATCTGGATAAAGTCAAAATAGGATAGGATCAAATATTTGAGTTAAGCCCAGAAAAATAATTAGCAATTGGTGCCACATTTTTAAATATTGCAGTGATATGGACACCATTAATGGCAACTAATAAATTATAAACAATTTGAAAACTGCAGTAATCGAAACATGAAATAACAACAACCAAGAGAGGGATAACTATACTGAATGACGAGTACATTCCCCTTCATATTAATACTCTGTGATAAATTCTGGTTTATTTAAACATGGTATTTATTTTATTTTAGCCTGATAAAAATGGGTCTGTCTAGACTCTAGCCTGTCAACTCTTGCATCTTAAAAATCTCAGCTTTGAAGTTCTAGATGTGAAGAAGCTGACCAGATAGGACTGTTGTAACTCTGTGCTTATGTGGAACTGCCTGGGAGAAGAAAGACACAGCAGTTAGTTAATTCAGCAACAACACAGCAAAGGATGGTGAGAGGCAAAACAAACAGTGGAGTAGTGTTGTTAATGCCACTGTTATCTGTCATAGGTAGCAAACATGACACAGACAGCAACTACTACTCTCATTATAGTAACTTTTTCTCATGTGTGACAATATATTTGCTCTACCTGGGGCTATCCTTGAGGAATATTCGGAAGCTACAACTGGTACAGAATGCAGCAGCACAGACAGTTCTGGAAGCCCCTTGGGTGGTCCATGTGACCTTGCTCCTATATGAGCGACAACAGTTTCAGTTTGCTTCTGGATCCAGTTCAAGGTGTTGGCGATCACCTTCAAAGCCCTTTATGGCATGGGTCCAGGATATCTGGGGAACTGCCTTACCCCGATGGAATCTGTCCTTCTCATTCCAACAGGAAGGGCCTACTTCAGATTCCATTGGCTGAAGAATTTCAGCTGGCGGGGTCCAAAAGAAGAGCCTTTTCTGCTGGGGCCCCCACCCTCTGGAATATTTTGTTGAGATGAGGTTTGCCCCCGCACTCCTGGCTTCTACAAGAGCCTAAAAACGTGGCTCTGCTGCTTGGCCTGTGGACCCAGCAAGGGCCTGCTATGTTTGGAGTGGCTGACCAAGCAGAGAAGATCCCCACTGCCAGACCACCCATCATCTTGGTTTTTAACTTTTGTATTCAATTTTTCCAATTTTGTTGTTAGTACTTTTCATTACATTGTAAGTCACCCAGAATTACTGTATCAGTTAGATGGGTGGCACAGAAATTTAATAAATAAATATATTCAACCACTGGTTCACATCTAACATTGGTTAGAGGGAATCCTGATCTCATTTGACTTCTCCCTAATTTTTGAATTTGCCACATATCAACTTTCTGCGCAACAGACTGCCCCATCTGGGAAAGCAATGCAATTACAAGATGATTTAGGGGCTGCCAAAGACTACATAAGTTATCTACTACAAACTCTTAAGATACTGTCATTCATTTCTAACGATCTGCCTTCAATTGCATACAATACTTTGGTATGAAGAGGCAATATGTAAACTCCCTAAAAAGGTACATACAGTATATCAATTAGAACTAAGGCAAAGATTAGAAACAGGTAGTTTACAGATTTGTTACTTATTTCAACACGAATTATTTTTTTCACATATTTGAAATTACAGAATACTTGAATAATACAGAAAGTAGTTTTACGTTTAAGTACCTAATGTTTACAAATAATCAGTTGCACTGAAAATAACTGGCTTGGGGGATGCCTACAGTAACTAGTCACCTAAATAACCTCGAACAATTAGTATCTTTCTTTTTGTGCATCTTTAAATCTGAAGAAGACTGTCAAGTTCAAACCTGAGTACTCAATGTCACTTCATTCTACGCTAACTACTGAAAATTCAGTAGATAACCAGTTTCAAACACATACGGATATGTAGCTATGCAACAAAGACAAACAGATGAAATTTGATCCATATCCCAAAATCACAAAGCATCTGCAACTTGCATGTTTTTCCTATAAGGCTTGATTAACTGAGCTTAATTAAACTGTAATAACGATTAACAATATGGGTGTTTCCTACAGATGAAAAGAGAACGCAACATGCACCATATCTATTTTCCCTGAAAGCAGATATTGGCAATCTAAAGACTTCAAACGTTAAACAAGTAACAGGCAGTCCCTGGGTTAGGAACATCTGCCTTAAGAAAAAACCACCACATACAAATGGGTTGCCTATTATGGATAGTGTTCTCCTTCCTCAAGCTAATGAGCAACTGAAACCACGCAATCCTTTCGGGAAGCTGCGCGCTTTTAATATATAGCCTGTTTTCAGCAGTTCTTGAAAGTATTGCACAGCTTTAGAGGTTGGTCGGCTTGACGAAGGGGAACACTGTCCACCATTTTTTGTAACAGGCAATTCCTTTGTAAGTATCAGTTCCAACTCACATACAACTTTCAAGTTAAAGACAGAGTTAGGAACATAACTTGCTCTTTACCCCGGGACCGCCTATAGAAATACTTCCAATTTATCACTCGGTGGCACATCCTAGTTTGCTACCATCCTCATTTTGTTCCTGTGTGATATTCAAAATATTTGTTCCTAGTTTTAAAAATGTACCAGAATCCTTTTTTTCCAACAACAAAAAATATAGTTAGTTTTAGTTCTTTATGGTGAAAAATTTAACACAAAGGAAGCCAATGTGAAATTTACAAATTCTCCTTATTGTTGTAGGAGACAGTATCCCTATCTTACGCTTCAAAGAATATCTATTTTACATTTTAGGATGAATTATTAGAATAATGCACATGAATATGAAATATAAATGCTTATTATTTTGATATTCAGATTTAGTTCAACCCAAGGTAAGACAAATGTTACACTGGAAGAGAGCAAGTACTTAAATGAAGCAGAAAATCCAAGATGGTTAGAAGTTTAAAATGGATGTAAATATTCACTATGTCCAGATGTTTAAAGAAGATATATCTTTAGAAAATTAAATAATGGTGCTATTTAATGCTATTGTTTTAGATAAGGATTCTCTTTATAATTTAAATGATATGAAATTAAAGTAGTTAAAAATATTAAAATGGATCCCCATCAACTTGCTAATTTTATCTTCTCAATAAGTTAGTAAGCAATCATCTTATCTGTGGGAAAGAGCTGCTAAAGGAGTGAAAATAATTGGAAACATTGAAGTAGGAAAACTAGGCTATTCTAAACACAAAACACTTCTCAAAACAGTTGGGACAGGGGTTTTAAACTTAAAACATTTCAATTTTTTGCACACAGCTAGTCAAGATTACTCTCCCATCATTATATTCTTTTTCAGAATAATTATTTCCATGTAATAGCCGGAAGAACACAACAATTTTGGTCAAGCTCACTGGGAAAGGAGGCAGAAAAGAAAAAGATTGTAATTTTCCTTTACAGATTCATTCCACTTTTCACAGCCTGTCAAACAGATATACTGGCAGAGTGTGCAGAGCACAATCTCTGCCTCTTTGAATGAAAAGAGATCTGCTTTTTACCCCAGCATGGGTAGCGTCTCAGGTACAGCTTTTTCTTACTTTTCCTACCTGTCCTGTTTTCAAAGGCCTATTTATTCCCCAATTGAACTGAGTCTCCATTCCCAACAGGAAGAACAGAAAGACGTTACCTAGTTATCCCCACACACCGGACCCTCAAACAAGTATATTAAAATAAATAAATAAAAGGAAAGTGCATATCCTTAGGAAATTGAGATACAGATGAAAACAAAATGTTAAATATACATTTTTACTTAACGGTTAAGTTAGTTACATATAGCTTAATGCGGTCCACACACACGAATTATGAATCTATAATTACCCAATTATATAATTTCATGGATAATACATTTATTTTATTTTGATACTAAAGAAACGTTTCTTATTTATTCTATTTATATCTGGTCCAAATGCTTGTGCCCTCGGAATGGTTTACAGACAAACAAAAACAAACTACATGTAAGAGCCAAAACAATAAAAATGCTGTTATAAATATTAAAAACCAGTATTAATACAAAAATATTAATGAAAATTAAGGGCTGCTGAAAAAGGTCTTAGCCAGGCGTTCCTGAATAATTTTCCCATCTGGAGTACTGTCTTATAATAAAGTGTATAGATATATAGTTGTGTATGTATAGTGTTTGCTTCTGCCAGTATATATGCACACACATACACTCATGTCTATATAATATATATTAGTAATATAACATTTAATATACATGATTGTTTAATTAACAGGATTAACATTTGATTTTTCCAAACATTTTGAGAGAAATGATTTCCTTCTAGATTTTACTAGATTAAAATTCTTATCATCTCTATTAACTTTATGGACAGAAGATAAAATTGGAGTCTCAATAACTGGAGGGCCACAAGATTCCCATCCATAGTCTACTTTCTACATTCATTTTATATCCATAAATAACAGGGCTATAGAACTTTTCCTGTGCTCCCAATCTATATTGTAAAGGGAAAGAAAATAGGACAGAAATCAAATTGGGAGGAGGCTAAAACAATTCACGTCCTCTCCCAAACATTTAATGATTATTTAACATTTGATGATTTAATGATTATTCAAAGAGCTCAAAAGAGTTACATGCTTGCAGAGAGAAAAAATCAGAAATCCATTGATTTCAAAATCTTGCCTTTCTCCAATCTAGAAAATGTACTTCTTCATGAAATGCATTATTTACCATACGGCAAAAACTATGTGTACTCAGAAGAACTGTGGATCACAAGAACTGTGGATATTAGATGAGGTATATTTTAAATCATTTCTTCCTCACAGTCTTCAATAATTTCATTTACTGATCTGAACTGCTTTATTTTAAAATCAATTCACTGTGATCAGTCATCAGTGATCAGGCTTTGTAGCACAAATTCCAAAAGTGTAACTGAGGATTCATATTTCTACAATATCTATTTAACATATACTATGCAATAAGAACAGTGATTAGTACTGAATATTTTTATTAACTATTCTATGAGCAAGTATAAAAGCATAACATATTGTGATTATACACAACCATACATAATTATATATATTATACATGTTTTCTTTTTTTGGTTGTATTTTTGCACTTTTAAAGAGCACTTTTTGTGTCTTTTTTCTTTGACAATGTATACATTTTTGTCTTTATACTTTGTCATTATTTTAAAAAACAATAAAACAATAATTTAAATATATATATAAAATCAAGCTTGTTTTTTGAATTAAGTGTGCAATCTCTGATTTTTCAGAAAGATTGTGTGATAAATTGTGTGCAATTTAGATGACAGATTAATGTCTATTCACCAACTTTAATGTCACATTCCTGTTGTAAACATCTGCTTCCTGTTTTTGCGCCCATCCTGTCCAACACTTATCTGCTGGAGTGCCCTTCCTCTTTTCTTGATCTCCTTCTAAGGTGATTTTGATTTCCCCACCACTGAGGAACTATTCTAGTTTAACTAACTAGAGACTTAATTGAAGAGCCTAACTTCAAAAAGAATCTTTACTAGTTCTTTTCTTTTTTTAACTCATGTACTCTTTTTATTTTTGAGGGAAAAGTGGTTATTATCTGAGCATATATCCCGTCTTATTGATTTGAAGCCCTACCTCAGCCATCTTACATTTGTGGCATGCAAGGCCTAAATTCTCCTTTAATATGGTTTGCTATTTACACTGTAGCACCATCGTGCTTCTCTGAAACTAAAGAATCATTGATTTGACAATGATAATTTGCTATAAATAGTGGTTCCTAATATATTGATAAAATACCCATATAATGATTGTTTGCTGGTTAATACATTTTGTAATCCAAATGAATTTAAAGCATAATTTATAAAACAGAAGTTCACAACTGTAATTCCATGTTCCAATGAAAATCAGAAATAAAATGTTTTAACACTCCACACAATAATTGAAGCTCCTTTCCTGTTTTTTTAAAAATAAAGATAATTCCCTAAAGAATCATGAGCCATACCTAGCATTTCTCAGCAAAAATTGGCAGTGCGATCCCACACATTTCAGAAGCCCCTTGAATGCAATGTGACTTATTTGCAGATAATTGTTTATAGGATTGCAGTCTAGCTCTTTTATAAACTACTTTTCCATACCTCAAAATCTGTTTTCCAATCCCTGTTCCCATGAATAAATTTAGGAAGTACATGGAAAAATATAGGAGACAGCAATAATTAACTATTGTTCCGTCTCACCCGATGCAAATCTGTTAGCGGAAGAAATTAATTGGATTCCAAGCTGCCTACCATACATTTCAGCTAAACAAAACATGACCTACTGTGAATACACATAAAACCAAAGCTCTTCGTGGTTTACTAATGAAAATAAACTTCTCATGTATATCATTTTTGTTTTATACTGACAACTAGAAAAATAATTTTGTCATAAAAGTGTGAAAACATAGTTATTTACTGATCACACTGCCAGGTGTAAAATTTTATAAAAAGAGATTGAGACTTTTGGTGTTGTCTTAATCACCTTCTAGAGAAAATTTGAGCAAAACAAAACTGCAATAATTTCATTTTTACTTCTGATTATCATTGGTAAATTTATTAAAGCAGAAATTAACTTGTAACAAAAACATTTTGATTTTCAGAATCTATACTCAAAAAGTCAGGGCATATCAATATTTCCAGAATAACCATGTTCTTTATAAGCCACATCATTGCACTGTATATCTTTTTTTTAAGATGACAAGAGAACAGCTTGAAAAAGCATTTATTTGAATATGAAGCCGAGTTCTTCATTTACCTTCGGTAACTGCTGCTAAAGCCTTTACCTCGTGGTGAAGGGCCATGTATGAATCTACATGTGTTCCCATAGAGGCAGTTGCCAGTCTTCAGCCAGTTACGGCACTGTGTCTAAGAGACAGACATTACTGGGTGAATTTCAAACTAATGTTGGAATATTGCTTCATGAAAAGACACAGAACACATAATTCCACATATCAGCATTCTAACCTAACAATTAAGAGCAAAGTCTGACAGTGCTTATCATCAGATGTTGGATAACAGAAGGCATTTCAAGGTATATTGAGCTGAGTTAAGATCTCTTCTCACCTATAAATAAAATATAGGTTGTTTTATGACCATGAGCAAGACATGCATCACCAAAAATGTGATGCATGCATTCGAATGTTGGAATTTGTCCTGGTTTTTCCCCTAACCTCTAGCTAAACAATTCATCCATCCACATGCTTCATTCTGCAGAATATGGGTGGATTTAGGCCTAGAGAATCAGAGTTCGAAATGGATAATATCCAAATGCAGCATTCTACGCCAGATTGAACAAGTTAAACATGGTGCACTGCATCAAAGAAAGGTATCCTGACGGCTTCAAATATTAAGAAACCCATTACATAGAAGCACAACAACAACAACACAAACAAGCTAACACAGTCACTGCCTCAAGAGGGGAATTTTCCCCCCAAATCAAATGTTTAGACTATGAACACAAACATTTATTAAAACAGGAACAAGTACTAGACAAAGATGTTCCTCCTCATCTCATCCCATTTGAAACAATGCAAGAGTTCATAATATACCAGTCTAAGATAAGAAAGTCTTTACAGGTTTATTGCATTCCCATTAAACCAATATGGTGACTTACTCTGCTAGAAAAAAAGAGAGAAAAGCATTCCCTGCCATAATCTCTGGCTTATGAGAGTGTCACATTAAGAACAAAGAATACTTTTTGACTCACCTCTGCAGAACTTCCGGTGCTGGGTCCCAGTCTTTCAAACACACTAGGTCTTCTCGATGTGCTATCAGATATGGTCTTGGTATTTTCCACTGTGACCTTCCTTCTAATTTTTGACATTTTGTACTACTTCAACCAAAAAAAAAAGCAACACTGTAAAATTCTCAAGTTGAACTATGCAACTGAACTCATAGGAAAAAAAAATAGTTACACTATTAATCGTCAGAAATTTCTGTAGAAATTAATCAAGTAGCAAATGCAGAGTTGTATTTCAAAGGAATTTACTTTAATTCATTCATTAGGAAACATTCCAAGATGAGGAATCCGTCTCAATACCTTCTTTTAGCTACCTTAACCATCTCTGGTTATTATCTGAAATAATATATCCACGAGGTCCTAAAAACAAATGGGGAAGGGGAGGGTCCTGTAAAAGAATGCTTTATTTGCAGCAGAAAATAGAAGTTCTACAAAAAAAAAACCCAACAACCCAAATATCCTTATAAATGGTATACAGTGTAATCAATTCAATAGTTACACAACTTGAAGATAGCTCACTTAGGGAAAGGCAGTCCATGCAAACAATCATTTTCTTTTCTCCTTTTTTTCCTCTAACTCATTGTATTGTCCCCAAAATTTCTCATGACAGATAATGAGGACAGAACAATATTGGGCACATTGTACAAGATGTCAGTGACATGTACGTGTACGTAGGATGAATAAACTGTTCTAAATCTAGTAAAAACGAGGAATTTCTCCAAGTTCGCTTGTTCAGTTTTGAGCAATTCCACCATTATTGAATGTCCTTCACTCTCTGGGTTTTTACAAGATACAAAGAAAAGAGGAGGGGGAAGAATGGTGCAAATGCTTTCCTCCCGAGTAGTCATTATAACCCATGCTCTTTAAAACTTCAATGAATTTTTGAATCATAATATAAATCAACGTCAACTGGAAATCAGAGCTACTCCGCTGTTGAAATAAACTAGGAAATTTCTTTAAGTTAAGTTTTAAAGTATATGATCATTCTACCAACGTTACAGGATAAATACAAAGAATCACTGCTAAATCTCAGACCAAAGAATAAATGAGAAATCCAGTAAAAAATGTGTTCAGGTATATTCTATAAACACTGTGTGAAAACCATCTAAAAGTTTTTTTATTTTTAATTCCATTTATATCCCGCCCTTCTCTGAAGCCTCATGTGCTCTGAACCTTCCTCGTTTTAAGCTGTTTTTTTTTAATTTTGTATTATTATTAAAGGTGAGCAGCATTTCTCATTCAAGGAATTACCTTGATCAGTAGCTAAAGTAATGCTCTAAATCTGTTGCCTGCAAAGTGTTGGACTATAAGAACTTTAGCCAAACTCGGTACACAGCAATTAGGCATTTTAGGAACTGTTATTCAATATGCCTAAAGGCATGAAAGTGAGAAGCACTGAGCTACAAAATTAAGAGATCTGAAAGATGTCCAAAACTCTAAACTATTTTAAATTGTGATCATACATTAAGGTAAAGGTTCCTCCACACATGCGTGCTAGTCGTTTCTGACTCTAGGGGCCGGTGCTCATCTCCGTTTCAAAGCCGAAGAGCCAGCGCTTGTCCGAGGACGTCTCCGTGGTCGTGTGGCCGGCATGACCAGACGCCAAAGGCGCACGGAACGCTGTTACCTTCCCACCGTAGTGGTCCCTATTTTTCTACTTGCGTTTTTAAGTGCTTTCGAACTGCTAGATTGGCAGAAGCTGGGACGAGTAAGTAATCCCTAAAATTAACTAGTTTTAAAAAGATATTTAGATTTATCTTGCCTTACTTTGCATATAATATGATTTGAAAAATCAAATTAGAGAACCTGTACATTTTTGCAAACCATATGCCTCAATTTGAAGGTATTTCTAACATTGGCAGAATAAATATACACCAATACACACCTTGAAGGGAAAGAATATTCCATTATCACAATAACCATTTGACTCAATTACTGTAATATATAACAAGTGGAATTAGTACAAAATTTAGTTATAAAGTAGATTTTCTAGTTTAAAAATTTGTCATATTGCAATAAACAGAGATTGAGGCCCAATTCAATACAACACTTTAGAAACAAGTACATCTCTTATTCTATTCTGAAGCCCCTAAAGATTTTGGGGTAAAAAGGGGTACAGCAGGAAAGAGATGACATTATATCTACACAGGTCATCACCATATATAATTTAATTCTATTATTTTCAATGTCTTTGTGTAGAGGAGAAGAGGAAAAAATTTGAACTGTGCTTTACTTGGTCACATTTTGTACCATGACTGAGGCAAAGGCACAAATAAATTAGAAAGATTTTAAGAGATCTTACTTTAAAAGTTATATAATCCACTCACCCTGCCCCCCAAGGACTGAACCTATTTTCAAAATACAAGCAAAATATCCAGTATTCAAGGGGCATATCACACTGGCCATACTCAGATGTTTATCACTTGGTTTATTTATGAGACGTGCAAATTGCAGATACTTTGCATATACAGTATTAGTGTAAAAAGAAGCAGCATGACTATTTAGAAGTTTAAAACAATCTCACTCAAAGTAATACACATTTTCGTAGGTTCATGGAAATTTCATCCCATTGTTTATACTAAAAAGTATTACAGGCAGCCCTCAAGTTATGACCATTCAAAATTATGGTGGCACTGAACAAAAGGATTTATGACAGTCCCTGAAGTTACGGCAGTTGCAGTGGCTACATGATCAAAATTTGGGCAGTTGGTAGCCCATTTATGACATCATTTCAACTCCCTTCATGTATGCCCTTTTGGCCCCTGCAGTTCATGTTCCCTGCAACCTTAGCTGATCTTTGCAGTCTTCTTGCTCCCACTGCTGATCAAGCTTGCCTGGCCTGGCAGTTGCTGGCCACATGAGGCTTTCTTCCCGAGGTTGCACACAGTGGTTTCCTAGCAAGACTTAAGGAAGATGATCTTAAGATGATCAGCAGTTGCCTTGCAAAGGGTCAGGCTGGGCATAACTCATCAGCAACAAGAGTAAGAAGATACTGAATGGAGTGGTGGAAAGCAGGATGGCAGGGGCTTCAGAATGGGGGGGGGGGCTAGGGCAACTGCAGCTGGGACTCGGTTGGGATGGCTGAGTTTCCCGGGAAGCTGGGTGCTCTGTTGCTAGGGCTTCCCGGGACGGCTGCAGCATTATGACATACTGCTGGGGCTTTCTGGGACAACTGCAGCTTTGCACTGCACTACTGGGACTTCCTGGTATGGCTGCGGCTTCACACACATTGCACAGCTGCATCAGGCTGGGATAGCAGTGTGCTGTGGTTCAGGGGCTTCTTGTAGCCCCAGAGCTGCGACACACCAAGAAGCCCATGAACCGCATCATGACACGCAACATCAGAATAGTGTGATCTTGGGGCTGCTTGTCACCCCGCAAGGCAGAATGCAGGGTGGCCAAAAGGACGCAGATGGGGAGGGGGACAATTGGTGGGAATTGAAGGGGAGGCAGTCCTTTTTACCTTGGAAGAACTGAGGTATAAGGGTGGGAGGGATCAAGACTGGAAACGTTTGAATTGGGGTGGGTCCTTTAGTTATAGCCAATGGAATTCAGGTAACGATGAGGAATGTCGGGATTGCTGTCACTGTGTAATATAGTCATGTGAAATCATGTTTTACCATCGCATCACTTAGCAATGGAAAATTCCACTTCCATTTACCATCGTAACTAGAGAAATTTACATGAGACCCTAGGAGTTAAGTATGTAATTTGGGGGTAAACTGAAGCATCTACCCTTATTTAGCAAGCATGTGATTTATCAAAAGGATTGGTAAGATGTTCTTCTCATGAAAGTTAAAATATGAACTACTATATTGCAGGCAATCATGGGTTCATAGCAAACTGGACAATGGAAAAAGTATTTTAAGAGGGAGCAGCACTATTCCTTGACAATATTTCAAGAAATCCAACAGGATTATCAAACTATTCACGTGTTCAAAAATCATTAGCTTATGAATAAAAGAATTCTCCTCAATGACATCAGAGCGAAGAATTAATTGGATACTTAATATATCATTATTATATTCAGAAATAATACTGGAACAATAGAAGAGAGAGGCAACTAACTTAACACCTCATCTGGATGCTTAAGATGAATTTCAGTAAACAATTCCTTCCCTATTTCTTACTTTCACCTCAATAAGCAAGACAATTCAGACCAACACAAATTTTATCTATGTAAAACACTAAAGCCTGCCTATTAACAGCACTGCAAAATCAGACATTCTTGTTCTCCCTTAAATTGTTAAGTGATCTGCTGTATGTTTGCTTTAAATTTAGTGAACAATATGAAACACATATACCAATTTCATGAACTGCATAATAACTAAAAAAGCCTAAATAAACTAAATTAATTCCACTGAAATATTTGATTAGGTAAGTATAATTGTGCTGCCACCACGTGGCTGTTTTGGGAAATTATACATTATGCTAATTTTGGTCAGCCAAACCCCTCCTACCCTATGACATATTTCCTCCTTCTCCTGATCATGTGCCTTACACCCCGCCCCTTTCTGGGATGGACTTCCTCCTTCTTCTCCCTGGGGACTCTCCTCCTCCATAACCAGCAGACACACGTGCTCCTCCATGACCAGCAGACACACGTGCAGACACCAAGTCGATACTGACTTTTGACTATTCTGGATCAAACTGCTGTATTGTGATTGATCCCTTTGTTAAGACCCCTGTGCTGGTCTGTATAAGCAGATGTCATCACTATTAACAATTCTTTCCAGATAGCAGAACTCATGAAATACCTTGATCATCCAGAAATACCTTTATTTGCATGCAGATGAGATTACAGCAGACAAGGTATAGACAGATGATGTATGGACAGTATTCCAAGGTCAAAAGACAGTATCGACTCAGTGTCTGCACGTGTGTCTGCTGGTCATGGAGGAGCACGTGTGTCTGCCGGTTATGGAGGAGGAGAGTCCCCAGGGAGAAGAAGGAAGTCCATCCCAGAAAGGCGCGGGATGTAAGGCACATGATCAGGAGAAGGAGGAAATATGGTCATAGGGTTGGAGGGGTTTGGCTGACCAAAATTAGCATAATGTATAATTTCCCAAAACAGCCACATGGTGGCAGCACAATAGAAAATAGAACTATCAGTTTCATTTACAACTACCTCTATAAAAAGTTACCATTTTACTATATACTACGGTAATAATGCTTGCTTCCTTAGGTTTATATTTAAGCAAAAAGCACAGAGATAGTGATACACATTTGCTAGTCACCCAAAGAAAAATTACACCTTGGCTAGCGCACATATATTCTTGCTGTTCAATTTGAGTTAAATTGTTTTCATTTTTCTAAAGGTGTTACTTATGCATCCAACAGGACTATATAATTTACATATTCCTATTACACATTGCGTATCCTTTACATAAATCCTGATACATTTTAAAAGATGAGTATTTTTGTGTAAGAACTAAAGTCTTATGGACAGTGCAGAGATGGGGAATCAAAGAGCACAATAATATTTGGTCATGTAAGTAGCATCTGTCAGGAACATCTTACATCTTAATCCACATATGTCTCACATCATGGCCAGTTACAAAGACAGCTGCATGAACCCAAGAGGAAAAATATATATATAGCTACCCTAATGAACTCCTATCATACACAGCCCACGTACACCCCAAAATACAACTTACATTACAAATTTGGGTCTCTGTACACCCTTAAAAGTCATACAATTTCTCATATACACTTTGTGCTTTGCTTATCCAGTAGGTGAGTTTTTCTTAGAATCTTTCCAAACACAGCAATTGACTTGATTGTCCTGAGTTACATATGAATAGAAATAGTTCAAATATTTGCCACACAGAGAAATAATTGATATTACTTCTTGCTTGCTGATATTTTTATTCTGATGAATATATGTAACAAACTTGATCATGGAGAGGATGCAAACTTTTTCTTCTACTTAGAAGACCTATTTCATCAAAAACATTGCCTACAAATTTTGAAATTAGAAGAAAAAGATAAAGGCTATTCCTTTAAAAGACACTTTGGGGGGGGTTAAACATAAAAAATGTAAAACTATGAGATATAATTTTCCTAATGCACTGGAAAGAATCCTCTTTGGCATTCTTAAAAATAGCCATATAAATTATTCAGGATTTATATCTCCCATTCTACTTTCAAAACACAAATAAAGTTTTGTATTTTTATTTGTAACTAGGACTTACATAATTCAAAAAGCATGCTTTTTAAGTTGAGGAGAAATTAATTGCTCTGAATTCAAAAGATAGCAGTTAGCTATATCTGTACTAACCTGCTTTGTAAGAACAAGTTCATGTGAAACTACATGAATCTAATTATTATTTTAGTTTTGTATTGGTCCAAAATCAGATTTTATTTCTGTATAAATATTTTACATAGAATAATCTATGCTAATAAAGTAACTGAATTATCTGGATTTCAAAATTGATTGGCTACATATATATTCCTAAATACTTACCTGAAACAGAATTTTCTAACATTTTGGATATCATGTGAATGCAGGTTAACGAACCTTCTTTTTAATTAACCATTAAGCCTTTATACTATGAATATAACCAAATACATCAGCATCATTAATTTTTAAGAATTCAGCTACTCCTATTTTCTCCACTTTCCAACAACACAATCACTATCACTCCTATATTGTATGCTTGAAACTGAAAACTATAACTGCCCTAAAGGATGCACTTTCATACGATCGACCATAAATGATATTAGTTTTCAAGCATCCTTTTCATGTAGCAAAGAATACTACTAAGTACTCTCAGCTTGCCTACAATACTATCAAAATGTGAACAATGGTAAATAGTTGCATTTCAGGCAGTGTGCTAATTTTATATTTTAGGAATCTTCAGAATTCATAGAAACTCTGTTCAAATATCAGTATTCTTCACCCTCCTATTGAGGAGTTCCGTCTCAGAAGTGACACAGATGCCACAATCCCCATATGTTTCAACAGTTAAACTACATTAATCAGGTCACGCTATATATTTAAAGTTAAACTTCACAGTCTGCACTTCATTCATGGCAATGAAGCAAGACAGGAACACAGACTAAATGCTTTTTGTTGTAATATTCTGTAGATAGTAAATTTCTCTTTTAACATGCTTAGACAGATATTCAGTAATAACAACTTAGTTATTATTCCAACTTAAATACTGCAGCAAATAACTGAAACCTGATATTACAAAACAACATTTGTAATAATACAATAATGGTATTTAATTATTGTAGTAATTATAATACAAGCCCAAAATACTTTTTTCAGAATAAATCACAACCTTAAAAACAAAAATCAGTAGGCTAAAACATGGTTGACTTTGTAAGGGAAGTGGCACAAAATAGACCAAAGTTAGTGGCAAATACACACTGGTTAAAAGCACGCCTACACTGTATGGTTGAAGAATATGGTCAACTGGTTTAGGCTGCAATCCATGCAATTATTTGAAAGAAAGTCTCATTTAGTGAAGCAAAGCTTACATGCACAGAATAAACTATAACCCTACAATTTTTTGCAATCTTTGTAGAAATGTTCTTCTAAGGAGCCATAGATTAGTCAGATCTGAATAAATGGCTCTAATAAAAGTGAACAGTATCTCATTTGCTGCATAAACATGCCAGATTCCACCCAGTCTTTCTAAAATAGGAACATCACAACTGTATAAGCAAGAAGAAATGGTGGCTGGTAGAATTAAAAACAGTACAGTGACATCACGTTCCAGAACATTAAAACTGAGAAATATCCCATTGAAATCAGCTGCGCTCCCTTCCAAATTCAATAAGCTAAAAGTGCAAGCTTTTAGTGATCTGATATCCTTTGTAACAAAAATGTTGTACATCAAATAATATGAAAATAGCGTACAGGGTTTTGTTTTTTGTTTTTTAAAAGCTATCTTCTTCATACCTAATTCTCACACTGCCAACCTAACAAATACGAACGATGGCCTTGACCATTAACCTAACGTAGCTCTTCACATTTGTAAAAACCAATTATACAGAAATATATTGAAAAACAGCTTTAACAAACTAAAAAAAAAAGAAAAAGAAAAGGCTGCCAGATCCGAATTATTCCGGCCCAATTTGTTGTATTCCGCCTTTCACTGCACCCAAGGGGATACAAAATCAGAAACCGCCTCATCCAAAACACTTGACACGCCTCTGGCAAACAGGCACCGTGAGATTTAGGACGGAACCACTTTGTTAAAGAGTTTTTTTTTTTTTAATCACAGGAAAAGGAGGGGGGGGAATAAAAAGAAAGAAAGAAAGAAAGAAAGAAAAAAGAAGAGAAGAGAAGAAAGAAGAGAAGAAAGAAAGAAAGAAAGAAAGAAAGAAAGAAAGAAAGAAAGAAAGAAAGAAAGAAAGAAGCAAAGTTGCAGCGCATGTTCCCAGATACTTAAGTCTTAATAAGGGCGAGGGAGACGGCAAAACTGAAAGGGGAGAGAGCTTTTCCCCTCCCCTCCCCTCCTAGCACATCTCTCCCACCCAGTCCCAGGTGAGGAGAAGGAAGGAGATCGCGGAGGTTTTATTCCTCCCCCACTGCCACGGGGTTTACCTCCTGAGGCGCGGACTGGCGGAGCAAAGCCTCCCTCCCTTCCCCCCCCCCCCGCTGCCCCTTCCCTTCCCCCTTCCCGGGCGCCGCGACTCACCTGCTCTCTGCGCACCCGGCCTACTCCTCCCCGCCGTCGCTTCTTCCGCCGCCGCCGCCGCCCTGGGCGGAGAGGGGGGGAGAGGGCGAGGGGGGAGTCCGTCCTCCCGGGCCTAAAAGTCGAGCCACACAGGGAGGAAAAGGAGGAGCGCGGCTGGCTCCGAGAGCGGAGACCATCCGACGGCGCCCGACCGCTACTCCTGTTCGCCCCGGAGGCCAACCGGAGGGGCGGGGGCGGGGGGGGAGGGGCGGGGGCGGGGGGGGAGGGGCAGAAGAGCCGGCGCAAAGTGCGGCGACTGCGCCTGCGCGACCGACCCTCTCCCTCTCCTACTTCCGGTCCATGGCGAAGCGCCGGAAGCCGCAGGCGGAGGCTTCTGACGTACCATGGCAATCAATAAAGCAGGGGTCTTCAAACTTGGCCCTTTTATGACTTGTGGACTTCAACTCCCAGAATTCCTCAGCCAGCAAAGCTGGCTGAGGAATTCTGGGAGTTGAAGTCCACAAGTCATAAAAGGGCCAAGTTTGAAGACCCCTGCAATAAAGAGTTATATTTGTAGCTTCAGGCTTGATGCCAGGGGCCTTTGGCGCTGTCCCAGCTGGCTTGTTTTTCTTGCAGACGTTTCGATATCCAAACTAGGTAACATCGTTATGATTAGCACTGATGATGTTTCCTGCTTTGGGTAATGAAACGTCTGCAAGAAAACAAACCAGCTCAGAGAGCGTCAAGGAACCCTCAATACAATGTCAATGTCAAACGTGAAGGCATTTGAAAGTACGCCATGGCGGTGTTTCTGGCCTAATAGTTGGGCGAATTTCATCTCCTGGTTTTCTTTAGTACTAAAAAGTCGCCCGGAGGACTTTCGCCATAAAGGTGACCCAGACCGCGTCACATCTTCGGTCGCGGCCATTGCAAGTCGTAGCCAGGCCTGAATCTTTTGTCTACTTTGTGGAATATAAAAAGCCCTCACGCTTCTCCGTGCATTAACCGCAATAAGAGAAAAAGAGCTCCCTCCACGCGGCGGAACTGACCCACAAATGATAACATTCTTGCGTTTTCCCTTATTCTCCCTTCGGATGTTGAAGCAATGGGCATTCTTCACGATTCTTCTCTATGGGCGTCAAAAGCCGTGCCGCTCTAGCTCTCTATCTCAATGGTTAAAAGCGCCGCATGGTTCGATTTAGAAACTCCGGAGTGGGGGGAAAAAAAATCACGCTCATTGTCTGAAGAGACGAGCTTTTTGCAAGCTACACACGGAGCGCGCGAGCCGCCTGGAGTTCGCGAGGCTTTTGCACACCTGGGAGGGGCGGGGCAGCTGCCGAACACGGGAGGACTACATTACCCAGCCTGCACTGGGCTCGCATTCTCGTGACCCTCCCGGCTGCTTGCTGGATCCTTACTAGCCAGATGGAAGATGGCAGGACTGAGCCCCGGGGATCGCTGGGCCGAAGGTACCGGTAACCCTCCGCGCCGATGACGCGGCCAGAGCTGGGGGAAACAGCCGGATTGGGGATTTAAATCTTATTAGAGGAGGGTTGGTGATCCAAGAGCTCAGGTTATCAGAGGAGAGAGCCTTGTCATACATCACAGACTGACCGACCTACTATGGCTCCGGCTTTCAATCAGAGGGATAGGAGGACACTTTTCAGACGAGAAATGCAAGTGGGGAAAATGGAATTGATAGTGCTTTAGGAATGAATTTGCAAAGTTTGTGAGTTTGCGTAAAAAGCTATAAATGTCTTCCTCTTGTCTGCGTGGTCTTTGCAGTTTTTCTTAGTTCAGATATAGGTGTGGGTGTGTTTATTTACCAATGAAGGACAATCGTTCATGCATGTGAATTGCGTCAATTTTGTGCTGCTATTTAAAGATAAATCGCCTTTGAAGTGCATTTTTCTTGCAGCAGATAAATATAGCTAGCTGCATGTTGATAGGTATGTGTCAGATGACGGAAGATTTGAGAGGAGCGAAATAATGCAGCTGGGTAAAAACGGGAAGTGTTGCTTGGATGAGATTTGAGAATGAAAGTTGCCTTTAGTTCTGGGGAACCAAGGAAAGATTGTAAAATGCAAAACAGTGACGGAAGGAAAGAAAAGGAAATGAAGTTTTGAACTTTGGGAGGATTTTACCTACTGTGAATTTGGGCCAAGAGCATATACCCAAGAAGTTGCAGTTCATGCAACTACATAAAACTTTAAGAAAAAACTTTCATATAATATAGTACACTGGCTGAACATAAAGGGTGACTAAAAATAGAGCATAAAAATAAGATTGTATTTTTAATCCACATTACTAATTAAAATCTTTGGTTAGCATGCATTGCTGTTGGACCATATATTAGAAATGAATTGAAATTTACTTTCAGTTGTCCTTCTGTACTATAAGAAGAACTTAGGTTTCCAACAAAATTCACACAATGACAGACGTGTGAACTTGCTCCAAAGATCCAAATCTTATGTGATGGTTCCTTGGGAACTGCTGAATTGCCATCTTTTCATATTATCTTTTCAAAATGTATTTTTTAAATATTCTTTGTAGTAAACTTTCTTGAAAAAAAATAATTATCACAAATTTTTAGAATTTAAGCAAAAGAAGATATGGAGAGATGGGTGTATCATGATTTTAGGGGACTTACGGTTTTCTTATCCATTTCTGTATGTTGTAAGTTAATGGCTCACAATAAAATAGAAAATATATATCGCTGTGCAGGGACATTTTGAAGTATGTCATTTGTGATCCACTTTGGCAAATATACATACATAGGAAGGCTGTCATTGTTTCAGCATTAATTGATGAGCTGAGAAGAAATCCATGTCCATTGGAGGAACTAAGAAACAATTTTGATTGCTGTGGCTGTAGTGACTGTATGAGAATGAAAAAGGAACGTATGTGTGACAGTGGAAGAAGCCAGTCAACATTTGGGGAAGGCAGCATGACCTACACCAAGGAACAGTTACTTGGAGTTCAAAGGTAAATAGGAACTTGCCTAACTAGAGTATATTCATACTTGTTAGGCCTGCAGACTGTTTAATTAATAAATTTATAAAACTAATCTCTATATTCTCCAATCTGGTGCCCACCAAACAGCTTGAGCTGTGTATCTTATTATCTGGGGACTGTTTAATTAAATCTAGGAATTATGAAAATTGTGGAGCAAGATATTTGGAGAGCTCCTGATTTGGGAAGTTCTGTTCACTCTGAGCATGTTAGCTTGTACACACAAAATTTAAGTTAAACCAATTCCATTGCATTATTGACTCCAGATAATGGCTTAACAAAGAAATTAACTCTTCTGTTTCATTTGGAATGGAGTCATCCATATCTTATATACTGTATTGTACAGCAGTTATGCCAGTTTTGAATAACATGGGATAGCATACAATACTACATATTCTCAGAAGAATAGTAGTTGCCCAGTTCTGAACATGAGATTACAATTGGCTTAGTGTATTGCTTGACTATAGAAATAGATCTTGGTTAGCAAAAGTTGATAGATGATCCAGGAAGCATAAGACAAAGGGTTCTCACTGAGGCATCTGTACATCAATTATAAAAGCAGTCTTGTGACCCAGTCTCCGCCCCTTACATCTGTGACAATGCATGTCAAAAAGCACTGGAACTGGCATCACAAAAATGCAATCCAGGTTTTGTCTTGTGAAACCCCACCTCCTTTCTCTCTATGGGTGCTCACGTTTTAAATGCTCGAGATATAACTTTAACTTGGACTGCACTTGATGCCCACAAGCAGCTGAAAACCTTTCTATCAGTGAAGCAGATCTGCAGTGTGTAACAAAATTAGAAAAGCACCTTATTAGGTTGGAAGGTATGCTTCCGTATTAATAAGAATTTGTAAGCTGTATTTGGGGAAAAGTAAAAAATATGAAGAATTGTGCTTATTTTGTAGAATAAAGGAGAGTAAGAATTACTATGAAATTCTAGGCGTAGGAAGAGATGCAAAAGAGGAAGAGCTAAAGAAAGCTTACCGAAAACTTGCCCTTAAATTTCATCCTGACAAGAATTGTGCTCCAGGAGCAACGGATGCATTCAAAGGTAGGTGAAACAGCTTGAAAGGGACCACAGCAAACTCTGAAGATCTTACAATGAATGCTATGTTGGCGAACAGGAAGAGATTTTTAGAATATGTTCCTACATACAGTTGTAGTATTGCATAATTCTAAGTGAAACACTAAGAAAGATTCTAACATTGTCAACTCTTAGGAAATAGTTGTTACCTGCATATTCCTCACATTCGCTTCTTTGTAAATATTTGACATCAGTGATTCATGTAACTTGTCAGTCTGAATTATAATCTAGATCATATGATTTGAAATTCCATATTTGTGTTGCCATTGGATACAAAAGGTGACTATGTGATGGCAGACCATGCGTAATTAAGAGAACAGTAAGGCAAGCACTATTGGGATCTCATTGCAAGGAAAATGTGCATCAAGTACAATAATAATTACCAGCAGGAAGGATGTGAAATGAATGCAATCTGTCTCATTTGAAAGTTATTCCAGTATGGGAGGTAATATATATACCGGGTCCCGCCGGTAAGAGATTGCCGGCGGGTGACACCCAGGGATAGGGCCTTCTCGGTGGGAGCGCCTGCCCTCTGGAACCAGCTGCCGGTGGAACTGAGAACTGCCCCCGACCTCCGATCATTCTGCCGGGGCCTGAAGACCTGGCTCTTCGAGCTCTCGGGCCCAGACTGAGGAGAAATTTTTAATTGGGGTTCTTTTTAATTGAGTACAGGGTCAATTTAATATTTTTTAATTTGGTTCTTAACTTTTGTATTTTGGATTTTTAATTCCCTGTAAACCGCCCTGAGTCCTCAGGGAATAGGGCGGTATATAAATGTAACTAAATAAATAAATAAATAAATATATTTTTTAATGTAATTGGCTTGTAAAGCCTCTGGTCTATTCCCAATTGTGTTTGTTCAGTATTCTGCTGAAAACCATTTTTCCTTCAGAAAGAGTTAATTTTCTGTTTTCTAGCATCAGACTGGAAATAATACTTGGATGTTAATATCAGTAGGCCTAGCCTATAGAGGAGTTATGTCATGCTAGGATACAATCTTCATGAGAACTAGAGAGGGTCATATCTAAGACACTTTCTCAAATTACATTTCTGCTCACGACTCAGATTTCTTTTATCTAATCACTGAGTTGGTTATATTCCTCCTGTTCTTCCAGGTTATTTTTTCTACCATTACAGTTTCCCAATATTCAAATAATGGAATACACATATTAGACATTTCTGCTAGATATGGAACAAAAAGGATGTTTGGTTGGAATTACTTCTATAATGTGGTTATGTATTTCATCAGACTTCGTTTCTTTTTTCATTGGTTTTCTTTATTTTCTCTTCCACTCTTCAGCAATCGGCACAGCTTTTGCAGTTTTGAGCAACCCTGAAAAGAGATCACAGTATGATCAGTTTGGAGATAAGGAAGATACTTTTTATACCAATGTGCCCAACCGATATAACTATTACAGAGAATTTGAAGCGGATATAACACCGGAAGAAATATTTAATATGTTTTTTGGAGGGAATTTCCCAACAGGTATCTTTTTTTTTAAGCTGTGCTTTAAGGTACAACGAAAGCTGCTGTTCAGACATCTGCAAAAGCCCTTGCTTCATGTGGCCTTTAATTGCTAATAAAGCTACAGATACTGTTTTGATGACTATCTGAAGTTTCCAAAGAACTTCAGACACTAGTTAGCTACATTTTCTTTAAAAGTGCTGCATATATGGCCACTCAATAGGATATGATGCTATTTCAACTACTAGACCATAAAATAGCTTTTCTCAGTTGGCAATAGGCTGTTCCTATTCTTAATAGTGCTGTATTGGGTTTACAGTTAAAATTCTCATTTTTCCCAACTGGTATTAAAGAATTGTGGAATGTAATCAATATATTTGCAGGCATATATTTGTTCGTTTGTTTGTTAAATTTCTATGGCACCCATCTTAGTCAATTACTCCGGATGGCTTACATATGTTTGAGAACGCTGTTCTGCTTTATATGAATGCTATTAAACAGACTCATACTGTAGCTCTGAGAAATCTAGTTTATGACAAAATCAAACAGTGTAGGAGACCTATAAAACAATATGGCCGTTACCGCTTTACTTTTACCGGTTTACTCTTTCAATTTTGGCATTATGCAGATGCTATTACATCAGTTGTGATAATCTCGACCCTTTGTGATATCACCAGAAACAGCAAAAATCATGCATTTCTACAGTAGTATTCCTTTTTTTTTGCTTAGTAAGGCAAGTACTACAGATGCATGTTTAATCCCAAGTTCCACATGTAGAATTCTGCTCATTAGATGTTCCCACTACTAAAACATGCAGCTTCTTGAAAATCCACTCAGGGCAATGAGAACAGCAGAGGAAGTGTCTTCTTTTTAATGAACCGAAAGAGCTCTTGCATTTATAAAAAAACAAGACATGTTTGAAATTAGCTTTTTAAAAATGAATTGAAATCTTAGTTTCTTATGACACAAGCTAAACATCGTACGGGATAAAAACTGCACCTTCGTTCTACTGCTATCTCAACAGGAAATATACATATGTTTTCCAATTCTTCAATGGACCCCCCATGTTATCCACAGCGGAACAGACATGAGAGGACATGGACCCAGGATGAAGAGGAGGAAGAAATTAGACCACAGGTAGGTGGAGAAGGGACGAAGGCTCACCATCAGTCAGTTGCAAAAGGCAGCTTTACTTGGAACAGTTTGCATCCTGCAATGATACATTTAATATTATTAAATAACAATATCTGCCTATCCCAGGTTTTTGGGAATGACTCCACAGTTGGACAAAAATGCCAAATCTAATCTAAACATCTGGCTGACTGTACAACCAGCCACAATAAAACTTATACACTGTCCAACTCTTAATGACTCTATAGATAATATTTCATCTACCGGTATTTATCATTGTCAAAAACCTAGAATCAAGACTGATCTCAGCAAATTAACTTGCATCCATAAACAAAACAAGCCTTCCAAAATAAGAAACTATGAGAGATTTTGGCATAAGATTTATTTATTAATTTTTTATTACATTTTTGCCAATACTGACTTTTGTTCAAAATTAAAATATAACTCCCTATCTGGGATGATTGAGTTACCATTGTGGTTTCCATTTTTGCCATATATTTATTTGCTTTACTAACCGTAGTGTTTTCATTTTCAGAATATATACTCAGCATTTATCCAGTTACTACCAGTGTTTATTATAATAGCTGTATCAATAGTAACTCAGCTAATGGCTACTAATCCACCCTACAGCCTCTTCTTTAAATCGTAAGTCTAGATCAGTTTCTTCGTGTTGTTGGGATAATAGAGGTTACTTCTTGACACTAACTTTCCAACAACAGGTTTAATCGGTGTTCAAAGAGGCCTCTACTTTGTTATATATAAATAGTTAATTTGAAAAGCTTTTTATCTTGGAAAAGGCATACCCGTAGCTATACATTCCAAGCCAAAAACCTTTTTGAAGAGAGAACCTAACTTCTGTGCTGCAAATTATTTGAAGGATGGGACATTAAACCTATAAACTACTTTGACTTATTGCTCTATAGAAAGCAATATTGTTTTCATTAAAATGTGAGCATTATCTGAATACATTGCATTAAGATCCACAATGCCTTCATAGAAATCCATTTTCATATTAAACATTTTGATGCCAAAGAATGGATAGGAAATAATTAAACCATCTCCTCTGGGTTTTGTACCTGCTAATTTTAAATAAAAACTAATCGGGGGAAAATGCCGGTCTTACTTTATAAGTAGCCACTTTAAGTGGAATGTTAAAAAAAGAGTAAAAGCAAGATTATATGCCATTGCCATAATATGCCAACCTAGGAATTTTGGGAGTTGCAATCTTGATATATCGCAAGGACCCTGCTTTGTGGAAGGTTGGTTTATTACATGTGAAATATGGTTAGCTACTATAAGCTACATTTAAAGCAGATAAAAAGAGCACTAAATAGAGGCTGGATATTTACTATTCTATAATATTAACATATGTAAATGATACAGGTCCAGAAAACCTGTAGAAATGCTTCCTTCCATGTGGTCCTGCAGTCTTCCTTCCCTGTAGAGATAGTCCTCAACTTACAACTCTAATTCACCCTTGAATTACAGTTGTAAATCATGCCAGTTGTTAGATGGATCACCACATGACTCTGCCAATTTTACGACCTTTTTTACAGCAGTCATTGAATGCAGTGCTCATTAAGCAAATCCATTGTCTGTAATAGTATTATTTCTTATTTTTGCCAGAAACTGGAAGCAAATACTGGGTTTTGGCCCCAAAAGAGTTGTAAATTGTAATCATGTAACTGCAGGATGATGCAGACAGTTTTAACTGTGGGCCAATTACTGAGTGCCCAAAATACAATTACATGACTGTGGGGGAGGGGAGGGGAGGACAAGGTGGCCGTTAGAATTCTGAATCCAGGTTGTAAATAGTCCTAGGGAGGTCTGTCACAACTTCAAACAGTCACTAAGCAACTGGTCATATGTCAAGGACTACCTGTGTCTTGTTTAAAACAGAGGCAGAATTAATGGTAACAAGTTTTAGAATCTTCTAAGTAGTTGCCCCAATACTGTAGAATCCCTTTCCCCATTTTTTTAGTAAGTTTTATGATGGTAGGATTTAAAAGTATTGTATGCCATTCTGTACTGGGCATGAAGCCAGTATAGATTATTTTTAAAGATATTACAAATAAAATCAATAACAAAGAGGTTTATCATGCTAAATTACATTAGTACTCTTCCAAAAGCATAATGTTGCATCTTCTCACAATTAGTTTTCATGTTCTACATCAGGGGTGTCAAACTGACGGCCCGTGGGCCGGATGCATCACGTGCAGGCCACACCCATCCCGGTTCCGCAAAGGCAAAAAAGTTACAATACGTCATGATATGTCACGTGACGTGATCGAGTTTTTATGCCCTTGCTCTAGATCAGGGGTGTCAAACTCAATTTCACTGAGGGCCACATCAGCATTGCGGTTGCCCTCAGGGGGCCGGGTGCGTGTGGCCTGGGTGGGTGTGGCTAATGTGCGTATGGCCTACTGGGTGGGCGTGGCCAGCTCTACATCGTTCACATCAAGGGTGCCTATGGGGGCCTGGGCAGGAGTGGGACAGATCTGAGGGTCTCTGGCAGAAGGAGGGTCTCTGGGCCAGGGCCAAGGCAGTGGGGGCGTTCCCTCACTGTTTCCAGGATGGCTTCGGGGGCCGCATGAAACCACTTCGCGGGCCGCATCCGGCCCCCAGGCCTTGTGTTTGACATGTCTGCTCTAGATTGTGGTCCTGAGCCTTTCAGAAATGAGAGATGAAGTAAAACAAAAACTCATGATAGTTAACTACTGAAAAAAATTCAAAAACCTGTAATTCTTTTGGATAGTATTCAAAAGCCTTTATGTGTAGGTTATGATATATGGGGAAGAGTCTGACCTTTATAGGATTATATAAATGGATTAAAACAAAGAAATACATTTTATTGTGATAACAGAGTCAAAGTTTCCCCCGTTCACTGAGGTGATGCAGCTGCAGGTCAACCACTCCTGCTTTATCTTCAAGTTCCTTTATGTAAATACAGTACAGTAGCTTCCTCTGGTCCAAAAAATGTTTTGAGATAAAACTGTTTTAAGGAGTTGATTATTTTTCTTTCTGGCTATTTAATGCTTGATGTATCATTCCTGATCACTTTACAGGACACAGCTGTTTTAAAGTAAACCAGAAAAAGATGTTTTATAGGTGGCACTGCTTGGAAGACAGGATATTGGGCCTCGTCATAATCAGCCACCCTTTGCCTCTACTAGGGCATGTCAACGATTCCCTTGATTGCTTTCAGAGAGCAGGAAATGTTAAACAGAAATATTAATTGGGAAAAAAATAATATTTATGTTTTGTAAAGAAGGTATTAATCTATTTCCTTCTTATTTCATACCACAGGTCTCTAGAGCACACTGTTATTAGAGAAACACAAAATCTGCAGGTGCCTTATTATGTGGATAAAAACTTTGAAAATAATTATCATGGAGAAGAACTTGAAGAACTTGAGAAACATATTGAGAAAGATTATATTGATTATGTCCAAACTAGTTGTAGGAAAGAAAAACAACAAAGTAAGTTTTTGTTCTTTGCATTGTTTCCAAATTTAGATTAAAAAAAACCTCACCAAGAATCAGATATAACAAGCTCAGCTGCCAAGAAAACTATTGTTTAGAAGTGATATATATACCGGTAATAAAAATACAGATAGTTCACTCTGCTGTTGCCTACTGACAACATGAAATCTATGTGTTGGATGTTAAGGATTTGTCTAAATATAGTTGTGTATGGTTCTGATACCTCAGCTGTATCAAACGATTCCTCTAATCACTCGGTTTTACAGCACCCACGGATGCTCTTCTGCCAGTTGTATCTAAGAATTATATTCATGCCTACCTTTCTGTGTATAAGTAGCTTTTCATTTTGACCAAGCCAACTTTGAAATTAATATAAAACATTATTAAATATTATTTTTTCCCCGCAAAGCATCACTGAAGTATATATTTCATCTTTCAGAATCAGAGTTATCTAATTTGGCCAAGCTCTACCGAGATGAGCGACTGAAACAGAAAGCCGAATCCATCAAACTTGACAACTGTGAAAAGCTCTCCAACCTTATAGGGCTTCAAAGGAGTCGCCAGTTGGCAGAGGCGTGAGAGAACAACGCTGTCTGTTCTGTTGGCAGGAATTTCCATTAGACACTCTTTTATAATGAAGAGGAAAGGCAGAGAGAGAGAGAGAAAAGCATCCCATACGAACCACACACAGAGAATCATTATATTTGTGGAAACTGTATATGGACCGAGACATAGAAGCAGCACTTGCTGTAGTGTATACAGTACATTTCGTTTCAGGGTCCAGTAGTTTTTCAGTGTTAGTGATTCTTCGTTTAACCTTCATTTTGTTATGCTCTTCCTGTGATACTTTGCCACTGTTTAAGTGCCAAGTAGGTGCTTTGCAGGATCACAGCCATCATGCTTACTGAGCCTATGGTTTCTCAACTTTTACCTTGCAAGACATCATAGAAGAAAAAAAAGATGGTATTTCATTTATGTCTGTATAAAGACATGCACAGTGCGAATATATATGCTGTACAGACGTGCAGTTCAGTTTCAGGAGAACTTTACAGACCAGTGTCTTAAGGATATACTGAGGTTGCAATACATAAAGCACTTGGAAAACCTGAAGTCCTGCATGGAGATTCATCATCTAAAAACAATATGAAAAAAATGGGGAGAGAAGACAAAGCAGGAACCGGAGCAATAATTCCTTATCTGGCCAATGGATGAGGATGGATTGGGATTCCTGTTGCCAGATGAGATTGTACACAAAGAAAGAAAACAGTCTTAGTTAGGTCTCTAGAGCATGATGTAATGTACTCTGAGAAGCCAAACCAGGTGGCCTCACAGATGTCAGAATGTGAGCGAGGTTCCAACCTTTGGCCTAGAGGAAGGTTCTAGGCCAGGGGTAGGCAACCTTGGCTCTTTTATGACTCGTGGACTTCAACTCCCAGAATTCCTGAGCCAGCATGGCTGGCTCATGAATTCTGGGAGTTGAAGTCCACGAGTCATAAAAGAGCCAAGGTTGCCTACCGCTGTTCTAGGCCAGGCATGTCAAACACAAGGCCCGGGGGCCGGATCCGGCCCGCGAAGTGGTTTCATGTGGCCCGTGAAGCCATCCTGGAAACAGTGAGGGAACGGCCCCCACTGCCTTGGCCCTGGCCCAGAGACCCTCCTTCTGCCAGAGACCCTCAGATCTGTCCCACTCCTGCCCAGGCCCCCATAGGCACCCTTGATGCGAACAATGTAGAGCTGGCCATGCCCACCCAGTAGGCCATACGCACTCTAGCCACGCCCACCCAGTAGGCCACGCCCACCCTGGCCATACCCACCCGGCCCCTTGAGGGCAACCGCAATGCTGATGCGGCCCTCAATGAAATTGAGTTTGACACCCCTGTTCTAGGCAGACAAGTGGAATTTATTTCCATGTAAGTACCGGTAATATAGCATTGTGACCTAAGTTACATTTCTATAAGCCTAAGTAAGCTTTGCTATCACAGCAACTTAGTCTGGTTCTTTCCAGGTGTGTTGAGATTGGAACACATTATTTGTTTCCCAAACTCTGAATGAGTGTGGAGGTGCCATCTAAGGAATATGTTACCATAGTATGGTCCTGGCATCATCTGTGCTGAATGTTTTGTTTGGAAGGGCCTGCTAAGATCCAATACACAAATCTGGGTGAATTTGTTTGCAAAGGCCTTTTCACTTATTGCATACATAAGCAAAATGGCTGTAGCTATAGCTAGCTTTCAAATGAGGGTTCCAGCTGAAGCTTTATGTTCCCTCAGTGAATATTGCCTGATTACAAAGTTGAGAGATAAAATCCATACCTTTTTAGGGTCTGTTGGCAGGAAACATTTGGCATAACTTTATTCTACAAATATTAATGGGTAGCCTTTTCCATTGGGCTATGATAGAACAGCAGCTACAGTGTTTGCTTCTTGTTCCCCTTGTAAAGCTTTTGAACACAGGGTGGTAAATAATTCCCAACCAAAAGAAAATATATAATAATCCTATGAAATATGATAGCTTTGAAAAAATAGCATTATATCAGCCCATCATGAGATTAAAGATTTTAATTATTAGATGAAAGGAGATAAATGTGGCCTAATCCTGTGCTACGTTGTAACACGATGAATAATCATAGTTAATAGGTATGCTTAAAGAATTTGCTCTATCACATTGAAATCCATTGTTTATCTTTAGTGTTCCTCTCACAATTCATTTGACCCCGCACATCCCAGTGTTGCATCCTTGCTGAAAGGTGCAGGCTTATACACGGAAATATTCTTAAGACGCCTTTCAGGGCTAAACAGTTCTCATAGATGATATCTGATATTAAAATTTATTTTGAAAGACTTCCTCAACTGCGTTTTACAAACATACTGCAAATTGCAGGAAAACCAAACTTCTGGATTTTGATAGCCAAAATTAACTATTTTGTCATCAGCCCATTTGGCAATAGGTCAATCTATAGCAGATTTTTGCATAAACTGGTTCAGCCTTTGTGAAATAGTTTCTTTTTAAATGTTCCTCAGACATGCATGAGTTCTGAAAAAATTCTCATTTACTTTCACCTCAATTGTTTTTTATTTATTTAAATGTTTAAGTTATTGGTGATATTTATTTCTCTGAATGTACATATATATTGGCAAAATGGTAATTACATGATAGCATTGAATCATTACTGTATAGTTCACTTTTTTGAGAAAATATTTAGATGTGTAACATTCCAGAGGATTAATAAATAAGATGCTTTCCTTATATAAAGAAAAACACTTTGTCAGAGCAATTTGTGAGTTTGAAGTAAACAGTTCTCTATTAATTTGACCACACTCTTCAATAATTTCAGTGCATCTTGCTGTTGAAGATTTCACCCTTGGATTGAGAAACAAAATTTTGTGTTTATGGTGTGTTTTATACACAAATCATTAAATGTAATGCTTTAAAAAGAAACCTAGTGGCTGTATTGTATGAAAATAAAAAAAATGAAATAAAAAATATGAATATAAAAACTCCCAGATTTGTTGCATTTTCAAGGAGCGGGGGCGGGGCGGCTGGATTACTGCAACCAAATCCTTAGAAATGCTGATTTGTGAGTGATAAAACAGAGACGGTGAAATCCAGAAAAAAGGATCAAAATCATTGGCTATCTCTAACAGAGCAAAATAGCGCCATCAAGCGGATGCTGTTAGAAGCCAAAATAAAGCGCTTTTTCTGAATCCAAAAGATAATTCTGTTTGCCACAAACTAGGCAACTGCACTTTCTTGAAAAGCAACGTAGCTAGTTTACGGTTGTGTTTCAGTGCAACTGTTCTAGGACTGCGTAATAAAGCCATGCTTCCTCAGGTAGGCCCAGGTGGTGAAGAGCAGAAAGGCGCAGCGTTCTTTGATGTTGATCAAAGAATTTTTGGAGAATGAGAAGGTAAAGCCGGAGAAAGAAATAGCAGGCCAGACCAGAAATGAAATAGAGGTTTCCCAGCAAGGAAAGAAAACAACCCGATTTTGAATTTGTTTCTTTTTTTCTTTTTTTTGCCTTCCAAATCCCGACGTAGCATCAAGATTGCAGCGCGTTGTGCGAACCGAGGCACTCGGATTTATTAGAAAGAATTCGGCCTAGAGAGGGCCGTCCTCCGGCCGCCAGGCAGGCAAGCGCCACGGGAAGGCAAACCGCGACAGCGCTCGACTAAACGCTATTAAATAGCAGGGGAAATGGCTTGTATATTAGCTTAGCCAGGAGTCTTCAAACTTGGCTCTTTTATGACTCGTGGACTTCAACTCCCAGAATTCCTGAGCCAGAAGAGCCAAGGTTGCCTATCCCTGGTTTACCTAAGCCAGGGGTAGGCAACCTCGGCTCTTTTATGACTCATGGACTTCAACTCCCAGAATTCCTGAGCCAGAAGAGCCAAGGTTGCCTATCCCTGGTTTACCTAAGCCAGGGGTAGGCAACCTCGGCTCTTTTATGACTCATGGACTTCAACTCCCAGAATTCCTGAGT
Source organism: Vipera berus (assembly GCF_964194415.1). NCBI lineage: Eukaryota > Metazoa > Chordata > Lepidosauria > Squamata > Viperidae > Vipera > Vipera berus. The sequence continues at coordinate 207,668,121 of NC_138202.1, forward strand.
CAGCTATGCTGACTCAGGAATTCTGGGAGTTGAAGTCCATGAGTCATAAAAGAGCCGAGGTTGCCCCTGACCTAAGCAAGGCGGTACACTACACTTTGCCCAAACTCGGCCCCTCCCTTTAGATCCCGAAGAGTTCCATTTTCGAACGGAGAGGAGGAGTTTCGTGCCTTCAGCCAATAGCGGCTCCCTCGTGAGTATTCAAAACGAGGAGCCGCCGCATCTCTCCCGCTTATTTGGGAGAGGTTTTTTTTGGACAGCGGGAGAGGGGAGCGTCGCAGAGGGTTGTCTTTTAGGGACATCTCTTAAGACTGAGGCGCTGGGGCCGAGCTTAGAGTGGGCGGAGGAGGAATCCGGCGCTCAATGGCCTCGTCCGCGGCAGTCCAACAGTTGAGAGATCTGATCGAGATCCAGGCGGCTTTACTGGACAAACTGAGACGAAAGGTTGGGCGGGAGTTTGGGGCGGAGTGGGGGGGGCGCAACGAGGAGAGCTACTCTTCGTGTTTTACACTACACACTTTATTGTCGCTTTAAATCAGGGGTCTTCAAACTTGGCCCTTTGATGACTTGTGGACTTCAACTCCCAGAATTCCTCAGCCAGCGTGCCTGGCTGAGGAATTCTGGGAGTTGAAGTCCACAAGTCATCAAAGGGCCAAGTTTGAAGACCCCTGCTTTAAATGTACGTTCATCGGCGTACATTAAAATGATGGTTCGCTGCATACAGCTCTCAAAAGGGTCACCGACCTCCAGCGTACACTGCGCGTGACCAAAAAAAAAAATTGTATATATACCAACATGTGTTCTGTGACGCAGAGAAACAACAGAGTCTCGTTCAGATGTACACGCGTATATGCGAGAAAAACGAACCTTGCGAGTTTACCAGACGGATGGCACAGGGAACAAAGCTGTTAACCAGAATCTGGTAGTCCTGCTGGAACTACTTGGAAACCTCCTCCCAGAGGGGAGCAACAGTAAAGTGGGTGTGTGGGGGGTCTCTAACAATGCTTCAAGCATTGGGTTGGGCAGCTTCCCTCAAATCTCATTACTCAAGCCTGGGTGTAGACCACTTCAGCAGGAAATATTTTTAATGCTAGTTATTGGGGAAAAACTGGAAAATCCAATGGGTAGGCAATAGAATTAAGTCTTCCAAAAGGGGTGCTAAATATGAGTCTTTCACTCTGCATTTTGTTAAAAGAGTCCAGTATATAATCGATTACAAGTCACGATAAATAATAGAATAGTTGCATTCAGAGGCTGTGACCTATCCTTCAACTTGTTGCCAAAGATGATTGATGACTGTGAATTCTGTCTCACGCATAAAGGATGACAGAGTGGGAAAAGGCCAGAGTATGATAGCCATTGCTAGAAACAGACCTCTGGAAACAGTGATCATTTCAGCAAGTTTTGTCATTCTTACAACCTCGCAATAGCCTGTAGGACACATTTAGACTCTATCCTAGATACCTAAGATGAACTGGTCACTCAGACGAATTGCAGGTGTTGTGTGTGTGTGTGTGTGTACGTGCTAATGAAAATAAAATTAAAAACATAATGCAGCTTCCTTTGCGCATACTTTTCTACATGAATAAAAGTTAGAGACAGCAGAAATAGTGAAGTGAATGATATCAATTTCACCTCCTCTGCAGTCCTTTCACTGATATGATTGCTATTCCAGGGCAATTGTTCAGGGCATGTTATAGAGGTTGACTCAGCCTTCCATCCTTCCGAGGTAGGTAAAATGAGGACCCAGATTGTTGGGGGCAATTAAGCTGACTTTGTAATAATGCCGCTTGTGGGGGGGGGGGGCGAAAGCCCTAATAAGCAGGCATATACATAGAATGAAGGCTATTGCTAAGCACATTGGTTTGTGCTTAAATTGTAAGCCGCCCTGAGTCTTCGGAGAAGGGCGGGATATAAATGGAATTAAAATAAATAAAATAAATACTGTCAGAGTTAAAAGGCCATGAGGACAACTGAGAGAAACATCCCAAGTCATGCACTTCCAACCAGACAGTTAATTCCCTGGAGTAACAGGTTCCTAAGCAGCCATGTTGTGCTAACAGCTGTAGTAATTTAAAATAGATAACAATTTTTGAAATAGATTGATTTTATATTTCGATGTGCTTAAATATACTCTGCTAAAGAGATCTAACTGCATAAAGTTGAGAGCTGATCTAATTATAAGATTCTTATATACAAATAATTATTTACAAGATGTAACATTTTTATAGATAAACATACAGAAAGAGAACTCAGTAAATAAGGAGGAATATGACGCGGTTGTGAAGAAACTAGAGGTGCGTAAGCTTTCAGTTACAAATCTGTGACCTTTCTTTTCTTGTGTAAATAAAACGCAGAGATAAAAAAATATCTGATTCTGAAAGAGCTGTATCCTAGAGGTCAGGTAAACTTTCCATGTATTGTTACTGTTTCGGATGGTAAGAATTACACTGTAAGATTATAATGGTTTCAGAGTTGCCTGATTACTTGAAAGTTGGTGAAAACAAATGTGATACATGCTGGTTAACATTTACCAGTCTATACCAGGGGTAGGCAACCTCAGCTCTTTTATGACTCATGGTCTTCAACTCCCATAGCTGACTCAGGAATTCTGGGAGTTGAAGTCCATGAGTCATAAAAGAGCCAAGGTTGCCTACCCCTGGTCTATACCACCAATTCTTCCGTTGTAATTTAATTTACAGAAAGAAGAGAAAGAACATGAAGAGACAAAGAATACCTTAGCTATAACATCTGAACGCCTGGAGTTTGCCTTAGGAGAGAATGATATTTTGTCGAAACAACTTGATTGGCAGAAACAAGCATTTGACAAGGCGTAAGCTTGTAATGGAGTAGGGGAAACCCTATGTTTGGAATTGGTTTTATAGTTTTTATTTTACCCTCCTTAAATGAGTTTTTATTTTACCTTCCTTATTTAACCCTCCTTAAATTACATACCCGTAATCTGTCTTTATAGGAGCCAGCCCTTGCCCTTCTCTCACCTTCTGATCTTGCTGGCAGCAGCTACGATCATCTGAATGCTGGGAAAAACAAAACCTGAAGATATGCAAAGTTAGGGCCACTTCAGTCACTGGTTTCAATAAACCCGAGCATAGTTAATTGCATTAAATCAGATGCTATTTATTTTTGGAAAAATTACCAAGCAGATTTGAAACTTATAACAAAGTTCGGGAATGTGGAATGTGGTTGGCTAATATTGAGGTTAGACTAGCCCCCAAACTCTTCAACTCACCAACCCGTTCATGATGTATCAGATTGTTCATCGACACCCTCCCAAAATATTTATTGTATGAAAATAATTTAATAAATGCTACCTTAAATAATATTTCTGTCAATAATAATAATCACACAGTAAGGAATAGTCCCTTTTTATTAAACCAAACCTGTTAACAATCTCTTTCTGGATGCTGCCATTGGGCAACACCCAAATTAGGAGTCACATATTAGAAGAATTAACTTATTACAACTATGTACAACAATACTCAATTCTACAAAGAACTCCATGTGAATTTGAATCACTACAATGTGACATTGCACATATGAAATACACATTGCACATTGCACCGCCCTGAGTCCTTCGGGAGAAGGGCGGTATAGAAATTCAATTAATAAATATAAAATGAATGGCAGAAGCTTAAAGGGAATCCAGGGCCAGGAGGACTGAGAGAGGCCCTGCTCATAACAACTTCTGCCCTTGTAACTTCCACATTAGGCTACTGTAACATGCTGTACATGGGGCTGCCCCTGAAGACCATTCAGAAACTCCCAACTGGTGCCGAATGGGGTCGTGCGAGTAGTAAAAGGTGCCAGATACACAGCACATGTAACACCATTCCTGCATGAGCTGCACTCATTAACAGTGTGTTTCCGGGTGCAGCTCATGGTGCTGGTGGTTACTTTTCAAGCCCTACATGGCTTGGGACCAAAGTACCTGAGGGATTCCCTTTTTTCAAGCATATCCATCCAACCAGGTCAGACAGAATAGGCATGCTGTAGATCCGGTCAGCCAAAGAATGCTGGTTGATGGGGACCAGAAGATGAGCTTTTTTCCACAGTGGGCCCTGCTCTATGGAACATCCTCTCTTCAGAGATTAGAACAGAGGTCTTCAAACTTGGGCCTTTTATGACGTGGACTTCAACTCCCAGAATTCCTCAGCCAGGCACACTGGCTGAGGAATTCTGGGAGTTGAAGTCCACAAGTCATAAAAGGGCCAAGCTTGCCCTGGATTAGAATGACCCCAACCCTGTTAGCCTTTCACAAGGCTCAAAATCTTGGCTATGTTCCTGAGGCTGAGGTGCTGCTGGATGTGTCAAGGGCTCTGCTTCCTGCTATAGTGCTAAGTAGCCAAGCATCTCCTATGTATGTTTAATTTGTATGTTTTGAGTGGTTTTATTGGGTTTTTAGGGACGCGGTGGCTCAGTGGGTTAGGACGCTGAGCTTGTCGATCAGAAGGTCGGCAGTTTGGCGGGTCGAATCCCGAGTGCCGCGTAACAGAGTGAGCGCCTGTTACTCGTCCCAGCTTCTGCCAACCTAGCAGTTCGAAAGCACGTAAAAATGCAAGTAGAAAAATAGGGACCACTACGGTGGGAAGGTAACAGCGTTCTGTGCGCCTTTGGCGTCTAGTCATGCCGGCCATATGACCACGGAGACGTCCTCGGACAAGCGCTGGCTCTTCGGCTTTGAAACGGAGATGAGCACCGGCCCCTAGAGTCGGAAACGACTAGCACGCATGTGCGGGGGAACCTTTACCTTTACCTATTGGGTTTTACCATTTTATTTCAAAATGTTTTTAATATTTTTAAGGTAATATATATTTTTTCAATTGTAAGCCACCCAGCATCATTGAAATGGGCAGCCATAGAAATTGAACAAACAAATATTGGGTCAGTCCCATGATGACCCACTTAAACAACCAGCATGACTTAAGACCATGATTCCAGGGTTCAAATAGGATTGTAAATTGAGGATTAACTGTAACTCACATTGCTCTGCAGGTCAGACAATTCGATAGTTTCAGACATGAATCTGGTAGATTCTAAGTGATATGAGTTACAATTCATGTTACCCAAAATATGAATGCTTGGAGTCCCTCTTTCTACAAAAGTTAATAATGCTACTCAGTGCATCAAATATATAAATAAAACTGATTCATTGTTACTTGTCTTGTAGACTTTCTCAAATAAACAGTAAAGTGCTAAAACAATCACTTCAGAAAGACAAACTTATAAGCAAATGTACAGGTAAGTTTAACAAATTTGAAAGGTTTGAAGGGCACATTGATCTTTTTTTTTAGGAAAACACCTCTAAATGCAAGCTTTCAAATAACATCTATATTGCAATATGATCAGTCTGCTTAATTTTTTAGGTACACAACTCTTAAAATTTGCTATGTAAGGTTGGGATTCTAAGGGCACGTTGAGTGTTAGGAGTTGAAAGAGATCTCATTGAAACCCATAAATGGATCTTGAGACTTAGGAAGAGGAAAACTAAATGACTCCCAACTTCCCTTTGTAGAAATTGAAACCCATATTCAGAAGCAGGAAAATATTCTAAGGTGCAAAGAAAACGAAATCAAGGAATTGCATTACTTCGTCAACAAGCAAAAGCAAATCTTAAAGTAGGTACCTCAAGCTGGGATTTCTTTCTCTTATTCATTGTTAACTTCAGCAGGAGACAAATAACTTTAAAATACTTTAGCAAATTCAATGAAATTGCATTTATTTATTTATTTAAAATATTTATATGGCTGCCCATCTTAGAACATATCTGACTAGCGGGATGGCAGCCTCATAAATAATCTGGCTTTATGCCATGTGGGGCCTTAAAGGTTGAATTGCACCTGGAAAGAAGCTAGGAGCCAGTGCGGTTCATCTTGCAACAATATGGCAAACAGGGATGTCTAGCATTGTGTAGGCTGCAGCATGTTAGACCTGTTGTAACTTCTGAGTGGTGTTCAGGGGCAGCCCCATATAGAGCAGATTGTAGTAATCCAAACAGGATGACTGTGAGCAAAGCTTCCCAGTCCAGGAATAGGCATAAATGGCTCACAAGATGGGCAAAGATTCCTCCCAACCACACTTTCTGCCTGCTCCATCTCAGTTCCTATAGGTAGCATAGTTAAATTTTCCTCTTGATATAATCAATTTCTTTCAATTTTAATCCTTGTTATTGTTTGATTTCAGATTGTCCTCTGTCTGTTAGTTCCTTAGGTCTGAATAGGTAAACCAAAGAAAAAGCAGATGTAATATTTAATGGATCATAATATTCCTGCTTCCTGGGTGTATGATTTATCCATGGTTGGTTTCCTAACTAAGTTTCCTGCTTTTCATTCGTTTCACTTCATTTCTATCTGCCTTTCTTTTGACAACTTCCAGTTTGTTTTCAGAGGTTCTAGGCCTGTTTTGATATTACATGGTTTTAACAAGTATGCTCTTCCCCTTTCTTTGGTATAGCCATGAGGTAATATTTAATTCAAAATTGCCATACGTTATGAAGTTATACTTTAACAATTTACTTTACTTTACTTTACTTTACTTTACTTTACTTTAATTTAAATTAAACATAGTTCATCTGGTTTCCTCAGACACTGCAGTTGAACAAAATCAATAGAAAAGGGTGAGCCTCTTAGCAGTCATATCAAAGCAAGGGAAAATATGATGTATGAAGCCCAGGAGTTGAAGGATTGCTGTAATTCATTCCTTCCTTCCTTCCTTCCTTCCTTCCTTCCTTCCTTCCTTCCTTCCTTCCTTCCTTCCTTCCTTCCTTCCTTCCTCCCTTCCTTCCTTTCCCAATAATGTATGATTATTATGACATCTAAACCAGCTCCATTACTGGCAAAGCACCCATATATCGTTTCTCTGAAGTAGAAGTGGTAATTAATCTTTTCAACTATAGGTATATTGGGCAGGACTTTGTATGGGTATATTCATCCATTTATTTCTTTGACTTATTCAACACATCATACTCAGTCTGGATACTGATCTGATCTGACACCAGCAGATGTGGTAGGGGCTCTTGCCATATTGTTAATGGTTATGTATTATTTTTGTTGTTTTGCAGGAAACAAGCATCTGAATTCAAGATACAGATGCAACAAGAAAGTTACATAGCAAATGTGCTTGGAAAAAGGCACAAGAAAAAAATTAAGTAACTACAGAAGCATTTCCTTACATTACTAGTTTAGGACTGCTTTTCTACTCTAAAGGATTTCCCAGGTTTTCTCACTGAAAAATTCACAAAATATCAACTTTTTATTTCTCATTCTTTTTATTGGGCCAAAATTGGATATCCTTCATTTATGTATTTGTCTAAAACAGTGGGAATACAACACAGCTATTCTGAAATGACCTGCTATTGTTTGAATATTCTATTTGATTCCTATCAAGGAACATAATTAATGGTGGGAAGGGCAATAAACCAATAAGACTATCCTATCCCAATTCATTATGTTGTGTGAAATATATGAGTAATTAAATTAGAAGTGTTGCACTAAGAAATGAGCTTCTGAATTTTTCATTACCTCTAGAAAAAGACTTGAAAAATTCTTCAAAATTGAAAAGTTCTGTAGATGAGGAAGAATCAGCTAGGCAAATATTAAGAGTTAATTATGAGAAGGCAGACCTCTAATAAGAGCACTCAGTGGGTTAGGATGCTGAGCTTGTCGATCAGAAGGTCGGCAGTTTGGCGGGTCGAATCCCGAGTGCCGCGTAACAGAGTGAGCGCCTGTTACTCGTCCCAGCTTCTGCCAACCTAGCAGTTCGAAAGCAGGTAAACGTTCGAAAGTTGGAAACGACTAGCACACATGTGCGGGGGAACCTTTACCTTTAACTATTTAATATAATACTTCACAGATTATCACAAATACTTTCTAATTTTCTCTGTGTTGGAAAAGAGATTCTTTTGATTAAGGTAATCAGCCATGTCCAGATTACATCTGTAGATATACCCTATTTTGAAGACACCATACATTGGAGAAGTAATATATTTTGGCTTAAGCTACCTCATTTACCAAACCCTATAATGTATCGGTTATAGATAGGTAACAGGGAGACAACAGAAAGTGAAAGACTATTTCTGCTCCAAACAAATAGTGAATTTCAGTTTAGTCTCCCCTGGCTCTTTTCCCAGTAAATGTCCACCACCTGGCATTTATTCCCAATATGATCCCCATAAATTGGTCCTCCCAGCTTACTTAGACCTTACATCCCAGATTTATATGAATAGCTGAATTGTTATGGGCGTTGAGAACAATTCTGCATAACATTTTGGATTCTGGTTCTTGGCAATGCAGCTTCAAAACCTCAGTTAGTATATTGTGTTTGCCTTAAATTGTGGTGAGATTTACATATATACATATACATAAACATATACATACATGCATACATACATACGTACATATATACATCCCCAAGACTAAATTTAACTCCATTAGTGAACTGATCTGACCCAGAGTATCAGTAGCATGGATTAGCACCTGCTGCTGTTCCTTTGCTGCCCCCTTTTTAAAAAAAAATAATAACATACTTTGCTATAGATTCCACAAAGTTCAGCCTGTTGTGTTGCATTCCATGTGTTGTAAATTCATACACACATAAATATATTTATCTGCTGGTTGGTTTGAAGAGAAAGAAAAAAAAATCTATTTTTGTGGATATTGAATGTAAGGGATATATTATATAAGGCTTGAAAGCCATCTTTTAGCTCAAGCTGAAATCTTTCTGGTCCCCTCTTTAGGAACAAACAGATTGGATCTCCCCACTGTGAATTAACCATTTCCATCAGTGTCAGGTAAACTTCAGTAAATTATATTGGCTACGTTTCAGTCCTGAAGTGATGTTTGGAGAATTGGCTCAATAAAGCCACATGACATTTACATGCTGAAACATTTACAAGAACTCCCATTGTACTAGTAGTCCGAGTACCTTCAGTGATAATATTAAACATATTAATTTAGCAGCCACGTATTAATAGAGTTTTCGTTCTGGCACAGTTTGGAATAAACATTCAACTTTGCCACTGAGAAACATCTTTGGGGCTTGTCAATGAAAAATTAATCCGTCACAGTGACAAAGCATAACACGAGAAATTAAACAGAAGATAACGTGGAAAGTAAGTAGGAATGCTTGAAATTTCCTCAGTCCAGGTGAATAAAATTTAGCCTAAGGTAATCCAAAGGGATTTTTTTAAAGCTATTTTATGAGCGTTCAAAATAGTATTAATATTGTATGCACTGCTTCCATTATTTAAAAAAGGCAAAGACTCCATCTAGTTTCAGCCAGAAAGAAGTGGCTTGCCCCTGCCTTCCAATATATACAGTATTTGTTCTTCTCAGTCTGGTTCATAGAACTGGGATTTCCACAGTCTCCCTTCCAAATGCTATTCATCTTTAGCTCCTACAGCAGGGGTGTCAAACTCAATTTCACTGAGGGCCGCATCAGCATTGCGGTTGCCCTCAGGGGGCCGGGTGGGTATGGCCAGGGTGGGCGTGGCCTACTGGGTGGGCATGGCCAGCTCTACATCGTTCGCATCAAGGGTGCCTATGGGGGCCTGGGCAGGAGTGGGACAGATCTGAGGGTCTCTGGGCCAGGGCCAAGGCAGTGGGGGCCATTCCCTCAGTGTTTCCAGGATGGCTTCGCGGGCCACATGAAACCACTTTGCGGGCCGCATCCGGCCCCCAGGCCTTGTGTTTGACATGTCTGTCCTACAGCATGTCAAGGTCAGCAAGTTCTTATTACATGCTGAGATATTTACTGTAGAAAAAAGTCATTTTAAAACTTACCAAATCTATGATCAGAAAAGTGTATACAGTAATAAACAGAGATGTCACATTTTATGAAACATCTCTTTTTGACAGCACACTCCATAATTGACGTGGAGTAGCCTAAAGTGTTCAGAAATTCAGCAGCTCGCAAAGGTGCAGCCAGATTATCAATTTGTAAGCCATAGCACTGGTGACAGCAGCTATGCTTTCATGCTGAGCCATTTTTCACAACGTGTCCCAGGATAAGCCAGAAGGTTTTCAGAATTACAGAACCAGATTTCAAAAATGCATCTGTGTTTGCCCCAATGGGGATGTGGTATTAAATTTCCCATTGGGGGGGGGGGAAGAGCTTCACACTTTCAGCCTTTCTTTGAATGAGATAAATTTTCCTTTTTGCCATATATGATAAGTCAAATCCAGTACAATGAAGAGCTCAGTTAGCGAATTGGACATTTGCACTCTCAGAGCCTTTGTAGACTAAAGGAGCACAACTTGTATGGCCTCTTCCTGCCCCACCCCGTACTAGTTGAATCCAATCCTCCAAGTGACAACTGTCAGGTTGAACTTGCTCTCTCAGCTGTCACACTAGGAACGTTTCCAAATGCTGTACATAGGTAAGTGGCAATTTGTTACTATTCCTATTGTTTTGCCTGGCACGAAAACCGCATGGCATCCAGGGATGAGAGTTGTTGTTAATGACCTATGATTTTCCCAGTTCAAACAATAAATCAGCTTATATATCCACCATTGGGCTCTGAGAAAATAATAGAAGTGCAAAAACACAATAAAGGGGCAAGTAGCCAGAGCAAGCTATGCCCATTCTTTCTGTAACCAACTGTGCCAGGTTTGTCCCCTGTTCCACTGACTTGATCTGAAATTATAACATGTGATTTAATTAGAGAAGATAATAGCACCAGAAAACTCCTCTCTCCATATCGAGTGCGGTTCATCTGCAGTGTTGCAGTACTTCTAAGTAGGTGATAAAAACTTTATGAGAGAGGGTCCCTGTGAAAAAAGGCAGGACTTTGATGACTAGAGGTAATGCGGGGTTCCACTCTCTTGGCCTTTCGGAAATATCTGAAGACCTGGCTCTAGTTTTGCTTGAGGCTTGCAGAAGGCACATAAACTTGGGATTTGGTTAGGGCCTTGAAGGGCCCTCCCCCTTTTGCATCTTTAATGCTAATTATAGTATTCTACCATGTTTCCCTGAAAGTAAGGCCTAGCCCAAAAATAAGCCCTACCTTGATTTTTGGGGATAGGGCTAATATAAGACCTACCCCCAAAATAAGCCCTAGTTTGGGGGCAAGGCACACGCCTAAAAATCAAGCTAGAGAGGGGGTGGGGGGGTGGAGCTGCCCCACCCGCCATGTACCACTTACCTTCCAGCCAGGCCTCTCTTTGTCGGCCCACTTCTTCTGAGGCCTCTTCTGCAGCCAGGGCATTTCTCAGTCACAGGGCTTTTCAGAAGGCCTGTGCAGCCAAGAACCGAGCTATGGATTCAATCCGTAGCTCAGTTCTGCAAGACCTCAGCAGCTAAGCACCAAGCTATGGATTGAATCCATAGCTCGGTACTCGGCTGCTTAGGCCTTCTGGAAAGGCTTGACTGCAAAATACAGGCCGGAATGCAGCTGCAGAACTTCGGCCCCAGAAGAAGTGAACCGGCTAGTTGGGGCTGTCGGTGTTCTGTTCCAGCCTACGACCGGCCCTGTTTGAATGTCAGGGACAACCCCTTTTTATAATCAACAGGCTGGAAAAACCCAACCAAATTTATTTACAAAGAGTTCAACAAAAGTTAAACGAAAAGTTTAAACAAGACTTAAACCAAAAGGTTAAACAAGAGTTAAACAAGAATAACAGACCAGGACTCTAGCAGAAGATCTTCAAATAGTTGCCTTCAGCAACCAGCACCTCCCACACATTCCCCTTTTATCAGCAGTCCCAAGACATGGCTTCTCATTGCCTTTTCCCGAGTTGCCTCATTGCTTTCCTCTGTTCTGCTCTGCTAGATTGCCTCCTGCTCCTAGCGTCCCTGAACAGAGCCAGCTGTGGATTGTCTTCTTCCAATACCTCATGCTCACACAGCTGAGTCTGAGGAGGAACAAGACGGGAGGGGCCTGGCTGAAAGTTCTGCAGTGCATCAGAACCTTCCTCTGACACCAAAGGCTCTCCAACCCCCCCCCTCCTCCTCCTCTTCAGAATCATCAGACTCAGCTGCCAAAACCACAGGCTGACGCTGAATCACAACATTCGGTGCCGGAGGTTAGTTAAGTCCTACCCCGAGACCTGGTGCCTCTTTTGGAGACAAAAAAAAAAGACCCTGTCTTATTTTGGGGGAAACACAGTATTTCTGTTTTAGCTGCCTCCTATTGGAATATAGTTTTTTAATACTAGCGTTAATTGCAATATTCTATTTCTGTTTTAACTGCCTCCTTTTGAAACATAGTATTTATATGGTTTTTATGTTTTTAACTGTGCACTGCCCAGAGTTGCTCTGTGAGTGAGATGGGCAGCCTCTAAGTTTGACATATACGCAAAATAAATAAATAAATAAATAAAGTGGCATGCTCTGCTTGTGACCAGATAATTGTTGAACTAGTACTGAAAAGAGCTCAATGATCATTGTTGGCTCAAGCCCTCTGTAATAATGAGGGCCAGAGGGGAGAGGAAACAATGTTTATAAGCTTATTCAACCACGCTGACTAAAGTTAATGATAATGTTCTAAGAAAATTTGTAAGCCGCCCTGAGTCTTCGGAGAAGGGCGGGATATAAATGGAATTTTAAAAAAATCAGGGAGTGAAAAAGAGCATCACTTCCTTCCCTTCATAACTACATTTCTAGCCTCTGTCCAACTTGCTTGCCTTGACACATATTTCTTCTGCAAGTGGGTGTTTATGGACACTTGCTTGGTATTGCATACATCCTTCCTGCTATGCTGCTATGGGGGGGGGGGACAAGACTGTTCTTAGAAACTATTAACAAATACACCAAGAGACACATCAAAGGTTTTTCTGCTGGTCGGCTCTGCTGAGCAAAAGTGGCATCCCAGCAGCATTTGAATCAAGGGCTTTCCCCCAAAAGCAGCAATCACAATGGCACGTTTCTAAGATGGACTCAATTAACAATAGCTAGGAAGAGTGAATTGGGGGGTGGGGAGATTAGCAAGCAGTTTTCCAGTAGAAAAACAAATGCCTAACAGGCTGAATGGATTTGTGGGAACATAAATTTCATGCCTCTTGAAGCAATCTGATCTTCTGGCAGCAGCTCTTCAAACTTTCAGGCAGACATTTTTTCAATCCTATCTGGAGACACCAGAAAGTGAGCGGGGTCTTCTCTATGCAAAGCATTTGGCCTGCTATGAAATGGAACGGAGAGGGCAGGAGTGTTCTAGCAGCAAGTGGTCACAGTGTCAACTTTCCGTCCTGACTGGAGACCAGGAATAAGGGCTAAGCGGGAGGGGATGGCTTCCAAAACTGCCTTAGTAACAAGTCAGAAGTCCCAATTTGGACATCTCACTAAACACCCTCTGAAAAGAGCTGCTGCTGTCAGGAGAAACCCAACGGGAGAGACTGAGAAGCAGAATATCAGAATACTGCATACATGTTCTTTGTTTGAACATGGGCCTCGGGGGGGAAAAATAGAAATAGAAAAAAAAATAACCTGGAGAGTCAAAGTAGTCCAAAGACCCTTGTACAGGAGTAGGCAACCTTGGCTCTTTATGACTCGTGGACTTCAACTCCCAGAATTCCTGAGCCAGCCATGGCTCAGGAATTCTGGGAGTTGAAGTCCATGAGTCATAAAAGAGCCAAGGTTGCCGATCCCTGCCATTGCAGGATACTGGTGGACCAAATGAAGAGACCGCTTCATTTTGTGCCTACTTAATCTATGTGCTTGCCAGCTTCGGTATTTTTTTTTTGTTTGCATTACGTCGTAGGCCATTATGGATGTTAGTATTTTGCTTCTGTGAATGTTTTCCTACGTCACTTCTTTGAAATGGGTATTTGTGCAATGCATGGGAATCATGTGATTTGGATTTGAGGGCTCTGAATCGTTAATTGAGTTTGATGAGGTTTCTGGGCCTCATCAAATTGCTTTTTGTAGTGTGAATACTGGAGCAGGAAGTTCTCTTCAGAAAGAGGGGATCTGAATTCTGCAATTAAGGCCTCAGCTTTTCCTGGTAATTGATCTAGCTCTTTTGCCAAGCTACTTCCTCTTTTGCATTGCTACTTTATATTTTATCTTGTGACTGACCACTTCCATAATTTTGTGAATTGAAAAGCCAAATTTCCCACTATCCCAATAACAATTTTGTGACAATGCTCACAATGTGCTCTTATAATTTCGCTTGCCCTCCAAAAGTTGTTGATTTATTTGAAGTCATTCTAGTTTAGCTTGAAAATTCGTCACCAGATAATTGCAATAGCACTTAGACTTATATACCGCTTCGTAATGCTTTACAGCCCTCTCTAAACGGTTTACAGAGTCAGCCTATTGCCCCCAACAATCTAGGTTCCTCATTTTACAGACCTTGGAACGATGGAGGGCTGAGCCAACCTTGAGCCACGTCAGGATTGAACTCCTGGCTGTGGGCAGCCTGCAATACTGCATTCTAACCACTGCACTACCAGACTTATTATAATAATATAATAATAGTAATGCCACCTACAGCTACACCAGGGGTGTCAAACTCAATTTCATTGAGGGCCGCATCAGCATTGCGGTTGCCCTCGAGGGGCTGGGTGGGTGTGGCCTGGGTGGGCGTGGCCTACTGGGTGGGCGTGGCTAAAGTGCGTATGGCCTACTGGGTGGGTGTGGCCAGCTCTACATCATTCACATCAAGGGTGCCTATGGGGGCCTGGCCAGGAGTGGGACAGATCTGAGGGTCTCTGGCAGAAGGAGGGTCTCTGGGCCAGGGCCAAGGCAGTGGGGGCCGTTCCCTCACTGTTTCCAGGATGGCTTCGGGGGCCGCATGAAACCACTTCGCGGGCCGGATCTGGCCCCCGGGCCTTGTGTTTGACATGTCTGAGCTACACTCTAGGGCCAGACATGTCAAACACAAGGCCCGGGGGCCAGATCCAGCCCGCGAAGTGGTTTCATGCGGCCCACGAAGCCATCCTGGAAACAGTGAGGGAACGGCCCCCACTGCCTTGGCCCTGGCCCAGAGACCCTCCTCCTGCCAGAGACCCTCAGATCTGTCCCACTCCTGCCCAGGCCCCCATAGGCACCCTTGATGTGAACGATGTAGAGCTGGCCATGCCCACCCAGTAGGCCATACGCACTCTAGCCACGCCCACCCTGGCCATACCCACCCGGCCCCCTGAGGGCAACTGCAATGCTGATGCGGCCCTCAATGAAATTGAGTTTGACACCCCTGCTCTAGGCAGTTTACAATTTTTAAAACATTTGCAAACAAAATATAAGATAAAAACAGCCATATTCCAACCATCTACTGTCTGAGTTTAAGATTTAGTCCATCATTAGATTTTTATATATTTTTCAATCCACCTTTATTATTAACTCAAGATGGCAAACATACCTAATATTCCTTCCTCCTTCGATTTACCCCACAACAACAACCCTGTGAGGAGTTGAAAGAGAAAAGGGAAGACTGGCCCCAAATCACCCACCCTCCTTTCATGTTTAAGTTGGGACTAGAACTTAGTTGCCTGGTTTTGACATCTGCAACTTAATCACTATTTTGAACTGGCTCACGCAGTGATTTTTTCTCTCCTGCTTTTGCTGCAGAACAAAGGCCTGGTACTTATATGGCTGTTAACAGCAAAGCAATGGAAACCCAATTTCCTCATTTCCTTTTACATTTTTTTTCTCCTCATGGTTCACAGATGGAAGCCCATCTGACCTAAAGCTCCCTTTCACCAGCACACAATCATGTAAATAACAAAGAATAACCCAAATGTCTTCTAGGTAATCTTGCTAGAAAAAAAATAGGCCTTTTAATGTTTTCCTTTCGATGTGTAACAGGAGAGAGAAGGGACATTTCTTGATTTCACAGAGCCCTCAGAAACAAGGCTAAAGTCAACATTGGCAGTGTAAGAGGAGGAGAAGAGGCTGGAGGTGCATGAAGTAGCTTCTGCAAGCTCATTGCCATGCAGAATCACCAGATGGAGAAGACACAGTGGGGCAAATTATGCCCTGGGTTTCAGGTATAACAGAATAACAGTGTTGGAAGGGACCTAGGAGGTCTAGTCCAAAGGTCTCCAACCTTTCTGGGCTTGCGGCCCGGAGGGAAGGAGAGCAGCTTCCAAATTGGTGCACGCGCACGCACACACACAAACAGGGCCACACGCACTGGGGCAGCACTAGTGGCCCTGTTCACGCATCTGGCATGTGCTGGCACTGTGCGCATGCACGAATGGCCACGCACCCCTGTGGCAGCTAGCGGCCCCATTCACGCATGTGCAAACAGGGCCCACACACCTACCCGGCGCTAGCAGCCCCGTTTGCACCCGTGTGCATGCGCAAATGGGGCTGGAGGCACTAGCACGGGTGCGGAGGAGTGCATGCTCACACATGTGTGCACCATTTCCGCAGCCTGCTGGCCAAAAGCCACGGCCCATAGGCTGGGGACCTCTGGTCTAGTCCAACCCCTTGCTCAAGCAGGCCACTATACCATTCCCAACAAGTGGCTGTCCAATCTCTTTTTAAATACTTCCAGTGATGAAGTATCTACAGCTTCTGAAGGCAAGCTGTTCCACTGGTTAATTGTTCTCACTGTTAGAAAGTTTCTCCTTAATTGCAGGTTGCTTCTCTTATTGATTAGTTTCCATCCATCCATTGTTTCTTGTCTTGCCTTCTGGAGCTTTGGAAAATAGGTTAACAGAATATAGGTAGTCCTCGACTTGCAACAGTTCATTTAGTGACTCTTCAGTTACAACGGCACTGGGAAAAGTGTCTTATGACCATATTTCGCAGTTACAACCTTTGCAGCCTCTCCACGATCATGTGATCAAAATTCATATTTGGTTCGTATTTATGATGGTTGTAGTAGCCTGGGGTCATGTGATCCCCTTTTGCGACCTTCTGACAAGCAAAGTCAAGGGGGAAGCCAGATCCACTTAACAGCCGGGTTAGTAACTTATCAACTGCAGTGATTCACTTAACAACTGAGGCAAGAAAGATCGTAAAATGAGGCAAGACTCACTTAACAAATGTCTCACCTAACAACAGAAATTTGGGGCTCAATCGTGGTCGTAAGTTGAGGATTACCCATAACAGAATAACAGAGTTGGAAGAGACCTTGGAGGTCTTCTAGTCCAACCCCCTGTTCAGGCAGGAATCCTTATACCATTTCAGACAAATGGTTGCCCAATTTCTTATTAAAAGCTTCCAGTGTTGGAGCACCTATAATGACTGAGGGCAAGCCATTTCACTGGTTAATTTTTCTCGCTGTTAGGAAATTTCTCCTTAGTTCTAGGTTTGTTCTCTTCTCGGTTAGTTTCCACTCATTGTTTCTTGTGTTGCTTCTGGTGCTTTGGAAAATAAGTTGACCCCTCTCTTCTTTATGGCAACCCCTTAGATATTGGAACACTGCTATCCTGTCACCCCTAGTCCTTCTTTTCACTAGACTAGCCAGACTGTTCATCTTCAGGATGACTTGCTAATAGAGTGGATGATGTGCAGCAGAATTCCTTGACTCACTTTACTCACAGACATAACCTTATTCATGGACATTTCAGATATATAAGGACAGAGCTGGCAGGGACTTTTTAAATTATCCCATGACAACATACTTGCAGACACTTACCCCTTTGTTCTCACACTACTATTTTATGCAACTGTATGCATATGAAATTAACACCATTCAAAAGCTAACATGTCTTGTAACGTTTAATGGGTTGCAAGCCTAAGATTCTGGCAGTTGCCGTAATTTTACGTTAACTCATTATATTTATGGGGAGCAGATGTTCTGCAAAGTGTTCACTTTTCAGAATAGGTTGCATTCTGAAACCAGCCTTTACATTTTGACATGTGTGATGTTGTGCATTCTCTCTCTCTCTCCCCCCCAAGCAATCAGATGCTAGCGCTGACATTTCTGTTTGTGTGCTGTTTTTATAGCACACTGTTTAGCTGTGTGTGCTTGTGCGTCTATGTGTTTCTATTTTCTTAGCACGGTTTGAAAAGCCACATGACCCAGGCAAGGATTTGGCCTTTCTTCTCATGACAGGATTAAAGACAGGGGGAGTGGAGGTGGGACCTGGGCTTCAATTAGAAGATCAGGTTCTCAGGCTTGAGTGGGAAGAGTCCCAGCTGCACTCAGGATGAAAAAAGGACCCAGTCTTCTATTGTCTCATTACAGACTCGTATGGTCTCCACAGCACCAAAGATGTTCTCCTCTTTGACAAGTAAGAGCCCACTTTCTTTCCAGCCTGAGGGACTGAATGAAGAAAAGCTTAGCAACTACAGCGGCAGAGTCTACTCAGCCCTGGAGAAAGAAGAGAGCCATGTTGTTTCTGGCCATTGCACCTCCGACACCTCTAGCTCTTATCGTTCAGCACCGAGCTCAGAAGAGGCCGAGAGTTTTAAGGACTGCATTGAATACTTGGAAGAAGCTGGAGGGGACCAAACTATGCCATGCACTTACTGTGACGCGGAATATGAACAAGCATTGTTGATCCTCTCTGCAGATCAGACAAAACTTGCTCGCAAAAGCAGAATCTCCACAGCTGTTGCCAGACAACCCCACAAGACTTTGAATGATTTCGGCAACTCTTATCAAAGGAAAGGAAATAGTTCTTCGGCAACTTCTGGAGACATTCAGGTTCATTTCCCCCCAAATAAGAGCAAGACTTTAGGAGACTCAGTGCCAGTCCAAGGGGCGAGAGTGCAGAGCCTGCAGGCAGACCTCCCCAATGCTATAAAAGATGGAAACTGGAGAGACAAACTCTGTTCTAGTGGTAAGGAAAGCCAACAGGTTCAAATGTCAATCAAAGCTAATAATAGCTCAGATCCAGTATGCGGTAGAGGAATGGGTCTAGTCACTCCAAGGCTGCAGTCAGGAGACAGCAGCAGATCTAAATACTTGGATCATCCTGCACAATTCAGTGCTGATAAATCCAAGGAAATGCCCAGTGCTCGCAAGCTGAAGAAGAGCAGCCTTGGCAGTCGACCTCACGGTCCTGTAAGTAGCCAACCGGCATGCCCCAGATATTTTTTTGAAAATTCAAGTGTTTTGAGTGATTCCGAGGAGGCTGATAACGAAGTGGAAAAGCTCACCGCCGGGTCTTTCCAGAGCCTCTCGTGTCCCCAAGGCAGTTACCTAGATATGTATAGTTCTAGTAATGGGACGTCATCCAGCCTGTCCAATTCCTTGCCAGAAGACTGGAATGGAATGAACAGGTGGCCGGCGTGCAGTGATCCGAGGAAAACAATGGTGGTTGGCCACAGCAAAGGAAACTGGCCATTCCCACTGCCAGGCAAAGCCCCAGAAACAGAACTGCTCAGTGGGGTCCTGGGGAAGGAACATTTTGAGTGCACTGATCTCAGACAAGAGAATGCAGATGGCAAAAAAAGCCTGTCTAAAAAGAGAATGGTGCCCAAACGCCAGATCCAGTTGAGATGTAAGGACAAGGAGACAGGCTTTTGCGCTCCCGGGGAGCCTGCGTCCATGCAGTCATTCACACAGCCAAGGAAAGACTCGTCTGCAAAGGGGAGGAATATTAGTGATGAGTTTCGGATAAATTATAAGCAGTTTCTAAAAGCAGCTTCTCTAGGCAATGCTTATAGCAAGACTAGGCTGGCTTCAGATCTGGTGAAAAATGTCTTAGCTAAAAAATTGCAATATGAGCAAAGGATTAAAATGGAACAAGTGTCCATCCAGGACAGCTCACCCTCCTCGGTCCCTTCCTCCATCAGTACCGATCTCCAGGGGGATAGCCTAGAAGGCAAGTCAAGTTCTTTGTCCAAATCCGATTGCAGTTTCTCAACTGAGGATGTGCAGAGCCATTCCACCCCGAGTGAGCGGTCTGAATCTATTGCTATCAGTGAGGACAGCAGAAATGCCTTAAGGCCAACCAAGGGAGTTGTGCTTAACAAGCAGCTGAGAGAGAATGTCTACAAGCTGAAGAATACATTTAATGAGCTGAATGAGAGAATGAAGTACAGAGAAGACACTCCGTTGAACAGACTCCCTGTCTTGGCTGAAGATGGGGTGAACGTGCTAGAATCGAGCAATGTCGGGAAACAGGCCTCTGGGGAAAGACAGGAATATTGGAGAGCCCGAGCTGTGTTTGAGGCCATGCAGGATGACCCCAAAACCTTGCCTCTGGTTCCCAAATTTGCAAAGTCACAAAAGCCATGGCCAAATCTGAAGCAGCGAGCTATCCAGCAAAAGAGGGCCCTGTATTCCAAAGAAGATACCTTTCCTTCAAGCCTTGCAGTACCAAAAGATACCTCTAGGAACACCTTCATATCCAAAACTAAAGAAATGAAACTCATCCCACAGATGAAGCAGAGTGTTCCCAATGCCTTCCGTCCCACGACTTGGGACAGAGGTTTCACCACCAAGAGGATGCCTACATTTCAGAGCATGAAACTGTCCTCAATCATTGTTCCAGCTTCTGGCAAATTCCACAACACTGGAAGACTCGATTGTCCTAAGGCATCTTTCACCGAGGGAAGGAGTCATATGCCAGACAAAGGGGACGTAAGGACACGTCAATCCAGAGACGTTAGAAAAATAGTGAAAGAGACTTCCAACCTGGGCTTTAAATCCACCGATGATTCCAGTGCTGACCAGAGTTCTTGTGCAGAAAAACCCGAAAACGACAACTTAACTGGGTTTCCAAAGGAATCCACTGCCATCTCTCCTCTCTTCATACACTGCACCTCAATATGTAGGAAAGACTATGTACCGGCAGGAAGTCACATGCAGGAGAAAAAGCAAGATCAAACCGAAGGCTTGAATATGTCAACACTTTCTCTCCAGGAGGCCAGGACAAAGGAGTCCAGTGACAATTTTCATCCCATAGTATCAAACAAATGCTCAGCAATAGGTGACTCTGGGATGCATATTACTACAATTCAGTCCAAGAAGTTAGCTGTCAAAAATAAAGAATTTCAGCCCCTTATTGACAAGAAACCAGTACTTTGCCAGAGGAGTGAGTTAAATGTCAGACCTGCTTCCACACCCACCAAGAAAGAATCTCAGCTTAATATTAAAGTGAACAGTTCTTTCTCCAAGCCACCGCACACAACAGCAACTGGTTATTTCCCCTGTGTGGGTTATTCTACGGTCGATGATAGGACAAACAAAAAAACCCAGCCCCAGTTTCATCACAGCCTCTTAAGGGAAAATAAAGCTGTTGCTTCATCGGAGATCATTGTGATTCCACCATCTGCCTATGTCCAGGAAATCTCAATGAGGGAGAATAATTGTTCAACCAGAAGTCGTATGCTGGACCCTTGCAAAGGGCAAGAAGCTGAATCGTCCTATCAGAAACATCGATCCTGTGAAACCCTTTCGGTGGGTCCCAAAGATGGCAAAGGTTACTCTGTCCTTTCTAAAGAAGAAAATACATTTTCCGACTCTCTGCCATCCTGTGTAAACTATAGGCACTCACAAGCTACCCGAGCTCCAGGCATAAATACTCCAAACTTGCAGATGCAAACTCCGGCAAATAATCAATACGTTGATAGAATATATGAAACAACAGCATTGGAAGACAGAAAACCCTTAGACAGCCACCACAGAATGCATTCAGAAAGTATAATTTCAGATAATCCATTAACAGCAAGAGAGTATATGGAGGGAATCAAGCTTGTGTCGAATTCAGTGTTTACCCCAAAATCCTCTGGTGAAAAGGTCCACGACTCTGGATGTGATTATTTTAATAACAGCCATCAGGCAACAAATGAACAGTATTTTTCTACCACCCAAGCTGACAACACAAATTACTTAACTATTCCTGTGAAAACACATCCATCTGAGCCAAACCCTAAGCAGTTGCCACCTTTGCACATGGATAACACTTCATTCACCTCCAACATTTCTTTCCAGCCAGGAATAGAGCTATCCGGAAATAAAATGAGCAATGAATTTTTCCCACCAAAACAAATGGAGAGGAAAACTCCCTCTGATAATTTGTTATACAGTGCCCCGTGCCTTGAGCAACTCCCCCTAAGACATGAAGAGTCCCCCAGTTTCACAAGAAGAAATGAAAGAGTTTCACCTTTGGGTAAAAGTGCTCCAAGCCCCACAAGACATTTTGCTGCCCCTCTACAGGCACCTCGAAAAATGCTGGTTGATCCCGAGAGTGGAAAATGCTATTATGTAGAATCCCCAAGACAACCTCAGTTGAAGATGCTTTATGACCCAGAGACAGGGCAATACATTGAAGTGTTAATACCACCAACTCCTCTGCCGTCACACAGTGGACTTTACCAGCCGCCTTTTCCATCAATGGTCGTGAATCCAGGAATTTATGGTCAACCTTACATGACATATTCTGGATGTCCAGGTTTCCCCCCTCCACCTGCACCACCTGGCCCTCTGGATCTCCAAGACCAACCGCCTGTTCAAGAAAACGCAAACTTTAGTGATGGTTTTAGCCATTTTGCAAAGCATGAAGCTCCTTCAGCTTCTGATGGCAACTATATGGAAAGTTTATATTATATTCCCACTGGGATGAATTCGAGTCCTAATCCTAGCCAAGCTTTATATTCTCCTTCTACAAGTTCTGCTCCTTTGCCTAGGATGTGATATGCAATGAAACAAACATTTCTGCCAAAAACTGGTTTGGTTTTTCCCCCCGATCCTCCTTCTCCTCCTTCTCCTAAATGTCAAGCCAAATCTCTCTGCCTGACTCTTGGAAAAGAATGTGGCAGGAAAGTTGGTTGGCTTTTGTTCAGTTTATTAATTTGTTGGGTTCTGAAGAATTCAAGAGGTAATGGGAAACCGTGCCGCATTACGCACACTTCACTTCCTTGATAAATGTATTTTGTCAATAATAGGCCACATTCTGGTGCTGACTGAACCCAATGGGAGTTTTGGCTTTTCTAACAGAAGGATCAGGATTAGCCTGCAAGGTTTTCATTTACAACACTCAGTTTGCTTCTTGAGGTGTGTTATAACAGTGTAGTATTCAAAATGTAAATCCTGCTCCTGAGGAATCCAGTTGTTCACAACCTTTGACTCTTCTGTAGAAATTAGATGTTCATTCAGTCAATATTATGGACAAATCACCAGTAGTTACAGGCATCATTGTTTCTGACCGGTATTCCATTTCAGCCATTAGAGTTCAGTCAATTAGTAAAGCTTTGTTATGAGGACCGCAAGACCATCTGGGTTGGACCACCTGAGAGAAAGCATGGATCCTCCCCTGAGCTTCATCTTTGCCAGAACTCTGTATGAGAAAGACAGATCTGGTGACTTCACCCTTGGTAAGTAGCACAATAGAAATAGTATATAAAAAAGGGGGGGGGCTATTTGTAGGGAGATGGCAAAAGGCATCACGTATGACATCACATGTGCAAGGATATCACACAAATAATATCAGTTAAGAAATTCGTGTCATTTTTACGATGACATTGTAATTCATGAGACCTCCTCATGGCTAATACTGAAGGACTAAGTGAGAAATGCCAGTACTAGTATACCAGAAGGGAGACTAATCCTTGCCAATAGACAGGAGAGAGTTTGTTTATTGTGTGATTAACAGAGCAGGTAAACATCTGACTTCACACATCATGGTTTGGTTTTGCCTTAACATAATTTAAAAGCAAGTTATAGCTTATGAAGCCAATGTAAGAAAGATGACTAACACAGGATAACCAAGCTCAAAGGCAGAAAAAATGCTTGCTCCTTTAATAATTATGTAGGACAAAAAAAATTGCACATGTACAGTTCATATCTCTATTTCTACAGCATTATGAACCTACCATATTGCTGTTTGATTACCAGATGTTGTGAAACCTCTGGGAATAAGGAGGTAAGGAGGGTTATCACTTCTGGTCTATAAACATCTAGATGTCAGCAAAGAGACACATAAAACCCTCTTTGCTGCAATCTCATGATCATCCAGAGTTTTCAGATCAGATCTGATAGGTCTCCGATTAAAGGCCATCTAGTCTGTCTATGGATTAGAGAATAGCTCCTCTTCACCTTGTCAGCCTATCTCAGTAGCCCTGATAACAACTGATTTCGAAAAGCAAAATACTGTTGCCAATGAAAAGTGTAAGTAAAGCCAACCTGTTGTTGATGCCTATTACTTTGATGCATTCTATCGAAGGCTAGGATGCCAAACTAGAATAAGAAGCTCGTGATAAGTTTCTTTACTGGCTCTGGGACAAAACTCACTGTCTCCCTTTTTTTTCTTTTTTGCTGCCCTTTGTTCCTAAGTTATTGTAATTCTCAGCTTTTTGGTATTTATTTTATTATTTTTTTATTTTAATTCCATTTATATCCCGCCCTTCTCCGAAGACTCAGGGCGGCTTACAATCTAAGCACAAACCAATGTGCTTAGCAATAGCCTTCATTCTATGTATATGCCTGCTTATTAGGGCTTTCCCCCCCCCCCCAAGCGGCATTATTACAAAGTCAGCTTAATTGTCCCCAACAATCTGGGTCCTCATTTTACCTCCCTCGGAAGGATGGAAGGCTGAGTCAACCTTGAGCCTGGTGGGATGCGAACCTGCACTAATTGCAGGCAGCTGGTGTTACTTAAGGAGGCATTAGCCCACTGCTCCACCAAGGCTCTTATAATAACATAGAAGCCAGACTTCCACGAGGTTAGTTTTTCTCACCATAAAACTGTAATAAGAGAAACTATGCAAGACATTTCCCAATATTTGTCATTTCAAAGGAACCTCAGTCCTCTACTCCTGCTTTAGGCTTCCCAAGCCCCATTAGCTATACTCTTCCATTTAATGCCTCATGTGAGCCACAAAACCCCCCACAGTGATATAATCTTTACTAGTTCAGCCTTTGCTGATGATTCTGCCTTTTTTCCCCCTTCGTAGATATGTATAGCTATATACAAAGTTATATGATGGGCAGAAACATGTCGGTGATAAGGGATATGTAATGATTCTGAAATTGTAAAGCTTTTAAATCCTGCCAGAATCAAATAAAAGATTAAGGATGAAGATGAGGGGAGAGAATCAACTACAACATTTACAAATATAACCTCTAGCTGATTCTTTTGATTTGGAATCCTAAATTCTATTTTTTCCCCACAATTGTCTAGATAAAATCTAGGAAGTTGTCAAGCATATTTGATCCCTGTCATTTTGGAAATATAGTTTATTCAGTGCTGCTTTCTCTCCATAAAGTGTGGCATCGCTGAAAAAGCTGCTTCTGATGTGGAAATTTGTCTGTCCCATTGACTGAGCACAGGAAGGGGTTAATGTTTTCTCTCTGCACTATGAAGATCCTGCCAGTTTTTACCCATCAATTGACTGACACAGGAACTAAGATATACCAGAGAGGATTTTGTTTTCTTTTAGTTTTTCTGCAAACAGGCAACTAAAGAAGGGAGGCCCAGCTTGTGCCAGGGCTTTGTAACTTCCAAAGAGACAACACTCAGAAACGCTCAGAATGTGATGCTTTGCATAGTTATGCAAACTGTTCTGTCCAGATTTCTCCAAGCTTGGTCTCTAAGATGTGCATCTAAGAACTCCCATCATCCCTGACCACAAGCCTTGATCTGGAATCCACTAAGCTGGCAAAATGATTCAGGCACTGAGAAATCTGATAAATTCAATCAGAGCAGTGTCTCTGTTAGACTAGTCCAGGGGTAGGCAACCTTGGCTCTTTTATGACTCGTGGACTTCAACTCCCAGAATTCCTGAGCCAGCATGGCTCAACTTGGAAACTCTCCCTTTCCCCTCAGCATGGCTGGCTCAGGAATTCTGGGAGTTGAAGTCCACGAGTCATAAAAGAGCCAAGGTTGCCTACCCCTGGACTAGTTCAAGGTCACGAGCGTTTACTGATTGTGTTTGCACAACACACTGAACTTCAAACTAGTCAACCTCATACCACAGTAATGGTTCCACTATAATATTACTAAGAAAACAACAACACGTGGTTGCACAGTTGTCAGCATGCTATTCTTTCACAATCAGATGGCAAAAGATTTTTTAAAAAAGCAGCAGTGCCTTGTTGATTTTGCAGCTCTCCCTTTACAGAAACTGTTCAGACTTTTCGCGGATGCCTAGAAAATTGCACACAATATACGCTGGGATGACCACTGGCAATTTATTTTACATCTTTTTTTTTTTTAGAATAATGTGGAGAATGCAAGAATCTTTGCTGCTCCAGCAAAAGTGGTGGAGAGGAGGGGGTTCTACTTTTCTGCTGGTTGGCTGGAAGGATCGCAGTGATTTGCTCATGCTGCTCTCTGCATTTCAGATAAGGGGGAAATGAAGAAAAATGCAGTGCTTTTCGAATTGGTGGAAAGACTGTGGTGTGAACGTGTTCCTAGTTAGCTGCAGACCTGAAGTCTTTCCTTCATTATTGACTATCAATCTCTCTTTTTTTCTCCTCTCTGTCTGTTTCTGAGCAGATCAGGCTACCCATGGATCACATCACTGCTGGAAAGGGAAATTTTAAGCTCCTTCTCCAATGTGAGAGAGTATCTTTGGCATCTGGTTGTCATAAGCAAGTCGGTACAAGTAATAAGTCAGAGTTTGATCTTGTTCAGCTGTCCTGAAGCCAGCTCACGCCTCAGTTCTCAAATGTTCATGTACTTGTAAAAAAAAATGGTGATACTGTAGCTATTGCTTGTAGCATAATTTCTTGTTAGGTTACATTGATTTACTATTACTCTGGTCCAATATGATGGTGAATCTTTTTCTATATTCTAAACCAAGAGGAAGACATTTGCTTTGGCCTTGTTCGAAGAGAGAAGACAGTTTTGTTTATAAATGAGAGGATTCTTGAAGCAACCAAAACTTAAATTTGGGTCCATCACTGCCTCTGCTTCACTTGACATCTCTGAGTACATCTTTTAATCACTATTTGCACAACTGAATGGGTTGTAGTGAGGCAGGGACCAACCGCTTTTATGTAATCATATCTCAGCCACTTCCCTTAGGCATCAAGCTGCCTGCCAGGTTTCAGTTCATTTAGATGGTTGAGAGGAAGAAGCCTAGATTCTGGAACTTCATTGTAAACTCTCCAACCTCTTTTGCACTTCAAAGCGCACTGACTTTTTTGCACTTCCATGCACTTTTGCAGGGGTCTTCAAACTTGGCCCTTTTATGACTTGTGGACTTCAACTCCCAGAATTCCTCAGCCAGGCACGCTCAGCCAGGCAACAAGTCATAAAAGGACCAAGTTTGAAGACCCCTGCACTGTTGTGTTTGAAGCTTCATTCTTGTCTCTGATAAAGATTCTAATCTAGATGAGTCGTGTCTCCTGCTAAGTCTAACCTAAATGTCTGGAAGTATGTAATTCACTACTAAGGCAGGCTACCAAGCTTGATACTGTCCATATGGTTAAATAACAATTCTATCTGCTTAGTCTTTCTTTTCTAGAAAAGCTGCTGCATATAGTGAACTAGCCTAGCATAGTGTAATTGACACAAATTGGTAGCACCTCATCAGAGCTTCAAGCTGATTTTTTCCTCCCTCATCTCTAGTTGGAGATTCAGCCTGGGATCTTCTGCATACAAACTATGTGCTCCAGCTGAGCAAAAGCTCTCTTTTCTATATTGCACTATGTGATATTAAACTATATCTCTGAGTAATCTCTGAGAGCCTTCAATACATTTTTTATTTAAACAGTAATAACTTTCAGAGGCTTAGTATATGTTTTGTAGACTAAGACCTCAAGCTGTAAATCATCTTAGACTTACAGACAACTTAATAAAATAACAAGCCCATAAGAATTTGTTGTGCTGCAATCAGATTATATAGAACAATCACAAATCTTATTTCCTTAGACTGGAAACGATATAAAAACTCATGTTTTGTTTCTTTGTTGTGGAGCTGACTTTCTTTTCTGATGTTAAAAAAAAGACATGCAGGTGGAAAACAAAACAGTTAATTTGGATAAGGAAGAAGATGGGATAGGGAATCCTTCGCAAACAAAGAGGGATTACTAGTAAGGAGACTGAAGTTAATTTAGCAGTTTTAGATGAAAGGTCTACTCTAGATGTTGTTAGCCAGTTGTATGTTTCCCTACTCTTTCTCCAAATTTTTTCTTTACCCCACAAGAGTATCTCAAATAGGAAAAGGTGGAATAGCTGCAGAATGACTTTTGAAGCCTACAGACTGGACTATAGATTCATGAACAGAGTGAGATGACACCCTTCCTGGTATACAGGTAGTCCTCAACTTAAAACCATTCACTTAGTGACCGTTCAAAGTTACAATAGCACTGAAAAAAGTGACATGACCATTTCTCACACTAATGACTGTTGCAGTGTCCCCATGGCCACATGATCAAAATTTATATGCCTGATAATTGATATGTATTTATGACAGTTGCAGTGTCCTGGGGTCTTGTGATCAGGTCCATAGTGGCGCAGTGGCTAGAGTGCAGTATTGCAGGCTAATTCTACCCACTGCTTGAAGTTTGATCCTGACAGGCTCGAGGTGGGCTCGAGGTTGACTCAGCTTTCCATCTTTCTGAGTTGATGAGATGAGGAGCCAAATTGTGGAGTCAATATGCTAATTTTGGAAACCACTTAGAGAGGGCTGTAAAGCACTATGAAGCGGTACATAAATCTAAATGTTATTTCTATTGCTATCACCTTTTGCAACCTCCTGACAAGCAAAGTGAAAGGGGAAGCCAGATTCACTTAATAACCAACTTAACTGCAGTGATTCACTTAACAACTGTGGCAAGAAAGGTTGTAAAATGGGACGGAATTCACTTAATAAGTATCTTGTTTAGCAACATAAATTTTGGGCTCAGTTGTTGTTGTTAAGTTGAGGACTACTTGTATTCTCCTGATACTCCTACCCCAAGGCTTGTGCAATAATGCTAGCTTCAAATGCTCAATTTTAAATTAATGGGTGTACATCTCTCTCTCTCAAATAAACATCTGAATCCTGAAAATCCTGAAAAGTTCTTCTATTTTTAATTTAATGTGAAAGGTGAATTTTAAGTAGGTTCACTACAGTAACAGAGCAAACTTAATCAAGAACCCAGGCACCACTGGATTCCCCCCCCCCCTTATTTTAGAACCCTAAGTGTTTTAAGACCAATATTTTGCAAAAGACTAGGAAAGGGAGTTTTAAGTGAAACCCATCAGCACATAGGAGTCTCACTGTGTAAGCTCCACAGGCAGACAAACAACAACACTCTCACATTTCATACACCATATTACCTTATATTGGCAGCCAGGCATGAAAGGATGTTGGGAACAGAATTTGTCTGCATGCCCGCAGCACAAAGCCAAAGTAGGTTACTTTGAAGAGCAGGTGAATATCTGTATAGAACTGTTATTTTTTGCAGCGTGTAAACTGTTAAGACTCCTTTCTCACAATCTCTGAGAGCAATCTGCACAATGCATTTGCCAAAAGAAGATTCATTTGATGCATCTCAGTTGGACACTGATCCACAAAAGCATAGAATACCACAATCCATCTGCTAATCTCATACGTGATATAAGATTCTTGTTTGTGCTTTCCTTACTGTGAATGTTATATTAATACTTGGGTTGTGGTGCAAAATACTTTTTTAATGATTAAAACACAAATAGAACTTCTAAATTAGCTTTTGAATGAAGTCTGTACTTGGTGGAATGAATGTAAGAGATTACCTTGGAAACATTTTGTAGTATTTACTGTATATGTTTTGCTTGGAGGGCTTCTAATGATAACTTCTAATGAAAAAATGGTTCTTCTTAAATACCCCACGGCTGAGTAACTGTTGGTTGTTTTACAGTACTGGGATATACTTGAACAAGCTTAATGTCTGGAAGGATGACCTATCTGTGACATGTAAAGAGAAATTCTTGCAATACTGACATCATGCGATGTTTATAATATTTTTTAAGTTTCTACAATTTGCTATTTATCCTTAATAATGGTCATGAGATAAAAATGCACCAGGTATGTAACCAAGTATAACATTTTAAAACTAAAATGAATATTGTAATTTAATAATAAAGTCTTTATATAAGTAAAGAGTTATTGCCAGAAGTATTATACATTTCTTTATCATTCTTGTGGAGCATATCAACTACTAGGCTATATCAAATGCACACCTGTTTTGATTCTCAAGTTAAAAAAAATAGAAAAAACATTTTCACCATATTTACTAAGATCTAGTACGTTATGCTCGGCATAATGGGTGTCTTTTGCTTAAGGTCATTATTTATGTAAATATGGTCAGTCGGGTTTCATGGCTTAGCATGCTGTAAGAATCTGATCTAAATCAGAAGGCTACAACATGTGTGTTTACTGAAATGCTGGGTAAGTCCTGGAAGGTTCACTGAGTTATTTATGGGTAGACATTTTATAGGACGCCCCTCTGTTGATGACCGTTCCTACCTAACATCTTTCCATGGAGTCCGTTCCCTGGTAGGTGAAGAGAAGAACCATAATTTTACCTTTCTTCTAATTACTTGTGCTAAGAGGGATAATTGACAGAGCCAGTCACAAAAGAAGAGTGGGGAGAAGAAGGAGAACATCTACTGTTCATTGGTCCACCAGTAAACCTGTTTTTTTTAAGTGTTACTGATAGAAAAGAAGTAAAGCTTTTGACCATATATTGCCTGTTTGACACACCAGCTGCACAAATGGATAAGAACTAGCAAACTGAGCAAATCTATTGTAAATGTATAAATAATCCATATCATATATCTGAGACCTGCCTCATAGAGCACAGAGGAGTGTAGAATTTATATGCCCATGTTCTTTTCCTTAGAGACATAACATCTCCAAAATGGACATGCAGGGCAGCAGCCAGTGACCAGAGGAAAGGGAGGCATGCCAGCAGCTCCATAGAGCAACCAAGAGGAATGGAAATTGCCAGGGTTTTTTTTCTCATAGAACACTCAGAACGGAGTTCCGGCACCTTTTTTGGATGGAACCTTGTAGGGTAGGCAAGGCGGGTTGTATGACGTGTGTGTTCCGACACCTTTTTCTTTTACAAAAAAAGCATTGGAAATTGTAAAATGTGGCTAAGATCAAATTAAACTGTGGAAACCACAAGCCTGGTTTCACACTGGTATAAGTTGGAAAACACCAGTTTTGAAGCGGAGTAGAAAAGCATGATTGTAGCTGCCTCTACACCACAAAAGGATAAGCTGAGGGTGACATTGTCCATTGAAGGCACTTCAGTGGAATGGTTAAAGCATTGCTAGTGGAAGAGCCCCTTCACTTATAAACTGCATTCACAAATCATAGGTCATGGTTTCTTTAACCACAGTTTATGAGGGGAAAACACCCATTTAGCTAGGTTTTCAGAACAGGCAGAGCCATATACAAACAGCTCATAAACTATAGTTCTTGCGTCCATATCATTATCACTAATAGAGCAGATTTGGGGACAACTCCAGAGTTGTAGGGATGTTTCACATTTATAGCCTCACCCACTACATGTCTTAGATTAACTACTGAATAGCTTTAAAGAGCAGCTGGCATCCCACATTTATCTCATTTTTCTATTTATACAATAGTTTACACACTTCCTCTTAATCCAAAGGTGCTTTTTCAAAAGGCAACTGGATTTTCTTCGTTCTTTTTTTGAAGACTTTTCGCTTCCCATCCAAGAAGCTACTTCGTGACAGTGGGGAATTCAGTAAGATTCCCCACCATTCAGTCAGAACTGAAGCTTCGTGGGATAAGCAAAACATCTTTTTTTAAAAAAAAAAAAAGTTCAATTGCCTTTTGAAAAAGCACCTTTAGGACCACCATGGCTTGGATGACTGAGAATCTCCATAGACAACTCCTCTTAAGTGCTTGGATGGCCCAGAATCCTCAATTTCTGGGCTGCAAGAGATCTACAGTGTGTGAATCCGTTCCCTTTTACCGATTATATGGATACTTCCCTTCTGATTCTTTGTAGAATGGAATGGTCATTTATTCCCTTAGCCAATCACAAAGATCCTTCCGTCATATTGTTCCTTTGTCTCCCAGAATGTTGGGTACACCTTTCCAGTCTTTGAGTGCAGCAGAGCATGGGTCCCAGCTTACAATTGGAAGGTAAGAATTCACTAGACAACGTGGCACACCATTATTTCCTCCATTTCTTGAGAAGAGCTAAAAGGGTTAGATCACATGGGACTGAAAAACACTTTCTTTTCCACAACTAATTTCGGAAGTCAGCATTGCAAAAGGCTTTTGGGTCTCTGATCCACCACCTGACTAAAGAAAACTGTTTAGATGCAACCCGAATACAGCTGAAATAAATATTTTGATCCTTTTTAACAGGTGCTTCTGATCTTTATAGACCTTCTGAATAGACAGCTGGCAGATGACAAGAGGGATTTATATTCACAGTTTGAGAGTTACATCTTAGTGTTTCTTCTACAGAAACGGGACAAAATTGTCTCCAGGCAGCTTTTGTTTAATCAGATCTTCTGGGGCAGGAAATTTCAAGGCTGAGTGGAATACTAATATAAAACATGCCATAGATCTGAATCAACTTTCAGGATCTATATGAAACTTACTGATGAATGCGCCTGTTTGCATGTACCTGTAGATGCAGTTGTTAATGCCTACATAATTTTAGGTAAAAGTTCTCCCCACTCTTTTTTGATAGTAATCTATATTACTTTGAAGGGGCCAAACCATCAGCCTGCCCTTTGGCACTTGGAGATTCCCTGCCCATTCAGAGGCTAAATTCCTGTTCTGCCTTTCTTGTCACTTTCCTGCACTTAAGCCGGTGATGGCAAAACCTTTGGCCTCGGCATGTCAAAAATTTGGAAATTGTCTAATTTGACTCTGCTGCTGTGTTACACTTCCACACCTGAACAAAATAGGAACAATTTTCTCTCTTCTCCCATCTAGGCCACCCTGAATGGTAGTACACAGTGGCAGTGCCAAGGCTGGGCCTGAAGTAGAAACCTTGGCCAGCTTCATCTTCAGTCCTAGTGTCACCACTGCTACTCAAAAAGGCTGCCTCAGGCCATTTCCCCCAAAGTGTGCAAGCCTTGAGGAACGGCACGATTTCCCTCAAAGTCCAATGAGTCCCAGGATCTGCCATGTGACGCTTACCTTCAGACAGTCGACAGGCACCCGTAGCTTACTCAAAACTGCTCCAGATTGCACAAGGCCCTTGTTCTTAAAACAGCTTTCGAGAATGTTCTTCCACAGCTTCTGAAAACTGTATTAGCATGCCCCATTCTTGTGTGAAGCCCAGCGGCTTTGCAAGAGCACACTGTATTCAAGTGCAGTCTCTGCAGCATCCAAAAATTGTATGAGAATAGGGCATGGTGTCTAGAACAGTTGTTGATCGGTATTGGTAAACACTATTTTGCCACCCAATGTCACCTTTGAGACAAGTATCATATATTCACCATAACTAACTTAGACCTTTTATAAAATCTAATGGTCTTCAGTTAATGCAGACAACTGTAGCAATACCGGTATCTTGATATTTGTTGTCTGATCTTTGTTTTTATAAAGGTCCAAGGAGAAAGATTTTTTCCAAGCAATTTGTTTACATTTTTTTAAAATTGGAAATTTTATTTGTTTATAATTTTCTATTTTTCTGGTGCTTCCTTTAATGTTCTTTCAGATTGTTAGTTATTTTGATTTATTTTTAAATTTTCTTTATCGCTATATTATCTCTTGACATACTACAGATTTAACAAGCATAAGACCATGTCTCAGCTTCAGTTGCTCCGGAGACCTTTGTCTCCAAAGATGGAACCTGAACCATATATTCCAAAGAAAAAATGTACTAAAGGTAAGGTAGTCTTGTTCAAGGTTTCCCTATGTATAGCATTACTCTTTATTGTATTGCTTTTCCAAAAGCTGGTGTATAAATCAGGTATGGGCACACAGTGTTGACTGT
Organism: Vipera berus; assembly: GCF_964194415.1. Taxonomy (NCBI): domain Eukaryota; kingdom Metazoa; phylum Chordata; class Lepidosauria; order Squamata; family Viperidae; genus Vipera; species Vipera berus. The sequence goes on from NC_138202.1 coordinate 207,701,827, forward strand.
GCCTGACACTGTGCTATGACAGGTAGATGATGATTTATGACTCAGTGGCAGTGGTGGGATTCAAATATGTGAATAACCGGTTCTCTGTGTGGATGCCACTTCCGGAAGTCCGTTCTGGGCCTGGGCAACAAAAAATTAGCTACTGGTTCTGCCGAAGTGGTGCAAACTGGCTGCATCCTACCACTGCTCAATGGTTTCCTTAAAAGAAAATCTTGTTTGTAGTGATCATAGTCAGAACTTTTCCTCAACACTCCATTCTCCTTCAGTGTAAGTAGATTTTTTTGCAGAAAGGCCTTAATATGCCAAAGAAATTAAAGGGGGAAGGTTAAAAAAACAGAAACAGAATTTAATCTAGTTTCACTGACAGCATTCTGAATCTCTCTATTTCTTTCCAGGCTTACAAATCATTCTTTTTTCTGCTGGATCCGTACATTGCTTTATATACTGAATTCTATTCTGTAAATTTTCTTCTTGAAATCTGATCAACACCACCCAGCCATCAACTTTTTTTTTCTTGTCTTCCCCTTTGGCATATACTGTATTTGACTTAGAATTCAATCCCCATTCATTATACTATCACAAACATAATATTTTGGGACTGGTCCTACTGTTTTTAATTCATCCTATATTCATTCTCGGTTGTACAGCATTTTACCAACATGCACTTCCTATGTGCCCCGTTCCCATTGCATTCAACTTATTTTTAGGTCTCTGTTGACATATCTTGCTCTGACTTGCATATAATAAAGTGAGTTACATTTGTACACATCACCATTTTCACACTGTTCAGCAAAAACTCCTTCTTTGCAACTAATCACGAGCTATCTACTCTTTTTTTACTAGCATTTCCAGATTTTCTGATATATCCATTTATTTTCTCTTCTTTAGTAAATATTCTGCTGAGTTATATGAATTTATCATCTTTCTCTACTTTTTCACCATATATCTGTAGTCCCAAAGATGCTTTTTCACGAGTCCACATTTTGGACAGAGAGGACCGATGGTTTGAAAGAGGGATCAAAGAGGCCATCTATGTCAAAACTGAATAGCCCTCTCCCAACAGAGGGGGAGGGATACGACATCATCCATCTTCAGTCTACAACACAGTCCTTTCAGCAGTTCCAGGAAGGCTCCACACCTCCACGCACTACTCAGGTGACCCTGACGACATATATAAGCCTCCAGGTGGCCTCAATGACTCTCTAAAAGAATGCAAATGACCAGGCTGTCTGCAAGGAGTATTAATCCTTCCAGTCCCCACCATCCAATCAGAGCTGAAGAAGCTTCTTGGATGAGAAGTGAAACGTCTTCGAAGAAAAATAAGAAAGTCCAGTTGCCTCGTGAAAAAGCATGTTTGGGATAACTATGACCTGGATGACTGAGAATCTCCATAGACATTTATCTGTAGGTTGTCATCATTTTCCATGTTTAACTCAATGGTCTTGTCTCTCATAATTAATTTTTGAATCCATCTGCTCTTTGTATCATATTTTCTAACATTCTCTGCAAGTCTTTGTGTTCTTGGTAAATAAGGTAACATTATCTAAAAAGATACATATATTCACATCCTCAAACTATACATCTCTGACATCATCACAATCATACATTTATTCATGAATAAATTAAATGACCAAGAGAACTTCACACATCCTTGTCTCTGTTGAATCTTTCACTAAGCATTCAATTTATTCTCATGCATGCTTTATTTCCATATACAGTATATGACTCTTTTTTTTTTATTGAAGAGTTTTAAAATACAGTTTTCCTTTAAGAATCCCCCCTTCCCCCTCCCTCCTCCCCCCTCCCTACCTCCCCCCCTCCCCCCCTCCCCCCCCCCCGACTTCCCAGAGCTAAATACAAGGTATATATATAAAAAGCAATCATAAACAATCATATACTAACAATTATAAACTCTAAAATCCATCACTCTCTAGCTTATATAAGATAAAACAAATAATAATAATATTGAATATGTATAAAAAGAAACTAAGATAATAAAAGAAAAAAAAACGAAAGAAGACTTATTCAAATGCTACATAAAACTTCTTAACCCTATACTTGTTCTGGATAAAATCAATCCATTTTCTCCATTCCATAATATAGCGTTCTTGCGAATGATCTTTCAAATAGGCCGAAATCTTCGCCATCTCTGCCAGGTCGGAAACCTTTAAAGTCCACTCCTCTATGGTCGGCAGTTCCTCTTTCTTCCAGTATTGGCCTATCAAAAGTCTTGCCGCCGTAATTAAATTCAACATCAACTTGGTGTCCACAACTGTGGCATCTGTAATTATTCCCAACAAAAAAAATTGCGGACAAAACTTTAACCTCTGTTTAAAAATCTTCTGCATGTTCCACCAGACTTTTATCCAAAAAGCCTTAACCTTTTTACAAGTCCACCATATGTGAAAATATGTTGCATCTTCATCACCGCACCTCCAACATTTAGGCTGATAATTCGGATACATACTTGCAAGCTTTTTAGGATCTAAATGCCATCTATAAAACATTTTGTAAAAATTCTCTCTTAAATTTTGAGCTTGTGTAAATTTTACGTTCCTCACCCAAATCTTTTCCCACGTGTCCATTGTGATGACTTCCTGGATATTTTGGGCCCATTTTATCATACAATCCTTAACAAGCTCTGTTTCTGAGTCAATCTCTATCAATGCAAGATATATCCGTTTAATATGTGCTGGTCCCTGATTCCTAATTTGCTTTATCAAATTTTCATCAGTCATTGTAAATCCATTTTTCTGGTCTTCTTTCCACCTGGCCCGTAACTGAGTATATTGAAACCAATTTTGAACAACCTTCTCTTCTCGCAAGAGGCTATATGATTTCAAACACCAAACATTTCTTTCCAAACTGAGAATCTCCTTGTACGTAGTCAAATCATGTTTGAAGCCAGCATGTATATTTTCTATTGCGTGTTTTGGAATTGCCCACAATGGTATCTTGCAACTTAACTTATGTCTGTACTTCTTCCAAACTCTCAGCAATGCCTGTCTTAAAATATGCACCCTAAACACGTTGTCTACCTTCTTATCATACAACAAATATGCATGCCAGCCAAACAACAAATCGTGGCCCTCAAGATTTAATAACCTCCCTTGCGTCAAATTAATCCAGTCACTTATTCCTACTAATGCAGCAGCTTCATAATATAATTTAAAATTAGGCAATTTAAGGCCACCTCTCTCACGAGTATCCTGCATAATCTTAAGTTTAACTCGTGGTTTTTTCCCTGCCCACACAAATTTATTGATACCTCGCTGCCATTCCTCCAGATTAGAATCTTTCTTAAGAATCGGTATCATTTGAAATAAAAATAAAAATTTAGGCAGGACATTCATTTTTACTGCTGCAATCCGTCCCAACAAAGACAATTGCAATTTTTTCCAACTCTCCAATTCTTTTTGAATTTTCCCCCATAATTTTTCATAATTATTTTTATATAGCTTTGTATTAGAGGGCGACAAAATCACCCCCAAATATTTAACCCTTTTAACAATCTCAAATCCAGTTAATCCTTCTAAAAGGGCCTTTTGCGATGTTGTCATATTTTTGGCCAAAATTTTTGTTTTTTGTACATTAACCTTAAATCCAGAAACCTTCCCATATTGTGTTATTATCTCCATCAGGTCCACAACAGAGTTCTCTGGCTGGGTCACTGTAACAACCAGATCGTCTGCGAATGCTCTCAATCTGTAGTCCTGATCTCCAATTTGAATCCCCTTAATTTTTTCCGAATTCCGAATTTTAACCAATAATATCTCTAATGTTAACACAAATAACAAGGGCGATAACGGACACCCTTGCCTTGTGCCCTTCTCAATATTACATGCTTCTGTCAAGCTATTATTAACTATAATTCGGGCAGTTTGTTTTTGATATAATGCCCTAATCGGTTGTAAAAAATTTACCCCAAAATCCATTTTATCTAAAACTTTCAACAAAAATTTCCAATTCAATTGATCAAAAGCTTTTTCAGCATCTAAAAAAATTAGCACCGCAGCAATCTGGTTGTTCCTTTCCAAAAACTCTAACACATCAACTATATGCCTCACATTATTTTTCATTTGCCTACCACTAATAAATCCTGTTTGATCCCCATGAATCACCTGTTGCAGAACCCTCATCAGTCTATTAGCCAAAACCTTAGCAAATATCTTGTAATCTGTGTTTAAAAGCGATATCGGTCTATAATTTTTAACTTGAGTAGCATCTTGGTCTTCCTTCGGAATCAAAGAGATAAAAGCTGTTCTCCAAGACGGTGGCACCTTTCCCCCCCTCTGGATTGTCTGGAACAGTTCCTTTAACGGTTTTATCATTTCTAATTGTAAATTTTTATAATAGGCCGCAGTCAAGCCATCCGTACCTGGTGCTTTATCCACCTTCAATTCCTTAATTGCTGTAAAAATTTCTTCTTCTGTGATCAGTTGATTAATCCCTTCTTTTTGTACTTGCGTAAGAACCGGGATGCTAGCATTTTCCAAATATATATCAATGTCCTTTTCATTAATTTTCTCCTTAGCATATAATTTAGAATAAAAATCCACAAAAGCGTCCTTGATAAGGTCCTGTTGAAACACAACCCTTCCTTTATGCTCAATCTTGTCTATATTAGAAGCCCTTTGTTTTTTCCTCAATCTATAAGCTAACCATCTGCCTGGTTTATTAGCATTACAAAAAGTGTTATGCCTGGCAAACCGCAGATTGGTTGCCACTTGGTCAGCCATTAATTTATCAAATTGTCCTCTTAACAATTTAATAGCCTCCTTAGTCTTCACATCCTCTGAATTCAAAATCAAAGCCTTTTCTTTTTCCTTTATTTCATTCTCCAGTTCTTTCCTCCTAGCTTCCACAGCACGTCTATGTTTGTTGTTCATATATATCAACACCCCTCTCATGTATGCCTTGCTAGCATCCCACACCATGTCCATAGAAGTACCTTTGTTCATATTAGTTTCAAAAAAATCCTTCATCCGCTGTTTGCATTCTTCCACATTTCTCTGATTTCTAAACAAATTCTCATTTATGCGCCACGAGCGCCTGTCTCTTTTCTCCTTATCAATCTCTAACCACACTGGACTATGATCAGAAATAGTTCTTGCACAAATCTTCACCTTTTTAGTCCTCAAAAAAAATCATTAGTCACCAAAATAAAATCAATCCTCGAAAAAGATTTATGTCTATCAGAATAAAAAGTATAATCCTTTTCCTGCAGGTGTCTCTCGCGCCAGATATCTCGCAATTCCAAGTCATCCTTCATTTCAAAAAAAGATTTAGGCAGTCTAGCATGACTTGGAATGCGCTTAAAAGCTCCAGCCTTATCCATCTGTACATCCATAACACCATTCCAGTCCCCCATAAAAATAAAAGATTTATAATCCAACTGGGTAAGCTTTGTATAAAGTAAACTAAAAAAGTCAGCCTGTTGTTGTTGTTGATTAGGGGCATACAGTCCAACTAGAAGCGTCTTTGACTCTTAACACACCAATACTGGGGTGAAACATTGCATACTTATTTGATTTATTAAGTTTCATAATCAAAATCATTGGATATGAGATGGGTGGCAAATAAATTTCATAAATAGAATTTCATAAATAATTGTATTATACGCTATCTCTAAATCAATAAACATGCAACAGTTTTTTTTCTCGTACTTATCCATATCAAATATTTGCTAAAGAACAAAAATCTGGTTTATACACAGATCTGCCAGCTGTGTCTGTGGAGGTAGAAGAAGGGTGGGATCTGGCCCTTTGCAGAAAAAGCTTGTAAAGCTTGTAAAGTAAATGAAGAGCAGCCTTTCTTAACTTTTTTTCTCACGACCCTTTCCTACTTTTAAAAATTATGGAGGACCCCCAAAGACTTTTTGCTTCAATGATTTATATTTATTCCCACCCATCTTTTAATCATAATGCTGTACTTTTACTGTTGTTTTAATGTTTCATTGTTTTATTATTAATATTTACATTTTTATAATATTATCATTTTAGTGTTGTAAGCCACCCAAATGGGAAGATGGGTGGCAAATATATTTAATAAATAATTAAATTTATCAATATTTCCCAGATTAAAATTTGAAATTGACACATTTGTAGAATATTTATTTATTGAATTGTGTAAAAATAACAAATCCATTATACATCAAGATAAGTAAGATACTTTTCATGAAATTATCTATTTTAACAGGTATGACACTGTTTTACATTTCTGCAAATGTCTTCAATATGTGGCAAATAATTTTGATTTTGTGAACCTCTCAGAGAGTCTTGGGGGGCTCCAGGGATCATTGGCTCATCACACTTTTAGAAATGTAGAGCATTTCCTGCAAACAACAAAGTTGGTATTGTTTGGTTAACATGCCAGAAGATCAACAAAGCCCAGCTTTACCCTCAACCTCTTCACATTATTCTCTTCAGGCTAAAATCTCTAATCTAGAGTCTACCAGGCAAGGCAACATAAGGGGTGGGGAGGAGGTATTTACAGTGTACTGATTCACCACTATCCTGGTTTCAGGAATGTTTCAACCCACATCAGAGCATGGGAGTGGATATTTTTGTGATGCAGTGTGATGCAATTCTGAAAGTGATGAATACAAATTATAAACAGTTGTTAAGTGAATCACGGCAGTTGTTAAGTTAGCAACCTGGTCCTTAAGTGAATCTGGCTTCCCCATTGACTTTGCTTGTCAGAAGGCCACAAAAGGTGATCCCTGGAACACTGCAACCATCATAAATATGAACCAGTTGCCAAGTGTCCGAATTATGATCATGTGACCATGGTGATGCTGCAATGGTCGTAAGTATGAAAAATGGTCATAAGTCACTTGTTTCACTGCTGTTGTAACATTGAAGAGTCACTAAACAAATGGTTATAAGTTGAGGACTTCCTGGACTGCCCCATTACTTCTGCTTCAGGAACAATTGCCAATGGACTGTTCTTTATGATTTTTTACTGGATGCTGGTGTGAGAATATGTATATGTGAATATAATGAGCGGAGCCAGGAGTTTTCTTCTGCATAATTCATGTCTAAACAATACATTTTTATTTTAGTTATAAAGTTTATAGATACATAGCAAATATACATTCAGTTTATAGTTGTCTAATTCTGATGTTTATTTTTGTCATCTGTCATATTTATTTCTACAAAACAGGTGCTGGTGAAAAAGAGAAAGAACCAGTAAAAGTGCTTGGAGATGTCGACAGCCAGCCTTCTCTGCCTGAAAAGAGCCAACCCATTTCTTTGTGCTTTCCAGATGATGATGTTGGTGTCCAGGTTCCAGGCCCTGTCAAGAGGAACTTTGTTATCCCTGTCCATTTGACTGGTCCCCCTAGTTTCCCAATGCAAAACCGTCGTATCCCTTTTCGGTTACAGCTCCCTACAGTCAGAGAGTACCCATTTCAGTTATCACCAGATTTTGTGGTGAGCGGTGTGACTATGGTAACCTCTCCTCTCCGTTCTGTAATCCAGAAACCTGTCCCTAAAAAGCCATTCATTTCTCATTATAACTGTGAAGCCTTCAGTAAACAGCTGATTGCTAAAGAGATGAAAGGTCCAGAGAAAGTTGCCACCATATACTTAAAACTGAGCAAGTCTGATAGAAAACTGGAAAGTCAAGGTACTGGTTCCATTTCCCAAGTTTGGGTTTGTTTTAGAGGAGAAAGGGGAGGGGGAGGAGGAGGAGGGTCTCTCTTCATTTTATCCATTCAGAAGCAGCCCTATGAAGTAGGCTTGGTTGAATGACTGGCTCAAAGTCAACCAAGGAATTTCTATGAGTGGGAAGAGAATAGAACTCGATTTTTGGATTCTAAGAATATTCTTGGGTGAACTCTGAGCTATCACGGTGCAAAGTGGGTGGATGAAAGGCTGAAGACATTAGGAGAAATTCTTTTTTTCCCCTCAGTTCAAATATATATATGGAATCTTGCTCTCCTCCTATTACAGGCCACCAATGTAATATGGCATTTTGTTGTAAATCCTCATTTGTAAAACACATGGGATATACTACTTCCTAAAATGGTAAAAATACAGTATGATACATTCAAGAACTAATTAAATGAAATATATCCCAGCCTTCCTGGGCTGCATGACTTCTGTTGAGTTATAAATAAACCATGTTTAAATTGGCTACAGCAAACACTAACTAGGCATAACAGTTATCTCTCAGATGCCAATATAAAATATTTGTTTCTTTCTTGATAATTTGAAGCAAGCAGTTCCAAACATAGGAGTATACCACACAGCAATACATTCCCTGAATGCATCTTGCATTAGCAAACCTATTTTTAAATTCCTTATACTCACTCACTTGGGATTGTACTGTAAATGGCAGATACACATTCAATGGCAGATAAATGGCTACAAGGATTTCTCTTCTTTATGAATGAACCAACCGTAGTTAGACTGATAATATTTTTTTTCAGAAAAATGTCAAAGGATCAAAAAAGGTCAAAAGACTATGTGGGATGAAGAAGAGATTGTGCAGGATGAGGAACAGATCATGCTGGATATGGAGAATAGAATGAAAAAACAGAGCATACTCTATGAAGGTATAACTTGTTTTTATAGTTTGTGGTGGTAGTGACTTGGAAGGATGTACTAACCAGCCAGATCCATGATCCATGGATCCATGATTAAACCCTCTCTTTCATACCATTAAACATAAGCACATTGGCTGATTTATACATTGCATTACGCAATTACTTGATTGTAGCCATGGCTTATTGAATGAGCCATAATTCCCTAGATTTATAACTTGCAAAATCATAAAACATCATGCACAAACCACCACAGCTACTTTCACCAGGTATGCTAAAAGTAAATAAATCACACCAAGGTCCTATCACAGGATGGAAACTACTTCTTTGAATTAACAATACATTGAATTCAGGACAATTTGCACAGCTGTCCCCTTAGTCTCAGAATGGTTTACAAACGCTTTTCTCTTTCATATCATACATTATATTTTGTACGACAAAGAAATGTCCCAAAAGAGAAGTATGTGTAGCACTGTTGAGGGAATAAATAGGATTGTTTCTGGCCCATTTCTGCTGTTTGTATTGCCATATCTTTTTTTTTTTGGAACAGCCCTGCATGCATTCTCCCATCTGCTCCCATTCCAAATGCAATGCAAAGTCCCCATTTCATTCTGTTTCCCCTGCTCTGCTTCTCTAAAGAAAGCAAAGGGACACAGTTCATACTGTCATGGATATTGCTAAACTCTTCCTGCCTGAATAAACAGTTTGATGTCCCTTTAACAAATTAAGTCATTTACAAATGCAAAGGCCTAAAAAAATTTATTTACTATGGCGGTCTATTAGCAAGCCTTGTGAAGCCACAGCGTAGGGTTACCTGGGACAGTTGCAAGGGAGGGTATATTTATAAAACTATCAGCTTATAGAAGCCTGTAAAACCTTCTCTTTACCACAAATGCTATGCCATCGTGAGTTCTGTTCAAAGACTGGACTGGATTGAAACGTGACCTGGAGGGAGTGGCAAATAATTTGTCCAGTGAGCAAGAAAATGTTTACAAATCCAGGATGATGTTGCTTCAGGAGTGCGTCATCAACAATATCAGCAGCTCATGTTTTGCAAGAGCTGATGATTTATTATGTGCCATCAAGTCGGTCAGTGTCAACTCTTAGCAATCCAATACATAGATTTTCTCCAGGGTTCCTTGTCTTTAACCTGGTCCTTCATGTTGTGATTCAGCGTCAGCCTGTGGATTCGGCAGCTGAGTCGGACAATTCTGAAGAGGAGGAGGAGGAGGAGGGGTTTGGAGAGCCTTTGGTGTCAGAGGAAGGTTCTGATGCACCACAGAACTCTCAGCCAGGCCACTCCCGTCTTGTTCCTCCTCAGACCCAGCTGTGTGAGCCTGAAAGATTGGAAGAAGATGATCCACAGCTGGCTCTGATCAGGGACGCTAGAAGCAGGAGGCAATCCAGCAGAACTGAGCAAAGGAAAGCAATGAGGCAACTCGGGAGAAGGCAATGAGAAGCCACGCCTTGAGACTGCTGTTTAAAAGGGGAATGTGTGGGAGGTTCTGGTTGATGAAGACAACCGTTTGAAGAGCTTCTGATAAAGTCTTGGTCTGTATTTGTTTAACTTTTGTTTGAACTTTTTTGTTTAGCTTTTGCGAATAAATTTGGTTGGATTAGTTCCAGCCTATTGTTTATAAAAAGGGGCTGTCCCTGACATTCCAACAGGGCCGGTCGTAGGCTGGAACAGAACACTTCAGATCTTCCAACAATGCATCCAATTGCCACCATAACTGACTTCATCCACCTTGCTGCTGGTCATCCTCTGTTTCTTTCTATCTTTCCCAGCATTATAGACAGTGGTGTGGGGTACACATTTAAGAATCAGTCTGCTGGCTCCATTGCCACTGCTGTGTGGCGCTGCTAACTGCAGAACAGCTGATCAATATGCCAGGTAGAGCTGCTCAACTTTGCTCTCAACTAGCTTGCAAAATTCTGGAAAAATTAATCTTTGGCTCTCTTTAGAGAGGCCTCCTTTCTTTTGAAGTCAGACTGAGCCCCTTCCAAATTGAGATGACTATCACAAGCCCTACTAGCTATCCAGTTATGAATGTGTGTATGTGTATGTGTATATTGCCTAATACCCTTTATTATGTTTATTGCAGAATTAAAAGAAGAAGTGCATTTTATTAAATCATTTGTTTCTGGAGCTGGATATCAGACTGAATTAAGTGACATAGAAAAGGACAATGAATTGCTAGACAAGGCTGAAATGACGGTCCTGTTCTGCATCATGCATAGAAAAACTGCACTTAGTCTTAAGGTATAGTCCCCAAACAGATAAGTGTTTCTCTCTTGAAAAATGTATTTTCTATACTAGCTTTATGATTTGGTAATAATTGGAATCATAATCACTTGCTTTTCCAGAAATCACCAGGTCATGTCTAGAATTGCTGGTTTAGAATTTCTTGTTTAGAAGAAACATAGAAAAGATTTTGCATAATAAATAAATAAATACTCTTATTTTGTAAGGCCATATGTTAACTTTTATACAATATAATCCTATTACCGTTTTTCTGCCCATTTTCACAAGACACAAAGTAATGTTTTCTGATGAAATTTCCATTTATCACCTCAAAAATCTTCATAGAAAGTTAGGCTGCACAGGATCACCCTCTGATCTTAATAGATCGGCAAGGATTGAACTTTGGACTCTTATTAAAAATTCAACACTGTCATGTACAACACAATGGCTTTATTTACATAACACAATTGTTGTTGTTGTTGTTAGCTGCAAAGTCATGTCCGACCCATCTCGATGCCATGGACAATGTTCCTCCAGGCCTTCCTCTCCTCTACCATCTTCTGGAGTCCATTTAAGCTCACGCCTACTGCTTCAGTGACTCCATCCAGCCACCTCCTTCTCTGTTGTCCCTTTCTTCTCTTACCCTCGATCTTTCCCAGCATTAGGCTCTTCTCCAGTGAGTCCTTCCTTCTCATTAGGTGGCCAAAGTATTTGAGTTTCAACTTCAGGATCTGGCCTTCTAAAGAGCAGTCAGGGTTGATCTCCTCTAGTTAGACTGCAAGACGGTTTGATCGTCTTGCAGTCCAAGGGACTCGCAGGAGTCTTCTCCAGCACCATAGTACAATTCATAGTTCAAAGGCCTCAATTCTTTGGCACTCAGCCTTTCTTATGGTCCAACTTTCACTGTCATACATTGCAACTGGGAAGACCATAGCCTTGACTATACGCACTTTTGTTGACAGAGTGATGTCTCTGCTTTTTAGTGTGCTGTCTAGATTTGCCATGGCTTTCCTCCTGAGGAGCAAATTTCTTTTAATTTCTTGGCTACAGTCCCCATCTGCGGTGAACTTTTGAGCCCAGGAAAATAAAATCTGTCACTACCTCCATTTCTTCCCCATCTATTTGCCAGGAATTGAGAGGGCCAGATGCCATGATCTTGGTTTTCTTAATGTTAAGTTTCAACCCAACGTTTGCACTCTCCTTCTTCACCTGCAACAAGAGGCTCATAACATAATAAGCCATAGTAAAGATGATATCTATCTATCTATCTATCTATCTATCTATCTATCTATCTATCTATCTATCTATCTATCTATCTATCTTCTATCATAGAGTGGAGTGGAGTGGAGTGGAATGGAATAGAATAGAATAGAATAGAACAGTTATTGGCTAAGTGTGATAAGCACACAAGTAATTTGTCTCCAGTGCATAAGCTCACAGTATGCATATAAACAGCAAGTAATGTCACAAGTCATAATAATCATTAATCATAAATTACAAATAATTGATAAATCATAAGAAACCAATAGGAGAAGATAGTAGGAAAGATGAAAAGATGAGAAATGAGACAGAGCTGTGGAAATTAAGTGTTCATCCGAGTGACGGCATGGGGAAAAATGTCACCTATCTATTAGAAAGAGTTGACAGTCATAGATGCTATTATCTACTTCCTTTTTGTCATCCTTGGCTTGTTAACCATGTGTGGAGGCTTGCTGAGATATAATGTGTAGTTTCCAGGCCCTAACTGGATTTGAATTTGTGGAAACCAGAATTTAAAACCAAGGTGGTTTTCTACTCTGGCTTCTACAGTTCCAAAATAGTGTCCGTCTAGTTCAGAAGAAGTACTAAGCCTCAAGCAAGCGTCTGGCAGGTTTTGTGGGAGATGACTTATAACACATATACATTTTACAGGTAGTCCTCACTTAATGACCACAATTGATCCTGCAATTTTGGTTGAGCGTTGTTGCAGTCATTAAGCAGGTCATCGTGTGACCTAATTTGATTTCACAACCATTTTTACAATAACAAGTCACTCTGGTTGTTAAGTAAATCACATTGGTGTTAAAAAAAACACATGGTTATTAAGTAAATCCATTCTCCCAAATGGGCATTTCTTTGTTGGAAAGTGACAAAAAAAATCACTAGAAACTGGCAAAAAATGTTGCAAATTGCAGTCACAGGAGCACAGGATGTTGCAGTTCGGTCACATAAAGAAGGGGTGTGTGCGGCAAGCAATCTCTTTTTTCCCCTTCAAACCACAATACATTGAACAAATCATAGGGCCCGATTTATATATGGCATAAAACCATAATGGTAGGGGGACCATATATGGTCTGCAAAAAGCCAGGTGATCATTACATGGCAGGTGCGAGGTATGCAAAATTTGTATTTTTATAAGTAATAGATGAGTTCGCATATTAGATTTGTATCCCTTTCTCTCAAACATGCACGCCATTCACAGTCCTTTTATTATTAGCGTCTGGTTCATTAATTTTAGGAGAGAGAGAAAATGAGGAAATAATTTTTCTCCAATAACCATTTTATTGTTTAGACTAGAGTATTATAGTATCAAGGGGCTGTTAAACAAAAAGTGGGGTGGGAGGTGATTATAATTCCAGATATCCCACACATTTAGCTTTAGTACAAAACAAGTTTGATGCAGTGGTTAAGGTACCAGATTAGAAAACAGGTCACTGTGAGTTCCAGGCCCACCTTAGACACAGAAACGAGCTGAGTGATCTTGAGCCAGTCACTCTCTTTCAGCCCTAGGAAGAAAACAATGGCAAACCACTTCTAAAATCTTGCGAGTAGTTACCAGGAGTCAAGACTGACTCAAAGAAACATACACTCAAAATTCATTGGGACTGGTAACCAGCAAATCCCTTGAAACTCCATCATCTAATTTAAAAAACAGGTTCTATTGATGCATCTTTATATGGATATGTTCAAATCTTGAAGTGTAAACTCTGACAAGTCCCTATTCGTCTTAAAAATAAACATTAATTTGATTTTTTTTTGCTTGATAATCTTTAGGCACATTTTCTCTCTCAGCTTCCTGACCTCTTGCCTTTGTCTGATTTCTTGTTGTACCTAAACTTGTCATATAATAATTTGGATTGTTTTCCATCAGAGGTGAGTGTAATATGTGCTTTTTAAAATGTATATTAGATAAGCTTTTGTTACATAACCCATAAACATAACTGTGACTTTACATAAAGACCCACAGCCCTTGTGATATATTCCTCACTGATTTGCTAGATGTTTGGAAATTACTATTCTTTGGTTTGAATTGATCATAACCACACGTTGAAAAATTATTTCATTGTATATTTTTTAATGTGAGCTTTCCTCTATGAACTTAAATGGTATATATGGAATTTCCCCCTCACTTTATTTTCTCACTCTGTGAGATAGAAGGAGCTGTCAATGATACACTTCAGAGTGAGTGTGCACTGTGGTGATGGAAGATTTGAACTTGAGTATTTCCAGTTCCACTCTCATGTCTTTACTGCTGCATCTTCTTAACTTTCTGATAAGGCATAACTATGTACAAGTGTAGCTTTCCCAGCCTGGTGCCCTCCAGCCATGTCAGGTGGCTGAGGAAAGGTCATTGTGAGCAAGCCATCTTCTGCCCTGAGGAAGAAGACGAACTACAAAATCTCTAAAGTCCTTTTCAGTGTTGTGCTTCCATATTGTTTCCTCATACAGAAACTGTATGTCCTCAGAGGCCTAGCGATGCAAGGGAAAGAGAATGGTCTTTGCTTTCCTAGTATGTGGGTGACAAGGTAAAGAAGTAGAGGAACTGTGGACTGGTAGACCATATCTAGATGCCAGATCAAGTGCCGAAGATTAAAATCCAGAGAGTAATTTCTAGCACTAACTTTATTGCACAGGAGACAAACAACTTAAGCTCATCGTGCAGTCTTTTCAGCCTATGCTTTTAGGACTGTCTGGGTTCAAATCTTTTCTCCTTCTGCATAGTATTCTGACATATATGCTTTTCAAAATATACTGCCTGATAGTCTTCCTTAGCTATACTTAGCTGTTCTTCCTGACACCTATATTTCTACTCCACACATATATCATAACTCTCCAACAATATGTGCTTCTCACAGGGTTTTTTTCATATATTTTCCATATGTCCTCTTTTTGTTGTCAGAAATCTGTATCCTATGGCTTCCTTTTTTTTAGATCCAGTTTTGACCCAAGACACCTCACTGTTTGAGGTGGCAAAAGGCCCAGGGCATTTAATCATATATGCAGAACCTGAAGTCCAGAGCTGCATAAACAAACTCTAGACACTTCCAAACATTTTAATTTGACTGAAGAAGTATATTTAATTACTTTTAAATGTAAATGAAACAAAACTTATAAAACAGTTTTGGTCCCATCCTTTAATTTGTGGAATGTAGTTTAAGCATGGCCCTCAGCTCAGAGAAAGTTGTATGCCTGCCATCTGTAGCATATGGTGAATTTATGGAGCATATTAAGGGCTGATCCTCCCTAAAACAGTGTTTTTTAAAAATCAATTCTTTACATTTGAATGCCAGCTCCATTCTATCCCCATTGCCTCTAAGACAGATTTCAATCCAGTCACCATCATCAATTGGGGAACCTTGGACAGTATCCAGAAAAGCTGGAAGGGATCAGGTTGAGGAAAAGTGATCTATTTCCTTGACTCATAATTATCCTTGCTCAGGATTTCTTATCTGTGCTATCCAAAGTTTTCATCACCTGCCAACTCTTTCCATGATTGCTCTTAAGGTATATGTCAATCACTTTGCCACCTACTCTGTTGAGTAGCTCACAATCTTTGCCTTGGCTTTATTTTCAGTTTATTCCTTTTCTGCTCTGCCTTTTCCATTGTTGCCAAGACATGTAATTTGATCATGTACAGCATTCTGAAAACCCACTCTTTCCATTATATCCAATCAGCTAAATCTTGGCCTCATAATCACCCATCATGATTATTGCCATATTCCTATCTGCCTTATGAACCTCTATTACACGGGTGTCAAACTCACCACATCATGTGATGTGTTGCGACGTACTGCGACTTTTTTTGCATTGCTGGAGCTGGGGTGGGCGCGGTCTCTGTATGCTGCAACCAGCCCACGGGCCGGCAGTTTGACACCACTGCTAACTTAGGAAAAGAAAGGAAAATAACAGTTATGTCATTCCTCACTATGCAGTCCTTTTGATGTTATAACATGGTGGTATCCAACTTCATTTACCGTATTTTTCCGTCTATAAGATGCACCCTTGTATAAGACGGCCCCCAATTTTCTAAACAAAAATTTAGAAACTAACATTTTAAATATTAAACAAACCACATCTTTAGTAGCAGTAAAACAAGTGGCCATGCCATCACACAAGAGAGGTGACTTCCTCCAATCAGATGGTGCTCTGTGGGTTAGTCCTGCCACCCCCTCAGCCGTCAATCACTGTACTGAGGCGGCTTCCCAGGGCCTCTTGTGGCTTCAGCCCAAGCTGCACTGGTGAAAAACAGGCAATAGAAGGTGTCTTCAGTGGGACTGGCGGTATCCTTTGGGCAGTACGATCCTCCAGCACCAAGCGGCATCTCAGGCCCGCTTTCTCCCCATCCAGGCAACATCTCAGGCTAGCGATATCCTCCTGCACTAGGCGGCATAGCAGCGGCATGTAAAGAACCCACACAAGGCATGCCCTGGGCTGCGGAGGTTACCATTATCTTTTTGTACAAGACACTGTACTTGTATAAGACGCACCTGATTTTTGAACAGGGTGTTTGCAGGAAAAAATAGCGTCATTTTTTCTTTTTCTTTTTTTTAAATTAGTTTTCCAATATTACAATAGTATCTTTAAAAAGCAATGTGGTGTCTGGGTTACAATAGTTCCATTTCAGACAAATACATATTATTACAAATCTCCAAGTTGTTGCAACCAATACTTCCTCTCTCTTGTTTCCTTTAATACTTATTATCTCTTATCTAAATTAACATACTTCTCATTGCTATCCATCAGTCATTTAATAGTTTTCTTATATTTGTCAATACTTTGGTGTATTTTATATTTTAACATTCCATCTTTAAAACATCAAACACCTTATATATTTTTCCAGCTTTAATTTTACATTGATATTAAAATTAAACATTTAAAGTTTCTTTTTCATATTGCTAAATAACCTCCTTTCCCTTTACACAATTTTCTCTGATACCTAGTAATGTAAATACACTTCTTATTTATCTCATTTCCATATCAATGTTAGTAGTACAACTGGCCTGGTGTGCCAGTTGCGACCCTATTTGGACCGAGATGCCCTACGCACTGTCACTCATGTGCTCGTTACCTCCCGGTTAGACTACTGCAATGTTCTCTACGTGGGGCTGCCCTTGAGGACCACTCGGAGGCTTCAGCTGGTGCAAAATGCAGCTGCGCGAGTAGTAATGGGAGTTTCCCGATACTCTCATGTAACACCTCTTCTCCGTGAGCTGCATTGGCTTCCAATTCTCCTCCGGGTGAGATTCAAGGTGCTGGTGATGACCTATAAAGCCCTAAATGGCATGGGTCCGGATTATCTCTGGGAGCACCTGCTGCCAGCATCAGCCTCCCAGCGTCCTGTGCGCTCCCACAGGGAGGGCCTCCTTAGGGTTCCGCCAGTTAGGGATTGCCGATGGATGGGTCCAGTGGGGAGGGCATTCTCTGTGGGCGCGCCTGCCCTATGGAATGAACTGCCAGTAGAACTTTGGACTTCCCCACACCTTTGCTCATTTCGCCGGGACCTTAAAACTTGGTTGTTTGATCTTGCTGGCCTGGACTGAGGGGGTTTTAATTTTAATTTTAATTTTAATTTTAATTATTTTAAGTTTAATTTTAATTTGTTTAATTGTGGGCTAGTCTCAATTTAATTCTATTTTAAAGTGTACTTATTTGTATTGTTTTAACTCGCCCTGTAAACCGCCCTGAGTCCTTCGGGAATAGGGCGGTATATAAATTCAATTAAATAAATAAATAAATATTAGAATGGTAGTCATTAGGATACCAATTGCAAGGAGGAGAAAGAGGAGGAGGACAATATAATATTCTTATTTCTCATTTATAGTTTCCACATATTAAAAATTTACCAACATTTCTTCCGTTTCAACATTTAATACATCCTTTCATATCACTACACCCAAGTATGTTTGTTACATTCTATCAGTCTTATCATATATACATCTTAATCCATGTCATTTAAAGAGCTCAATATTTCAATGTTACTATTCATACATCTGTGTTTTATTTTTTTTAATTAGTCAGTATTTTTATCTACTCATCAAAACAATCTCTCGTAATCCTAGTACAATCCTGTCTATTTTGGTATTATCTATTTCAGACCTCTTAAGGATGTCCATATTTCTTCAGTCTTATTCTTGCTTTCTTCCTTTGCCAGGTCATTTTTCGCTTCTTTGCCTCAGGGTCATCAAAGCATTCTTGTGTCATATCATATTGAAGTAGTCCTCCAGTCTCTATTTTTGAAGGATTGAGGTGTCTGTTAACAGCGCCAAATCTTCTCATTATTTTCACCTCTTGATATAATTGTCCTGGACTGAATAATTTTTTTCCCACCTGTTTCCCATTATGGTCCTCAAAAGTCTGTGTTTGTTGAATAGTTAATTCTTCTGCCAATGTATTTGATTGTTCAATTTCTTCTGTTAAGTTCTGTCCCAATAAAATATTAGTTATAGTCACTTTGAGTTTATTTCTTCAAAATGCTTTCTAATTCTTTTCCAAAAGCTCTTATTTCATCACCAGCTGTAGAAAGGAACTGATAGGTTTGGTAAGATATTTCCCACATAGCATAGATTTGTTTTTGAAACTCTTCCATGGTGGAGTTTCACACCTGGTGTTCAAGGTTAATTTTATCTTGTTTTTCTTAAATATTTTCTTGATTTTTTTAAAAGAAAAAGTCAGATTGCAATTTCAGGTTTAGCCACTGGGTGTCCCCCAAGTATTTTGAAAGTTCTTTTCTTTTAGTCCATTTCTTTTTTCAACGTTTTTTTAAAAAACACCCCTGAGCTTGCTCGCCGCTTATTTGAAGGGAGGGTTGAATTCCCCCCTCCCTCTCCACAGGGGGGAAGGTACTTAGCAGCTTATTTAGTTGAAAAGAAGAAGATTAAGGTATAAGAGAGGAATCTTACCCCCGTCTCTTCCACGCTGCTTTAATGTTGCCTGGTGGTAAGTTTGACTTCGGCTGTCTGCAGCCTAGTAACTGGCCATATTACTATGGCCAGTCTTTCGTCTGCCGGTACGAAGGGAATGCAGGCACTAATGGGGGGATTGTGGCTCCCCCACGTTTCTGCAAAAGCCCCTTCTTTCTGGTCACCCCTCCAAGGCGACTCTTCGACCCTTTTAGGACCCCCCAGCGATGCGAAACTGGATGTGGAAGACGAGAGCCGTCCTCCAGACGTCCATGTCGGCTGGCTTGGCAAACCAGAAGCCAAAAATAGTGTCTTATACACAGAAAAATACGGTATGTGAATAACACTGACATTAGGCCACCAATGTGGTTTTGCCATCAATTGAGTCAGCAGACTCAAGGAAACAAAAATAAGAGTGATTGATTTTCTGATTTATCTGTGTTCATATAACAGGGTAGCCCATTTATTAATTAATCCTATTGCCTGTGGAACTAGCCAAATTGCTGTATGAACTTGGCCCTTGTTTGACAAGGGAGAGTGATTTCAGCCAGAGTTCAAATAGTTTTGGTTAATTATTACTAAGAAATATATTTCCTGGGATGTATTACATCAGGGTTTTGCACAGAAAAGTAGATGGTTTTTCTTACCATGCTGTGGGAAACAGTAAAGTATTTGTCGGCATCATTCTCTCCTTGTCCAACAACAGCAGAAACATAAACTGGTAACTCATTTTTTATAACATGAGCTCATGATGTAACCTTCAATTCAGCCCCAACCCTTAAGTGTTCAATCTATGTCTGTCTGTCTGTCTGTCTGTCTGTCTGTCTGTCTATCTATCTATCTATCTATCTATCTATCTATCTATCTATCTATCTATCTATCTATCTATCTATTTCTTCATGATAGCCATAGACCAGAGATTACAGAATCAGAAAAATGTATGCAATCATTGAAAGGAAGGGAGAAAGACATGAAACTAGCTGACTTTCATAGCTGATGCATTTTTGGAGGCCTACATGGTGTAACTGAGTCCAGTCCAAGAGAAGTTAGTGGAAATAGTGATGGTGGACAAACTCCTGTAGATAGACAAATAGAAGAAGGGGTAATCCAACAATCCTTTGCTGCATTAAAATTGCAAGAAGAGCTCCAATTGCTGTCATTATTATAATGGAAGATAATTCAGCTGACATAATTCTGTTGGCTCAAGGCCTGTTGAATAGAGCTTTAACACAGCCATCTAGCTGTGCCTGTAGTTAATGACAACATCAAGGAGAGATAAATTCTGACTCAGTTGAAGAACAGGGTTCCCCCACCTAACCATTGCCTTGCGTTGAAGTTTCTTTGAAATAAGCCTCTATCTATGAAAAAAAACATCATGAGGAAGAGAAAAGTACTGTAATCATAGTCTTAAATTCAAGTGCTGGAAGGTAAAATGAAAACAAGAATTCCCATCAATGACAAAACCAGACTTCCCAACATTTTTTAAAAAAAATACTGTCTTTGCGGCAGTTTCTAACCCATTACGCACAATTTGTCTTTTACAGGTGTTTCATCTTAAATGTTTACAAGTGCTAAAGCTCCGAAATAACCCCATCAAATTCATCCCAGTGGAGATCTCTGATATGAGGAATCTTAAAATCTTGATGATGTCCTTCAACTTGCTGACTTCTCTCCCACCTGAGTGTGTAGTAATTTTAATTAATAGAGTTGTATGGAAGAGAAGCTTTCAAGTCATGGGGGGGCAAGGAGGCACAGGCTTGTTGTAAGTTATTGTATCATCAGTCACTTTAAAAAAACCTAGCTGCTTTGACTAGGGCAGGGGTAGGCAACTTGGCTCAGGAATTCTGGGAGTTGAAGTTCATGAGTCATAAAAGAGCCGAGGTTGCCTACCCCTGGACTAGGGTTTATCACCACAGCTTCAACTTAAGCCTGTCTATCTCATGGGATGTAGATGAAATGAAGCTGACAGAATTGGGTTCTGGCAGAAAAAGGAAATTATGTTTGTACAATTGGGGAAAGATCTGAAGCATAGAGCCTCAGTTCCATTAAAAACATAAGCCGTAACAGAAGTTGTTTCCTTAGTTTTCAATACATCAATACAAAGGCTATAAATTTACTTTTTTAAAAAAAGGCATTTTAGAAATCCATAGAAAGGTATGATTTTCAATTCTTGGCTTTAGAGAAAGTATGCTGAGGTGGAAAGATGGATCTTATATCCCATCTCTACTTGCTGCAAATATTCTTTGGCCAGAACAGGAATGAATTCCAGAATGAAGCAACAGGCTGAGTGAGGCAAGCTGACTATAGTACAGCATTTTTGCTTTATAAACAGTTAGGAACCTTATGCTAGCTTCAAAAAAAGACCTGGGTGATGACATCATATGGCCCACAAATGTTTATTCAATGTAGAGACCATGTGACTTAGCGACTCTGGGTAGCTAATTATACAATGATGCCCCAATAAATGTATCTATTCACACAAGAGGTATCGTTAGCAGAGGGAAGCTCAATATCAAAATAACCAAATTCTGTTTAAGGGGCTATAGGATTGACAAAATTTTTCCCTCTGGCAAACTGCTTTTCAAAGATTACTAGTGACTGGAAGGCTTTCTGTTCTTATAGGCTGTTTGCCCTGCCAAATCTTCAGAGTCTTGACATTTCCTACAATGAACTCGAATATATCCCTAATGAAATACAAAATCTCAGGTACTGTATTGATTTTCCGGTTTTGACAATGAAGGGTTTTTCTGGTTTTCCAGATTTTGCTGGGGTAGTTTCCAGCAGGCCCAACCAGCATAGGTGATGGTTGGACAAGCTGAGAGCTGTAATTTGGCAACTATGACATGTTTTTCCCCCTTTTTATAAGTAAGAAGATCCATTGCTTTTCTTGAATTGCCTTAAATGTGGGAAGCCTACTAACTGGAGCTTTTCTCTCCCTATATGTCAGTGGTGGTGAACCTATGGCACGGGTGCCAGAGGCGGCACTCAGAGCCCTCCCTGTGGGCACCCGCGCCATGCCTCGGAGGTGGCAACTCTCCCTCTTCAACCAGCTGCCCCCCACAGGTGTCCCTCCCCACAAGGGACATTGAGGTGACCACACCCACCTTGGCCACACCCACCCAATCTTCCATGACCACCACAGCCACAGCCACCCAGTAGGCCACGCCCATCTGGCACCCAGTGATAAATAAGTGGGTTTTGGGTTGCAGTTTGGGCACTTGGTCTCTAAAAGGTTCGCCATCAGTGCTATATGTCATCTCAGAAAAGACTAATACTGTGCCAAAGGGACACAGGACTCTGCTTAGGCTTAATGATATTATTTTGAGCTATTTATGACTATAGTGTCCCTGGGACCATGTTACTTTTTGCTGTTGTTAAAATAGAGCATTCTGGCAGATTAAGAAAAACATTCACTGATCCTGAGGCTTTTTTTTAATCGGACAAAATGTTCTAGTTTTAACAGAAACTCTGTTAAACTCTCTCATAATTCACTTAAGAATTAAAGTAGGGTATTTCAGACTTGATAACTTTAAAATGTCTGAACTTCAACTCCCAGCATTCCCCGTCCAGCACACTGACTGAGGAATTCTGGAAGTTGAAAACCATATGTCTGAAAGTTACCAAGTTTGAAAAACACTGAATTAAAGGATGCAAAAAGGGTTGGCAAACAGTAGGACAGGAATCACACATCTCTAGATTGACACATGCTTTGATTTGTCTTTCCCCTTTTCACTTCCACCTTCTCCATTTTCACTGATGGAAGACCTAAAAATCTTCCATCTGAAAGAAAGGTTAGGAATAGATCATCATGGAGAAAATTTATATGGTCTCTAGGAGTTAATAATGGCTTGGTGGCATATAAGCAATTAATCAATCTTCCTTTGTTTCACTGTGTGAGGAAGAAGCTATCCATCTGTCATGCTACCCAATGAGTGTTGCGAGTAGCTTTTCCTAGCACTTGTCAACTGTGTCTGGTGACAGAGAAATTCATAGATTTAATGTGGTAAAAGGCAGAGATTACTTTCTCCTGTGCACCGTCTTGACAGGGTGAGGAGAAAAGTCATACAGAGAGTTTTAACTTTCCTTCTTTGTATGGAGGGAAGCCATCTACTAGTGGAGGTAGCAACAGTTGCTCCTTGGTGTGGGCTGAAAGGAAGAGCTTTGCCAGCTCCCAGTTTCCTGTAAAAATTCCATGCCAAGATAATTTTGTTCTCCCTTACCTGGGCACCCAAGAGAACTATGCCCCAAATAGACATGATGAATGTATAAATGATGGAGTGTTGTTTTCTAAATTCTCAGAAGCCTCAACTACCTGAACCTGGAAGGAAATCTGCTTTACTCCTTGCCTTGTGGGATTCTGAAACTTCAATTGAGCCACCTGCTGGTGGAAAACAACTTCTTGCATGCCTGTTTCTGGAATGAGACTTTCCTGATGCAACCTCAGCGACTTACAGACATGGCTGCCCTGTGCTTCGTTAAGCACCAACTGTGGAAAACATATAGTCATTTACCAGAGGAGATTCACGATATCATAAGCAAGTAAGTAAGGTGCCATCACTGCAAAGGCTCTATTAAGTGCAAAAAGGAGATAATGAAGTTCACCAATAATTACAGGGCCAAAAAAAAAGTCTAATAGGCAACCACCAGTCTGTGCCAAAATGAGCAAGGACCAGGTTCTGAAGAGGATGCAGCCACATTGACAGCCATTTGATATAACTCAATAAACTATAATACCTAAAGACATGGGCTATGGACACTCGCCTATTTAAGTCATGGTTTATTGAATAAGGCTGAGGTAATGTAAGGGTTTAGCAAATGGGTAAAGCAAACACAGTATAATAAGAATGTCTTAAATTGGTCTAATGAAAAATAATAATAAATAAGAGTGACTTAATGACTATGTTTGAAATGCAGGCATGTTTTCATGTCATTCATTTTTATTTATTTATTTATTTATTTATTTAATTCCATTTATATCCCGCCCTTCTCCGAAGACTCAGGGCGGCTTACAAACTTAGCAGTAGCCTTCATTCTATGTATATGCCTGCTTATTAGGGCTTTCACACACACCCCCAAGCGGCATTATTACAAAGTCAGCTTAATTGCCCCCAACAATCTGGGTCCTCATTTTACCTACCTCGGAAGGATGGAAGGCTGAGTCAACCTTGAGCCTGGTGGGATGCGAACCTGCACTAATTGCAGGCAGCTGGTGTTACTTAAGGAGGCATTAGCCCACTGCTCCACCAAGGCTTTTCCTCCAAGTTGCTCAGCTTTATACACATGGTTTTCTCTACCAATCATTTTCTCTTCATAGTCACCTTGAGTTAACTAACAGCACCAATCATCATAATTTTTTATTTATAATCCTATCTTGCCCCCACAAAGCCACTCAGATTGCCTTCCTGTGAATGGACTCTCACATCATATTTAGTCTGAGTTTAGTCATGGTTTATTGAGTAAACCAGAATTGGCTAGATTCATAAACAAAAATAGCTGGACTTACGCAACGTGCTAACACCGAATTTAATGAATCTAATGAAGCTGGACTCAAACAATAATTCATAAATAATTCTTAGGACTCAAAACTGAAATTAAAATGCATCAAATTCAAATGCATGATTTTATTTATCATCAGAAGGCACAATGTGAATATTGATCTCGGGTCATTATAACTTCCACTTCTCATTTTCAGATTTTAACTTTGCATACTTTAAAGATACAATATCCAATATGTTTCATAGTGCATATTAGCTCGTAAGACAATCTTAGTAGGAGTTAATAAAGTAGTCTGTGGACCAGATGACTGTATGCATTCTTGATTATCCAAGATGTTTCATTTCTGTTTCATTTCATAAGAGACAAAATGGAAGCCTTCTGCCTTGCTCTTCAGTGTGCAATGCTAATATTGCAAACTGTGTATCCACAGCAGTTCCTTGGGCATAAAACATAAGCTATCATAGGCCAATTCCTTTTTCTGAAACCCAGTGTGAAGGCATACGGGTATTTTAACAGTCCTTGATAGATTTCTTCTCTTTCTGCTACAGATTTGTATGCCACACTTAGAAAATAATTTTGAGCAGGTTTCATCTCCATATATTTACTGTATATATCTGTGCATAAGCCCTGTATAACCCCATCCAGAGATAAGCTGACCTTCAATTTTTTTAACCAAAAATGTGCTGCCCATTGATAAGCTGATCTGCAGTTTTCATGGTATTTTGAATAAAATTTCAAGGGTTAGCTTATCTGCAGATGGGCTTATATAGAAAAATATACAGCATACTGTATATGGGTAGTTAAAAAAATATTTGTGTATATTCACAAAGATAAATCCATCCATGGATAAGCTGAACCGAATTTTGAGGATGCATTTGGCACCTAAAATTCTTAGCTCATCTGTGAGTTCATACTTTCTTAGCATATTTGTACAGTAAAGGTAAAGGTTACCCCGCACATGCGTGCTAGTCGTTTCCAACTCTAGGGGCCGGTGCTCATCTCCGTTTCAAAGCCGAAGAGCCAGTGCTTGTCCAAGGATGACTCCGTGGTCATGTGGCCAGCATGACTAGACGCCAAAGGCGCACGGAACGCTGTTACCTTCCCACCGTAGTGGTCCCTATTTTTCTACTTGCATTTTTACGTGCTTTCGAACTGCTAGGTTGGCAGAAGCTGGGACAAGTAACAGGCGCTCACTCTGTTATGCGACATTTGGGATTCAACCTGCCAAACTGCCGACCTTCTGATCGACAAGCTCAGCGTCCTAACGCACTGAGCCACCACGTCCCTTATTTGTACAGTACTTGATTCCAAACAGGTTCTGCTTCAATATTAACCATAAATGACAGATGCCATACCTTCTTGTTCAGGTTTGATTAGTGACTTTTCACTTCTAAATGGCAGATAGGAATGTAATACATATTTGCTAAAAACTTCCTGCTTTGTGGAAACACCAAGCAAAGAAAGCTGCACCCGTTAAAAGAGGGCAGAGGGTAAAGCATGGCAATATTAACGGTAATATTATATCCTGCTAAAGAGGATAAAGCACTGCAATATTATCAACCTTACAAAAGTAAATAAATGTACTTGGTTAAGAACATTTGGAGATGTTCCACTACAGCCTAAGCAGGAAGGTGTCTAGAGTTGTTTATTCCAATAGGCTCTGGACTGAACTGCCCTTAGAAACTGATACACAAGTAGGAATGCCAGCACACTTTGAGTTCACATCTCACATCTGCCATAAACTTTCAGTAGTGAGTTTAAAGGATCCGCTTCAATTTGCTCTCCTTAGTATGTGACACTGACCTACTTTCTTCCCCCTTCAGCTTTACGGGCTGCGACTGCTGCATGGGACCCTTGTACGGAAAAGGCTTTCGTTTTATCCTCATTTATAGAAACGTTTATGGATTAAGGCTTCCTTATCAATTTTCAGCTTGCTCACCAGACTGCTATACAGCCTTTGTCAAGTCAGCTGTGCCCATTTGATGGATGATAACGTCGATTGAGATTCAGGCCGAAGTGAAAATAATCTGCTGAATAAAGCAAGCAAGCAAGCAAGCAAGCCACTGCTTCGGGTATGGGAGTGACTTTTTTTTTTTTTTTGCAAATGTGTACATTACGCAGACCTCTGGTGGGGGTCTTGTGACATTCAAAGTTCAGTTATTTATATATCGTATTTAGAAAGTGCCCATCCCCCTCCTAGAGTGACGCTGGGCATTCTCTTGATTGCTACCCCCACATCTGTAAGCAATGTTGTGAAAACCCTAGCCCCATTTCCAGTTTTTAACTTAAAAAATGAACTTTTAAGTCTTTTAATATGAATTAGTATTCAGAATTTGGGGATCCTTTTTTCTTAGCACAATCTACAATGGCAGATTGTATATATGATTAAAGGTATATATGTATGTATCTGATAGGAATAACGCTACTTTTTACTTCTGTATATTCTGCCTTATAATAAAACAAAATACTATGTATGGATATGTTTCTTGATAGTGTTTTTCCCACTTTAGAACAAACTAAATGACCGGCATCTAGAATCATGGTTTCCTGTATGTATGAGGCAAGATAATCACAGCCATTTTACTCATGATTTGTGCTGGTGGTTTTTTGTGCTATTTAAATTTAAATTTAAGTAAACTAAAACAACCAACAAATGTAAGCAGCAGTGCATTTAGAATGCAATGTGTGCAGCAATAGATAATATTTTGGTCAATATACAAGAGGATACCAATGATGCTCGAGGCTTTTGGAATATATTTATTTGCATAAATCTTGGTTTTGCATGGCTTATAGAAGTATTGTTTGCAGACATGTACGTTATGTAGACTTTCTGTGGTCTAAGATTAAGTTTGATTTTATAAGATCTCTTGACCACTACCCCAACTGTAATCCTAGGAACAATTCAACTTCTTTTGTCCCAAAGGTGCTTTTTTAGGAGGCAACTGGACTTTCTTGCTTTTCTTTAAAGATGTTTCGTTTCTCATCCAAGAAGTTTATTCAGCTCTGACTGGATGGTGGGGAATTATATTCCTTGCAGACAGCTGGTCATTTGCATTTTTTAAAGAGTCATTGAGGTCATTTGGAGGTTTACCTGTGTCCTCAGGGTCACCTGAGTAGTGCAAATGTGTGTGGAGCCTTCTTGGCCGTGTCCATTCCCCACCATCCAGTCAGAGCTGAAGAAGCTTCTTGGATGAGAAGCGAAACGTCTTGAAAGAAAAACAAGGAAGTCCAGTTGCCTCCTGAAAAAGCACCTTTGGGACAACCAGGATCTGGATGACTGAGAATCTCCATAGACATCCAGCTTCTTTTCACTACAAAGTAAAAATATGACGCTATAAATCTTGAAAAGGTTTAATATTTGGACTTTTGTACTATGGCCACCTAATGAGAAGGAAGGACTCACTGGAGAAGAACCTAATGCTGGGAAAGATTGAGGGCAATAGAAGAAGGGGACGACAGAGAATGAGGTGGCTGGATGGAGTCACTGAAGTAGTAGGCGTGAGCTTAAATGGACTCCAGAAGATGGTAGAGGACAGGAAGGCCTAGAGGAATGTTTTCCATAAGGTCGCGATGGGTCGGACACGACTTTGCAGCTAACAACAACAACACTATGGTCTAAAATTATTATTTTGCCCATTATGTATCTGGCAAAACAAACCTTTCCATAAAGCTGCAATAAAATCAGGACTCAATGCTATTTGCTATGACAAGCTATAAAAGGCTGAAGAAACAGCAGAAGGCTCCAGAACCTCTGCAGCTGTGCAGAAGTGCTTAATTATATTCCCTGCCAATACTGCACACTAAATGAAAGTAATGGTCTTTTGCTGAAAAAACTTAAGATGTTTCCATTTTCTCATTTCCATTCAAAAATACATATAGCAAGACAGGGGTCCCCAACCTATGGGCTGCGGCCTGATCCCGGTCCGTGGGTTCTTCACCAGCGGGCCACGGAAATGGCTAGCCGGTGCATGCATACATGGGTGTGCATTCCCTCCACTCATGCTAGTGCCCGTGGCCCCATTTGCACATGCGCGCGTGCGTGACTGGGACTGCTAGTGCTGAGTGTGTGCAGCCCGTTTGCACATGTGCAAACGGGGCCGCTAGCTGCCGTGGGGGATGTGCAGCCATTCATGCATGTGGACAGCACTAGCGCATGCGCAAATGGGGCTGCTAGTGCCATGCTACTGCATGTGGCCGTTTGTGTGCGTGTACATCAATTTGGAAGCTGCTCTCCTTCCCTCCGGGCTGCAAGCCAAGAAAGGTTGGAGACCTCTGTCCTGTAGTAAGACACAACCATGAGGTATACCTGGGGACTTGAACATGAAAGAAAGTATGTACCTTAGGGAGCACCTGCGACCAGCATCAACTTCCCTCCGCCCAGTGTGCTCCCACAGAGAGGGCCTCCTCAGGGTGCCGCCGTTCGGAGAATGCCATCTGGTGACCCCCAGGGGGAGGGCGTTTTCTGTGGGTGCACCTGACCTGTGGAACCGTTTACCGGTTGAGCTCCGGATGGCTCCCGACCTTCGCTCCTTCCGTCGCGACCTAAAACCCTATTTGTTTGTACAAGCCGGCCTGGTCTGATGGGTTTTGTTTTAATTATTGTTTTAATGTAATTTATTTTCTGCATTTGGGCACTAGGGTTTAATTTGTTTTTAATTTCTGTATTTTGGGTATTTTGATATTGATGTCCCTGTTCACCGCCCTGAGTCCTTCGGGAGAAGGGCGGTATACAAATCAAATAAATAAATAAATAAAATAAATAAATTTATACATCTATATTACAGTTGCAGCCTTTATTGCTTTGTGTATCTGAAAGAGTGATGATCTAATTCATTTAAAATTGGACAAGAATGTTAAAAATATTTATTTTGAATAATCAGGACTTCATTGTACTTTGTAGAAATAGTAATCACAGGCAGAATCTTTGCTGTTTCTTTCCACTGATCTCTTCAAGATTTTTCACTGTGAGACGTTCCCATAGTGAGACTCGGTCAAGCATTGAGGTATTTGGCATGGTGTCTGATATGGTCATTAATGAACGTTGCAATAAAGTAGTAACTGTGATCGTAGCCCTAAAGAGAAAAAGACCAGATAGCTTCAAAAAAACGAACAACAGTGTCAAAAGCATATGCATGTAAGACTTTTTTACAACTATCACTCTGGCAGGAAAAGATATTCTCTACCACTAAGGGGGGGGGGGCTGATTCACAAGCACATGGTAAGATCTGAAATCATCTCCTTATGAGTTTCTCAAATGAACAAGAATCTAAGGCTTTAATCGCATATAATACGGTTGCAAGAAAAAGTATGTGAACCCTTTGGGATTACGTGGAGTTTTGCATGAATTGGCCATAAAATGCGCTCTAAACGTCATGTAAGTCACAACAATGGAAAAACACAGTCTGCTTAAAATAATACTACACAAACATTAGCTGTTGTCATGTTTTAATTGAACATAAGATGGAAACATTCACAGTGCAGGGTGGAAAAAGTATGTGAACCTTTGGACTTAATAACTGGTTGACCCTCCTTTGGCAGCAATAACCTCAACCAAACGTTTCCTGTAGTTGCAGATCAGACCTGCACAACGATCTGGAGTAATTTTGGACCGCTCCTCTTCACAAAACTGTTTCAGTGTAGCAATATTCTTGGGATGTCTGGTGTGAATCGCTCTCTTAAGGTCATGCCACAGCATTTCAATCGGGTTGAGGTCAGGACTCTGACTGGGCCACTCCAGAAGGCGTATTCTGTTCTGTTGAAGCCATTGTTTTGTTGAATTACTTGTATGCTTTGGGTCATTGTGTTGGGAGTCTCCCGATACTCCCATGTCACACCTCTGCTCCATGAGCTGCATTGGTTGCCAGTTGTCTTCCGGGTGAGATTCAAGGTACTAGTAATGGTGTTTAAGGCCCTACATGGCAGGGGTCCGGAGTACCTTAGGGAACACCTGCTGCCGGCATCAACTTCCCTTCGCCCTGTGCGCTCCCACAGAGAGGGTCTCCTCAGGGTGCCACCGATCAGAGAATGTCGATTGGTGGCCCCCAGGGGGAGATCCTTCTCTGTGGGCGCCCCAGAGCTATGGAATCAGTTACCGGTTGAGCTCCGGATGGCGCCCGATCTTCGCTCCTTCCGTCGCGATCTAAAGACATTCTTATTTGAACAAGCCGGCCTGGCCTGATGGGGGATTGGTGGGGTTTTTTTTATTGCTATTTTAATATTTGTATTTACTGTTTTTAGTGGGCATATATTTAATTCTTTTTTTAACTTTTGTAACTTTGTATTTTTTATTCTTGCCCTGTTCACCGCCATGAGTCCTTCGGGAGAAGGGCGGTATATAAATAAAATTATTATTATTATTATTATTGTCCTGTTGCATCACCCATCCTCTGCGGAGCTTCAGTTGGCGGACAGATGGTCGTAGGTTTTCCTGCAAAATGTCCTGATAAACTCTGGAATTCATTTTCCCATCAATGACAACAATCCGTCCAGGCCCTGAGGCAGCAAAGCAGCCCCAAACCATGATGCTCCCTCCGCCATGTTTTACAGTGGGGATGAGGTTTTGATGTTGGTGTGCTGTGCTTTTTTTTCTCCACACATAGTGTTGTGTGTTTTTCCCAAACAACTCAATTTTGGTTTCATCTGTCCACAGTATATTTTGCCAGTAGTGCTGTGGAACATCCAGGTGCTCTTTTGCAAACTTCAAACGTGCTGCAATATTTTTTTTGGACAGCAATGGCTTCCTCCGTGGTGTCCTCCCATGTACTCCATTCTTGTTGTTTTCCTTATTGTAGATGTGTCAACAAAAATGTTAGCATGTGCCAGAGATTTCTGTAGGTCTTTAGCTGACACTCTAGGATTCTTCTTTACCTCATTAAGCATTATGCGCTGTGCTCTTGCAGTCATTTTTATAGGACGACGCCTAGGGAGAGTAGCAACAGTGCTAAACTTTCTCCATTTGTGGACAGTCTGTCTTACCATGGACACATGAACATCAAGGCTTTTGGAGATACTTTTGTAACCCTTTCCAGCTTCATGCAAGTCAACAATTCTTGATCGTAGGTCTTCTGAGAGCTCTTTTCTGCGAGGCATGGTTCACATCAGACAGTGCTTCTTGAGACCAGTAAACCCAAAACAGGTGTGTGTATTTAAAGGGCAGGACAGCTCTCAGCAACACATCCAATATCATCATACTGGTTGGAGTCAAGGTTGGCTCACTCCTGCCTCCAATTAGCTCTTGGAGAAGTCATTAGGCTAGGGGTTCACATACTTTTTCCACCCTGCACTGTGAATGTTTCCAGCTTATGTTCAATTAAAACATGACAACAGCTAATGTTTGTGTAGTATTATTTTAAGCAGTGTTTTTCTATAGTTGTGACTTACATGACGTTTAGAGCGCATTTTATGGCCAATTCATGCAAAACTCCACGTAATCCCAAAGGGTTCACATACTTTTTCTTGCAACTGTACATACCCAGCTGTACACAAGCCTCAATAGAAAGCATAGGATTGTAGTATAAATGTTTAATATTTCTTTTAAAACTTAATTTATGGCCAATTGGGTGCACAATGTTTCAAACATGGAACACCTGTTCAACCTTTCTGTGTGTGTGCTGATCCTTGTTCCAGTCATTCTGGAAATGTTCCAAATACTTGTAAATTGAAACAGCAATTCCAAATTTGGAATGGTTCCAAAACAGTCAAAATTCTTCGGGAAAAGGTGGAGGACCCATTTGAAACTGTAAACAACTGCTGAATTTGAAAACTCTTCCACACCCATAGTTTTCTCCTCTGTGTACAATATTTAACCTCATAGTAGTCTCTCATTCATTGATATTGCAAACCCAGAAAATTACATTCCAAATCTTTAAAGCCACTATTTAAAGCCTTGTCAATCCTAAACCTAATCAGGCAGTGGCTTTTCTTTCAACACTGCACTGCAAGTGGGCTTTTGAAAGATTTCCTATGAATTAGCTCCTAACATGTAATTCTTTTTCTCCTACTTTGTTCCTCCCTTCTAAAAGGTTTTATTTTAGTTGGTAGTACTGCACTGAAGACACAGAAATCATAATCCAAGTACAAACATTTTTTTTTATGATTTCCAACTGGTTTGGGAGCAACCAGCCAGAACAAAGAGTTTCTTCTTTAACATTCATGTTACTGGGAGTGAATAGGCTGCAGACAAAAGCATGCAGCTGATTATCAGCAAGCCAGGATTTGTCAGTGTAGAGCAGGGGTGTCAAACTCAATTTCATTGAGGGCCGCATCAGCATTGCGGTTGCCCTCAGGGGGCCGGGTGGGTATGGCCAGGGTGGGCGTGGCCTACTGGGTGGGCGTGGCTAGAGTGCGTATGGCCTACTGGGTGGCCGTGGCCAGCTCTACATCGTTCGCATCAAGGGTGCCTATGGGGGCCTGGGCAGGAGTGGGACAGATCTGAGGGTCTCTGGCAGAAGGAGGGTCTCTGGGCCAGGGCCAAGGTAGTGGGGGCCATTCCCTCACTGTTTCCAGGATGGCTTCGCGGGCCACATGAAACCACTTCGCGGGCCGGATCCGGCCCCCGGGCCTTGTGTTTGACATGTCTGGTGTAGAGCAAAGCCCAGAAAAAAGGCTGATTAACCACTAACATTCCTAGACGCTTTAGCTCAACATTTAGTGAGACGGGAAAATCTGTATGATCCACGCACAGTTCTAACACCTCCTAGATTTTCAGTTTCTAGAAACCTACGTGGTCATTTAAAAACTCATTTAATTAAATAATCACTTTTTATTTAGCTGTCCCTTTCCGAGTCAGATTTAAGCACTAGATGGAAACAAACTAAAACCCAGCTTCAGAGCATTACCTGCTGCAACCTAAAAACTACTGGGATTTTCTGTTCTGTGCAAGCAGCAATGAAATTATCGGGTAGCAACTGTCCTGCTGTAAGGAACTGATCATCTTTGCCTTGGTCTATTAGGATATCCAGAGGAGAGCCTTGATAGGTTTTTGCAATGTGTGTGGCATCGTAGGCCTGCAAGAAGAAAAAATGCATTAACTTCTAACAATAGCATCAGCCTGGCCAGATTAAGAGCAATAGCAACAGGACTTATATACTACTAACAGTGCTTTACAGCCCTCTCTTAAGTTGTTTACAGAGTCAGCCTATTGCCTCCACCAATCTGGGTCTTCATTTTACCAACCTCAGAAGGATGGAAGGCTGAGTCAAACTTCAGCCGGTGAGAATCGAACTGCTGAACTGCTGGGATTCTGACCACTGCGCCACCATGGCTCATATAAGGTGAGAAAGACAAGGGGACTGCAGACAAAAGGCAGTTTCACACAATGGACTTATAACCACCTGGCATCTATTGGCTACAATGGAATGCATCTAATGTGAATTCTCTTTGGTTTTAAAAGCCCCAAGAAGGGAACAAGTTCCCTTTCGTTTGCAGCCACTACCAGCTGGAAGAATAAAATACTTTCAGCCTGGAATTATTAAACAGAAGTCAACATCCAGATTGAAAATTGCTAGCTATAAAACGATAGTTATAATGACTTTTAAAAAGTCAGTCAAAAATAGATGAATAAGAAATATCTACAGGTGTACAAATATTTTCAAATTGAAAACACATCTTTTGCTTTCAAAACAAACTATTCCCAACCATATCAACGTTGGAAACACTTGTACCCGAAAACAGGGCTTTTCTAAAATGAAACCAGAGTTGCTTTTGGGTGCAAAACACATCCAAATGATCAAAGCAGTCAATTTTGAATGGGGAACTGATTGCAACTCAAAATGGGAGTTTCAAATTTGAAATGATCTGAATTTGAAACACTGCACACCATTAACAAAACTGACGTAACAAGTGTTTTTGAGTGCTGAAAGCTGATTTGTACACCTTTGTCTGCTGGTGGAATCACAACTGGACTCTGCATGCTTAGTTTTGAACTGGTAGAAACAGTTTATTGACATTTTTAAAACAACTGCAACTTATTCCACATTATATACGAGATGATATTTTCAGTACATACTTCCCAATTCGTTGTGTTCGATCCTAGATATCCACTAAAAGCCTTTTCCCCCCACGGACACTGCATTGGGTTGCAGATTGGAGCAAATGCTGAAACAGACTATTTAAATATTGATGATTAAAGATTCAAAGTTCTTGCACTGCAGTGTGAAATTATTTTGCTTCTAATAAACATTTATGAAGTTGCCATTTATAGAGTTCCAGAACACAGCTGTTTATTTTCTCACTTAGATATGTTAAGATATACAGTACATAGTTCTAAAGAGGGAAATGATAAAAGCTTGTTTGTAACTGATGTAAAAAAAGACCAATTTGAAAGACCAATCGCAACAGAAATATATTGTGGAATGGAGGAAATGGATTGATTATATCCAGAATAAATATGGGACTAAAAAGTTTCATTTAGCATTTGAATAAGTAGTGGAGCTATATGATGTATAACTAGTTAGTAGTTATTTTATTATTATTCTGACGATGGAGAGTTAAAGTGCGATAGACTTTAATGTTTTATTGTTGTTAGCATATTTTAGATTATGTTTGTTTGTATTTTTATACCCTGTATTCAGCTCTGGGAAGTCGGGAAGGGGGAGTAGGGTGGGGTTGGGGAGAGGGGGGGGGGAGGAGGTTTTTTTTCC
Organism: Vipera berus; assembly: GCF_964194415.1. Taxonomy (NCBI): domain Eukaryota; kingdom Metazoa; phylum Chordata; class Lepidosauria; order Squamata; family Viperidae; genus Vipera; species Vipera berus. Next base: position 207,736,915 of record NC_138202.1, read on the forward strand.
CCTTTTTTGTATTCAAAAATGTATTTTTAAAACTTTTCAATTAAAAAAAACCTGGAAACTGCTTTTTTAACTTTTCTTTTTTCTCTTTGTTTCTAGCACTTTTTCTATCTTGCTTTGTTTTTCTTTTAGACATTTATTCTTTATCATTTAATTATGTAAAAAATTTCAATTAAATTATTTTAAAACATATATGGGAATACAAGAATAACAGAGTTGGGAGGGACTTCTAGTCCAGCCCACTGCTCAAGCAGGAAACCCTATAACCGTGATAGCGAACCTGTGGCACGCGTGCCAGAGGTGGCACGCGGAGCCCTCTCTGTGGACATGTACACCGTCGCCCCAGTCCTAGGCCTTCAGCTGGGTTTTATAAACCCTTTTCATTTTAGACAGCTGCCGCCGTGCGCAAAAAAAAAGGTTCAATCAATCAAACAATTTCAACTTCTCGCAGGAAAAAAAAAAGATCTTGCAAAGTTGGAATCGATTGATTGAACTTTTTAATCCCACCCAGTCTGCCGTTACCACCGCAGCCACACCCACCCAATGGGCCATGCCCACCTGGTACCCAACGATACATAGGTGGGTTTGGGGTTGCAGTTTGGGCACTCGGTCTCTAAAAGGTTCGCCATCACTGCTCTATACCATTTCAGACAAATGGTTGTCCAATCTCTTTTTAAAAAGCTCCAGTGTTTACTAGGACATAGTAAACATTTTTTATTGTTGAATTTAACTTTTTCTATGTATATCACATACAATTCAACATGGCAAAAACACCTATCCAAATCGTATCTTGAATAAGATGTCTCACATCCTATCTTAATTATAAAGCCCATATATTCCGTATGTTTAAGAAGTCGCTCTAATCACTCAGCCCTGAGTTGAATATACAATTAAGGCAGAATTTAGATAACTGAACAAAAACCTAAATTAGTAATACCAATTTTCCAATTTCATACTTATAACAGCATTGACACCTCTACCTAAAGAAATAGCTGCTTCTTGAAAAAGTTTAATCCAGTTGGTAGCAAAAATTAATATCTGAACGATTAATTTGAGACATTATAGTTGTTTCTAACTTTATTTCACAAAACATCTTTTCCTTTCCTTTACACAAGGATGCCTGCCATTCTTCATTATAAGGCAACGTAATAGGTGGCCCTTCTAAGAAACTTCATCTGGCTCCAAAGAGGGAGATGTCCCATTTCCAAGAAATGAGAACTTTTATTTATTGATTTGATTTCTACACCTGTCCATCTCAACAAGTGACTCTGGGCAGTGTACATCATAATGACTGGGGTCTGCATGCAAGCTCAGCCCAAGTACACCATTCTCTAAATATTTCTCATAGCCTCTTCATATTGTATTTTAGGAATAAAACCCATTTAGGGGGCATTTAACTCCCTGAATTTTATTAAATCCGTTGAACTGATTTATTTAGACTTTTGTTGACACAGTCTAAATATTTACAATCTTGCCACATTCTTTTTTAAACCTTTGCCTCAAAGCTTCCCAAAACCAACAATATTTCATCCTGTCATGATTACTGTATTTATGTATGTATTTGTGTATTTAACCTACATGGCTGCTTATCGCACACAGAGCTCCCAAGGAGGTTAAACAACCAGTAAAAACCAGAATAAAAACAAAACAACCCTTCCCCCACCAGGTGCCAGACCAAAACTGACTTATCAATTATTCCTTGATTTAATTTCACACATTAATAGTTTGAATCTTACTTTATATTTTCCAGGATTCTTGAGGGCAAGGATGAGAGCCCCATGGCCTCCCATGGAATGGCCTGAAATTGACATCCTTCCAGAATCAACTGGGAAATTGGCATTGACCAGATTAGGTAACTAATAGACAAAGAAGAAGAAAAAACTCAGCATGCTTACATTTTCTCCTGCATAAGATGAAAACACGTTTACTCTCATCTACATAGAAATAAGAAGGGACGCGGTGGCTCAGTGGGTTAGGACGCTGAGCTTGTTGATCAGAAGGTCGGCAGTTTGGTGGGTCGAATGCCGAGTGCCGCATAACAGAGTGAGCGCCTGTTACTCGTCCCAGCTTCTGCCAACCTAGCAGTTCGAAAGCACGTAAAAATGCAAGTAGAAAAATAGGGACCACTACGGTGGGAAGGTAACAGCGTTCCGTGCGCCTTTGGCATCTAGTCATGCCGGCCACATGACCACGGAGACGTCCTCGGACAAGCGCTGGCTCTTCAGCTTTGAAACGGAGATGAGCACCGGCCCCTAGAGTTGGAAACGACTAGCACACATGTGCGGGGGAACCTTTACCTTTTTTACATAGAAATAAATGGTTCTTTTGTCAATCACTATGTCTAAAAGTGGCAGGTTTACAGCATACAAGGCTTTTTTAAAAGATACGGATGATTAAATCATTAGTAAATTTATCATAGATGTACTTTTAAAGCCGTTAATATATTAAGGGAGCATTCAAGAAGCATGGTAACACCTTTCATCCTCAGTGAAACATATGTTGTATTTCTTTCATTGAAGTAAACCAGAAAGTCACACTGGTCTGCGATCAGACTGAGAGAGAGAAAATTGAACAAGCGCATCTTTACTAATATTATACTACAGTCTGTAATTATACTATGGTAGATTTATCTATCTGTCTCTCTCTTTCCCACCCACCCTCCACTTTTTTCCCACCCTCTCTTTTTCTTCAATTCATTTTTTATCAGCATTTCTCAAACTTTTGGGAGTCACTGTCCCCTTAACTTGTTTCAAATTCTTCATAACACCCGCTGTCCTCTCTGTGTTTGTGAGTAACAATTCTTTTAAAAAATATTTATTGCACATTTATTTCTTTGCTAATAATTACATACTATTAAGTCATACAAGTCATCATAGCAATAATCTAATATTTTAATGTTTAATGTGTAACCAAGTGTCCACACATGCTTTTGTGAATCTTAGTTGCACTAATAGCCAGCACAATCGTATGAGTCACACCATGCACTCAAAGCAGTCCAAAGCGTGATACTATTTTGAGCATCTATTGATATATTTATAATAATCGAAGTGCAAGTTTTACATACACAATAACATTTGATGGATAAGTGATGCATAATCTTCTGCTTTTATTATACTAATCCCCCTCCTCTTACCCTCTCTTCATCTTATGCCCCCCCAGCTTTCATCTAACGACCCTCTGCATAATTCAAATGTCCTCCAGAGGGCAGTATCACTGATTTAGATTAATGTAATTCTAATTACCTCATCTTTTATGTAAGAGTACATGCGATAATTTGTTTTCCATAATTCTTCTGTGGCATCTACATAAAAACCGGCTCCAGTGCCAAAATCCCAGCTCTCATCTTCTCCTGGAATATTGCATCCACCTGCCACGGGAAAAACACAAAATCAACAAAGTACAGAAATAGAGGCTAATACTTTGTCTTCATGAGGAGGAGGGCTGACCACAGGGCTAGGGAGAAAATAGCTATCTCAAAATCATTATCTTCTGTAACTAACTGTTATGCAGAAAAATCTACCTTGCAGAAACTTTGCTGATCTGGCCTTGTTTGGTAAGAAATGAGAGATATTCAATGCAGGTGCACCTTTTTTCCCAGTAACACAACAACTTCTTGGAAAAACTTATTACCCTATGACTTGTTGTTGTTAGTTGCAAAGTCGTGTCCGACCCATCGCGACCCCTTGGACAACGTTCCTCCAGGCCTTCCTGTCCTCTACCATCTTCTGGAGTCCATTTAAGCTCACGCCTACTGCTTCAGTGACTCCATCCAGCCACCTCATTCTCTGTCGTCCCGTTCTTCTCTTGCCCTCAATCTTTCCCAGCATTAAGCTCTTCTCCAGTGAGTCCTTCCTTATCATTAGGTGGCCAAAGTCTTTGAGTTTTAGCTTCAGGATCTGGCCTTCTAAAGAGCAGTCAGGGTTGATCTCCTCTAGGCCTGACCGGTTTGATCGCCTTGCAGTCCAAGGGACTTGCAGGAGTCTTCTCCAGCACCATAGTTCAAAGGCCTCAATTCTTTGGCACTTAGCCTTTCTTAAGGTCCAACTTTTGCAACTGGGAAGACCACGGCCTTGACTATATGCACTTTTGTTGGCAGGGTGATGTCTCTGCTTTTTAGTATGCTGTCTAGATTTGCCATAGCTTTCCTCCCCAGGAGCAAGCGTCTTTTAATTTCTTGGCTGCAGTTCCCGTCTGCGGTGATCTTCGAGCCCAGGAAAATAAAATCTGTCACTACCTCCATTCCTTCCCCATCTATTTGCCAGGATTCGAGAGAGCCAGATGCCATGATCTTGGTTTTCTTAATGTTACCGTATGACTGGATCTCTGTTAATCCAGAAAGAGCCCACTAGGAAAATATTCATCTTATGTAGCCATTATGTAGCCATTATAGTTCACAACCTAGTCTTAGAATTATACCTACAGAACCTCCTTCAAAATCTGCCATTCATATTGATGAAAGACCCCCAATGTGCTAAACTTAATGGCTGCCAGTGGAGCAGGATCACCCAGTCACTGATAAACTGGCTACAGTTATACACAAGAAGCCCATTCCCCAAAATGATCTGCTGTTCAGCCTCTTTGCTAGACAAGCTACTCAATGACAGCTACTTCATTTCAGGAGCAAAATGTAGGGAAAGCAGGGCAGGAGGATAATAATTTCTGCTCTTAATATTGAGAAAATTTAAACCAGTTATTGTCAAAAGTAGTAGCAGATACCCTAAACATGAAATTTTCAACAGACAAAAAAAAAGTACTATTGATACATGTATTTGTACCTGCAGATAGTCCTCACCTTACAACCGTAATGAAGCCTGCCAAGTCATAAATTAGGTTACCCACATGACTGACCCAATTTTATAACCTACTTTGGAGCAAGTGTTAAGTGACTGCAGCAGTCATTAAATGAACCAATAGTTTGTTATGGGGCCAGTTTTGCTGAAAACTGAAAATAAATTCCAGTTTTCCACAAAACTGTCGAATTGTCCCACATGATCACAGGATGCTGGAAACATAAATGTAGGACAGTTGCCAAACACTAGGTATGTGGTCATGTGACCATGAAGGTACAGCAGCCATTGGAACTTTGGAACTGAGTTCTAAGTAACCCCGGGGAGGTCCATTGTAATTTTGAATAGTTGCTAAATAACTGGTTGTAAACTGAGGATCACCTGTACAACCTGGATTAAGTCTACTAGAGTCAGAACATCTGTATCAAAGCAATGAGTAAACCAGTTAAAAGCTGGTTCTCTTTCATAAACCACTTACGTGGGCTGGTATCTGGAGCGACCACAATAAGCCCATGTTCAGCTGCAGCTTGATGGAAACCAGCTTTATTTATAAAGTTTTGTTCTGTACACGTTAGTCCTGAGAAGAGAGCAGAGCACCTTAATATTACAAGCACTGCCAACAGCATTCTTTATCACAAGGCCAGGAAGGTATTCTCTGTGCCTAAATAAGAGAACATTCCTGGTTACATTTTCATTTCATAGGGGGGAAAAATGAATCTCTTATTTGGATTCTAGATTCCAATGACCAGATCTCGTTAAGTATTTATACACTCAGTGTTCCTCAATTTTGGGAACTTTTAAGAATTCTGGGAGTTGAAGTCCACACATCTTAAAAGTTCCCAAGGCTGAGAAACACTGTATATACAGCTCCAATCACCAGGTTCTGGCTAGTTTACAGTCATCATAAATAAGACATAAAGTTCCTAAAACTCCCAGAACCGCTGCAATGATTCTCGTGCAAGCTAAAATAAGGAAAATGAAAAAGTAGTAACTCCCCTTGCCCCCCTCCAAATCAGAACTACTTCAGTCCAATAAATACTCAATTGTACACAATAATTTAGATTGAGAAGTAGCATTCAATGCAGAGAAGGTCAGTAGTGAAATCAAGTGTCTTTCTTTAATTCCTTGATGCTACAAACAGAGAGGATGTATTGCTCCCTTTTGATAAGAGATCTACTGTAGGGAAGCTTTTCAACATGGGACAGATCAGCAGAAAGAGAAACAAATCTGGAAAGGCATCTCCTGAGCAAGGATGCCTTTCATGTCTGTCTGTCGGAACCCACTTCAATCCACATCTTAAGAAAGAAAGACTCTTGGAGACAACATTATTCAAGCGGGAACTTTTACTAAAATATAGATGATAGAGGGTATGATAGACAGGATCTGAAGAATCCCCTCACAGATCGATATTTTTAAAGTGTCCCCAAGCAAACTCCACCCCTCAGTTCATTGGGTCAGTTCCGGATCGGCCAAGTTCCAGGTGGCTGAAAAGGAGAAACATCAGTCCATTCATAGCAGAATCAATCCCACCCCTTCACATTCCATCCTGAGAAACAAACCAGATTCCCCCACCCCCTTTCTTAGTTGCCCATAAGATGAGAGGGAAAATGCCTCTCATCGAAATTATTGTGATGGGTAACAGCCAGGTGAAATAAACAAAAGTTACATCTAAGGAAAGGAAGTGGAAGCAATAACTGTTAATTCCCTCTCCTCCTTGGGAATGGCAGAATCCAAGGCGGGGAAGGGGGGATGAGATTTGAGTTTTGCACAGAAGAGACAGTTAGAAATGAGATATAAGTGGATTTTGATACTGTCTGTCTGTCTCTATCTCTATGTTGCCCAGGTATAAACATCTGTTCCAACAAGCCAGTGTTAGAAAGATCTCAAATTCGGCCTAATGCTCAACGAGGCTCAGCTTACAATACAGAAAATCTGTCTTCTTTGATACTGATTCACATATAAAAGGCACACAAAGATTTCTAACCTAAGGCCACATGCTACTCTGTTTTAAAGAGCTGTCTTAGTTATGCCAAATAGACAACTGAATTTTAATCATCATAACCACAAAATAACTTCAAAATACTCACCTGACAGCCAGTACAACACAGGACATTTCTCAGTTACTGCCTTTGGTGGCAAATAAATCCCAAACTTCATTTTACATTTCAGCTCCACACTGTTAGCAACAATATTTCAGTTAAGACAGAACATTTTTTTTAAGTCTAATGTTTTTACTTGCCCGTTTATTACTAATTCAGCAGTTTTACAGTTTGCTCAGAGAACTCTGGCTTTGGGGGCTGATTAATATATAATAAACACTAAATCATGAGCGTCTGACCTTTGGGCTTGCTTGGGCCGCTGTGAATGAAGAGGAATTGTCTTGGGCCACATATAAAATATATAATATAGTTAATGTATATAAATAACAAACTTCCCTTACTTTTTAATATTTTTTATTATATGTTATGGGGGTCTCATTATTATCTGTCCCAGGCCGCATGTGGCCCATGTACTCTGGGTTGGACACACCTGCACTAAATAATCTAATCTAATCTAATCTAATCTAATCTAATCTAATCTAATCCATAATCATGCATTTAAAATAGAATTTCTAAAAATTCATGTTTGAACCAGATCTTTTTATCATTTAGTGTCATCTTCTTGCAGGGAGAAACGATACAACTAATTTGGCAGAAAATAATTAAGGAAAAATACTAACTTATTGACACTTGCAAAAGGAGTGGGAGGCACTCCAGCACAGAGGTTGAATGGAACAGAGTAGGAGCACCACATCAGAAATAACACGTTATCTTTTCAAGCCAACCAACATTTTGAATATTGCAATTTGCACCATGAAGCCTAATAAGGCAAAATGATGTAGCATGAAAATAAAACTGCTAATAGAGAGTCAGTTTGGGGCGCTGGGGTTAAGGCATCAGACTAGAAACCAGGAGACCATGAGTTCTAATCCTGCCTTAGGCACGAAAGCCAGCTAGGTGACTTTGGGCCAGTCACCCTCTCTTTAGCCCAACCATCTCGCACAGAGTTGTCATTCTGGGAAAAATAGGGGGAGGAAGGAATATTACGTATATTCACCCCCTTGAGTTATTTATAAAAAAAGTAAAGGTGGGATTAAAAAATTAATGTCATTAAAGAGCACACAATAATATTTAACTATTCTTTTAATATCACAACTACCAACATGTTATTGGAAAAATGACAAGCACATTTCTAATGGGTTTAAAGGACAGAATTAAGCTATAAGGAAAAGAGCTAGGAAGAGACTTAGTTTAAAAAAACAGCAGCATAAACCTAATCTTCATTTATATCCAAATTCTTTCTATTTCTTTAACCATATTCAAACAAATGTTTAATTTTTAAATATTCTCTCTGGTAAATCCCATCATCTAGTTTCTTAATTCTCACTTTAGCCTTTTTTTTTTTGCCAAACATCTTTCCTGAAGAGAAGGATGAAAGAAGTTAGTGTTCTCCTTTGGATGAATTCTGTTTACAAGGGAAATTTGCTTGTTCTCTTCATTTTGAAAGAAACATATTCTCTTTCAGGTTTTTGTATCCAAATGTTTTCACTGCTACTTTTAAAACTGCAGTGTTTGAGTCATTTTATCTGTCTGTCTATGTATCTTGTGATCAGTTTGCTAACAAGAAGACAGTATAAAATTATATTTAAATAGCATATTAACCTGTCATGTTCAAACACCTTCTGAAAACCTCCAAAGCATTTGTTGCTAGAAACTTCCTTCAAGGCCATGATTTCTGCTGAGAAAAAAATAAATAAATTTCATAAATTAATTTTCTTCAGCCAAACCATATACACTTGCGTATAAACACGTTAGCAATATTTTAATAGATTTTGAAATAACAAAATTGCTTTAAAGTGCTAACGTGAAAACATACATAACATTTAAAATGATATTATCTCCCATCAACCTTCATTTTTCTCCCTTCCTATTCACAGCTGAAAACAATTAAAACTCTTTTCATCGCATACAGTATTTCTTGTTAAGCAGAAACTTCCATAAATCAGTAAGTCAATAAATGGACGTGCGGAAGACACGAGTAGTAGCTACTTTAAAATAAAGAGGGCTTGTAGGACTAAAGATACTGGATTTAGGATGAAAGAGACTCAAATTCAAGTCCACCCTCAACAATGTAAACTGACTGGATTAGTTTAGATCAGGGGTAGGCAACCTCGGCTCTTTTAGGACTCATGGACTTCAACTCCCAGAATTCCTGAGCCAGCATGGCTGGCTCATGAATTCTGGGAGTTGAAGTCCATGAGTCATAAAAGAGCCGAGGTTGCCTACCCCTGGTTTAGATCTACTGTTAAGGGGAAATTGAGCAAAGGAGTGCTATACCCACTTTATTATTGCTTATTATTTTATAACACACTTTTCACTTACGATTTCAAAATGAAAAGAACGATACAGACTTCTTTCCCTCTTTTTTTTCTTGGTGTGAGGTGGGTTGAGAAAGGGTAACTGCCCAACATTACCCAGTAAAAGTCTGTGGCTGAGGGTGAACTAGAATCTGAGTCTTAGTTTGATATCTTTACCACTATGCCACACTGCTTCTTACCTTGAACTTCTGGAAGAGAAGATGGGAATAGAAATCACCCGCTAAATTAGATAAAAGAAAGCTTAGAAAGCAGAATTTTTCCAGTACTGCAGATCTTTTCCAACCCATATAGTAGACTGAAAGGCTTAAACTTCCATGAGCTATCTATCAGGATAGCCTTCTCTGCCTTCTCCCCATCCTAATTTAAATTCTACATCAGGGGTCTTCAAACTTGGCCCTTTTATGACTTGTGGACTTCAACTCCCAGAATTCCTCAGCCAGGCATGTTGGCTGAGGAATTCTGGGAGTTGAAGTCCACAAGTCATAAAAGGGCCAAGTTTGAAGACCCTTGGTCTACATGAATCAAACCACTCTGTGGATCTGATGAAGTGAGTTACAACTCACAACGTATGCCTTTTAATAACATGTGTTAGTTACATGTGTCAGATTCCTTTTGGGTTTTTTTTGTTATCAGACCTGGTGCTTTGCTTACATTTGACACAGAAACTCTTATTGCTTCAGTCAGAATCCTTGGCCCTTCAGGCAGGTGGGGAAGCACTCTTATATTAATATTTACAATTGCTTTACAAGCCCTTGAAAAGGAGGAGAGGTTTTGGAACACAGCCTTGCTCAAGGCCTAACTCAAATTAGCCTGTGGTTTACTTTTGGAGGTCCATGCCAGAAATCAGACTGAATTCCATTTAGAAGTTCCTGCCAAGAAACTAACGGAAAAATGCTGTTCAGAGGGAAGGCGAAAATTCAGCTCTTTTGCATTCACAGTACTTACATCCATTTACTATTATTTTCATTTTAATTTCTTCCCAAGACTTTGCAGAAAATGAACCAACACTACTTTTGACTTTTCCTACCAGTATTTGTGCTCCATGCAAACTGAATCTGATAAATGATTTTTGCTATAATTGCTGTTCGTAGGAAGGTGGGGGGAATGTCATAATAATGCTTCATCTCCACTTTACCTAGAAATTATAGTTTTACTTCTGGAAAAACCGTTTACAAAATGAAAGCTTAGTATAGATTTTGTTCATCTGTCATACCTGAGCCGTTTAACACACGCATTTTAAAACTTTTCCATCATTTTCATCCATTTAACACGGCACAATTAAAGCTACATAACACCAGACTGTTGATTGGCTTGCTGAGCAACAAGCCATGAACTGCAAGCCACAATAGTAGGAGTCTGCCCAATCCATTAAACCAAAACCAAAATAAAATAAATCACAGGTTGGATTAGCAAAATGCCTATTTTTCTCAAGTAGATGAAATGAGCAGAAACATCCTAAATCCTCTCTTGTGCAAGCAGGATCCATACCACGAAAGGAAATATAATTCACTCAGCTCTGATTAAGATACTGCACTGGCTCCCGGTTGCCCTCCGGGTGAGATTCAAGGTGCTGGTGATGACCTATAAAGCCCTAAATGGCTTGGGTCCGGGATATCTGAGGGAACACCTGCTGCCAGCATCAAGTTCCCTTCGTCCAGTGCGCTCCCACAGGGAGGGTCTTCTCAGGGTGCCGCCGGTAAAAGATTGCCGGCGGGTAACACCCAGGGGGAGGGCCTTCTCAGTGGGTGCGCCTGCCCTCTGGAACCAGCTGCCCGTGGAGCTTAGGACTGCCCCCAACCTCCGTTCATTCCGCCGGGACCTGAAGACCTGGCTCTTCGAGCTCTCTGGCCCAGGCTGAGAATTTAAATTTAAATTTTAATTGGGGTTTTTACTTTTTTCAGGGATTGATGTAATTTTTTTTAACTGTTTTTAACTTTTGTATTTCTTGTTTTAAATACCCTGTAAACCGCCCTGAGTCCTTCAGGAAAGGGCGGTATATAAATCCAATAAAATAAATAAATAAATACCACTGAAAATGGAAAATTCCCCAGTTCAGTTTTCAACGATGTTATTCTGCCTGTTTGCTTTTCGTAGGCTCAAAGCTTTTGACATTAGAATTACCTCTCAAAGAGGGGAACCAAAGCATCCACAATAGCTTGGAACTCTGCTCTTTAGATTCCTTAAAATGGCATGATGCAACAAGGACAGAATGAGCAGCATCAGAAATAAGATTACCAATTAAACACCTACATTTATAGCTTTTGCACCTTCATATTACACTTAAATGCAAGAATACAGGCTGTGTAATTAGGAAAAACTAGGTATATTAAGAATAAGGGGTAAATGTTCTGATGAAAAAAATAATCTTATACAGGTAGTCCTCGACTTACAACAATTGAGCCCAAAATTTTGGCTGTTAAGTGAGAATTTACTAAGTGAGTTTTGCTTCTTTTTAAGACATTCCTTGCCACAGTTGTTAAGTGAATCACTGCAGTTGATAAGTTACTGAGCTGATTGTTAAATGAATCTGTCTTTTCCATTATCAGAAGGTAGATCACATGACCCCAGGATGCTGCAATGGTCATAAGTATGAACCAGTTGCCAACTATCTGAATTTTGATCACATGATCATGGGGATGCTGCAAAGGCTGTAACTGTGAAAAATTTATTTATTTATTTATTTATTTTAATTCCATTTATATCCCGCCCTTCTCCGAAGACTCAGGGCGGCTTACAAGCTTAGCAGTAGCCTTCATTCTATGTATATGCCTGCTTATTAGGGCTTTCGCCCCTCCCCAAGCGGCATTATTACAAAGTCAGCTTTAATTGCCCCCAACAATCTGGGTCCTCATTTTACCTACCTCGGAAGGATGGAAGGCTGAGTCAACCTTGAGCCTGGTGGGACTCGAACCTGCACTAATTGCAGGCAGCTGGTGTTACTTAAGGAGGCATTAGCCTCCTTAAGTAGTCACTTTTTTAAGTAGTCACTTTTTCCAGTGCCGTTGTAACTTGGAATGGTCAGTAAATGTACTGTTGTAAGTTGAGGACTACCTATAATCAGTTAGATATGGGAAGATTGTTCAACTTTAAGAAAAGAGAATTTTTACAAGATGTTTTATAGATGGCATTTAGATCCTAAAAAGTTAGCATGTATGTATCCAAATCAACCACCTAAGTGTTGGAGATGTGGTAGCGAAGAGGCAACTTATTATCATATATGGTGGACATGTAAAAATGTTAAAGCCTTTTGGATAAAAATATGGTGGATTTTTCAGAAAGTTTTTAAGAAAAAAATAAGATTTACTCCGCAGCTATTCTTATTGGGGATTATTTCGGATTGTACTGTTATAGAAACTAAATTAATGTTATACTTAATAACGGCAGCCAGACTGTTGGTGGCGCAACATTGGAAGAAAGAAGATTTACCTACAATAGAACAATGGATACTTAAAGTAATGGACGTAGCTGAAATGGCAAAAGTTTCAGCATATTTGAAAGAACAGTCACAAGAAAAATATATTTTGGAATGGAAAAGATGGACTGATTATATTCAGAACAAATATGGGATTAAAAAGTTTCAAATAGCATATGAATAATTTTTACAATTATAGAAGTGTTATTATAATTACATTAGTTTTGTTACAAGGGAGTTAAAGGGTAGAAGGTTTGTTAACATTGTAATAGATATTTAGCATATGTTTGCATAAGATTGCTATATGTAATAATACCCTGTACTCTGCTTTGGGAAGTCCGGGGGGGGGGGGGGAGGGAAGGGGGGAGGGTTGATGGGGAGGGGGGGTTTATTATTAAAAATTTTGTTAAACTTTTCAATTAAAAAAGAAAAAGAAAATCATGTCTCCCTTTTCTTAGTCTTGTCATTTCTTGATTTTTTTAAAAAAAATCTCATCATCTGGCTGGTTTACATCCAAAGATCATCAAAGCACCCTTAGGCTGCTTCCCCCCAGCTTGAGATATACCGGCACTGCAAATCTCAGTGCCATATCTGAGAACACGGCTATAAGAATGTAATAGGGAGAGAAGCTGAATTATTCAGTTGTTTATAATGGTGCTAGTGCAACACGAGAGCACAAAGTCTTATGTGAGGCAATGTCTTGGCAAAAGCAGGGGCAAGAGTATGGTACATCCATGTTCTGTCAAGGCGTTGGTGTCTCCTATTTCTCTCATTCCAAATTACAGCATGACGCACAGATAAATTCTGGTTTTCTCCAAACACACAAAAAAAGAAAATAAAGAGGGAAATTGAACATGAAGACTAAATTGTTTTTTCTTTCCCTAGGAAGTCTGCAAAATATCCTTGTCCATAAGCCAATGAAGAACCATAGGATTACAATCAGCCAACCATGACAACAGCAAGAGATTCCAGGAAACTGGTCTTCAACTGAAGAATCAAGGTCACAACTACATTAAGCCTGATTTTAAGGTGGGTTATAATAGCGCTGCTATCATCATGTCTATCAACAGCAATACACACACATATACATTTCATGCAATGATATGGCAAACAAATCTCACATCTAAAATGTAAGATAATGGTCATAAGTTACCAGGAGAAAGAGCAAGCATTGTTTACACTGTGACATTAAAGCAAATAAATTGTCTTACAGTTTCCTGGCTCTTACAATGACAGGTTTGCAAGTATGGGGAAGTAAAGAGAAAAGTATGAAAATGATACTCAGCAAGGAAGCATACTGCACTATACACAAACTGCAGAATACCAACATTCAGGCCAAATCATGCAGATTAGAGCAAGAGAAAAAATTATGTGACAATATTGCTAGGCCCAGGACATCTTTCTTTCCCACAAGCCTCTGACTTATAAGATTCTTTTCTGCATGAGGATGAATACTGCATTCAGTTCTGGTCACCACAATACAAAGATGATGTTGAGACTCTGGAAAGAGTTCAGAGAAGTGCAACTAAAATGATTAGGAGGCTGAACATTCCAAAAACGGTTACATGAATTGGGTATATCTAGTCTAAAGAAAAGACGGGGGGGGGGGGCACAGTAGCTCTTTCCAATACTGGAGGGGCTCCTACAAAAATGAGGGGGTCAAATTATTTTCTAAAACACTGAAAGGCAAGACAAGAAACAATGGATGGAAACTAACCAAAGAAAGAAGCAACCTAGAACTAATGAGAAATTTCCTAATGGTGAGACCAATGGAATAGCCAATGGAATAGCTTGCTTTCAGAAGTTATGGGTGATCCATCACTGAAGGCTTTCAAAAATAGATTGGTCAACCATTTGTCTGAATTGATATAGGGTCTCCTGCCTGAGCAGGGGGTTGCACTAGAAGACCTCCAAGGTCTCTTCCAACACTATTCTATGTCCTATGTTTGTAACAATTACTGGGGTCCAAGAAGATTTGTTTTTGACAAGGATGGGCTTATAATAATATTAGTAAAAGCCTCAAAAGAGACAAATTAATAGAACATGAAAAAGCTAAAGTACTCTGGGACTTTAGAATACAAACAGTCAAGCATGTGGCATACAACAACCCAGACTTAACAACTGTTGATAAGAAAGACAAAAAAGCCTGGACAGTGGACATTGCAATACCCAGGGACAGAAGAATAGAAGAGAAAGACTTGGAGAAAATCACATAATACAAAGACCTGCAAATTGAAGTAGAACACCTATGGCAAAAGAAAACAAAGACAGTACCAATGGTAATAGGTGCCTTGAGTGCAATCCCAAAATCTCTGGAGCACCACTTGAATACCATTAGCATTTACAAATTTACCATCAAATAACTGCAAAAGGCAATTTTATCAGAACAGCTTACATCCTGCAAGAAACTATTAACACCATCAAACAACATCTACGTATCTCAGGTCCTTGGGAAGGACTTGATAGGTAGACAAAAATGCCAAATCTAGTCTGAACAAATGGCTGACTGTACGATGGACCATATTAAATGTATATGACGTCCAACTCCTAGCAACTCTGAACCATTTATTTAATCAGCAGCTTGTTTAATTTTCATATGCCAGGCTGCTATGGGACAATCTAAGATTTTTCCCATCTACAAATGAAATGACAGATGATAATCTCTGCCAGTGTTATCCTATACAGGTAGTCCTTGATTTATGACCATAATAGTGCCCCAAATACCTGTTGGTAAGTGAAACATTTGTTAAGTGAGTTTGTTCCATTTTATGACTTTTTTCCCATAGTTGTTAAGTGAATAACTGTAGTGGTTAAATTAGTCAAACTGTTGTTAAGTGAATTTGGCTTCCCCATTGACTTTGCGTGTCAGAAAGTTTCAAAAGGGAATTTTGCGCGACGACGGGAAACTGCAACCGTCATAATATAAGTCAATTGCCAAGCATCTAAATTTTGATCACATGACCATAGACATGGTACAACAGTTGTTAAGTGTGAAAACTGGTCATAGTCACTTTTTCCAGTGCCATTGTAACTGAATGGTCACTAAATGAACTGTTGTTATAAGTGAAAGACTACCTGTATTCCCATGAGTACGTACAAATTGATGCCTTGTATAGTAAGTAGCACTGAATTTGTACCATGAAGTGAGGACTAAATGTCCAGTATATGACACTACACTGTAAGGATTTTAGTGCAATTTACATTTCCTTTAATAGATCGTAAGAATGACTTTATTCAATAAAAAGTCCATGAAGTACACTCTTCATTGTTCTTTTAAAAATTATTCTACAGATAGAAAAGAGTCCTTGCACAACTTGCTAATGACATTTTTAAATATTGTCTTTCCACATGACCACAGGAAGAGGTATAGGTTTTCTGGAAACGGTTGAAGTGAGTACTATCCCAACTGACATTTTCATCTCCACATCCATTGCCCACACATATTACTTGATATGAAAACAATTAGATTGAGTCTATGTGTTATGAGATTTGAATAGTTCTTTTAAAGAAACTAAATGCTCAAATAAGAAAAATCTTTCTCATCAGTAAAAAATTCATCCATGTTTTTATAGCAAGTATATATTCTTGCTACTAGATTTTTTTTCATACTTGTTTCCCTAGTCCAGTATGGAATGACGAGCACATATTAGAAGTTATGTACACAGATTTTATATGTAATTTTATGGGCCGCTAGAACCAAGAGACTGTGAGTTCTAGTTCTGCCATAGACATGAAAGCTGTCTGGGTGACTTTGGGCCAGTCATTTTCTCTTAGCCTACGACAGGGGTGTCAAACTCAATTTCACTGAGGGCCACATCAGCATTGCAGTTGCCCTCAGGGGGCTGGGGGGGGTATGGCCAGGGTGGGCGTGGCCTACTGGGTGGGTGTGGCTAGAGTGCGTATGGCCTACTGGGTGGGCATGGCCAGCTCTACATCATTGGCATCAAGGGTGGCTATGGGGGTCTGGGCAGGAGTGGGACAGA
Source organism: Vipera berus (assembly GCF_964194415.1). Taxonomy (NCBI): domain Eukaryota; kingdom Metazoa; phylum Chordata; class Lepidosauria; order Squamata; family Viperidae; genus Vipera; species Vipera berus. The sequence continues at coordinate 207,753,511 of NC_138202.1, forward strand.
TCTAGGGGTCTCTAGCAGAAGGAGGGTCTCTGGGCCAGGGCCAAGGCAGCGGGGACCGTTCACTCACTGTTGCCAGTATGGCTTCGGGGGGCCACATGAAACCACTTCGCGGGCCGGATCTGGCCCCCGGGCCTTGTGTTTGACATGTCTGGCCTATGATGTCAGGCTCAATGTCAGGCTTTGGCAGCAAACCAATCAGTCATTTTCTGTTGTAACCAATGGATCAACACTTTCTTAAAAAAATAAAAGCAGGGCTTCCACTTGTGGGAAAAACACTAGAAAGAAAAATGTATGGGTTGAAACAACAACATACACTACAACCTGGCTGGCCATATGAATTTGACAACACAGCATTTAAAAGTCAACAGTATTCTATAATTAGTTCAAGGGGAGATTCCATCATAGGTGCAACATAAAAATAACTCACAATTCTGCTTAAGTATCTATTACGTATAGAATCCAATTTCATTAATGCATCTTTATGTACTTGTTTCAGTTATGTATTTTTCATTTGTATGTGCACGTGTTGTTTTAAATTGTAAGCTGCCACATTTTCAACAGGCACGGCCATCTGTGAGTTGGCATTACCTCCGTGAGACAGGCAATGCTGAAAAGTGAGCAGGACCGATGTCTAAATCTGTATTATTTTTCTTTTCTTTTCTTTTCTTAGTTTTATTTAAATTGGTATGCATTTGTAAAACAAAACGGTGGGGAGACTGCAGGCTGCCCGGGGAGCTTTGACAGCTATCGCTATTCTCCATTTGCAGTTTCCTCTACTTAAAAGCAAAGCTGAAATCTCTCGTTTTAATAGCCTTGTAACGCTAACGTCCATCTTTTAAGAATCACGTGGAAAAAATTAGCGGGATATCATTAATTTATCCCAACTACTAAAACTGTTTAAAAGAAGCTCAGCGGGTGAAAACATACTTAATTTATCCCTGGCCCTTTTATACAACTCAAAAGTTGGAGCGTGCACATATTGTTCCCCCCCTTTCCTTTTTAAATACATAAACTCAGCTCACTAATCTTTTTATGAAAAGACGGGGGAAACCCACACCGCTGCTAAAGCGCTCACCTTTTTGACGGACTTGCAATTGTTGCTTGCGCTAGAATTAATCACTCCAGAACCGATGGAAAGAATCAAGGTGATTGAATTATAGGACCCTGCTTAGAGTGTCTTCCTCACTCCGGATAGACTCACCCACCCAGCCCCAATGTTTTTATGGGACTCGTAGTTCTCTAAACCCTTTGTTTGCCTGATTCAGAACGAAGACGAGCACTCAATCTCCCAAGAAGCTTTTCGCGATCCCGTGGTCCCTGCGGACTGAGCATGCGCAAGTCAGTGTGCCTGTTTTCATAGACGGCCGCTGCAGTGCTGCAATGGGGGCTCACGATCATTTTCGGCTGCGGCTGTTTGCAGGACTCGGAGGGGCTGGTTTGTTCCTGTTGTTGATAGTCCTGTATAGAGTCGGGTCTGAGTTGGAGGTGGGTTGGCAAGCCTGATAATAACAGCCAGTTATGTATGCCTCTCTATGGCAGTGTTCAAAAGGCTTTGTCGCTTGTAGAAATGCAGCGATTATGCCACTTTTAGACCGTATTTACGTTTTAATTCGCTCAGAGGTAGATTCAGTTGTAAATAAGGCTGCCAGATTTTTGCATCGCAGACCTGATAGTTCTAACAGTGGGTCTGCGATTGCCCTAAGTAGGTTTTGAGCAAATAATTACATATTAAAAAAATGATTGTCTTATCTCTTGACATTCTTAAATTATCAATTGATTAAGAATCATTGAACAAGGTGAAAGCTCTGGTAAAATAATTTTGGATATTGAGTCCAGTCAACCCCCCAAAAACCAAATATGCCATTACCCTTTTTGAAGATGTGTTGAATTACAGTTGCCCTCACCCTCAGGCAGCATGATCAGTGGATTAATATTGTGGCGTAAAATAACACATCTAAAACACACACTCAAATAATTATATTATTTAGTTCATTGTGTCAATGGAAAATGGAGCAAGGACAAACAAAGCAGTATTTTCTTTGGACCTACTTTACATATTAATTTTGATATTCAAAAGAAAAAATATCAGCCAACCTATGAGTTTATGAAATGCGGGTGATAGCTGAAATGAAAAAAAATATTTAAAAAATTCAATAGATGAGTTAATTGAAAAGTGTCATGGAGTGTCAGCTGAAAATAACACCAAAAAAGGAAATGAGACAGAGAGAAGAGTGGGAATTGACTGCCTAGGGCTCTTGGGAGCTTAAATAAATATTCTTAATGCTGGGAGAAAAGAAATAGTTGGAGGTTAGCTAGGGCAAGTAATGCAAAATTAATAACTTTCTTCTTTATATTCAGAATGTTCAGAATAAAAAGTTAATAACTTCCTTCTTTATATTTCAGGAGAAGAGGAAAACCTGTGTCCTCTCCACATACCTCCCTGCTCAAATTATAAAAATAAAAATATTGTTTGAGGCTGGCAATTCTCTGAACAGTTTAAGACACTTGCAGAGGCTCAGTATGAGGAGGAAAAAAATTGATCATTTCCTCATTTTGGTTAGCTTTATAAGGCTCTTCTGAGGTTCTTGATGCCATTTAGAGAGTAGTGTCCTTGTGGGATATCTCTCCCAGCTGCTATGCTTATCCATAAATGGTTTTTGTTTACTTTTCTCCCATAGTTATAGCATTCCATTTTATCGTATCTACGGTATCACTCCTTTTGTTACACTAAGCTTTAGAGTCTGAGGAAGTACAATGTAGTGGCATCAGCTTCCCTTTTCCATTCAAGTTGAAGTTATGGAAAATCTGAGTCAGTGTGTGACATTTAGGAATGAATACAGTGAGAGCCATACACTGAAATCTAATCCAAGGAATTTTTATTTTTATTTATATTTCCTATTTCTAAACTGCCCATCTCCCTCAGATACCAATGGGATATAGTTTGCTTAACCTGGAAGATGTCTTCCATTGTCTTTTAAATGGAACTGTATTTCTGAAATGGAATAGTTTAAGGATATTATTTAAGACTTCATCTTTCATCAAGTGCTGGTCCAGCCTATTTTAACCCAAATAAGGATAATTTAGTACAGTCATAAGAACTTACGGAGGGCCCAGCTGGATAATACCAAAAGCCTGAATAATCCAAAATTCCATTCCACAGTTATTGAGCAGATATGGGTAAGAAGCCCTAAAAAAGGGCCTGACTGCAGCAGCCACATATCCTTATATTCAAAATGAAATGATTTGCAATTCGTGATATTCAAAATGAAATGGTCTGTGATTCTGGAAGACAGTGTATTTCTCTCATAACCTGTAGCTATTGTTTGGCTGATCCTTGTTTATAAAATTGATTGCTCTCCTTTTACGGTTGTCCAAGTTGACAACCATCACTACATCTTGTAGCACATTCCGTTATTCAAATAGGTTCTGTATAAAATTATATTTCATTTTACCTGTTCTTGAATCACTGCCCAGTTTTATCGCCTCTAGATTTGTCCACATGGCACACTTTTCTGTACCTCTTGACATTTTTTCATGTAGTGCTTTTCTAGAACCAGATATGCCCTAGTCCAGGGGTCGGCAACCTCGGCTCTTTTATGACTCGTGGACTTCAACTCCCAGAATTCCTGAGCCAGCATAGCTGGCTCAGGAATTCTGGGAGTTGAAGTCCACGAGTCATAAAAGAGCCGAGGTTGCCGACGCCTGCCCTAGTCAGAAGTCCCTCAAAGAGAATTGCTCCAACTCTGCCGAGAATGTGTAGATTATAACTCTCTGAATTAATCAGCCAAGATGATTATTGCTGAACATATAACATATAACATTGCATATAAAGGTAGGGCATTCAAAGGAAGGATGCTGTAGTCTTTTGATAATTTTGGTTGATGCTTTGTGCTGTTTTTATGGTTCTTAAATTTATTTCTTTGGGGGGGGGTGTCAATGCAGTAACCAAAGCTGTATACTGTACTGTACAATATTCTACATGTGATTACATTTTTTTTTCTTCCATTCAATCATGTCTGATTCTTGGAAACTGCCTAGACAAGTCTCGGCCATTTTCTTGACGAGGTTTTGGGGAAGTGGTTTGCCACTGCCTCCTACATAGGCCTGAGGGAGAGTGACTGGCTCAAGGTCATGACTCAGCTGGTTTTGTGCCTAAGTAGGACGAGAATGGCCTCCTGGTTTTTAGCCTGATGCCTTACTCATTACATCAAACTGATTACAAAGCACATCCATGCAAAATCCAACAGTATAATATATTTAAAAGTTTTATGTTGTGAATTCAACTAATATAGCACCTGTGTCCGGCGGCTATGCATATTTGCTTTGAAGTATTGACGATAAGTGCTATTTGAGTGCCCTGCATATTGAGAAACAGCTTGGCCAAAGTGTTAACTTGCAGTAGTTCTTTTTATAAATAAAAAGTTCACGATCAGTCGTAACTGATAATTCAGAGCACCTCCCTGAATCACCTCCGATGTTGGAAGGTTTTGTGCTAATGTGCAAGATTCACGCTTGTTTAGCAAATCGTATCTGCTATTTTTAACATTCAGTTTCCCAATTTGAAGGGAACCTTTTGAACACACTCACTTTCCTTTTTAATTCTGAATTATTTATGCATAAATAAGCTGGTTAGATCTTCAAAAGCCTGCATTGTTTTCTTTCCTTCAAGAATTTCTATTTATACTAGCCTTCCTCTGTTGCATATAATTTAATTTTACTGAGACTGAAACTCCCAAGAAGTCTCAACCAGATTTCCATAATATGGAAATTATGGGAAATGCAGTTCAAATGCATCTTTTGAAAACTATAGTTAGTATATAAAGCATGCTTTCCGATTAATCCCTATTCATGTGCTGCTGTCCAACAGGAATTACCTTAACAGAGTGATGTTGATCTTTTCTAGCCAACTAGAGAAGCCAAGCCATTGGATTTCACAGTATAAATACTGATGGTTTATGAGCGTATGGATAGTGACACATTCCAATTTTTGTCTGCGTTGTTGTCATTGGCTGATTTCTGCAAAGCAGAACAAGTTAGCTTGTGCAGGAGATACTCCCCCCCCCACCCCCACCTTGTAAACTAGACTAGGAAGTTGAGAAAATTTCAAAGAATAAGAATGGAAAATCAGTTCCATATTATCGCCAGGTATACAAGTAGTTCTCAACTTACAACCATTTGTTTAGTGATCGAAGTTACAATGGCACTAAAAATGTGAGTTATGACCATTGTGGCATCCTCATGATCACATGATCAGCATTTGGATGCTTGACAACTGGCATGTATTTATGACAGTTGCAGTGTACCTGGGTCATGTGATCACTTTTTGCGGCCTTCTAACAAGCAAAGTCAATGAGGATTCATTTAACAACCATGTTACTAACTTATCAGTGATTCAATTAATAACTGTGGCAAGAAAGGCTATAAAATAGGGCAAAAATTCACATAACTGTCTTAGCAACAGAAATTTTGGGTTCATTTGTGGTCATAAATTGAGGACTACCTGTATGCATGTGTCTATATGGAGAGGAGGAATTGAACTCAAAACTTAGAAGGAAACAATACTTACTTAATCCTGATCTTTGTCTGGGTAAAGCTGATTGAAAATGCTTTGTTTGAAGGGTTTTTTTTGTTTGCAAATTAATAAAGTTGTTTCAAGGGTGTTTTTTTCGTCAGCTAAATTAATACATATGATTGAAGGAGGAGGGGGTTCCCTCAAGCTGGACCTAAACATTTGTCCTTTAATTCTCTCTCAGCCTAATCTACCTCACACTATTGTTGTTGGGAAAAAGAGAAGATAATGCAGCATATAAATCTCACAAAGAGGTGGAGTTATCACTTTCTGGACAGGTCCATTTACTAGTGACTGGAACGATGCTTCACAGTAAATCTGACCACCATTTAACTATTGTTTTTGTGTTTGATTTGGAAGGTGTTAAATCAATGGACTACTTATTCGTTGTGGCGGATACAGAAACCACTCTACAAGCTTGACCTAGAGTGGCCAAAGTTTCCAGAAGAATTTATTGGACAAACATATTGTGTTGCTGTTGATCATCTTCAGGGATTAGTCTATGTGGGACAGGTAAGAAAGAACAGGATCAAACTGTTTGAGAAGTAACAACAGTTACTCAAGTTGTGGTTATTATACTAAGAAGATGAGTAATAAAGTGTTGTAATCCTGTAATGGTTCTGCTGCTCCTTCAATTTATTTCACTTTTTATTTCAGAAAAAAGCTAATTAAGTGCAGATTTATCGCTTGATCATAAATTGCTTTTTTTTCATTCACACTTTTTGGTTTGGTTTACCATCTTCAAAGCTTACGCATTGTAACTTTATCTTGATTTGGCTTAGTAATGATGTTCTAATTGGGTTGATTAATTATTTCTTTTATTATATTTCCAATCTGCTCAGTTCCAAAATGACCCTGGGCAGTATCATACAGTTTTAAAAAAATTACATTAAAAAAAAAAATTGCATGCCTTTTTCTTATAGTTCTTCCAAAGAGCCTTGGTGGAGCAGTGGGCTAATGCCTCCTTAAGTAACACCAGCTGCCTGCAATTAGTGCAGGTTCGAGTCCCACCAGGCTCAAGGTTGACTCAGCCTTCCATCCTTCCGAGGTAGGTAAAATGAGGACCCAGATTGTTGGGGGGCAATAAGGTGACTTTGTAAAAATGCCGCTGGGGGGGCAAAAGCCCTAATAAGCAGGCATATACATAGAATGAATGAAGGCTATTGCTAAGCACATTGATTTGTGCTTCTTAGAGTGTAAGCCGCCCTGAGTCTTCAGAGAAGGGCGGGATATAAATGGGATTAAAAAAAAATCGCACACACAAAAATGTACTTGAAATTAGCAGTTCAATAGCACAATTTTACAGCGCAGAATTTTACCGCATCTGAGATTATCTAAAATATTTATTCTTCCAATTCTTTGTAAAGCCCTTTATTTGGATTCTGGCGTCTGGGGTTCCTTAATGCAATATCAAAAATTATTCCCAGCCTTATTAATATCCAACCTTTTTCAATAACTTCACTTTATTGTCTATTGTCTTATAAAACTATGGTTTTCACTGAAAAAATGGATATCCTTTCAATGTTAGATTTTATAACTCCAAAGATGTGACTGTGTTTTTGTTTTGCCAGCTTTTTTTCGGACTGCACCCAGATTCTCCTGTTTCAGCATCTGATAGTACTTTGCTCAAATGTGCGGAGTGTTCTCACACTTTTTCTTTGAAGTCTCTGGCCTGGTTTGCATAACATTATTGTGACTTGGCTTAAAATACTACTTGAATCCAGACCATAAGACACGTTGATCATGATCTGAAATCATGACTTTTTTTTTTAGTTTATTCAATGATGGTCCAGTCTTGTTGTGATTCAGGGTCAGCCTGTGGGTTCGGCATTTGGGTCGGACAATTCAGAGGAGGAGGAGGAGGGGGGTGTTGGAGAGGTTGCTGAGGGGGTTGGAGAGCTTGCTGATGAGAGCCCTCAGCCAGGCCCCTCCCACCTGGTTACGACGCAGACCCAGCTGTGTGAGCCTGACAGCGTGGATGAATATGACCCACAGCTGGCCCTGTTCAAGGACGCCCGACGCAGGAGGCAGTCAATCAGGAGTAAACAGAGGAAGGCAATGGGGCACCTTGGAAGGAGGCAGAGAGAAGCCACGCCCTGAACTGTATAAAAGGGGAATGCGTGGGAGGGCTGGTTTGCTGAAGGCAACCGCTTGAATAGCTCCTGTTTCATGGTTCGTGTCTTGTTCTGTTTGCTTTTGTGTCCATATATTTGGCAGGCTTAGTTCCAGCCTCTTGCCTTCTTGTAAAAGGGGTTGTCCCTGCCTTTTCTGCAGGGCCGGTAGCAGGCTGGTACAGAACAAGTCTGTCATCTGAAGCATATGCTAGCATGTAGACTTTGGACTTCTAAGAAATGGTGCAGGGTAGAAGGAATAAATTGGAGCTAATCCTACATGAATATAAATTGAATTAGGGACACAGAGGAATGGGTGAGTTACCCTTCCCTTGTTATATATGCTGTGCTACAAGCCGCAGTTGGATTAGTACAAGCTTGTAGTTTGAGGGGAAAAAATGAAAATAAATCAGGAAGGCTGGTCATTCAGCCAGCATAAAAAATGCAGAAATTCTGACTTAAGACTGGTAAAGCATGGCATGCCATATTTGGCTTTTTCAATATGTTGCCCAAGAGGAATCTGATTGTTTCTTTAAGGTATATAGTGACTTTATAAACCTTGCATAAGTGTACATCCTATTTTAAAGTTTATTGTATACTTTGTTAGTAGCTTAAAAATCTAATGCTAAAATAGTGAACCAGCTTCTTCTGTACTGTTTGCTCAGTCTCTTTATAGGGACAGCCTCAAGTAGTCCGTCCTAATGTCTAGTTTTCTCATGTAAATACAACAATAAGTACATTGCAGGTCTACATGTATTTTTGAATCATAATTTTCAACCTGCTCATACTTTTCAACCTGCAATGGCTAAAAACAAACTTTGACAGGGGTGTTGTATATTTGCAGCATTTAAAGATCAGAAGCCTAAAGCTCTTTTAAAACCAGAAATGTGTAATTTCTGAAATTTTAAGCGTTGTAATTAATCTGAATTCCCACGGTTGTAATTACAACCTTTAATAAAATGATTGTAAAAAAATTAAAATCGGCCTGAATTTTCAAACTACTGAAAGACTGCCAGGGTAAGACAGATTGATATAAAGAAAATTGAAGGCCAGACAACTCGACTTCTGTGTCCCTGATGAATTGCTGGAAAACGTGATCTGTTTCCCAGCTGTAGCTTTAACAGATTGTACTATCGTGGCAGAAGCAGCGGTGGCTGCCTTGCTGCAAAGAGCTTTGCTTCAGGAAATACTTTGTGACTGTCAGCTAGAGACATATGTAGAGCTGCCTTTTTGAAAATAGTCAAGGAATTTGCAGTTTAGTACAACAGTTCCAACAAAATCCAGCGTTATATATATATGTACTAAGCCAGTATTGTGGGATTCCTGGTGAATTTCTTGGGGCAGTTAAAAATTAACTGGCTGCAATCTTTAAAGTACTTCCTGGCTTGGGGGCTTTGTACTTGGAAGCCCCCCACATCTACCCATTGAACCATTCTTAGGAGTATGGCAGGTGGCTAGGAGAGCCAGGGGTTTTTTTTGTCATCACCCTCTGTCGGGAATGCTCACGGGAAGTTTAGGCTTTCTGCATTCAGAATCTAAAGCAATATGATCAGCAGCACCAACCAGGCTGATGTGTAAGTTGGAATGAAATTGCCTTTCATTTTGCTCGTATCTCGGCATTGTATAACAAAATTCTCAGTTTGGGAGAAGTACCTATCCATTTATTAAGCTAAAATACATTAGCACAGGGTTCCCCAACCCCAGGTGCGTAGACCGGTACCGGGCTGCAGCTTGCCAACAACCGGGCCGTACAAGCAAGCAAAGCCTCAGGCAGCACACACAACCACACAATCTCCGGTCTGTGGAAAAACCTTCCTCCACGGAACTGCTCCCTGGTGCCCAAAAGGTTGGAGACCTCTGCATTAGCGTACTTTGTGATTTTAAAAAAAACAACACAGGTTGAAATGTGTTTCATTTTTATGTGGATATTTTAAAAAGAGAGCCAAGTTGGTGTAGTGGTTAAGACCTTGGACAGGAGACCATGAATCTAGTCCTGCCTTGGGCACAGAGCCAGCCAGATGACCTTGGACCAGTCCCTCTTTTATTCCTAAGAAGTAGGCAGTGACCAATCACTTCCAAAATCTTGCCAAGGAAACTATAGGTTTTAGTCCAGTCAATCACCAGCAGTCAGCAGTGACTCCAAAACATTAAAAAAAGTGCATTTATGTGGCAGGAATGTGACAGACTGAGGAATGAATAAATAAAGCAGTACTGGTTGGAAATAGTCTGATCTCTGCTCTCTGTTTATGAAATATCCATGGATGGAAGGGCATGTTTGCATGGTGCCAAGTTTGAGGTATTTTAAGCCAAGTACAGGACTTAAAAATAAGTGGATCTTTTAAAAATATATCATGATACTTTAACTTTTTTTTACTGTGCTTTTATTTTACCCTGTTTTAGTTCTGCAAAAGTTAATTTGGTACCCTCTGTTGTTAAATGTTGTATATATAGTATTTCTCTTGTTTTTAATAGCTCTTTCGGGATATTTGATTAGGTTTTTTTGGACTTGTGGTTAGTTATAGCCTTTTTGTCCTTCAGAAAAGGCTTCTCATTGAATAGCGAAAGAAATAGATTACATTTGGATTTACTGGAACCTTCCTGTTAGGTGCCTGAATCTCAAATGTTCAAATGCTGAGAACAAGTAGGAGGGAAAGGCCATTGTCCTCTTGAGCTGCTGTAAAGCTTTCTGAAAGTACTTTTCTGTGTCTTTTGACAACGTCTTGTGCTAAATACTTGGGTGCCTTTCTTACATTTGGCATTCCAAATGCAGAATTTCCCAGCCAACATGGCAATTGTTGAAAATTCTGAAAGTTAATGTCTGCATAATTGAAGGATGCTTGGATTAGGGAAAGGTGGATTAATCTTCCCAAAACAGCTGTAATAATTTTCTCGATCAGCACACAAAATGATGGGTGTCATCTATTGTATTGCTATATCGGCTTATCCGGCAACATTGGCTTCTGTGGTCTCCTTCGAGCCACCAGTTACTTACCTTTTACATAGCTGCACTGGCGCACTCTGAAACCCGAGAGACACGAATTAACTAGTATTTATTAAATATATTTCCTTTCTTTGGTTGTTTTTTGGAGGTAACTATACTTGGTCAAGATCTTTGGAGTTACGGTATGATCATGTTTAAGGCTATTTACTGTATAAATTTAATTTAATTTAATTTAATTTTTAATTTTAATTCCATTTATATCCCGCCCTTCTCCGAAGACTCAGGGCGGCTTACAAGCTTAGCAGTAGCCTTCATTCTATGTATATGCCTGCTTATTAGGGCTTTCACACACACACACCCCAAGCGGCATTATTACAAAGTCAGCTTAATTGCCCCCAACAATCTGGGTCCTCATTTTACCTACCTTAGAAGGATGGAAGGCTGAGTCAACCTTGAGCCTGGTGGGATGCGAACCTGCACTAATTGCAGGCAGCTGGTGTTACTTAAGGAGGCATTAGCCCACTGCTCCACCAAGGCTCTAGAGCTGTAATGAAAAAATGGTTAGGTTTTTTCTGTCTGCCATAACTCTCTGATTCTCTTTTTTGTTAAGAGAGGTAATGATGATGTGCCAAAGGTCTCAGTATACTCTGAGGAAGGTTATCTTGTACAAACATGGAAAACAACCACCATTGAGATGCCCCACGGAATCTTTGCCCTGAGCACATCCAATGGAAGCTCTGTGTGGATCACAGATATAGGAAATGGTGCGTAGAAAAATTGTTGTTTAACATGGAAAAAGAATGCTGTTGTGTGTCTTGTGTTTTGCAACTGAAGTCTACTTTGGACTGAATTTTAAGTTGAGATGGTGCCCTTCCCTCAAAAAAATTGGAATCCACGATTAAACATATAGATCATATATATATTTACAATAAACATATATCAGTCTGGTACTCATCAGATATATTTCAGTTTTCAAATCCCATAAGTCCAAGTGAGTGTGAACAATGGCAACAAAATCTGAAAAACAGAGTCATTTTAAGACATCATACCAATATTTAATTTAAAAAGCATGAGTAATGAGAACCTCTCCGTCACCATTAAAATCAGCATATAGAAGTACAACCAGTGGTGGCGTTCAAATATGTGACGACCATCGGTTCTCTGTGTGGATGCCGCTTCCGGAAGTCCATTCTGGGCCTGGGCAACAAAAAAATAGCTACCGGTTCTGTCGAACTGGTACGAACCGGCTGAATCCCACCACTGAGTACAACCAATAATCAATCTAGAGTGAATGTCTTCAAAACTCAACAGTTGGTTTGGTAGCTTACTTCTGATCCAGGCTGACCTAACCCCCTTAGTTTCTTTCTTAAAAGATTTTCTTCCATGTTCTTAAGCCACTATCCCTCCTTTCTCAGATAAAAGGGGATAATGTTCTTTTCATCTGAGTGGTAGCAAGCCAAGCATGCTTCCACAAAGAAGGTTTCTAGTCACAGTAATCAAAATTGATTGATGTATCTGTTTCATCTCCATAATGGGTTTTCAGTGATAGAAAAATATGGTAGGGATACTAATGGGAGTTGGCATCAGCACCCGGTATGCTTTTTGAAATTCTGTGAATGAGAAGAGGTGATGGCACATCCCTGCAAGCCCCAGAATCTCTCACACATTTTTGTGAAAGGTTCTGCAAGTAATGCCCAAATGAGTGTACAATTTGGCTACAAATACAGCTCATACAAAGCATGGGGTGCAAATGGCTGCTGGCTGCATTCCCATTTGAGTAAAGCATTTCTCTCCATCAGAACTGGAAGAAAGAGGATTGTGAATCGATAAGTAGCATTGAAGGCTTTGGGCAGTGTAAGAACAAAAGACACGTGGCACTGTGGCAGACCACTTTCGGTGTCTTCACCGGCAGGACACTACAACTGACATGATTGCAACCGGATTCATTTTTTATGCCTGACCCCCCCCCCCAAAAAAAAATATCTGCTTTGAAATATGGTAGCATTGTTTGATTAAAATTCGGTTGTTTGGGATATCTGCAGCTTGCACCCTATTCTTGAATGGAGATTTGGCCACATTCTTCTCACACCTCTGCAGATCTTGTTATTTATTCAAAGTTTTGGGAGAATGAAGAAGAAAAGGAGAGGCCAATGAAGGGTTAGTGAGAGTCCATGATGCAAGGTTCTATACAGGTAGCCTTCAACTTACGACCGCAATTGAGCCCAATTTTTTCTGTTGCCAAACAAGACAGTTTTATTAAGTGAGTCTTGCCCCAGTTTGCACCCTTCCTTGTCACAATTCTTATGTGAATCCCTGCAGTTGTGAAGCTAGTAACACTGTTGTTAAGTGAATCTGGCATCCCGATTGATTTTGCTTGTCAGAAGGTCGCCAAAGGGGATCACGTGACCCCCCGGGACACTGCAACCGTCATAAATATGAGCTGGTTTCGCCAAGTGTCTGAATTTTGATGACATGACCGTGGGGATGCTGCTATGGTTGTAAGCGTGTGAAAAATGGTCACAACAAGTCACTGTTTTCAGTGACATCGTAACTTTGAACAGTCACTAAAGGAATGGTTATAAGTCAAGGACTACCTGTACTTAGAATCAAGAAGTTCTACCAGTTTGCCCCTGGTAGGGAATTAATTATTTTATTTGTCAGACTGATACTTGTGACTTTGTTGGAAAGTGTCAACTTCTTCCCGATGCAGGAAAATATGGACATACAGTGAAACAGTACAGCCCTTTAGGTGAACTCCTTCGAGTTATAGGCACCCCAGGTACAGCAGGTTCTGATACAAACCCGCTACAGTTTGACCAGCCAGCAGAGGTTTTTGTGGAATCAACAGGAAAAATTTACATCGTGGATGGTGATGGAGGACTAAATAACCGCTTGCTCAAATTGACAGAAGGTAAGCAAATGTAGGTCTAAAATGTTGATGCCAGCTTTTATTTCTAATGAGCTGATGTACCGTTTCCTAACTTCATATGTCGATTGGACTACGACTTACAGAATATGAAACTCATATCTGGAGGACGCAAGACTGGGAAGCTGCATTAGCGGCTTTTTCTGTGATAACAGAACACATTAGGAGTGGTTAAGTGGTTTGTGTTTGATGCAGTCAGCGTTAGCTGTTGACCACATGAACGTCGGTGGTTTTCTGGGCAACAATATGCCGACATTGTCTTGGGAATATTATTTTTAAACTTTACAGTCCGGCCTACAATGATGGGGCTTCCAGGTAGCCTCTCGTTCAAGCATTAACCAGGTTCAAGCCTGTTTAGCTTTTTTTTTTGAGATTAGCCAAGGTTTGGGAGGTGCAGCCACTTGCTGTAAGACATTTACAGAGATTATGAGATTCTAAATGAGAAAATGGTGTCTTCTCCCATGTGCATCAATTCTTGGTGACTCATAGATTATGATCTGCAGACATAAGCCACCAATATGCGTACAATTAAAGCTGGAAATTTACTGGTACCTTAACTTTTTATAAGATTCTAATACTAATACGTGGTCATGTGGCCGGCATGACTAGACGCCAAAGGCGCACAGAACGCTGTTACCTTCCCACCGTAGTGGTCCCTATTTTTCTACTTGCATTTTTACGTCCTTTCGAACTGCTAGGTTGGCAGAAGCTGGGACGAGTAACAGGCGCTCACTCTGCTACGCGGCACTCGGGATTCGACCGGCCAAACTGCCGACCTTCTGATCGACAAGCTCAACGTCCTAACCCACTGAGCCACCGCGTCCCTTAATACTTTTTCAATAATATTCTGATGATACTTTAAGATCTTAAACATATCTTAAAACAGCATGATTTTGCAGAATGAAAACAGATATTATATTAATAGTCAGAAACTGAAATCCTAATGTATTCTGCAATGGAAAGCTAGATTATATCATTTAATGCATAGCGGTGAAATACAGCATGGTATTTTCTGAATTTCTATGACACAGATATGCCTGCTTTGTTTTTCCTAATGTTAGGCCTTCTTCAGTTTTCCTCAGGCAGACCTGTTGTGATAGAATAGCAGGGCTGTGCCATACAGTATGTTAAACTCCCTTTATATTGCGAGGCAATCTTTTTGGTTGCAGATGTGGGCAAAAATGTTTGATCTTTTTGTTTTCTTTTTCAAAAGCAGTTTGGTAGTTTTTAAAGTGAAAACTGAGTTAAAAGTCTCAAAGTGTCTGATTGCACTCATCTTTACATCTTTTTAATATGACGAGGTGTATGAATTAGTACTTCAAAAGGTCCATATATACTCCTGGACTGTGAGTTCTCTACTCCTGCTTTCGTTTTAATTCTGATATTTTATTGTAAGCTCATTGCAGGAAATAATGTTTGATCAACATCTTTTTACTCACAGACTTAAGGATTCTATGGCTACGTGGAGAAAACGGTACTGCTCCTACACAGTTCAGAATTCCACACAGTGTAACTGTGGATTCGGTTGGGCGGGTAAGGAGCAGTGATAATTTTGACATAATGGCATAAAACATTAGAGTACTACTGACCACATTGATGAGGATACTATTGGCTGAGCTAACAACCATTTAGGTTTTATTGTCTCAACACTTTGTATGTGCACAAGATAACACACATACAAAAGGAGTGGGGTTTCACTAGTGCAGTTTCCCAACTTGTTGTTTTTTAATCCCCAGCCTTCCCTTCACTCCCAATACCCTTAAAATTAATGGTTGAGCAATTGTCTTGATGTGGCTATTCAAACCATTTGGATGGATGAAAGAGTTATACATATTGCTTGAATATAAAGATTTGGTTCATACCTGACATAAAGCATTGAGATGTTGATTATTAATTTAGAGAGCCATCCATTTAAGTTAGATTTTTGTTTGTGTGTATTTCTTTCTCAGTGCTTAAAACAGCGTCTTTGTTTGTACCAGGTCTGGGTTGCAGATAGAGCCAACTGGAGAATCCAAGTTTTTGAAAAGACTACTGGGGAATGGTTAGGATCTTGGGATAACTGTTTCACAGAAGATGGCCCTTACTCTGTAAGGTATAGTATCTGTGTGAATGTATGCCAATGTGTCCATTGGATAGAAAACTTTTCAACTAGTTAGTTGAACAAGAATCCATTTCTAGATAGGATTTCTGATGAAGTTTTCAGTTCCTAGGATAGAGCCAAGTAAGAGTTATGTAGCACCCTGAATGCTAGAGCAGACATGTCAAACACAAGGCCCGGGGGCCAGATCCGGCCCACAAAGTGGTTTCATGTGGCCCGCGAAGCCATCCTGGAAACAGTGAGGGAACGGCCCCCACTGCCTTGGCCCTGGCCCAGAGACCCTCCTTCTGCCAGAGACTCTCAGATCTGTCCCACTCCTGCCCAGGCCCCCATAGGCACCCTTGATGTGAACGATGTAGAGCTGGCCACGCCCACCCAGTAGGCCATACGCACTCTAGCCACGCCCACCCAGTAGGTCACGCCCACCCTGGCCACACCCACCCTGCCCCCTGAGGGCAACCGCAATGCTGATGCGGCCCTCAATGAAATTGAGTTTGACACCCCTGCTCTAGAGGGTTCACTAAAAATTCACATCCCCCTAATTTTGAAATGCGATTACTTTCATTATAAATTTTCCATAGCCAGTATACTTTTTGAAAGTGATCTGCCAGTGACTAGTAACCCTGGCATTTTTTCTGTGACTTGGACCTTAAAAAGCTCAATTTCACTTTTCTGGAAGATACCGTTAAAGAGCCCGATATTTTAAAATTGCATTTGGGTGGGATCCAAGTATTCAGCAAGGGGAGTTAGAAACGAGCTAGAATGAGAGACCACACACGCTCCTCCCCACATGTTTTATTGTTGCCAGAAGGGGAATGTTGAGCTCTAGGAAGGGTAAGATGTAGATGAAAATTGTTTCATTAAGGGAGAAACCCCCACAGCCTTTTTTGGATCCTAGGCAATTTGAATAATTTCCATTCTATTTAAATGTATACTTGCAGTGAAGAGGATTAAACTGGGATTTTATGCATTCTTTTATTGGCATACCCTTTCATGTGGAATAATCTCACGTTATTTTGGAACTGTATAAAAGGACTGCATCTTGTCATGGGCCAGTAACAGTTTGTAGACCAGCACCAGTCTGTGGACTACACTTTCTTAGTACTATTGGTTTTTTTTAAAAAAAATGCAAAAATACCCATACTTCATATATTCAGATAATACCTCTGAATATTGAAATTTGTGTCCAAAGAACTGCAGTATGTTTGTTATTGAAGGGCACCTGTCACTTTTCTCTATTTGTCCCAAACATTCCTACTGAAAATTGGCTCCAAAATACTGAATCCCAACAGTAGGATTTACTAGGATTTTCAAAAAGCTCTTAGAACAGCATTTCAGACAATGTTGGTGTCTATAAAGACAGCAGCCTTGCCTCAGATCCCAACAGAAAGATCTTTTTAAGATTCAATGTTTCCTTTTTTTTCTCCTTCCACTTACAGATTTACTCCTGATCAGCGGTATATAATTGTGGCCCACCTAAATATTAATAAGATTTCTATTTTGGCTGCCCCACCGGTAGGATTAATTGGGGATTGCATTGTGGTGGACACAATCCAGCTTGCTAAGGAAGTCAAGCCTCATCTTCTGGATGTCAGCTTAAGTACTGGAGCCATTTATGTGGCAGAAATTGGAGCTGAACAAGTACAGAAATACATACCTTTGGACTAACAGTATCTTTCAGGCCATACAAGCACAACCAGACGGATTGGGCTGCAGCTTTTACACTCTTCTCTGTCTGACAGATGATTGCTGTGCTGATTTGGGGGGGGGGTGTCCACAGGAGCAGACAGTAGCTGGCTGAGGGATTCTGCTCTACTGGATTGCCTGCTCTCTCTAGAGGGAGATTGTGCAATACTTGAAATAACTAATGATGCATTCTGTGCATTTCTCTCAGGGTTCGTTTTGCCTTTCGTTATTTTAGCCAAGTTTTACAGACCGTGTTTTAATTGGTTTTTCGTATAAATTATTTCTCTGGTAATAAAATTCCAAGAGTTTTACTGTTCATTCTTTTAATGTAATCAGAATTATGTGCTTGCAGTGGTGTCATCACCCAGCCTTAAATTTGTTTACAGCCAATGGGAGACGACAGCATATTGGATGGATGGATGGATGGATGGATGGATGGGACAAAGGAAAGGAAGGAAGGGTATTGCAGTTATCTCAGGGAGCACATCTTGCTCCATGAGCAGATAAGGTCTTTGAAAAACACGACTGCACTTCAGCATTAGCGGAGCCTGGACCAGTGGCAGTCCCTGTCCGCTGAAGGCTTTTCTAAGCCCAGCCCCTATTCAAAGCGTTCCTTCGGTTGCTGATCCGTTTTCCTCTTATATTTTGGTACAGTATTCTCAAATGAATATTTTTTAAAATATGTGGTATGTTGTGATTGTTCAGCCTACCGAGTCAATTTCATATATTTCAGTTGCCTTACTCATTATTGTCACGGTTCTTATCTTTTAAAGAAGCTTTTTCTGAATAATGAACGCATCCGTTATTTTTTAAGCAGAGCAAAACTAACAGCAATTTATCATCTGCACAGAAAAGCATTGTTTTGGATATTGACGTGTTATAAATACGTTAAAACACAGCATTATATATATAAAAAAATTGTGATGTAAAGAAGACCAACTTAAGGACAGCAGGTAGAACCACCACCTTAGAATTGATAGTTGTTGTTGTTAGTTGCGAAGTCGTGTCCGACCCATCGCGACCCTGACAGTAAAGATACCGAAATAGTGGATAGCCTCTGCCTTTTAGTAAAGGAATAAGCAGTCAAGAGAAATGCTACAGATTGGAATTCCGTAGAGCAGCCACAAAGGCTTTGTAAACGGTATTCAAATGTTGAGATGCATCTGTATTATGATGTGGTCGCTAGGAATCAAAAACCCGATAACACATAATCAGTCTTATCAGTTAACTAACATCGTTCCTCTGAACTTTGCATCTGTGCTCCAAAAATTCCTGCAAGATATTAGGATATTAACAACGTTGACCTACGTTGCTTTGAACCTGAAATCGCAGGATGGTAAGGTAAAAGAATCCTAGGAGGCAATGGCAAATCATGTCTATATTATAACACCACCCGCGAATAAAAGTCCAGCATGGAGCTTCTGCTCACTGGGGATTGACCTCTGCATGAGAAATATCTGTTACCTTAATTCTGGAACACTTCCATATTATTTCAATGAAAGTTGCTCTGGTCACTGGAATAATTCCCCTTTATAGTACACTCTTTCAATATATTCACATATATTCTGATATTTCAGGTACTACAGCTAAAAGAGCTATGGGTTCAGGGCCCAAAGACATGGCATATAGAATGGCAGCTGTACAGGACGCAACTCCCCTTATATGACCGTTTTGGATCTGATTCCACGTTCAGAGACAAGGGCTATTGCTGGTACCTCTTCTCTGCTACCAGAGGAGCCAGGCAGCTTTGCATTAGAAGACGTAAGTGGCTGGGACCTTTTATCCGAACCCTTTTTTTTGTAAAAGGAAGCAAGCCCCCAATTTCCCTCTTATTCTGTTGAGTTCTGTTCCAGCATGTGGCATCGTGTTTGCAAATATCTTGCTCCTATGATCAACACAGGGAAAGATTAAACCATAGGCAGTTAGCATTTCTTAGATTTAGGACTAAGCCAAATGCTTCATTATATTGGGGGGGGAGAGAGGGAAATGTACAGTTGAAGAAGACATTTATTTATACAGATTCTAAAGTACTAACAAAATAGTACATTTTATATTGCATTATAAAAATGAATATTAAAATAAACAATACAGCACAATACAACAATAATTACTAACAGCATTAGTAATAAAACCTGGAAGATGCTTTTCATTGCTCTTGCATAAGTAGTAATATTCTACTGTGCCATACACATTAGTGTCACTGGACAAAAGTGTCCCTTTGTATGAATACTCTTATCTAAAAGGCTACATATGCTGAGTATAATATTGCATTTTTAATAACATTGAAAATGTTGAGACTAATAACATTGATACAGTTCTGAAAATGACAGTAAAACTTGAGATAACATCTACACTATATAAAATACTGGGGGGAAAATGGCCCGTAAGTCCATTAGAGTTGTTTGTTTAAAATGTGGCATAATACTGAAATTCAAATTTTATCACACACACACACACACACACACACACACACACACACACAAACCAAACTTAAGTGCACAGAGTACTTATTGCAATTGCTTTACTCCACAGTACTAGTATTAGGGGGTCTTTCCCCATAACGCAGTGGAGTGGGAGAGGCAAAGTCTTTTGTCCCTGAATGTTCCAGCTCAGATACTGGCTGTTTGCAGATCCGATCCCTTCTGAAATATTCGGGTTGGAACATTCCAACCTTTGCATCCCTTAGCAATGATAAGATATGCAGAGAATGTAGTGGTTGCAAAGAAATAAAACTGGCCCAGTGAAAGTGGCGACCTGACCTTTGTGGCCTTGTGCATCACCGAAATAGGTGTGCTCTGTCCACGTAAAACAGATTTCGCATTGCAGTGCGACTGTGCAACCCTTCCCTTCACATGAGAGTTATGAGCAGCCCCAGAGGTAGTGGCACTTTCCCTGCTGTCCTTCCCGGTGAATATATGAAGGAAAGAGAGGAGAAAACGGACATATTTATACCATACGTTAATTCTCTCCAAGGGAAGGGGAAGAGGGAAAGCTTGGAATGGAGGGGAAATGTTCCCTTTGTCTTGTTTTAATTTCCTGATGAAGGAGATTTGTGCACACCATGCTTAAGAAAAAGGCATAGAGTGTGTATGCTTGATCGTAGATAAAAATGGAGGTTCAAGGGAAAATATATTGGTGAAGATTAAGACATAGATTAAATAAGCAGCTGAAGGTACATATAGTATCTAAGAGGGAGGAAGGATATTAAGATTATGATTATCTGTTGAAAAGGTCAGAAATCATTCATATATTCTTTAAATTTAGTTTTCCCCCTCCTTTTTTTCTTTTGCA
The DNA here is from genome assembly GCF_964194415.1 of Vipera berus. NCBI lineage: Eukaryota > Metazoa > Chordata > Lepidosauria > Squamata > Viperidae > Vipera > Vipera berus. Next base: position 207,774,133 of record NC_138202.1, read on the forward strand.
TTTCTTTCCTTTTTAAAATTTGTCTTTAAATCTATTTTTAAAAAATCTTAGTAAATATTTTAAATGTATAGGGAAAGGAAGTTCAAGGGAAGATACATTAGAACGATGTATGTGGCTTTGTACATTTGGATGAAAAGTCTTTTGGATGTGTACAGTAGTATGAAAAATAGGGCTGATCACACTTCACACTATAGGTGCATGATGTGACATATATTTCTGATGTGAAGATCTGCCTCGAGGAGGCATTTGGAAGTTGAAGAATATGTTCGTGTGGTGTTGAATTCATTCTACACCCACCAACTTGCTGTTTCCAACTATCTATTAAAATCAGTTTTTCTTTTCATTTGAAAAAGCAGGTGTATTTCACCTAGCCAGACTTATAAAATAGGTAATTTGGCCAAATGTGCATGTAATCTGTAAATGAAACGATGAGCTGGTAACATGCTTTGGTGAAGACAAAGAAGCGTCTGGAGTGGATTTCTGTGCTTTTAGGCAGAGGTGACAAGATTTATATTGGCTTTCGGAATTTGCCTGAGTAACAGTAACTGCCACAGCAATTTACTACTCAAACTGCTTTGTTTTACTCACACACGCACACACATATACAGGCAGATTGGTCAAATACCTGAAGGCTGTACATTTTTTTTTAAGAAAACCTGATCCATGAGGCTAACCTTTGTTGTGTATGTTTGAGGGAAAAGTGTCTGTGCAAATGTAGGAAGCTGTGCTTTCAAAAAGTCTCACAAAGAAGGCCTCTGACTACTTCGGATTAAATTTAAAAAAACAAAATCATACTTTGCAGGGGGCCAATCTGCCAGCCCGTGATGCCGTTAAAGGCAAACTGTGTTAAGGCCTAAAAACAGGTCTCCCTATAAATACGCAAGTGGCAGCCACACTTCTGAGAAAATTGGCACTTGCTCACAGGACAAGCAGGTTACAAAGGGGGGAAAAACCCTAACCCTTTCTTCTCTATTTGCTGAGAAACTTTTCTGAGGCCCAATCCTCGTGTTTGAAGACAACGTTCTTTAACTCTTTTCAACTGACGGTGTGCTAAAATCCCATTGCTTCTCCTCACTCTTCATGAGGGGATACTTCATGTGGTTGGACGATGCCCATAACCGGCCGGCTAGGAAGAATACAGTTACAACCTAGCCTCCTTAACATTCTCAGTCTGAGGTTCTTAAGACCCAGAGAACTTCCTTCCTATTCACAGTATCACACATCAGTTCCAACTTCACTGACTCGTTTGCATTTATCTGGCTACTATAAAGAGTTAATGCATCTTCTCAAGAAAACATACGAACTGTTTCCCCCACCCCCACCCCCAACCCTCACCACTGGTTTGTTTTGTTCTGTTTTGTTCTGGCTTTAATAAGGATATTGTTTTTGTTTCTTGCCAGAGAAACAGGCCAGCCAAGTGCATATCAACATTGCTCCTGCAGCTCCTCCTCCTGTGCAATAGTAAGCCCAGCCAATTTCACAGGTGCCTACAGGGGAGACAAAAGACACAAACAGAGACAGTGTTATTGCAAGCGCGGTCTTCCTTTTCTCAATCTCTCCCACCCAACCACCAACACCACTGGAATAACAGTAGTATTTTGATGCCGTATTTAATAATTGAAGGAAAATGCAAGTATTCGTATGCCATATTTATTTGTTCCCTGCCCATCAAGTGTGTAAACATGCTGGCTCCTTGGTATGAGGATAGGCAAAGGTCAAGTTTTCTTACCTTCAAGAGATGCCTGTTTTAGAGCAAGTGCTTAGGATTTTGGAAGGTTGTATAAAAACAGGCACTCGTTGGAGTTTTTAGGGACTAAAAACTCCTTTTGTATTCAAAAACTGTGTCCAGATATCTGCCCATAAACCTAGTTTAGTTTGCTGAATTCATTACTTAATCTGGACTGATGTAAGCTTCCTCTGTAGGGACGCGGTGGCTCAGTGGGTTAGGACGCTGAGCTTGTCGATCAGAAGGTCGGCAGTTTGGCAGGTCGAATCCCGAGTGCCGCGTAACAGAGTGAGCGCCTGTTACTCATCCCAGCTTCTGCCAACCTAGCAGTTCGAAAGCATGTAAAAATGCAAGTAAAAGAATAGGGACCACTACGGTGGGAAGGTAACAGCGTTCCGTGCGCCTTTGGCATCTAGTCATGCCGGCCACATGACCACGGAGACGTCCTGGGACAAGCGCTGGCTCTTCAGCTTTGAAACGGAGATGAGCACCGGCCCCTAGAGTCAGAAACGACTAGCACGCATGTGCGGGGGAACCTTTGCCTTTGAAGCTTCCTCTAAAGCCAATAGCACAAATGACACAGGGAGAACCTGAACAATTTTCATTCCCGTACTTGGACATAAATGCCTGTGGAATGGGAGGGTACAGTTGCTTTTGTTGGCCACTGGTGAGATTTCCAAAGGCACCTGGCCCCTTACTCAGACTAGGCTAACCTTCGAAATGAATCATCAGACTGTTTTGCTCACTAATGCTGAGAAGAGCTGTTAAGTAGGTAGGAAAAATGTTCTTAAACTGGGCAAAGTGCAGGAAAGTGCCCAGCTTTGCAAAGGCAACAATAAAATATGAGAAGAGGAAGAAGCAATGAATACCAAACTAGATGTATGTGATGTTGAATTAAAGGATTTAGAGAAAGTGACAACGTTGTTGGTTTGAAATGGTGGTATAGCCCAGACTCTCAGTAATGGCTTCTGAGAAATGCACGCCCTACTAAACACATTTATATTAATAACGTGTATTTAATCATCAATCTACTTCATTTCCTAGGAATATTTTAGTAACTTGGAGAAAGAAATTTTCACTCCTGAATAGCTGACATAAAAATAGAAAAGCTGTCTTAGATTAGCAAATCTGCACTGAGGGTAATTCATTTTTTTTCTTTCTAGTCTTCCTTTTAGGGGTGGGTGATTCAAGGTAATTTTCCTTTCAATGAATACTGCGTATATCAATTTGTCAATGACTGGAAATTCTGGAGAATGGGAAATGCGGAAGAGATATAAATATTCAGATATATGAGAAAAATATTTGAAAAACTCTGAATAATTGAAACCAGATGCTCTAGGTAACAGTCAAAGGTTTTTTAATTCAGGCACTAAGCCAGACAACTGCTATATACAGAATAAATTAGCCTTCACTGTTTTGTTTGTTAAATTTATATTCTACCTTTCATTCGGGAGCTGCCAGCAGCATGTGAAATCCATGGTTTTTAAAACCATAAAAGGAAGGCACCTAGGTGGACACACAAGCAAGGGACACTAGACTACATTTGACACTTATTTTTTCAAATCTTCATCATTTTGTATAGACTTAATGCCTCTTGGTTTATACAAAGTAACTGGGGCAAACCAGGATCACGTTCCAGATGACTTGCCATTAATCTAGATTGCCCTGTCAGAAAGTCTGGGCAAATATATATGAATTGTACTTTCTGTTAAAGTAACCCCCGTGGGATTCAACAAAGAGCAGTTATACCGGGCACACAGCATTAAGTGAATTTTATTTCCTTATCCAGGTTGCACCTGGGTATACCTTCAGGAATCAAGGACCATCTGAAAAAAAGGGGGGGATTTTTTCCTCTACTTCACTATGGTTTGGGGGACCCAGTCCTTTTTGATTTCTGTATGCAACATCCTCACATTCAACTTAGGATGACCATTTCAACATGAGTTAAAGTTAACAGTCTAGAGGACTCACATTACACGACTTAAGGTGGTAGAGCAGGCAGAAATTAGGGAAGAAAATATACTTAAGGATACAGATCGCACTATGGTCTAAACCATAATTTATATAATTTAAAAATTATATACACAACAATATGAAATCAGAGTTGCCAGCTCTGTAGCTGGTGTTGACCTTCATATGCAATGAGTTTTTCCCCAAGGACCTAGGATGAGTCAGCATAGTATATGTGTGGATCCAAGCTGTGTGGCCTCTTGTAATCAAAAGAGGGAAATTTTGTCCACTTATTATTATTATTATTGCTTTATAATTTAAGCAAACCCAATAATTGCAGTTTATAGATGATTTGCATCTTAGCATGTTATGGAAACACATCCAAGACCAAACCACAGTTAAACTAGCATGTAGGCATAAGCCTCTGAAGTGGCTTTACTTTAGTCATAGGTATAGATTTTGGCTGGGCAGCTGTTCCATTTCTTAAAAAACAGAAGAGCCTTAACATCTTTCATTCTTGTTTTTCTCTTTCTGGTGTTGTTTTGTGAACACTCTGAGCATTTGCGAATCCATTTCATTTAAGGCCATTTTCCGTAGGACTAGGATTACTCACCTAGTTCAAACTGGTCGGAAAGATTGCCACAGGCTTGTCTGACTTCTTCACTGCCCCAGCCCAGAGGATAGAGAGCACACCCAGAACCAATCAACAAACCTACAGGTGAAAGAAAGCAACACATTTTTAGCTGGACTATAGTCAACAAATGGCATGAACGAAGTTTGTGGCGGACCTCATATTCTCCTTGAGTGCTCTAACTTTTCCTCTACTGAACAAAGAAAAGTTCAAATATAATGTACATCTTTGGACTTTATAGAAAGATTAAAGTATTTGAGTTAACAATATCATGTGCTATATTGACAGCGACGCGGAGGGGGGGAGGGAGAAAAATTACATCAGACCAAATTGCTGCTCTCTCTTTAAGAGTTTCCGTCACGTTTAATTCATCTCAAGGTGATATTATGGGCACATCTATGTAGTCTTCCTAAGGACAATATGAAATGGTTCACAACTATCTTCTTCCAGAATATATAAGTCCAGCTTGCAGCTCTGGGGTCTTCTGGAAAACCTCCCATCAAGTATGACCGCAGTTTCTATCTTGCTTAGCTTCTCAGACTAGACAGGGTCAACCAAGTTTTGCTATCTGCTGAGGCTGCTCTGATTCCTTGCCCACAAAATACTAATACAAATGTTGAAAAGGAGAACATGTCAGCAATCCAAGGGAAGATGTTATCCTATCAATTGTATATAATGATTATTTTTGCTATTCACCTTGCCCAGCACCCATGCATGCATTTATGATTCTTGGTATCTTTGATAAATTCTTCAGAAGCGTTTGCACCTAAGAATACATGTACATGTGTCTTTAAAAAGTATTTTCCCTACACACACACACACACACACACACACACACACACACACACACACACTAAAGGCAGAACTTAATAAAAAAAACAGGACTCCCACACAATCTAAATCTAAGTGTATTGGGTGCTTTAATTTATGCTCTTGGAAGCAATTCCTTAGGCACGGCCATCAGTAAATGCAATGTATTTAACATCCAATCAATAAATCTATTCAGACAGATTATCCACTGGTTATTCCTTTCAAGTGTTTTGTGGGGGGGGGGGAGGAAGAAGAAGAGGGCTCCTGGCCATCAAGATTTCTTTCTTCTTACATTTAAATACAAACTGCTGAAATCTGCAATGGCACCATCATTCTGTAACCAGGCGCTGTTCCAGACAGCTACATATATGGCTAGAGATTGCTGTGTCGTCTCTCTGCTTGGGTGAGTGGGATGGGAGAACAATGGCTCATTTGAGCCTAAGAGGCTAAGTGGATGGGATGAGGCAAGCCCCTGGGGTAGTAGACTGCTCCTATAAGAAATGAAGCTGGACATTTTTTTAATAAGATATGAACCTGACTAGGAACTGAATGGCAAAATTCAAATCATATGCATCCATAAGATCTAATCTACTGATGAGTTGTGGAATTAGAAACCAGGAGACTCAACAACAAGAGTTCCTCGAATGGGAAAAAAAACACCATCTGGTTCCTGAGCCCTCTGGAACTCAGGATGGAAAGTTTTCCAATCTGAACCGCCCTACAGCTGAACCAGAAGAAAACGGGATACTCAGAAGAAGTCAGAGGTATACAGCAGCTCAGGCCAATGTCAAAACAAGAAAAGACAGGTAGTCCTTGACTTACAGCCATCGTTTAGTGACTCTTTGAAGTTACAACGGCACTGGAAAAGGTGACTTACGACTCTCTTTTCACACTTACAACTGTTCCAGCACCCCCGTGGTCGCATGATCAAAATTCAGACGCTTGGCAAATGGTTCACATTTATGACGGTGGCAGGGTCCCCGGGGTCATGTGATCGCCTGTTGCAACCTTCTGACAAGCAAAGTCAATGGGGAAGCCAGATTCGCTTAACAACCGGGTTACTAACATAACAACTGAGTGACTCACTTAACAACTGTGGCCAGGAAGGTTGCAAAATGGGGCAAAATTCAGTTAACAAACTCTTGCTTAGCAAATGGAAATTCTGGGGTCAAGTGTGGTCATCAATGGAGGATGACAAGTAAAGGCAAAGGTTTCCCCTGTCCAGTCGAGTCCAACTCTAAGGGGCAGTGCTGATCTCCATTTCCTAGCCAAGGGAGCTGGGGGTTGTCTAAAGGCGCTTCCATGTGGTCATGTGGCTGGGATGACCACGTTGGGTTGGTGCAAATGACATAGGTATAAGTTTGTAGGTTCATATGTTGGATATTCTTTTTTTTCCCCCACTTAGCCTATTCTGGTTTTACCACAGGAATCTTTTTGCAGACAAAACAGAATTCAGCATCTCTATTAATAGGGCGGTCAGCCCAAGAACACAGGAACTTCTGGGAAGGGTGAGGCATTGTAAATCCTGGATGTGATTAAAAATGCATCTGGGCAGCTTTAGAATCAACTACCTTTGCTAGTGTGGGTGTCAGAAATTGGCTAAATGTCTTGCTAACTTCTTTGTGCATTTCCTTAGCAAACGTTGGAAATCTCACTGATAGTGGGTAAGGCAGCTTCTTTATCTGGTAAAGGTACCCCCACACTGCCTGTTTCAGCATGATCAGTGACAGTGACAGTGCAACTTTCATTAATACAGGCCAGTTGCCAAGTGTCCAAATTTTGATTAGGTGAACAAGGGGATGCTGTCACTCATTAAGTGTGAAAAACGGTCATAAATCACTTTTGTCACTGCCATTGCAAGTTCAAACGGTCATTAAACAAATGGTATTAGAAGTTCTACTACCTGTAGAAAACCTCACTTTGGCAGTACACTTATTTTAAATGATTTGTAAACGTTTAGGAATGCAGAAGAGCGGTGCGGTAGCCTAGAGGTGGCGCTCTCGCCTCACAATCAGGGGGCTGTGAGTTTGATCCTAGGTAGTGGCAGAGATTTCTCTCTCTGGGCACAATGAGTAATTGTCTGCTGCAAACTCTGTGTAGGTGTCAGGAAGGGCATCTGGCCAGCAAATGTTCAGCTCCATTCAGTCGCCCTGACACCACCTGGATGTAAGGGATTACCCTGGGAGGTCAGTGGGACTGGTTCCGGGCCATGCAAACAAATGCCCCATCCACAGGATGGAGGCAGCATGTGAAACCACACCCCTTCTGGCCCACAGAAACACCTCCACAGAACCGGTCCCCTGTGCCAAAAAAAGTTGGGGACTGCTGGATTACAGGAAAAAAATTAGGAGGAGTGCAGAAAGTCATCTATGGGTACGGGTCTGTGTAGTAATATGTAATCCATCTTCAAGCTCTAAATGAATGGATGAAGCAGCTGCCCCCAACGTGGAAAAAAGTTAAAAAGAAACTAAATTTTAACTGGTTATGGCAGAATTCTGGTTATTGCAGAATTCATGGCAGAAACCCCAAGATATTTCCTTATGAATCTTTTTTTAATAGTGTGGAATCATAATTAGAACAGTTAATAGTACAAAGAGAGACTTATATACAGGAAGAGCTATTTAGAAAATTGTTTCTTTGTTCCCAGTATTTCCAGTTACAGCAAGAACATAAACAACTAAAAAGAAGCATTTCTAAAGGTCGAACAACATATGGAGAACTTCATGAAAATTCAAACAAAGGAACAGCACATAAATCACATGCAATTCTTGTTGAAATAAGCTTCAAGAATGTAAAGAAATAACCACTGGCTAAGCTATCCCATACAATCAACAGCAATTTAATCTTGTTTATATAAATTAACGTCCAGTTTCAAGATGAACGAATAAAGATTAAATTACAAAATAAACTTAGGGAACAAGAATGAATGGGTGGGAAGGAAAATGAAGTTAGAGAAAATCATGGCCAAATGCATACAATCCTCAAAAGGTTAAAGAACAAAGGGCAACATATAAAGCAATATATGGATTTGGTGGAAGCCAAAACTGGTAGTTTGAAAGAATAGGAAGGAATGGAATAATATAGTAAATGGGGTAAGTATAAACTAGCTGTTTTACAGGTAGTCCTCATTTAATGACAGTAATCGGGACTGGAAATTCTGTCGCTAAGCAATGTGGACATAAAGTACAAGTATCAGGTGACCACATTACTTGGTGACTGCAATCCCAGCAGTTCCTGTTCCCATTGTAAAGCAAGGATCACAGGTTGTCAAGCAAGGATCTCATCTGACTGAGGTTTGGGACTTCCTGCCAGCTTCCAACAAGCAGGGGCAATCAGAAAGCCAGTAAAAAGTTGCAACTCGCAATCATGAAAGGCTTCTCTTAGGCAGCTTGCAGGCAGGTCAGCGGAAAGTGTACGCAAGAGAAGGCAAGTGTCGCATCTGAGGCATGGACAGGGGTTGCTGCTGCAGCTTGGTGCAACTCAGCAGCTGCCTGCTCACCCAGGGGATCCTCTGGAGAAAAAGCATCAGGAGTCGGAGCAATGTACAGGTCCTGATAGCTTCTCCACTGACTTTCCTTGTGGGAAGCCAATAGAGAAGATTGCAAGTCTGTATCACTTGACTATATCATGCTGCCTGAATAATTATCATAAGATCGTAAGGATGGTGCTACTGCCGGAACTTTGAGGACCACTCCGAAGTCTCCTCATTCAGCGTAGCATGACTTGAACGGACACCGAACAAGTGGTTGTAACCCAAGGACTACCTGCATTTCTTTTTCTTATGCATTTAAGATTTTTCAGCTTGTTATTTCTTCCTTTTTATACTTGGAAAAACATAGTTTGCCCCCAAAGGGTATAGTGTAGTGATATACATACATATAATCACACTATTCCCTTTTGGAGAATGATTAAAGTTGATGGAAAATGATTAAAAAACCTCAGCTGGCCAGCATGAAGTATTAGGGTGAGGGGATGTACTAATTAAATTTGCTGATAGTGTCCTATTTTAAAGGATGGCATTGTTCAGCTAGTTTAGGAACAGGTGCATGGATATTATTAAGGATATAATTGATATTTCAGTTCCACTGGAGCCTTAAGTGATATTAGTAAAGCCTAAGACTAAAATCCTAGAGATAATGAATGTACACAATGGACTATTAAGAGTGATACTGGCTTTTGACTAATAGTGCATAGGAGCGCACCTGAATATCGAACATACTAGAATGAGACAGCAATTCAATCTAATTTTTCATTTATTGATTGTAGCACAGTGCTTGATTGTATACTGGCGCTTGATTGTATACTGGTAGAGAAAGAAGGTCATAGTCTTATTTAAAATGTGAGGAAATAAGTGTTAGTGCTCTTTGTTATCTGAAGACCACATTTATATTGGAGATAGAATTGATACAATAAAGATATTTAAGAAATCTTCAAAGACACTTTCAAAACTTAGGTAGACCCAGAGATGACCCAGAGAATAGAACAGAATAGAATAGAATAGAATAGACTTTATTGTCACTTTAAATGTACACTAATCGGCATAAATTAAAATGAAATTTCATTGCATACAGCTCTCAAAGGGTCACCACATCCAATACACTACATAAATATGACAGGGTATATATATATATATATATATGTATGTATGTATGTATGTATGTATGTATGTATGTATGTATATGTATATGTATATGTATATATGTATGTATGTATGTATATATATATATATATATATATATATATATATATATATATATATGTATGTATGTATGTATGTATGTATATATATGTATGTGTATATATATATATATATGTATGTTTCAAATGTTAACTATTTAGATTACCTTGCTAGGCCTCAAACATGGGGCAAATCTTTATTTCCTGTTTTCAGCCTATCTTGAAGGCCATCGAACAGGCTGTAGTCACACCGGACAGTTCATATATTTCTGTAAATTACTAACAATGAATTAAAGGGAAACACTGCCTAATATGCAATCAGCCCAGGTTCGAATCTCAGAAGGGTATAGCTGACTGATGAAGACTAAAGAGTCAGAAATGCATTTCAGTTTCCCTTTAATTCTTTGTTAGTAATTTACACATATATATGTATATATATATATATATATGTATGTGTGTGTATGTGTATATACACACACACACACACACACACACACACACACACACACACACACACACATATATATATATATATATATATATATATATATATATATATATATATATACATATATATATATATATATATATATATATATATATATATATATATATACATATATATATATATATATATATATATACACACACACACACCCATATACCACATATATTCTATGACACAGAGAAACAACATAGTCTAGTTGCGAGAAAAACGAATCTTGCGAGTTTCCCAGATGGATGGCATAGGGAACAAAGCAGTTACAGAATCTGGTAGTCCTGCTGGAAATACTTTGAAGCCTCCTCCCAGAGGGGAGGAACAGACACAGACCGTAAAGTGGATGTGTGGGGTCTCTAACAATGCTTTGAGCTCTAAGCACAAAGCGCTTATAAGCAGTGTCCTGAATAATGAGAAGTGGGCTTCCTATAATCTTCTTGACTGTCCTTACCACTCTCCCTTTCTTCTATCTGAGGCACTGCTACCACCAAATCAAACAGCGATGCAGTTTGTTAAAATGTTCTCAATTGTGCCACTGTAAAAAGTGGCCAGGATAGGAGAAAGATGTGCTCTCCTCGTCTGATGCAGGAAATGCATTTCAATAAGATTCTATTGTATTAAGATTATGGTGTTTGTTATCATCATGAAACATAGGAATTGATATTCAGAAGATTTGGTCTCCATGCCACTACATTATTTTCATTATTTATAATGAAAATCTGTAATACTGTACATAAAACGGGAAATGCTGAATGGGAAAGAATGCAAGTCTATCTTTTGTGTATTTGTGTTCCATGTGACAATGGAAGTACCAAATGATGTCCCATTTCACATTACATTATTTTGGCATCATCATGTCTAAGGTTGCCCATGTATCATGTGTACTGACAGATTATACAGGCTCAAAAATTAGTGTATAAAATAAGTAGGGGTGTCTATACCTTCCTTTGGACTCAAATTCTGATGAAATGGAAGCAGTAGATATTATTTAACATCTACGTTCACATGTTCTCTCTTGAGGTGTTAGTAGAATTGTTTTAACATATGTTCTATAATCTTTTGAACACAACATTTAGGACTAGTATTTAGAGAGATATGTAGATTCTTTCCTAAGCTAGTAATACAAACACAGATACAGATGCACACGCAAAAACACAATCTTCTCTGTACAATTAGGAAAGATCTGTTTCCTGCTCTAGTCTTCCTTCTTGTACAGTTATTCACAAGCTGCTACATACTTGCTTGTAAAAGCTTCATCAATCACACAGGAAAGGAATGGAAAATACAAGTCACATTTTGCTGTGACTAAAAAAGTATAACGCAAAAAGTTCTGAGATGCTCTGGGGGAAAAGTTTGTGTGTGCATGTGTGTGTGTGCACATGCATGTACATGTACACACACACAGAGACACACACACATTCCTTAGGTGGAATAGCTTTAAAAATATATGCACGTGTTTCAGAATTAAATAATTTGTTAGGCAGAACCAAAGCAGCAAGATATTGGTCTTTACCAAAAAACCAAGGAATATACATAGTTGCAATGGATTTTCAAGGGAGGTATGCATTCTGCTTTCATCAGAATTCTAAAAGCAATTTTTCATAATTTAAATTGTATTCAAGGATTGATCGTATTCTGCTCATTTTAGAAGTGTCTTCCCTTCACTTTTATGCAATTTTAATTGATGCAACCATATCATCACCGTAAAACTATTTTAACCCTTGAAAGTAGCCTAACTGCACAGCTTAAGGCCATTTAAGCATCATGTGCCTTTTCAATTCCATTTTTTTTAAATATCCAAAGTGAATTGCTCATCTCTCTTTTCTCACTGATCTTGCTAAAGATTTGCATGCAAACACTGCAAGCTAGCCTGTGAGACAGCCCTGGTTTCATTAGGCAAATTGCCCAGGGTTCATGAAAAAATTAGCTACAGCTGAACAGGAAAACATTGACTGTTGTTGATATAGCACACACAATATCTTTGGCAAGAATCCATGGCCTGGGGATAGAAGTGACCTAGCTATTATCTGATCTGCTACTTAGATGCAGCTGCAAGAATGTAACTCTTTATTATTGAAACAATTATTTCTGAACAGTGGGGGTCCAAGAAAGCAGGAATTAATTTAGTAATATATATTCATGGATTGTGAGGGACACAAGCAACTGCATTTGAGGATAAAGGTTGTGCCAGTAATTGCTGAATTGATTTTTTTAAAGCTCCACTGACACCCAAGCTACTATTAAATTTGCAAAGCAATGTTAGGACTCTATTTAAAAAAAAACCCGCCTCTGTTGGCTCTCAGCCTAATGATTAAATATTGTGCAAAGAGCAATGCTTACTTCCCAAGTGACCATTGTTCACAAAGAAGTTTTATAACGCAGTGTTCACAACAAGACTCTTCAATCCACTAAATTGATAATAAAGGTTACACACCGCCTTGCTCTGCTCAAACTGCATCTAAAATAACTAATTAAACCCCTATCATTCTAACAAGAAGTGCACATTCCAAGAATAAGGAGCACAATCTGATAATGCAATTAAACGTTCAACCCGGACAATTATTTTAACAGGGGGGGGAGGATGGTTTTAGCCCTTTTGAAATCCTGAAAAAGTGGGGTCCTTTGGGAGGGTTTTTCACAAAGCCAAAGCCATCAAAACTCTGTTAGCTCTACTTGAAATTCTGTTTTGATCAGCCTTTCCTTGATCAACTATGCTGCGGCCTCCACAGGACGCCAGACAGGGAAAAGCTGATAGAGAAGTGGAAGCAAGTTTATTTAACACAAGAAAGGAACTTGCGAGAGTCTTATAGAGGACAATCTGACCCCTGACTCTGTGCCTGGAAACTGGACGGCCAGGGCAGTGACTACCAAATATGGTCTTGCTTGTTTCTGCCAACCCCATTTCATCCGCAAGAGTTGAAGCTTCTGACAATGCCTCACGGGCAGAACATACATACAGTTGATTGCTTACATTCATCACAGACAGCAGACCGAATCAATCCACTCATGTGCAACAGAAATGGGAAGCTTTCTATTTTCAGTGGCTTGTTTTCTTGCTCCTGGACAATGAGAGTCTGTGTAAAACCCCAGCGTTCCCAAATATCGACGGTCTGCTTTAAAATTGCCATGTGGTTCTGGGTAGCGTGCAGAACAGTAGGAATAAAGATTTGTTGTCACAAAAAATAACAAGAAGCTTGCGGCATCTTAAACACAGGCAGATCTACTGTGGGGTATCCTTTTGTGTTGGGATATTCTTTCAATATTTTATGCATAATCATCTGTCAGCAGCTTTAATATTGGGGAAACTGGAGCATGTTTACAAAAAAAAGATTAGAATCTCAAATGAAGTTTATCTTCTGGAGATGTCACAGATTTCACTGTTTTCTTGGCAGCAATATGGAGGTAATTTTGCCATTTCCTTCTTCCACAATTTTTAACAGATCCTTAGTTTGATTTACAATTTGCTGTATTAAAGAACTAACCAGGTCCCACCTCATTTAGTTTTTTTGAGACTGCTCAGGTTCAGCTTGGTGCTGCTGGGCACAGAAAGTCCGAGCATTAATTTGAGATTAAAAATAGGCAATATCCACAAAATTACAAATGGAATATTTCATTTCTCAGGATGCTATTCCCTAACCTGGAGATGTCTGTCTGTTCAATAAAGGAATTCCATGGACTTTCATTATCAATCAGGACGTTAGAATTCTTCAAGTGAATTGTGCATAACATGTTCATGCTCCATGTAGAATATCTGAAGTAATCATTCAGAGTATCTTCCTACATGGAGAAAAGTGCTCTAAACAAGAACTATGGTTATGCCCTGCATTAAACACTGGAAGTTTTCCCAAAGGGGAAAAATGGGTAGATGGTAAATAGATTGATAGGTCTCACCTAGCAATTTCCTCAAAGCACAAGTGGAAAAAACAACAGTGAAAATGACTTAAGTTGAAATCCTTCAGGCAGGATAGGAGGAGTAATCTGGTGAGTTTGCTAGCAGTATCGGCCAGAAGTTTCCTACATCTGCATAAAGAGTTGCTTTAGGCTTTTTTTCATTTCAGCAACTTATTGGGGGTGGGGAGTTATTTTGTTGCTTTTATTGCAAATAATTGTTGTTGTTAGTTGCAAAGTCATGTCCGACCCATTGCAACCCCATGGACAACCTTCCTCCAGGCCTTCCTGTCCTCTACCATCTTCTGGAGTCCATTTAAACTTACACCTACTGCTTCAGTGACTCCATCCAGCCACCTCATTCTCTGTTGTCCCATTCTTCTCTTGCCCTCAATCTTTCCCAGCATTAGGCTCTTCTCCAGTGAGTCCTTCCTTCTCATTAATAATTAGGAATAATTAGGAATTTTAAAAAACCCTTTTGTTACTCCAGGGTTCTTCCAGACAACTGTTTCAACACGCTGTCTTCCAGCCAGAAGATAACAATTCTTTCATGTTGTCTTATATCTCTATTCAATATTTTAAGGAGTAAAATAAACAAGAGAGAAGACAATGGGCATTCTTGCTTTGTTCCTTTTTGTATTTCACTAGACTTTGGTAGATCTCCATTATGTATAGATCTCTACAACTATATACTTTCTGTGAATTATAATTGATCTTATCCATTTTATGAAGTTCTTTCTAAAGTTCATACCTTCAAAAACTTTGAACAAGAAAACCCAGTGCAAGGCCTTCTCTGCAACTAACAAAATCAATGCTAGTTTTCCGTTGTGTTGTTCCAAGTACTCCAAAATTTCGGATATTATTTTGTAACTGTCTTTTAAGTAAAAATACATATTGATCCTCACTGATCCAATAAATTCTTGTAAAACTATTTTCAACCTATCAGCCAAAATTGTTCTAAACTTGTAGGCATTTTTCAGTAATTATATTTATCTACATAGTTTCTTGTTAAAATAAAATCTTGTCCCTCTTTACCATTTATATTATTTCTATATTGGCTTCTTTCCAGCTCTCTGGCATCCTTCCTCCCTGTAAACTAGAATTCACTGCATTTTGTAAAGATCATAAAAGACATCTGCAAAGTATTTATAATAAGAATCTGGTAATCTGTCTAGTCCAATCGTCTTTCCAGTTTTAATACTTTTTAAAGCTTCGCAACCCTTCCCCCCCAGATCCATTCATAAATTGTTTTTGTTCCTCTGTGGTCTGAAGTAAATTTTGATTCTTAAAGTATTCATCTATTTTTTTCCAGAGAAATATCTTGTCCTTTATGCAAACTGGAATAATATTGATAAAATGATTTTTTGCACAGCCACATTATCCACTAATGCAGTATCTCTCTTTTGTGGTTTCAGTATCTGCAACTTGTGCAGATGTTAAGTCTTTTGCTAAACGTTTTTAAATCTTTGAAGCCCCCTCTCCTTCCCCCCCCATTTTTTTTAATTCAATAAGAATGCTGACCCACCAAGTGGATTACTCTTATCTTGCCACTCAGAAAATCTCTCTTTAGCTGTAAATTGATTACATCCAGAAATGGTTACCAAAGTGAGACTTTGGCAAATATTGTGTTCATATAGGGTGCATTATGACTGTGCTTAATTGAAATTCCTTGACTCCCAGCTGCTTGACTCATGAGTCAACCAAAAAACCTCAGTTCCTGAAGTCTCCTCACAAGGAACAGCTGTTTGGAGTGGGTGATGTCACAATCTCTCCTTGTCCAGAAAGACTACACTGGCCAGAATTCACCTTCTGGTTGTCAATCTCTGTCACAATGCTGTCTTCCATAAATCTTCACCGGGAAGCTCAGAACATGACAACGTATTATTGATGGCTCTTTTCCCTGCCCCAATTTCCTAAAGTCTCTTCGCTAAAATCTGTCTCCTTCAAGGTTGCTTTCAAAAGAATTGGCAAGATTTGCCCATTTGGACTGGTTATCTAGAATTTGGAGTTAAGCCAACCAAAGAATATTGAACTTCAACGGCATTTTATTTGTTAAGGTTTATACAAAGCTACATCATGCGTGGGTGTCTACAGTATGTGTTTAAATCCATCCATGGTTCACGATTACCTTAAGAAAAATATAATAAAAATTGGAATAAACTAAGAGGTCATCTGTATCTCATTATAAACATGAAGCTACTCAGGGAACTAATGAACTATGGAAGAGGGATGAGCTGCCAAAATTAGAAAAGAAGGAAAAAAAGTATTTTTGCCTAGCAAGAACCTCCAAATTGGGCAACAATAAGAACTATGTCTCTGAACAAAATCTATCTAGTATTTCAGTTTTAAGGAAAGGGAGAGAAAATGACTGACTAAGTCCTAGAATCCCAACTGAAGTCTAAGGTACAAAAGTAAAAAATATCATAAATGATTACCAGCTAACTTTCTGGATCATTTTCTGGCTATTCTAGTTAGTCCTCAACATACAACCACAACTGGGACTGGTATTTCCATCGTCAGTCAGTGTGGCCATAAGGCCAGTCACCACCTGACCAGACCTGAATTTACAACCCTTTTTACCATAGTTGTTAAGCAAGTCCACATGGTTGCTAAGCGAATCCAGCTTCCCCAATTAGCACTGCTTGTTGGAAACCAGCTAAGAAGGTTGCAGACCACAATCACATAACTGCACGATGCTGAACCCGGTATTTAAATGTCAGCCAGTTGCCAAGCGTTCAAATTGCATCCTGTAATTGCAGGGGTGGTGTTGACCGTCCTAACTTCAAGGAAAGATTGTAAATATTTTTGTTTTTATGAGGAGTAACTTTGAACTGTCATCCAACGAATGGCCCTGAGTCAAGGACTTTGTGCATGCAGTACTCCAAGAAATGATTTTCTAGGTCTAGGATAACAAATTGTTGCTCACTCTTTATATCAAAGCTGTGCCTGCTGATGCCAGGAATATTCTCTGGCAGCACGAGTGCCAAACGCATGTCTGGCCCTAGTCTAAGCTGGCTGATACGATTACTGGAAAGGGAAGCAAGGGATTATTATGATCCCCTGCTATTTTTCTGCAATGAGAGGAATCTCTACTCCCGGCAGTTTGGAAACATGAATGATAGTCTGCAGATGTGGACTAATGACAGCCTGCAAGGGATTAATCCATCATTTTCCATTTCTTAGAACATTAGACATACGACTAAATATTTTATCGTCTCTCACATTTCACGGAAATGTGTTCACACACGACAAATACATGACTCTAGGTGGCTATATCAATCGAAATAATAAATACATAAATGGGAAAAGGAACTTTCAGCCATGTCTGCAAAAGTGGGGACTAGAAAAAAGTCCTTTGTCAGAAATGTTTTATGGCACTCAGGGATGTTGCTAATAGACCGCACATTCTCATGAAATGTGGAAGGCAATAAAATCTTTAGCCTTATTTTTAATTCAATACATTATCGAGCTGGTATATATTTTTTCAGACATTTTGCATCTGTCGTTCACTATGTAAAAAGAGAAAAGGGCTAAAAGGTTCAAAGAAAATAAATAAATAAATAAATAAATAAATAAATAAATAAATAAATAATAGAAAATAAATAAAATAAATAAATAAAAAACTAATGAAAGCTTAATCGGTTTGGAAACTTTTGCACTGTTCCTTCTACTGGAGCAATTGTTAGTTAATCACCTGAGCAATCATTACAGCTTACTTGTTAAAGATATACCTGAAGTATACCTGGGAACTTGATTAAAGATATGTCAGCTTCCCCACAGTGGAAAGAGAAACCACACATTGACCAATGTTTCTACATGCCATACACAAGAATTGAACAGGAAACACAGAACTTCAGGAAGAAAAATAAAGCAAACACGTGCTTCCCTATGACCATACATAGTCCAATTGACATACTAAATATATATCCTTGTAAGAGTTTCCTTGCTAAAAAAAATAATTATAATCCCAAAGCAGAGATATAACTAACAACATTACAAAAACGTAAAATTCATTTTACAAGACAGCGAGACCAGCAGCAGCAGTGATGGCAGCTAAAACCAGTACTATCAGCTACCTAAATTCAACAGAAAGCCCGCATGAGCAGATGACTTCAACCTGGTGCTAGAAAATGCATTTGCATCAAGCTGTAATTGGTGCAGGGAGGTATTTGTGGAAGGATCCCTGAAAGAGAACTTCTTTTTGGATAATTGCAATAGAATTCTTGGCAAGCAGAACATCCTCAAAGGAGTGCCGCTAGATCACAATGGGCTGATTGGCAGGAAAACAGGTAGAACAAAATCAATCGGATTTTTTGATCCCCAGTCATGCATGTATCATTATCTGGGCTCAACAGTATTCTGGCAGCTTAAATGGATCCTTCAGAAACGTTTATATACCAAGTTTACAGGAGCTTGTTTACTTTGATAAGAGGAAGCCAATTGCACCGAGATGGCACTTAGTATTTAGGTGAGGAAATGCCAGCATCAAGCTCCCTTCATCCAGTGCGCTCCCACAGGGAGGGTCTTCTCAGGGTGCCACCAGTAAGAGATTGCCGGCGGACGACACCCAGGGATAGGGCCTTCTCAGTGGGTCCACCTGCCCTTTGGAACCAGCTGCCAGTGGAGCTGAGGACTGCCCCTGACCTCCGTTCATTCCGCCGGGGCCTGAAGACCTGGCTCTTCGAGCATTCTGGCCCAGGCTGAGAATTTTAATTTTAGTTTCAATTTTAATTTTAACTGGGGTTTTACTTATGCAGGGACGAATATAATTTTTTTAAAAATCTGTTTTTAACTTTTGTATCTTTGTTTTTAATCACCCTGTAAACCACCCTGAGTCCTTCGGGAAAGGGCGGTATATAAATGTAATAAAATAAATAAATAAATAAATAAATAAATAAATAAAATAAATTAAATGCCGCCTGATTTATCATTTTCAGATTGAACCGTGTATGGATTGTAGGATGATGGAGAGTTCCCTTCCCCCCCCCCCTTTGTGCTAGTATTTGTATCCATGCATTCCCTGGACAGAATCCAGAACCTGTAAATAAATTTGGTATTCAATTACATACCAGTCCTACCTTCCCCCACAGGTTTACCTTTCAGTCATTTCTGTTGGTGAAATTAGTTAGTATTGCGGTCCAGGAGATTTACATGGTACTCAAGTCACGATTTAAAAAGGAATCGGGAAAAAGGAAAATTATTTTTAGTTGAGCTAAAAATATTTATAAAATAACAACTGCAGGCTGTGCCTAAATTGCAGAGCATCACAAAATAAATGAACTCGCATGTGAAATAGTTCAGAGACTTCTACTCTACCTCACCAAGAACATATTTTAAGAGATTTGAGAAAACCAACTGAAATAATAACAGAGTATTACCCGAGCAACCCTGACCAATATTGTTTAAACAATATACATTTCATAAACTTCGTAAGTCTAAGTAATAAACTTTCATTCCACATCAACGTATGAAATGCTATGGCCTGAATATGTCAGGTAGCTCTTTACTTGAAAGGAAAAGTGTTATTTGACATTATTTCTACTACCCGCGAAATAAAATTAACCATGTGCTTTATTCCTGCTATTTCACCTCTGTCTTTCTGCAAGTCCAGGCAGGGCTGGAGAGGAAAAAAAAAAAAAGAAAATTTTGAAAATGCAGTCAATGTTCACATCACACACGCACTGTACACTGTAATTTGTGTAATTAATCTAAATGCTTAATTTATTTTGTAAATTGAATAATAAGCTAACTTACATGCTAGATTTGCACCAAAGACTATGCTAAACACGTGGTTGTCTGCCTTGTAACTCACAACGTTGTCTGCAGACAGAATTTGCTGGCCACCTGCATTGGCAACACGAGGAAAGGTTTGATTCAGGGGAAGACATTTGATAGTTTGCTATCTCCTGTCTTTTTTCCATTTCTCCTATTATTTCATCGCTTATATGTCTTGTCTTTTTGTCTGAAAAGCCTGAGGAAAAGGCGTGGGTTACATTTGCAATCATGCACAATTCCCTTCCATAGTCACCACGCATTGATTTTTAATTGTTGTAAGATACCATTGGGGAAAATAATGGCTCAAAAACTCCTGCAGTAACAAAATGTGATGAGCAAGAAAGAGAGACAAATATAGTATAACAGAGACAAACACTTCAAATGAAGAACAAACAGCGATCACCTCAGCAACACAATTTAGGGCTGTGTGAGTTTCATTGCTTTGACACATTTTAATGAGCCATGGGGGAATTCCTAAGACAAACATCTAACCCTGCAGAAAAGAACTGGAGTTTGTTACTTGTTTTATATATAATAAGCCTCAGGACTACGGTAGCTGACTGACTTATTTCCGCTGCTAGGGAACTTCCCAATGGATCAATTACACTTATATACCCCATTTTTTATTATTTCAAAGCGAATGACTCAGATCCCTGACACATGGTACACAAATAATGTATCTGAAGTTGAAAAATTGATATCATTTTCCACCTAGTTCTCATAACAGAGGTCAGGTAAATACATCAAAGAGAAAATGGAAGTGAATGAGATTCTGGCATCTTTTCACATCGGAAGGTGCAGGAACAAGTCTTTTAGAAATAGCTACAATCATATACATTTTCCAGACTTTTGGGTCTCATTCGGCTGCAGTCCTCCAATGTATTTTAGGCTGCACTTGAACATTATTGAGTTCTACTATTAAATGACAGATCAGACTAGTGAGGATGAAGCTGGGAGAGGGCAAAGAATTTGAAGAGAAGGACAGACTAGGAATCACAATTGAAGAGAAGGAGAGAAACCCCAAAGGTGCTTTTTTTTTCAAAAGGCAATTGGACTTTGTTCTTCCTTGAACATGTTTCACTTCTCATCCAGGAAGCTTCTGGAAGCGAAATGTCTTCAAGGAAAAACAAAGTCGGGTTGCCTTTTGAAAAAAGCCCTTTTGGAACAACCATGATCTGGATGACTGAGAATCTCCATAGGCAGAGAGAGAGAGAAAGACGAACCAATTTAGAGACGGAGCAAATCAAGAACAGTCACACTTGCTAACGGATATAATAAAACTTCCAATACGTTCGTTCAAATTAATTATATCAAGTCATAAGAAGTTCCAAAATGAAAAATTATATAGTACTGGAATTTTCCTCGACTGAGCACAGAGAAAGTAACACCTTAAATAGGCTGTGGCATTAATTACAAGAAGAGCAAATCACTAAGCATTTAAGATGTTGGCACTGACCTTTCTAGCCTTAAACACCTTACAAAACTGACTGCGCAGTCATTATGGTTTTAGGGTTTTTTATTGTGGATTTTAATCCGTATTTTAACTCTTTATAATCTGTCTGATTTGAAATTGTCTTAGCTGCCTTGAACAGAGAGGCAGGTATAAATCAAACCAATTTTTTTTTCTCTACATGAAATGATCTGCCAATCCACTCCATAGAAGGTTTAAGAACAGCCAATGTAATAGTACTGCAAAATACAGCATGTGGGGGACAGACCATACATTCCGATTGCTTTTAAATCTGCTATTAAATCTGTGAAATGTGTAACCTTTGGGATGGGCCATGCCTGGACTACAAGCATAATTTGCTTTTTATTAAACACAGGGTTCCCAGGAAGTGTGCCTCTGGCCCTTTCTTTTCATCCTGGCTCCAGTAGGGATCGCCCTTATGAAATAATTTAGCAACTGCTGCTCTTCATAGAGACTGGCCAGCAGGTTGGACAGTAGTAAGGCCAAAATTTAATTCAGACTGAAAAAGGTTTACATTATGAAAAAAGGGGAGCAAAGAGAAATGATGAATGAATGAATCATCCATTACCATAAACTTTCAGCGAAGCTGCACGTTAATAAACTAAATCCATTTTTCCGTTGGTTAGGTTAGATTTTTCCTTAGAAATGTAACTTCCCTTCATAGCCCTTCTGTACGAGGTTAAAAAAGGCATATACATACACCCATTATTTTATTTCTCCAACGCCTTGCTTTTCCACAGTTCACTTGTTGTGTGCCTTCTGCACAATTACACATCAAAATGCTCTCGGTGCGTCTTATCTTTGTTTCAGTGTCAAAACGTGATGCAAAGTTTCAGCCTAAGTTTCCCCCTGGTCTAGGTTTTCCCCTCTGCCCCCATGGAGCTGCAAGTCAAAAGCTGAACACATCATACAAAAGGCCTTTTTTTAATCTTCAGCCCCAACCATCGCCTAAGGAAGGGGGGGAAAGCAGGGGTTAAGCGTCATCAGTTTGAGTTGCTGTCCAAGTTGGGCCTATTGATTGGAGCTTTGTACCCCAGGGTTGCTAGGGGCGTAGTCTGTCCCTGTTGTTGCAACTAGAGGGAATAGTCTCTGTCTGGCTAGTAGTTATAGTTGCCACGTTTGCTATCCTTGTCACATTGTTCAGCTGCTGAATGAAGGATCCTAGGATACTAACTAATTTGCATGGGGCAACTTGTTCCTCTCCACCAACCATCTAAGCAAGACACAGAATAGCAGTGGCCAGCTACTGTTATGAGAACAAGACAACTGGGCAAGGGAGTGCCCAATTCAACATTCATAATTACCTCATGAAGTAACCAGAATTTGTAATCTGTTTTCTGGAATAGAAGTTATTCTTCAATGTGTCAAGTAAAGAGGACAGCTGAGCTCTTAATGTTAATCGTATAACTAATAAGATAATAAAAGAGATTTGAATTACACCAATTCACGGTGCAGCATAAAAAGCATTTTAATGCTTTGTGTGCTTCACTGTGAATTGGCATAATTCACATCTTAAGACGGTGAAAATCAAAGAAAGCATACAAAGCATTTAATGCTTTGTATGCTTTCTTTGTTTTTCACCATCTTAAGATATATTTCTAGTGCTTTTCACTAACACACACATACTCCAAAATCAAGTTGCTAAATTGGCACTACATAATGTACAGATAAGTGCAAAGAACTACCGTTCCAATCATTTTGACTACATCAAAACTTTTCACTGTAGCTACTGAAAGACATGTACTGCAAGAGAAATGCAAATTGTTGAGAGTAAGATTTTTCATTAATGAGAATGATGAAATTTGATAAAAACAGCCACAAAATGAAACTCTTGTACAGAAAATTATCCAACATTATACTGGTAGTAGAAAATGAGGGCAAGATTAATTTCAAAAGCAGACAAGTATTACTGCGTAAGCATCCAATTTCTTTGTTAGTAGAGTTTTCTGAAAGACTTCACATTAGAATCTTTTGAAGAAAGTTTTCCAGTACCCTCAGTCAACGGAAAAATGTATATTACCAGGTTCATTTTAATTTAGACAAAGCTAATTATGAATATTATGCAAATTTCTCAAAAATCTTTTACTAATAGCTGAATAATTTATTTGGCAGAAAGAGAGGAAACTGGGAGAAAAATGAATATGTTATGTTTAGATTAAAACCTTTCTTTGGGAATTATTTTATTACAGTGCTTATAATTATTTTAAACATAGCTAATTGAGTTCACTTCCCTAATTAAGAAAAATAAGTGATACTGCTACACATTTCAGCATTAATTTTAGCATGTGTGAATTTTGCACCTAATTTTATCTCCTTCCATAAAAGTCATTTGGAAGAGTTAATTAGAATTTAATTAGAACTGTCCAATTGAATTTACACCAAGTTTGTGTTAATTATTATTTTTTTTTACCACCCAAAACACTTTGAGAAGTATGCTTGTAAAGTAAAAGAAGAAATCCCCCCCAAAATAGGCGAGTGGAATATTTTCTATTGACAGTGGAGTCCATCCTATATCTTCATAATTTTAATCAGCTTGGATGGATGTGGCTTTAAAGAGGAATTGCAGAGGCAACCATTAGTATTAACTTATGCAATAGTGATGAATATCTGTAGCTCGGCTATAGGATGAGGATGAAGGTTCGTTCTCTGAGCTTGTGGATTGGTTTCCGAATGTTTTGTTACCAGGCTGGGTAACATCTTCAGCAGAGTTTAGGGGATGACGGTGTTATTCTGATTATAGGGGCTTCAGGTGTGGGGGCTGTCACGTGAGGGTCTGTGATGGGTCTTGTGATAGGCTAGGTGTGTCATCAATGAGTTTTGTGATGGGTTTTGTGATGGGGAGGTTACATCTGGTCAGGGTCATTGGGAGGTGAATTGCTGGTGGCAGGGCAGGGCTTGTGTAAGTTGGTTGAGGGTCATTGCTGTCTCTGGTTGGCTGTGTGGTTGATTTGGATTCTGAGGGGTTCGTAGGCTAGTTGTAGGTCAATGTGTCTGTCGATGGAACTGCTTGTGGAGTGCCAGGCTTCGATGACCTCACAAGCATGGCAGATGATAGCATGGCCGATGATTTTTATGTTGCCCCAATCAAACTGGTGCTGTTGGTGTCGTCGGTGTGGATAGTGATTTAAGGATTTGGGATCGTGGCCTTTGACTGCCAGCCAATGTTTGTGGATCCTGGTTTTCAATTTACACCATCAGAATAGAAATTTGATATACTCTATGAGTTCTGCATTGCAACATCGTGGTTTTTTCCCCAGAATGCTTATAAGGGAGGAGTTAAGGCCATTATCAGCAAGCCATTTCCACTTCTACCACCATTACCTCACTGTCAGAAAACAAAGTTCCCATAAGCTCATCTCAGCAGGGGGCAGCACTTGGCCAAACATATCCAGATCTGGAAGCAAAGCAAGCTTAAACCATCATCAGTGCTATGATGACATATCACCAGGGTATTCCAAGGCTGGAGGCAAAATTGAGGAAGTCAAAAAAACTATGCCAGAGAAGGGAATGGAAAATCACTTCTACTCTGTTGACCAGAAAACTGCATGGATGTGTAACAGCCAGAAATTTGGCTCAGCTCAAGGGAGGCTTTGCGTTACCTCCTCACAAAATGTCACTAAATCTGACTTCTTGCATAATTCTTGTTGTTTTTTTTCTCCCCCTTCACAGCTGCAGAAGATAGAATTGAAAACAGCTGCAAATATACACACACACACAAAGAAAGAGGGAGTACAGCCACAGACACACACAAAGGAAAAATTAGAATTAAAACCATATGGCCAGAAACAATAAACTAGACGAAACTATTTCTGAGACTTGAGCAGACTTTGGGGAAGGGAGAATAACTTTCAAAATATGATCTGAGCGCCAATCTAAAAATCTATTTTCTAATAAGTTATGTTTCCCATTTTAATATAAACAGTTGAGGGGATGTTCCAAGAAATACAATGGTCTTTCTGTTCGGTATAAATGGTTAGAATTGTGGTGTATTGTGTTCTCACCAAAACAATAAGGCTTCCTTCAGGCAAAACATGACTGAGTCAAGTACTCTTTCCCTGCAAGTAATGGGTGGAAAATCTCACTACTTCAGGGACAAGAGATTAGAGTGAACTCTGAAACAATTCTTTCCCCACAGGAAAATGACAATACTGTATTAAAGGGTTCAGCATTCGAAATTCCATTCACTGTCTTTTTTTTCTTTATAAATACACCACCACCCCATTTTGTAGAGGCTGGCCTTAGCAGAAAAATGAATATAAGAAAGAATTTGATTCAGCAAGAACAATGGAGGCACTGTGTGCTGGCAGGCCTTGGCTCCAAGGTCAGGAGTTTGCAGGTACTTACCCCCTAAGAACTGGATGCCTCCAGCCACCCTGCCCACCGTCCTGGAGATCAGCTCATATACACAGCATCCCATAAGTGCATTGAGGGCCACTAGAAGGAGGAGGCCACAGCCCAAACCGGTCACCACTGTGCAGATCTGCCATTCCACACTCGGAATGGCCTGGAAGGATGCGTAACGTCCACACTGCTCCACCATTATTGTAATCTGGCGGCTGTCATCTCGAACAGGATAGGAACATCTCCGGAAAGTGCCAAAAGAGACTGGTTTCTCCAGCTGAGAACCCAGCAGCCAATAAGGCATGAAGAAACCCACACAGGAGGCTCCAGCACAAAGAAAGGAAAGCAAGGCCCAGATCACTCCGGTACAAGTCAGGCTAGAGGCCATTTTCCCAGTCATGATGACCCAAAGGAACTTGGAACAAAATCCGCCACCTGATATACTAGTTTTGGAGATCTGTGGATATTTCCTCAGTCCCAGGAACCTTGGAGTCTAAGGAAATCTTCCATAAGCGCTGTCAAACTCACTTCTTTTATCCTTAAGATTCCTGGTATGGCAGAGATGGAAATTCTTCTTGTTACTTCTTCATCCCCAATGGAAGCTGTAATTGTAATGAGAAGCATTAAGGAAGGGAGCAAGATGAGGTAAATAATCATGAGTTCTTTCAACATGGGGAAGGCGGG
Organism: Vipera berus; assembly: GCF_964194415.1. Classification (NCBI taxonomy): domain Eukaryota; kingdom Metazoa; phylum Chordata; class Lepidosauria; order Squamata; family Viperidae; genus Vipera; species Vipera berus. The sequence goes on from NC_138202.1 coordinate 207,800,585, forward strand.
CAAGAAAAGCAGCAATGAAAATGAAGTTTCACTATGAAGCCAAGCTGGGAGGGGGGCAATGTAAGAAATACAGGATGGAAACTACAACCAGCAAGCATAGCTTGTTCCAATTCGATAACCCTCTAATGAAGATGATCAGAATGACAGGATGGATGAGTCTTGCCAGGAGTTAGGCTGGGGGAAGCTGCAGGAAGATGATCAGGTCCAGCTCTGGATACTGCTCTTGTGGCTTTCAGTGTCAAGTGGAAATGAACCCATGAATCACAAAGCCCCACTTTTTAGTTTGCTAAAGAACTGGTCAGCCCCCTCTCATTTCCCTACCACATCTAGTTGTCAGCTGGCAAACAAACAAAAAAAGCGCTCTCTTGTCCTTTTGACATGGAGAAGTGAGCAGTGGAAGCTTTATGGAGCCTGGAAATACCACCCAACAAGGCCTATGGCCACGTCACAGAAGTCAGCAGGGCAGCCCACGTCTACCTTGCCTTCCGACTGAGACAGCAGAGAACTACTAAAAAATCTGGGTGACTGTCGAGGGCAGCAAGTAGCTACTAAAAGCTCTCGCTGCTGCTCTTTAGTGGTCATCCATATTTCTGCAGCCCAGTTAGCCTTGCAATCTCAATCTTCAGTTGGCTGCAAACCAGTGCCCAATAACACAGTGCCAGTAACAATCCCTGGAATTTCTACGGAATCCTTAGAAGAGAAAAAAGCTGGAGGTAAGAGAAATAAGATAACCCCCCTACCAAGACATTTGCCTCCTGTTCTTTCTCCTTGAGGGGAGGAACAAATTGAGCTTCAAAAACCCAAATGGTCTTCCTGCCTTTAAAAGAGGCGGGTAAGAGGGGGAAGTTAACAGCTTTCGCAAATCAGGCTCTTCTGCCTCCGCTGTTTTTCTCCTCAGAGTTATGAACATCTGCCCAGGTCCCAACTAGGAGAACAAACACCAACCCAACCCGATCGCCTTTCAGAACGGAAGGAAAAAAGAATGGGCTTGACCGCATTTGGCAATAGGGAGGAGGAAAATCTGCGACTCCTTTCAAAAACAAAACCCAGCCTGCACCCCTGGGAAAGGAGGAGGCCCGGATCAGGCAGAGGAGCCTTCTTCCAGCATCCCCAGATTTTCCCCACTCACGTTAAAGCGAGGCGCACGCCGACCCTCCCCACTCGCCCGGGTGCCTGCTTCGCCCACTCCACGCGATCAAAGCAACTGTGACGGGCAGCGACTGGGAAGAAGAGGCGCAAGGGGGGGGGCGCTCTTTGCAAAGTCTCCCGCGCTGGCTGTCAATCCGGGAAAATGGGGTGGGCAGGGGGTACACACAAACAGAGACAGACACACACAGACACACTGTTGAGTCACGGCCTTTCTCCGGACGGCCGGGCGTCGACGCCGAAAAGGCGCTTGGCAGCCTGCCCCGCTGGACTTGCCGCTAAGTTTGGCTTCCTACCGCCGCCTCGAAAGGGGACGATCTGGCAGCGGGAAGAACCGGGGCTGGTGTCGGGAAGGCGCAGCAAAAGCGGGCGGGGGTCCGCCGCCCCCCCCACCACCCCCACCTTCCCCTGCTCTTAAGATCCGGGGCAGGCAAGGGGTTCTCTGGCGCCTTTTGCCCCAGACGGCTTCTCCGACCGCCTTGGGCTCCAACTGAACGGCGCTGGGCAGCGACAGCTTCCTTAAAGCGGACGAGGATCGCCTTCCGCCCCCGGCCACGCCGAGCCTCTACCGACCTGCCTGCGCCGATCCGGCCCGGGCACACATGGAAGCTGCAAAGCGCGGCCTTTCTGCAGCTGCTCGGCACGCGTCGGGGCGGCGGACGGCTTGGTCCGGAGCGCAGAACCAGCTGCGGCCGCCGCGCTCGGTTCTAGGAGGGAAGAGCCAAGCGGGGGTCCCAAAATCTCGGCGCAAGGAGCTCCGCCCCCTGCCACCTACGAGGAGGAGGAGGAGGGTGGGGGGGAAGCCTCGCGCGCAGCCTTGTAAGGCGAAGGAGGACAGACAACACCCGAAGAGAAGCGTTCGCGGCGAGGCGGAAAACGAAAGTGCATCTCTCCAGCATCCCGGCAGAAGGGGGGGGAGGAGGAGGAGGAGGAGGAGGACCGCGCAGGAGACTGAGGGTGGCGGGGAGGCGAAGTGGAGGGGCGTGTGGCCCACAGAGGTGTGTAAACAGCCCGGCCGACTTGCGATAGTCTCACTTTTGGAAGAGCCGGTAGTGTCACGTTGCCGTTACCACTCAGCGGGAGAAGTCTGAAGGAGCAAAGGGAATGGGGCGTGGCTCGGCGCCCAGATCCCTGAAAATATGGATCCATTTGTCTGGCAGAGAGGAGGGGCTCCCGGGAATCTCTTGGTCCTTCGGTTTCTTAAAAGGATAGGATGAGCAAATTAAGCCTTCCCTTTTATAGCTTCGGAAATGCATTTCATAAATTCAATCAATCCCATCAGAATACAGTTGGAAGGGACCGTGGAGGTCTTCTAGTCCATCCCCCCTGCTCAAGCAGGAGACCCTATATACCGTTTGGGATAGGTGGCTGTCGGGTCTTTTCTTAAAAACCTCCAGTGATGAAGCACCTACCACTTCTGAAGTTATAATTCAATCATAAATTAATGGAACTTCTGGAGCTATAATTTAATCATAGACTAATGGAGGGCAACCCATCTAAATAAACCTGACATTTGAATCAATTATTTTTAGACAATATAGGAGAATATTTGTAGCTCAGGGTTGAAATGAAAGGTCCTTGGTATTCTCTGAACTTGGTTGTTGTTTTTTTGCAGATGTTTCATTACCCAAACTCTGTAACATCATCAGTACTAGCAGTGACGATGTTACCTAGTTTGGTTAATGAAACATCTGTAAGAAAACAAGCAAGCTCTGAGAACACCGGCCCCTTATTTTTGGACAGCTAAAAATGATTGAATTTATGAGCATGGCTCTTCAATATGTTAATGTTAATACACTTATCATTTTCAACGTGTTGTTTTTCTTAAAAAGTCAATATAGAGAATTGCCTACTATTGTCTGTTACGTGTTTAAGGATTCCAGTAAAAATGGTTTTGATTTATTGTCTAGCCTACTTTTTCAATATTAAAATGTGCTGTATTTGGCATAAAAGTTGCACCGCTTTGAACAACTAAGTCTCATTAAGCACACATTAGATTCATGTATTTATTTGACTTACATGCATTGCAATCAAAAGAGACTTATGCTTTGCAATAATTCTGTAATAATATAGTAAAACACCAACTGTTTGCTGAGCTTAAGTATTTTAACTCAACAAATTTTGGATGTTGGAAAAAATGTTGCAGTGGTTATATATAGCTTATAACATTAACGTGATATATATATATATATATATATATATATATATATATATATATATATATATATATATATATATATATATATATATATATATATATATATATATATATATATGCCATTGTTACTTCAGGATATAAATTGTTAAGGTAAATATATCTGATTTAGAAGATTTTTTTCCAGAATCATAGTATATTTTCACAGAATCAAGTAATATTGATAGAAAATAAGATAGCCTTGGTTTTAATGTGTCAAATTTGCACCTCACATGCAATTTTTTAAGTTAATAGAAATTGGATGTGCATATCTATGACATAATTCTGTGTTAAAATGTAAAAACAGGTGCAGGCATTAAACTATCATCTTGAATGTCTGTGCCATCATGATTTCCAACATTTTCATAAGCACATCTTATTCTAGGCCAAGAGTTAAATGTGGCCTTTGATAGCCTGCTGAGGACTCCAATACTTTCTGAAAAGTAATTATAGTAAGGGCGGGGCTAAATTTGATTTATTTTATATAGGGATCATTAAAACCCTTCTTTTTTATGACCCTGTAATCCATTAATTCAGGCTAGTCAGGGTAACTGGATGAAGCTGAGCGTTTACTGGCCAGATGCCCTTCCTGATGCCACACAGAGTTTGCAGCAGATATTTTTTCTTTGAGCCCTAGGAAAGTAATATCTGCTGCTACCTACAGTAGATTTGAACTCTTAACCTATTCATTAAACCTATTTATTATTTTTATTATTATATAATTATTGTTCACATGATTATTAATCATATACACAATTTTTCCCTTCTATTGAATTAAAATTACAATTTGATAATAACTTTTGATGCTCTCTGAAGGCTGCCATCAAGGCTTTTAGGGACTGTATATAGTCCTGGGACCTCAAGTTGGTCAGTTCTTACTCTTCAGGTGATTAACTCCTTCCAATGATCTCTGAAAAAAGAATGCGATGGTAATGCCAATATTGGAAGTGCATAGAAAATGGCAAAATGTGATGCAGTATTTCCCAGGAACTCTTGAGAAATCAGGTTGAATGTGGATGCGTACATCTGAAGAATTATTCTACATTCCAAATATAAATCCCAATCCTATAATTAGACTGCGCAGGGAGGAAGGAAAGAGGCTAAATAGATGGCAGATGGAGCACTTGAAACAAAACCTTTTGAAGACTATACTTTACTAGCACATCAAGCATTATCTACCAGACAGCTGCACAGGCCCCAGTGAAATTTCATGTAGTTGGGGAAATTCAGAGTTGAGGGCTAGACCGTGGTTAGCCTCCTCTCTCACAATGCTAAAACAGTTGGTAGTTTTATTTTGCCTTGTGCCATAGCTGTCTCTGAGCTCAGACAGAATTTGGCAGGGGATCTTAATTCAATGAAGATAATGTTACTGTAAGCTCAGAAGACAGTTGTTGGGTAAAATTTCAGGGATCTGCTTCATCTAGTACAGGGGTGTCAAACTCAATTTCACTGAGGGCCGCATCAGCATTGCGGTTGCCCTGGGGGGGGGGGTGGGTATGGCCAGGGTGGGCGTGGCCTACTGGGTGGGCGTGGCTAGAGTGCGTATGGCCTACTGGGTGGGCATGGCCAGCTATACATCATTTGCATCAAGGGTGCCTATGGGGGCCTGGGCAGGACAGATCTGAGGGTCTCTGGCAGAAGGAGGGTCTCTGGACCAGGGCCAAGGCAGTGGGGGCCGTTCCCTCACTGTTTCCAGGATGGTTTCGCGGGCCACATGAAACCACTTCGCGGGCCGGATCCGGGCCTTGTGTTTGACATGACTGATCTAGTACCTTTTGAATATTGGTATCTAAATAAACTGAAGAAAGATATCTCTCAGGTTTTATTCTTTGAACCAATCTTTTGTATGGACTGATCCTCAACCTATTAATCACATCATACATCGTTACGTCCAAGCAACATTTCAGAACTTCAAGAGTCTTGCTTCAGCTAAAAAGAAAGATGCAGCTGGGTAGCATCAGCACAATGGTGAGTCCCATTTCCACAAGTCTAGACCAGGGTTTTTCAAATTGTCTTCTACAGAACCCTGGGATACTATACGAACTTGCTGGGGGTTCCATGAGAGACTAGAGATAAAAAATAGTTATCTCCAACACAATAAATTTCTGTCACTAGAACTATGCTTTTTGTTCAGGAATTCCAGGTTTGTTTTGTTGGGTTTGTTTTTTTTTTAAAAAAATTAGGGTTTCCATACTCTGAAGACATTAAAAAACATCTGCTCTAGACCACTTCCTCTTACCAATTCATGTCATGCTACTATGGTGGACACAGACAGCTATGAAACACCATTTATCAGAAGATGAACATGTGATGTAGTTTAGTAGCCTGCTAAATCCCTTGATATTCTCCATCAGAATACCTGTCCTTTTACTGTGCTTTCAGATTGTCCCAACACTTCATTTTTATTGCCTAAGGGTCATAAGGAGGTAGATAGTGAAAAAGGCTTGTCCTGTGATTTAAAAATGAAATTCATTCATCAACAGATTGGCTTTCATATGTACTAGACACCATCTAGAATGTTTTATAAAAGATTGACAAATGATTATTTGTATTGGTATTGCAAGAAATTTGAGGACACTTCAATCATATGTTAAGGCCATATTTTTTCTTACACCTTTTTTGGAGTAATGTTACAAATTGCATTGACAGAATTATTGAGAAAACTAGTTTTTAAAGATGCCTGCATTGTACTGATTTATCCACCAATTACTTAGAATTCAACATGTTCAGAACAAAGGAGGGTTTTCAAGTTTTAACAATAACAAAAAATATAATCCTTAGATGAGAAGATACTATAATTCCAGGTATGAAGGAATGGACTTCAGAGATGTATGATTTAGCAACGTTTGAGAAAATTATATATTTGGTTAATCAGGAAATGTCACATTATCTCTTCCTTTCGGGAACATTTTTGAATATTCATGGTCAATATTAAAAAAATAATGTTTCTTTTTTTTAAAGATCAGGTGAACTTGGGATATAGTTGTAACTATATTTTTTGTTTGAGTTTCAAATTTATTATTAAAGTTTTTCTTTTGTATATGGTAATTTTATTTTATGTATGTCTGAAAATGAACCATTAAAGTATTTGGGTTGAGAAAAAGCCTGTTAGCTATTGAGGAGAAAGTCCACAAGCACATCACTGTCATGTACAGTATTCTATCTTCTCCTGAGATGAAAACGGGACAATTGAAGCCCCAGGAAATCCTATGGATCATCAGTCCACTGCTAAGCACCAATCCTGCTGGGAGTGTTTTAGGGAGAGCACAGTCAAGTGGGCTTGTTCCATTGCAAACCAAGAAAAAAATGTTTCCCGGGTGTCCCACTGACCAAATGTTCCAGTAACTGTGAGAGGGATCTCGGAGTCCTAGTGGACAATCACTTAAATATGAGCCAGCAGTGTGTTGCAGCTGCCCAAAAAGCCAACAGAGTGCTAGGCTGCATTAACAGAGGGATAGAATCAAGATCACGTGAAGTGTTAATACCACTTTATAACACCTTGTTAAGGCCACACTTGCAATACTGCATCCATTTTTGGTCACCACGATGTAAAAAAGATGTTGAGACTCTAGAAAGAGTACAGAGAAGAGCAACAAAGATGATTAGGGGACTGGAGGCTAAAACATATAGGGAACGGTTGCTGAAATTGGGTATGTCTAGTTTAATGAAGAGAAGGGTGAGGGGTGACATGATAGCAGTGTTCCAATATCTCAGGGGCTGCCACAAAGAAGAGGGAGCCAAGCTATTCTCCAAAGCGCCTGAAAGCAGGACAAGAAGCAATGGATGGAAACTAGTCAAGGAGAGAAGCAACCTAGAACTAAGGAGAAACTTCCTGACAGTTAGAACAATTAACCAGTGGAACAACCTGCCTCCAGAAGTGGTGAATGCTCCAACACTGGAAGTTTTTAAGAAGAGACTGGACAGCCATTTGTCTGAAATGGTATAGGGTTTCCTGCCTGAGCAGGGGGTTGGACTAGATGACCTCCAAGGTCCCTTCCAACTACTACTACTACTACTACTACTTTTTCTTATTATTCTTATTATATTAGGGTTGGTACTATTGAATGCAGCTGAGAAGTCTCTCTGATCCCACAGTATGTATCTCTTTAGTTCCCAATTACTTTTCTGCCCATATTTTTTATTTATAAGATCTCTGTTGCATTATATCTCTGGCTCTTGTCAGGCAACTAGTTTTCTGCATGATAGAATTCACAATGTTGGACAATCAAATAAGTCATCTCCTACTGTAAACGTCAGAGTTTTAGATATCATCCTTAATACCCAAAAATATTAAAAATGTAAAAGGCATTTGCAGAATGACATTGTTGTTTCCTTGCTCTTTATCTCAGGTCAGTGCTTTATTAAATGATTGCCCGAAATTGACCCCTTGGGGTGACTGAACTCATGAGTTTAGTCAGCATCAGAGTTCACACAAATTCCTGAGGATTTATGTAAGACACTCCAAAAATTGTGAAAAGTGACTGAAGGATTAAATTAAGGTAGGCAATTTTTCTCCATTAATTCATATATTTACAATTTTGAGAGCATGTTGTGGACTCTTACAAAATGGTGGTGGCTATGATGGGCATTGCCCCCACCTATTATAAAGTCAAGGTATCTTTTCTAAACCCCAACAATGTATTCTAAATAATCTCAGTTTATCTCCCCACCCCACCCACATGGCATACTCACAAATAAAGCACTCTGCTCTAGTCAACTGCCCTTTAAAAGAAAACACCTTTCCAAAAATGCCTGGAGGTTATGCAAATAAGGAGGTTCTGGTAGGTGTTAATGGAGATCCTTGACCAAACGTGCCTGAGGCTAGAAGAGTATACTGAACAGATTTAATAAAATATGGCTAACAAACAACTCAGGATTTATATGATTTGAACTGTGCTTTTGACCCAAATCAGTTTGATGGCCGTAGGCAAAACCTTCCTTTCCCCAAGCAATATGGGAGCGCAGCATAGTTTTTAAAAAATACTTTGAAAATGTTATAGAAATATATACATTTTAGTATTATAATTTTCCACATTTCAAATGATCTATGCATTTCCAATTAACCAAAATAGCATTGCTTTTGTGCAAGAGACTGGGTTTTAGATTTCTAAAACCAGTGTTTATTTATTCCGTCTTCTGAGCAACTTTTGTCCCAGTTGTACAATTTGTATAATTGAACTTAGTTTTGCAATTATGGAGACTGTTTATCTTCATCAAATAATATAATCTTCTCACAAACATGGTTCGTAACCTACCATAGATAAGATAGATATAGCTCGTCTTTCTCCATCTCCCACAAAGTTTGTGGCATTGAGAAGTCATGTATCTTCTTTGAGTAAAAAGATCCTGAGAACTATACATAGAATGAAGGCTACTGCTAAGCTTGTAAGCCGCCCTGAGTCTTTGGAGAAGGGCGGGATATAAATGGAATTAAAATAAGTAAATAAAATAAAACTTGAAAAATTGTGGCTGGCCCAAAAAAGGCATTGCAAAAATATAGATCCCATTATAAGTCACTAAGTCGCTGCAGAATTAAGTCTTATGACAAATTATTGCTATAAAATTGCCAGAGCACAGCAGGTGGCAGCAGCTGGCCAATTTAAGCAGAAAAAAAAGCTAATAAAGGAGAATATTTGTAGCTCAGGGTTTACATAAGGGGTCCTTGGTGCTCTGTGAGCTTGCTTGTTTTCCTGCAGACGTTTCATTACCCAAACTAGGTAACAACCTCAGTGCACTGATACGATGTTACCCAGTCTGGGTAATGAAACGTCTGCAAAAAACGACAATCAAGTTCAGAGTACCAAGGACACCTCAGGAAAAAAAAAAGCTAAACACCATTTGGTCTACACATCTACACGGGAAACTACCAGGGAATTCCAGAACTTTACAGTGGGGAACGAAAAAGCATCCCAGAAAATTATGACAAACGGCAAGAAAATTACATGCTTGCGGCCACTGAATCACCGGGAATTGCGATCAACTCGGAATGTTGTCAACTAGAAGCCACATTTGTCAGTTGTGTCACACATTTCTGTCTTGAGAGTTAATTGTTTTATGCATGTCATCTAATTACCGAATTTTGAAGAAGACTGCGAGAAAATCACACAAAGGAGGAAAACCTGAGTCCAGTCTTACCAAAAATTAAAGCTAAATATCTCCTGGATGCAAGAACCCTATGAATGGAATAATTCATCATTGCGATTAAAGTTAGAAGCGTAAACTGCGCTTTAATTGTCGCAATCGCGAAAAAGCAAAGCCTCCCTCCGACTCCTATGAGGCGCCTCATCGGAATCTGCCGGTCTTGCAGAGACAAAAGGCTTTCAGATCCTAGGGAGGGTCTCGCGCTCGGGGAGAACGAAAACAGGCGGAACTACAGTTCTGAGGAAGAGGAGAGAAGGGAATCTGTGCGCCGCCGCACCTTGTCCGGGTCCCGGCGCTGCGTTTGCCACCGCGGCAGTTTCGGGACAGGGAAGAAAATGGCGGCAATATCCGAAGAACACCTGCCGCAGCGCCCATTTACGGTTGGGGCTGCTACTTCGGCTACTCCGACGACGGGGAGTTTATCTCAGGGGCCGTCCGGCGGGGCCGGGGCCAACCCGCTGTCACGCAAGCTCCGCAAAGTGCTAGAGACGCGGTTGGAGGCGGACAAAGTAAGTCAGGTTGATCCGTCGCCTCCCTCTTCTCCTTTTCCAAATTCCACTTTTCTGAAAAATAGCGTCTACTCGTGTCTGAGGCCGGCTCTGTCTCGTCTAGACTAGAGGACAGAAAACAGCACCCAACCGGCTATATTGAGCTTCTATCATCCCCAGCGACTTAGCTGCAGGGCATGATGGGTGCTGTAACTGAACACACTGCAAAGGGCAAGTTGGCTAAGGATTCCCTATGATTCATCCCGGATGAAGGTAGAAATGTAAGATTTTCACTCCGAAAACCATGATGGATCTCCCCTCAACCCTGTAATTTGACACCCTGAAATTGCTACCTAAATGCCCAGTATCCAGTTTCTGAAAGGACTAGATGTGAGAATTGAATCTCAGAGTGATTTTAAATTTGTGACTTTGTTCATGGCATAGCTGCAGTTTAAACACAGTATCATGTGATGGGAAAGTGAAATGTGCAGGTGAGGAACCTGCTGTTTTTAAAAAACATGTTCTGAAAGTGATATTTCCGTTGCATTATGTCTATGATGACATATTCACAGGATGTGTAGTTAAAATTTGATGTTGCATTTATCAAGTGCAGGACCACTGCAATGTATTAATAAGTCAAATGCAATATGCAGAATTAGTAGTCATATGATAATATATGAGATGGTCAGATTATTATTGTAAAGTAATCCTGAGGTTCTTGCTTATTGAAAATTTGGGCAGTCTGTCGTCGTCCCCCCCCCCCCTATTTACCTTCCCTAGAACATTTCCTTTCAGATTACATTGCGAAAGTTGTTACTAAAATGCTGAAATATGGATGTGTGCTTCCTGAGTTGTGTGAAGAAGGACTGAAGAAGCTAAATCTATATGTTATGTTTCTAGAAGGTTTGACATACTTTTTAAAAGTTTAGATCATCCTACAAATTAGAAATTTCCATCTCACTTCCTCAGGTAACTGCCACATCAGCTGTAGCCTGAAGAATGATAAAAAATAATAATCAATAAATGTTTTTTTTTGGTCTAGTAGTTAAGGTACCAGGCTAGAAACCTGGAGACTGAGTTGTAGTCCCACTTTAGCCATGAAAGTCATCTGGGTGATCTTGGACTGATCATTCTCTTTCAGCCCAAGTCACCTTTCAGAATTGTTATTGTGGGGAAAATAGGAGGAAGGAGGAGTATTATACCTGTAGTCCTTGACTTACAACAGTTCATTTAGTGACCATTCGAAGTTACAACAACACTGAAAAAAGTGACATGATCATTTTTCAACTTACAACCATTGCAATATCCCCACAGTCACATGATCAAAATTCAGACACTTGGCAACTAACTCATATTTATGGTCGTTGCAGTGTCCTGGGGTCATGTGATCACTTTTTGTGACGTTCTGACAAGCAAAGTCAATGGGGAAGCCAGATTCACTTAAGAACCATGTTCCTAGCTTAACACTGCAGTGATTCACTTAACTGTTGCAAGAAAAGTCATAAAATGGGCAAAACTCACTTAACAAACGTCTCATGTAGCAACAGAATTTTTGAGCTCAATTGTCACATGTTGAGGACTAGCTGTATATGTTTGCTGCCTTGAGTTCTTTATAAAGAAATAATAAAGGTAGACTATGAATTAAATAAATAAAATTGCCCACAAAACTCTAACCTATCCCTTGGGGTTAGATTTTATATTGTGAGGACACTGAAGCATTAGATGCATGGCATTTATAATGTAATGTTCTGGCAAAATTTGTTTGTGGGCTTTTATCACATTGGATATCACAGAATCACTGTTACATATTGCTCTCCAAAAATAATTGCAAATAGATGGATATGAATTAAGTCTCCACTCACAGCTCTTCTGTGTGATATGTGTACAGTATAACAAAAATGGACTATCTGTTTCATGGTGTTGTTTTGATAAATCCAAGGCACAAATCCTTAACAGATCCTAATGTTTTTATATATAAATTCTGTGGTGCTGTAAAGTTTACATTAATGGTTGTTATAAAATCCTCAACATAGTGTTTTGAGTAGCAAAGTTCGATCTCATCATGTGACGTATCATGACGTATTGCAACTTTTTCCCCCCTTTGCAGAGCCAGGGTGGGCATGGCCTGTGCGTGATGCATCCGGTCACCAGTTTGACACGCCTTATATATGGATTGGGGGGGAAGTTAACATAGACACTCATAGTTTATAACCACAGTTTGTGGCAACAGATTACAGTGAGAAAAGTTCCCTGGGTCTGCTATACAGCCAAAACCACACATTTAAACCAGGAATCTCATAATATGTACACCTAGGCTTTAAAATTCCATTCTTTGTTTACAGTTCTTATTAAACATATTATAGAATAGATTTTTTTTCTTAATATTGACCAAAAAAACCACCCTCAAATTTATTTCAACATCTGCTGATTAGTGCAAAAATATAAAGAAAAATCTTTATGTATTCTTAAATGTATACAGATACTTTACAAAAGAAACTCACCTCTCTACAAACAGGTGGCATTATCAGCCTTGAATTTGCTTCATAAATGGTGTACAAAAAGCTGTATTTTGTGAGGCATGGATTCTCACAATTGGTATGCACAGTCACAAAAATATTTCCAACTGCTGGTCTATTTCATGCTCACAGACTTATTGATGCTGCTGTGCTACCAGAATTAGGTGTGAAGCATGCACCCAGTATTTATAGCAACAGATAACAAATCTATTATTTAATCATAACTTACATGTGTGAGTACAAACTGCATTGTGAAATCACAGATCTTGTGATGTATATGATTACTTAGCAAGAGAAATCTATATGAGAGAGCAGGTTTTAAGTTACGAAACTGCCTTTGTATCAGATTTGTATCATAGTAACAGAATAACAGTTAAAAGGGACCTTGGAGGTCTTCTAGTCCAATCCCCTGCTCAGGCAGGAATCCCTATACCATTTCAGACAAATGGCTGTCCAATCCCTTCTTAAGAACCTCCAATGATGGAGCACCCACAACTCTGGAGGCAAGTTATTACACTGGTTAATTGTTCTAACTGTCAAGAAATGTCTCCTTAGTTCTAGATTGCTTCTCTTTCTTTGTTTAGTTTCCATCCATTACTTCTTGTCTTGCCCTCAGGACAATTCTGTGTGTATTCTTTGTGTGCTTCTAAGTGCTTCTTTTGAAGTAGAAAGGAATGGGTGCTGTTTTCTGCCACTTGAGCGGCACTAAAGCTTTTTCTACAGCAAAGTTTCCCCTGTATAATCCATGGAACCAGAAGGCCTGCAGATGTTGCCTCAGTTCTACCATAGATTTCTGTCATACCTGATTTTTTTTGTGTGTGTGACTGGTTAGGGCCATGTTTCAAATGGCCAAATATTGCTACCATAGCAAATATAATACCTACCTAATAACGTGCTCTGTTAATTAAGATGTGTTAACAAGCCAAACTATGCTACACTACACTATACTAAATAGTCTATGGTTAGAAGTGATTGAATATGGGATAAAGTGAATTTTATATTTATATTAAATATTTTGCATCATTTAACATGAACAAGTTTAGTGACTGAAAACCTAGAACTAGGTATTTCTTAGAATACTTTTTTATGCATGAATTGTCAACATTGTCTTTATTACATATTTTTGTAGGAAATGTTAGAAGCACTCAAGACTCTTTCAGACTTTTTCGTGGAAAACAGCTTGCGCACTAGAAGAAATCTGCGTGGGGATATTGAGCATCGTAGTTTAGCTATCAACGAAGAATTTGTCTACATTTTCAAACAAGTGAAAGAGGTATAGAAAAAATGGGGAAAAAATGAATCATTCTCAAGATAAACTCATCTGGTAGCTGCTGTGCTGCAGGTTGTTATACAATCTACTGTTTTTCTTATGCATAATTTAATGTTTTCTTTTAAGTTTTTTACTATGTTTAGAAAATACAGTTTAATGAAACCATGTGTACATTGTTTGACAAATTTATTCATATAATCAAAAGATATAAGATGAAATTACCGTATGTTTGAGCAGGAGCTCTTTTTTCTCTAATAGGACACCCATCTCTTTTTCTTCTCCCATAATTTCTCCCACTTGTTCTGGAGGTTCCCCAACTTTCTGGAGCAAGTTTCAAGGATTTTACATGGCAAGGGAAATTTTTCAATTCTGCTGATAGAAGTAATCTTGAATTTGTTGAGAGAAATAGTTAATCCAAAATACTAATGGCTCTTATTATTTATTGATTTAAACAAATGTATTAATTATATTTTTTTCTAAAACCTTGTTTTAAGGCACAAAAGGAAAATTTCTCTCAGTAACTAATCCCAGTATATGTTATATGAACAGAAAGTAGGGAGGATAAAGCAGCCAGGATCTTTGGTCTTACTATCTGGGAAATAAGAGGCTAATGGCTGCCACACATCTGGAATTATCAGATTGGGGAAATCTGACTTCAGATTAACTATGGCACTAGCACTTTTAGGTTGATAGCTCATAGCCCAATACTTACAACTCATATGCTGACATACAAAAATCCAAATAAAGACACCAGAAGAATAAATTATGGAGAGAGTTGTACTAATAATTCATATTCTAAAATGGAAGAAATGTGCCAGTGAAACAGAAAATTGCTAGTATGATCCCACACGTTTATGGATGGAGAGAATGAAAATGGTTAGAGAGAATAAAAAAGTAGACAGTAATTAAGGGACAAGCTGATAGAGTTCTGAAATCTAAAGAGCACCAGAAAAATATTTAGTATCATTCTTCTTTCATTGGACAGTTTTATTTTGTTCAGCTTCCATTAACATTATTACAATGTCCACAAAAACCTGCATTTCCAAAGATTTTTGAAGCCTGCAGTGTTCTTATTTCAGGCTGCAAAGTCTGTATAAAATAGAAAAAACATTTCTACAGTTATATAGGAAGGGACGCGGTGGCTCAGTGGGTTAGGACGCTGAGCTTGTCGATCGGAAGGTCGGCAGTTTGGCGGGTCGAATCCCGAGTGCCGCGTAACAGAGTGAGCGCCTGTTACTCGTCCCAGCTTCTGCCAACCTAGCAGTTCGAAAGCACGTAAAAATGCAAGTAGAAAAATAGGGACCACTACGGTGGGAAGGTAACAGCGTTCCGTGCGCCTTTGGCGTCTAGTCATGCCGGCCACATGACCACGGAGACGTCCTCGGACAAGCGCTGGCTCTTCGGCTTTGAAACGGAGATGAGCACCGGCCCCTAGAGTCGGAAACGACTAGCACGCATGTGCGGGGGAACCTTTACCTTTACCTTTACCTTACAGTTATATATTTGAATATCCAGGGGTTGTTGCCCCTACATGGGAATCCAAAAGTCATACTTCATGGGGAAAAATTAAGCAAACTGCTGATTGCTGATTATTGTTTCCTAGTAATGTACAGTAGAACTGTAGGAAATGTGCTGGTTGAAAAAACTGTCAAAATAATTTGAGGAGATGGGTTCAGGAAAAAGTATGTAAAGTCCAAATATAATATTGGCCCATCCCACTCATTCTGGCAGAAGGACCCCAACAGCCAAGGAATTTTGGCTGGAGGAATCCAGGAAAAGAGGCTTTTTTTTTTTTTGCAATGACCCCTGCCCTTTGGAACATCTTGCCACTTGAGGTGAGATCTGGCCCTACCTTTCTGGCCTTCAGGAAGAGCCTTAAAACCTGGCTATGCCGGATGGCATGAGGCTTTGATGGAGAAGCTGTAGGCGGTCGGTGCAGTGACAAAGAAGGCCTCGTTGCTGCTCTATTCAAAACCCATGGTCTTTTAGTCCGTTTTTAATCTTTTGTTATTTTAATCTGTTTTTACACTCATAATTTTTTATATCTTTGTATTTTATTATATTACAAGCTGCCTAGTGTCACCTCAAATGGGTGAAATGGGCGGCATATAAATTTAATAAATATTTTAGGCCACCTGTTATAATGTCTATTTCCATGCAATTTCAGGAGCTTGAAAACATAAGTGAAGATGTGCAGTTAATGAGCAATTGCTGCCAGGAAATGACTAATCACTTGAAGGTATTGTGCATGTGATGGGGAAAGTGCACATTTTTCCCTCTGGAAATGTTACTTATAAGCAGTACGACATTACACAGCATTTTTTATGGCACTGTAAAGATTGTTCATGAATAGAGGTGCTAAAAGATTTGCATGAAAAGAAATATTGATGATTTTTTTGAAGCAGATCTATAATGTATCTGGGTCTGTCCCAGAGTAGTCCTTTCTTTAGCCTGGCAATATTGAATTTGTTTCCAGTTCAAATGTTAAGAAAGCAATATACGTGCAATAATTGTTTTTAAAAAATGTTCAGCCTGTGTCCCTGTCAGTGAGAAGAAACAGGAAATTTTAAACTCTTTAAAATGCTCTTCTATTCATTCTTACCATATTTAAGTACCATATAGTATATTTAAGAGTAAAACTATGTCCTTAATGACAACTCATTTTAATTATCCATATATGTCTTCCAGGCAACTAAGGAGCAAACTCAGGATTTAATTGTCAAAACAACAAAGCTTCAAGCAGAGAGGTAAACGTTTTCCTCTTAAGATAAATGAAAAATTTTTTGTGGATTCAATCATTCACTTTTATTCTGAATAATAATCTTAGAGCTACTTTACTTTGCTTTATTAGGTGCAGCTTTCTCTGTTCCTAGAGAAATAATTTCCACTGTATGCTATGGTAAGAAATTAGTGCATCCTGAAAATCTACTAGTTCTGTTTTTATATCTGAATTTAGGTAATAGGTTTAAAAATGGATGTCATATGAGAAGGAAATAAAATGAACAGATTGATTTCAAAATTTCATTTACTAACTGCATTTCAAAATTTTACAGAAGATGAACCTGTGTGACAGAATAGAGAAAAATCAATAAAATACAAAGACGTTAAATTCTAAAATCTAAAACTGGCATTAAAGCAGTTCTGGAATAAACCCAAAATATAAGCCAGCAATTATGCAATTATATAAAATATTATTTATAGCAGTGTTGTTGTATATAGAAAGAATAAAAATAATTTAATATTCAATGAAAAGGCCACAATGCAAGTTTCAAGTAGGCTTTTCTGGGGGGGGAAATTCTATTCTGCTATAGAGCATATATAAATTGTGTTTTACTGGATTTTTTTATCTGAAAATAATGTACAAAGTATGTTCTGATACAGAGTCCTCCATTTATTGGGCCTGACCCTTCCAGTAACTTGGCTTTTGCACTTTTAAGTACAAATACATAAGTGCTTGTCATGAGTGGTTCAAAATTTTGTGATTTCTTTTTTATGAAACCAGTAATTAGATATAAACTTGAGGCCGGTTGAACAATCACAAAGTGCCCAGTATTTCCAGACATTTAGTTTATTGATCAGCTGCTTTCTCCTGTTCGTTCATGGATTCCTTCCCTGTTGTTCATGTGTGCTGTTTTAAGAGAGACGTATGTATATTCTGAATTGCTGTATAGCGTTTTTAACAGGATAAAATGTCTGTATTCTGGATGTCTTATGTCTCTTTTAACAAATGATAACATTAAAAGTTTTTTGAATTGATTTCATGCTAAAAAAACACTTTTGAAAACTGAAGCCATCATTTGACATCAGATTCCGATGGTTTGAACTCCACTTCTGAACCCTCGGAAGAGTTGTCTTCCGAGCACAGAGGAGAGGTGACAAGCTCTCATGGGGTGCAGAAATGGAGTTCAGTTCCGGATGAATTGAATTCCTGTCTCTGCACCCCTTGGGAGAGATTCCCTTCTGTGCGCAAAGGAGAGACGACGTCCTTCTGCAGATTGCAGAACTCAAGCTCACATTCCGATGAGTTCTGTTTCTGTACCCCACTGAAGGAGAGTTCCCTCCCGTAAGCAATAAAGGCAGCAGGATAGATAGAGCTGCAAAAGTAAGCAGCGTAGCGTGCCTTGGGGCGGGGGAGGCCCGTTGAGGCCTGGCACAGGTCACATAAAAGTATCTCTTCCCCCAGAAGGTAAAAATCAGAAGCCGGGCCTCCCCTCCCCCCCTCCCCCCCCTCCCCAAGGCAGTGCATGCTTCTTATTTGGGACTTAGCTTAACAATCTAAGGCTCATTTAACAACTGCGGATGGGACCGCTGGATTTGAAGTCCTTGAGTGAGCAGCCACACAGGCAGTTAAGGGAGATGACACAGACCACTTGTGTCATCTCGCTTAACCACCACTTGGCTGAACAACCAAAATTCTGGGTTCAGTTTTGGTTTCAAGTCAAAGACTACCTGTATAACCTCCTACTTACTCTCCCTTATGTTCATCTCCTTTTTCTTCCTCTGTTCCGAAGAGGAAAGTGCCCTGCTTAAGACTTTCCTGCTTGAATGGCTGCCATCTCCTAAGCCAGGGGTCAGCAACAATCAAAGAGCAACTTGGACCCATTTCCCAGAGGAAAAAAACACTGGGAGCCGCAAAACTCTTGCACGCACGTGAGGGGGAGAGCTTAATTGAAGAGTTTAATTAAAAGGAAATAGAGGCTGCTGTGCATGAGTTCTCTCTCTCTCTCCCCCTCCCTCTCTCTCCCTCCCTCTCTCTCCCCCCCCCCATCCCTCTCTCTGATCTTCTGCTCACCTGGCAAGCTAGCTTCACGCTGTTCTCGGACAAGCTGACACACATTCTTATTGGGCTGACTCTCCTGAGCTGCTGCTGCTTTCTGCTGCTTCCTGCTTCCTGTGGAGACGCAGCAAAGGTAGGAGCCCCACCCAATAAGCTTGTCAGCTTCTCCGAGAACAGCAGAGCAGCATGAGGCCACTCTCTTTTTTACACACACACACACACACACACAGAGAGAGAGAGAGAGAGAGAGAGAGAGAGAGAGAGAGAAAGAGAGAGAGAAGGGAAGCGCAAGTGCCTCTCTGTCTCTCTCTGCAAATGGCAGAGGAGGACTAGGAGCCACAGGAGGAGGCTGAAAGAGCCGCATGGGCCTCCAGAGCCGTGGGTTGCCGACCTGTGTCCTAAGCCTATGCGAAATAAATTATAATGGTCATGAACTAAATCATTTTTTTTATTGCAGCCAAAGGTTAGAATTAAAAGCACAGATAGCAGATGCTTTCATAGCAGAATTCCAACTTTCTCCAGAGGAGATGAACGTCCTTCGAAGCGCCAGAGATGGGCCAGTTACTGAAGTAAGCACTCTAAAATACATACGGTAACCTTCTTTAGTATATTGAATAAAAAGACTTCCTTTTCTGATCACCATTTTCTCTTGGGATAATATGAATAATCGTGCTACTTGCAGTAAAACTTTCCATAGCAGACATATAAGGGCAGATTTAAAAAAAAACACAAACCTATCCTTTTGGACCATAAAAAAGGCTGAGCGCCAAAGAATTGAGGCCTTTGAACTGTGGTGCTGGAGAAGACTCCTGCGAGTCCCTTGGACTGCAAGGTGATCAAACCGGTCAGTCCTAGAGGAGATCAACCCTGACTGCTCTTTAGAAGGCCAGATCCTGAAGCTGAAACTCAAATACTTTGGCCACCTAATGAGAAGGAAGGACTCACTGGAGAAGAGCCTAATGCTGGGAAAGGATGAGGGCAATAGAAGAAGGGGACGACAGAGAATGAGGTGGCTGGATGGAGTCACTGAAGCAGTAGGCGTGAGCTTAAATGGACTCCAGAAGATGGTAGAGGACAGGAAGGCCTGGAGGAACGTTGTCCATAGGGTCGCAGTGGGTCGGACACGACTTCACAGCTAACAACAACAACAATCCTTTGCAAAGATTCTAGCTAGAAGAGCCTGCATAAAAGAATATTCTGTAATCCAGAGATAGGAGTTAGGAGACAAAGAAATGTTCATAACATGAGAACTGATTATAATCATTTGTGAACAGAAGGGCCATCACTGATATTCACAATGTCCAGTGTGGAAGTGGTGAAAATAGCTTGATACTATATAATACTGTTTAGTTGTATACTTGGAAATCATTGTTTAGATTGTAATTGCCTACTGTGTAATTGCCCACCTGGGTGACACTGTTCCATGTGTCTTCTCTTTCCTGCTGCTAGTTCATTGTATCTAATAAAATAATCAGCTTCAAACAGAGGCTGTTATGGAAATTGCTTTCCCTAGTAAACAGCGATAAAATGCTATGGGATGCTTAGCCTTTAGTCACAGTAGCAAATAGTGTGGCACAAAACAAGTATGCTGTACAACAATCTTTATTTTAAACTACAAAACTCTGGCTCAGTACAGCCTATTTGGAATACAACACTGAATACGTTTGGAATGGGTGAAGTCAGTTTACTTTGGTTTCTAAATTGTATGTTTTTGAATGATAGTTCTGAATTCACAGTCATCCAATATATAATGAGATGGTGTCTTCGTTATGGTCCCTCATGTTTGAAGAGTCTGTTTCCAAAGGGAGCAAAATCAATGAAGACCTAATGGCATTTGTCACTCATGAGCAGATTACACTTACAGAATTTGTATAGACAATTATAATGAAATATGGGATTTTTTTTTAAAAAATAATCATATAAATATATTAGAAATATTTACATACTTGAATATTTGCATTAGACAAATACGGAAAGAATTGTAACTATTATTATACTGACATACCAGTGTAACAATTTTTCTTATATTTCTTTTACTTTTTTGTTAAGGTTTTATTGTTCTTTACTTTCTTCCCTTAGACAATATACAGGTGAAACTCGAAAAATTAGAATATCGTGCAAAAGTTCATTTATTTCAGTAATGCAACTTAAAAGGGGAAACTAATATATAAGATAGACTCATGACATGCAAAGCAAGATAGTTCAAGCCGTGATTTGTCATAATTGTGATGATTATGTCTTACAGCTCATGAAAACCCCAAATCCACAATCTCAGAATATTGTGAAAAGATGCAATATTCTAGGCTCAAAGTTTCCCACTCTAATCAGCTAATTAAGCCATAACAGCTGCAAAGGGTTCCTGAGCCTTTAAATGGTCTCTGTCTGGTTCAGTAGGAATCACAATCATGGGGAAGACTGCTGACCTGACAGTTGTGCAGAAAACCATCATTGACACCCTCCATAAGGTAATTGCAAAAGAGGTTGGATGTTCCCAAAGTGCTGTATGAAAGCACATTAATAGAAAGTTATGTGGAAGGGAAAAGTGTGGAAGAAAAAGGTGCACAAGCAGCAGGGATGACCGCAGCCTGGAGAGGATTGTCAGGAAAAGGCCATTCAAAAGTGTTGGGGACTTTCACAAGGAGTGGACTGAGGCTGGAGTCAGTGCATCAAGAGCCACCACACACAGACGGATCCTGGACATGGGCTTCAAATGTCGTATTCCTCTTGTCAAGCCGCTCCCGAACAACAAACAACGTCAGAAGCGTCTTACCTGGGTTAAAGAAAAACAGACCTGGTCTGTTGCTCAGTGGTCTCTCATCCTCTTTTCTGATGAGAGCAACTTTTGCATCTCATTTGGAAACCAAGGACCCAGAGTCTGGAGGAAGAACGGAGAGGCACACACTGCAAGATGCTTGAAGTCCAGTGTGAAGTTTCCACAGTCTGTGTTGATTTGGGGAGCCATGTCATCTGTTGGTGTTGGTCCACTGTGCTTCATTAAGTCCAGGGTCAACGCAGCCGTCTACCAGGAGATTTTGGAGCACTTCATGCTTCCTTCTGCAGACGAGCTTTATGGGGATGCTGACTTCATTTTCCAGCAGGACTTGGCACCTGCCCACACTGCCAAAAGCACCAAAACCTGGTTCAATGACCGTGGGATTACTGTGCTTGATTGGCCAGCATATTCACCTGACCTGAACCCCATAGAGAATCTGGGGCATTGCCAAGACAAAGATGAGAGACATGAGACTGAACAATGCAGAAGAGATGAAGGCTGCTATTGAAGCATCCTGGTCTTCCATAATACCTCAGCAGTGCCACAGGCTGATAGCTTCCATGCCACATTGAGGCAGTAATTGCTGCAAAAGGGGCCCAAACCAAGTACTGAGTACATATGCATGCTTATACTCTTCAGAGGTCCGATATTGTTCTATGTACACTCCTTATTGATTGCATGTAATATTCTAATTTTCTGAGATTGTGGATTTGGGGTTTTCATGAGCTGTACGCCATAATCATCACAATTATGACAAATCAAGGCTTGAACTATCTTGCTTTGCATGTAATGAGTCTATCTCATATATTAGTTCCCCCTTTTAAGTTGCATTACTGAAATAAATGAACTTTTACACGATATTCTAATTTTTTGAGTTTCACCTGTATATATTGCCATCACTATTTGAAAAAAGGGAGCAAAACCAATATATTTTTATCACCATCTAAAGTAACATACCGTACATTAAACACAGTTAAGATCCTCTGTGTATGAAGCTGCTTCTCTCTATGCTATAAACGTACAATATGTTTCAAGTTTAAATCCATTTTAATTTATAATACCCTATTTTGAGTTTTAAATGTCATACTGCAGGCATGAAACAGCAGTCCCCAAATGTCCAGCCTGCTGGAGATGAATTCTGAAAGTTATAGTTCCAATATAAGTACCAGGTGTGCTGTGGTATGATTATTTGAATGTACAATAGCTATGTAAACAAAGTTAGTTTGAATTAAATTATCACAGCTTTTAATTTTGTTGGGGGACAATATGTTGACATATTGACATATCCTTTTTTTAATTAAAGGATTTTTTTAAAGTATTGAGGCGAATAAAGCAAATTCACAATGATGTCAAGATTCTTCTGCGCACCAGTCAACAAAGATCAGGGTAAGTTTGCACTGTCTAAAACAACTGGAACCATCAACTGAGTAAAACCTCATAAATTGAGTTGTTAACATATTGAGGTTTACATTGGAAAATAAAAACGTGAAGACAAATGTAAACTCATACGGGCTTAGATATTTTTGCTTCTTTAATTCACTTTTTGGTAAAGACTTTAAACATGTTAAACCTGCAGTTTGGAGATTATGGAACAGATGGCACTCCTCCAGGAGACTTCTTACGAACAGCTGTATCGTTGGGCACAAGGTATCATTATTATTATTATTATTATTATTATTATTATTATTATTATTATTATTATTATTTATTAATTATTATTATTTTCATTTAAATATTCTTTCTTGTAGATCAGCGGCTTCCAACCTTTTCTTTATCCCTCTTCCCCTAAAATGCTTCTGATATATTCTCGCACCCCTTACAAAAGTTTGAAATAACTGCAACGAATTATGCATATACGTTATAATTTTGAAAACCCAGGTTTTTGCACCCCCTGGAATATTACCTCACTCCCCCTGTTGCAGATGGAGATAGGTGGCTTTTAGAAGTCTGTATAGCATGAGTAAAGGTAGCTCCTGCTTCTGCTCTATGCTCAATTACAGCAATCTCAACAGTATATTTTCTTCAAAGTGGATAAGATTGCTTGTTAAGGCAGTTTCTGGCAAATCAGTTCATACTTGCTCCAGGTATATCCTGAATCTGAAATCTATTTAGGAATCTCGGAAGCTACTTTTCTGTACTTAGTAATCTACCTAGGTTTCATAGTTAATCAAAGTTTAGAAGCACATATTGTGGAATTTAAAAAGATAGCAATAGTGTTTAAACAGATACTGCTTCATAGCGCTTTATAGCACTCTCCGGGCAGTTTACAATGTCAACATATTGTCCCCCAACAATCTGGGTCCTCATTTTACCGACTTTGGAAGGATGGAAGACTGAGTCAACCTTGAGCCGGACAGGATTGAACTCCTGGCAGTTGGCAGAGTTAGCCTGCAATACTGCATTCTAATCACTGTACCACCAGGGCTTATTTAAAGAAGATAATATTTTGATACTCAGGGATGATTTTCTTGTTTTTAAATAACAGTAGAATTTAAAGCCGCTTTATTAGTCATGTGGTTCTTACTTTTCTGCTTTGTCAGTCATATAGTTCTCTCACCCTAAAATTGGTGGATTTTATATTGATGGTTTGTTACTATTGCTTTTCCGCTTGAAGTCAATTTGCACATGTTCTTCCCCTCTGTCTTCTAGACATGGAGCAACCACTGCCATTGTCTTTCCCTAAAAGTCTGATTTTGTTGCCTGTTTCTAGACAGAAAATTTCTGCATCCCCGCCTTGCTTGTTTTATATAGCCATGGTGTTTTCCACAGCTACTTTGTGGCTGTCGCTGTATTTCCCATAATAAGTACGTACGTGAAGGGTAGACAACTACTCCTAAATATACAGAGGGCTTCTGCCAGAGTGGCAAAGTACAGTTGTATCTAACCAGACTTCACCAGGGCAGCTGAATTCAGACGTTGGCTTCTAAGAAAGGGCACTATAAAAATGCAGTCTTTTCTCTAGGGTTCAATGTCATTGATGAAATGAGGAGAGACATGTTGTCAAATCCTTAGCAATACTGACATAAGACTTGGCTTGTTTACAGGTGAATGCAGGGCTTTAACACAAGAAACCTGTGATGTTTCTCCAGTTCTAGCTCAGGCAATGGAAGCTTTGCAAGACAGGCCTGTTCTGTACAAGTAAGTTTCTGCTATAGTTACGCACACAGCATGAATACGTGGAGAAAATTAATACGAATATGGTGGGGTGTATGTGTTCGTTATAAAGTTGGTCTCAATTCTAAGTGACCATTTAGATAGAATTCCTCCAGAATAAGATACCAGGGCTACCCATCAAGAGTGAAAACCTGGTAGCTACGTGCCTTATTGTTTTCATCTTGTCATTAGAGTAAAGGAGAGGAGATGAGGCTTCGAATGGGTTAGTGAGAGAAAGGAAACCTCTCCAGTTCTGCAGAGGTTGAAACACAGATGTATGGAAACTTTTTGAGGACATTCTAACTGCTGGGAAGAAGATAACAGAAGGTTCTCAAAACAACGAGAAGGTGTTTGCATGAGCTACATGGACATTTGGGAGGTTCGGCTGGGAATGTCATTGGTACATGCTTTGGTTAGATATCCTGGGATTTTAGAGTTAAGTTTAGAGTGAGAAAACGCATGAATTTGCCATAGAGCACTGGTAAATGATTTGAAAGTGGCTCAGGCAAGTCACCATAGTCAGTGGGAAAGCCAGCAGGAAATTGGCAAGTAGGGTAAGTGGCTGCTGCTAGATAGGGAAGGGAACGACAGGGTGTGAGAGAGGTGGGGATCGGGAAGGATATGTGAGGTTGTGCAGGAGGTGCAGGTTGGAAATGCACATGAGGGTGTTGGGGTGTGCAAGAAGTTTGGTCAGGATGGGTGCACAAGGGTGCACAAGAGGCATGGGTTGGGAAGGGTGCAGACTGGGAAGAATGCATGGGTGTGCAAACAAGGTATGAGAGAAGTGTAGTGAGAATCGGAGAGGACTTATTCCAAGTGACTTGCAACTTTCCCTGCCCCACTGACTATCAGGAAAAGTTGCAAGAGGAGCTCGATGTGATTGCAGGGTGCTGCAACCAGTTGCAACTGTGATCCTGTTGCCAAGTGGCCAGATTGCAATCCCTTGACTGTGGGCATGCTGAGGCAGCCAGAAATCCGTAGACTGGTTGTAACCTTTGTTTGTTCAGTTCTCACTCAGAGGCTGAGTGAGTGAGTGAGTGACTGGTCATAGATCAAAAAATACCTTTTCTGTTAAAGTCTTGAGGAAAGACTTGAGTTTGTGGGTATTTTGTAAAATGTTTGATATTAGTAGGCATAACTTCAGAAATTTCCTCAAACTTTTGAATGCCTTGAATCTGTCTGTGTCTGAAAAGGGTATATGATCTTTTGGCACAGGTTAGCTTTTTTAAAAAGTAATTTTGATTGAATTTTTTTAAACAAAAATAAAAGATAATAAAAAATAAATTAAAAGAAAAAAGATAGAGAATAGAAAAATAGAAAATACATAAAATTTAAAAAATCAAAAGATATTTAAATAAGTGATTTCTAAGCTTTAGAGCTGTTATAAACAAACAAAAATCCTCCCCTTGGAAATTACATTGCATACTATAGATCGCTTCTTCCCATCTCCAGCCCTTTTCTACGGCAAATCCAAGTCATTAACTCAGTTGTTAATCCGTTTTCAGCAGAAAGTCCATAAATGGTTTCCAATATTTTATAAAAAATACTTAACCTGGTCATACAAGTTAATTTTGAATTCATTTTTCTTAGGCAGTATTCTGATATTATCAATCCTTAACCTGATACTAAGAGGTCATAGGACCTGATCTCTATCTCTAGAAGAAGGTAGTGATAGAGATCAGGTCCTATGATCTCTTAATATCAAATTAAGGATTGATAATATCAGAATGTTCTTTAGACCACAATAATGCTCTCTTTACAGTTTTCACCAAGTTGATCTCTATGAACCCCTGGTCTCAAACAAG
This sequence comes from Vipera berus, assembly GCF_964194415.1. Taxonomy (NCBI): domain Eukaryota; kingdom Metazoa; phylum Chordata; class Lepidosauria; order Squamata; family Viperidae; genus Vipera; species Vipera berus. The sequence continues at coordinate 207,826,848 of NC_138202.1, forward strand.
ATTCTGTATTTCCTAAATCAGTAATAGTCCATTGCCTATTTTTCATCTCTTGACTTGATATTTGTATTCTCTTGCCATTATTGCTGCTTTATTTTCCAAAATTTCCACCTTGAATTTAATTTGTTTCACCTCTCTACTCAGTTGTCCTGCAGATTCTTCAGAATTATTTTTCATTTCTTCCTTCAGATCTCTTTTAAATGATACATTCACATAAGCAGTTATTGATACTATTATTGTACTCTGCTACTCCACAGATACTTTAAAAAAAGACAATTGTCTTCCAAATGTGTTTAAGAAAATTGTGGAGGGTGCAAAGCCATGTTTTTATGTAGGCTGATCTGTGGCTGTCTATCCCACAATGCCTCCTGGCAATCAAACTCATGGGATGCCTGTGGGCTTTCTGGTGGGGCACAAATGAGCAGTCTCCTGGATTTAATGCCAGGCTATTGGTATTTGCCATAACATTGTCTCCACTGTTCATAGGGCCATATCAATCTGCCATCCCCCACCCCCAACTCCGGAAGCTGGGATGAATGAGATTTTTTTTTAATCTGGGGATCACATATCAAACGTGACATTCCCAAAAATAGAAATGGAAGAAGAAAGAAGTGTAAAAGTCAAGAATAATTAATATAATTTGTATTAAAATCCAACTCGTTAATTAACAATCAAAGGGAGTTAATATTACTTCCCTAGTTATTTCATTCGGTTCCTCTTTGTAACATTACTTTCTGTATTAGTGATAATTTTGGGGGGTATTTAGGGGTCACCATGAAGGCATTTATAGAAGTGGCCCAGAAGTCTAATGATGTGCTTTGCGTTGCTTATTTATGAGTAACACAATTGATCTCTTCTTTTTTGACGTCTTGTGAGAAGAATATAGATGTATTTCAGATTTACCACAAGGTGGCAATATTGGAATGTCTACCATGTCCAGGGCAGCAGCTCCCTTATCTTGATACAGTGTACCTCACTAAAATATATAACTCACTGAAAATGATATGTATATTCCTTAGGCATCTTAGAAATGAAGGTGAATTTCCCTCAGATATATTCCTTTACTTTTCTGCCCAGTTGACATTTCTTCCTGTGAAAATGTTCACTTTTAATACTGGAAAGGGGTCTTGGTATTCGGAATTCCAAAGGTTTGAAAGTGATAAGTGTATTCTGAATCAAGCTGCTGAGTTATTACCATCTTCTGACTATTCTGAATCAAGCTGCTGTATTGTGATTGATGATATTATCACTATTAACAGTTCTCTTCAGATAGCTGAACTCAAATACCTTGATCATCCAGAAATACTGTATTTTCTGGCGTATAAGACGACTTTTTAACCCATGAAAATCTTCTCAAAAGTCAGGGGTCATCTTATATGCCGGGTGCTGAAACTTTAGGGACAGGGCTGGCTGGAAAACCTGGAGCGGATCTCCCGTTTGGTCTGCACAGGGAAAGCGGGACCAATTGGAGAAGAAGCTGCAGTCTGATTTTTTACAGGCTGGGGTCTGGGCATCTTTCCTTCTAAAGTTGAAGAGCAGCTGCAGTCTATCCCAACTTGAAAGGCAGGTGGGGAATGCAGCAGTCAGAGCAACTGCTTAGTTCTAAGGACACATTTGACTAAGGAACTGGGCGGGCTGGCTGGAAAACCTGGAGCGGATCTCCCATTTGGTCTGCGCAGGGAAAGCTTTAGAGTGAATTAGGAAAAGTTTAATCCACTTGCACTGTTTTATGTTTACATGTTTGATGACAAACAGCCTTATGTTTATAAGTGACAGTTTTCCTACTAAGTACCTGCATGTCCTAAGCATTTGAATTAAAATTACCATATTAAAATCAAATCTGATGCTTTTAATTTTTATTTGGTGTGCGTTGGAAGAGGGGTAGTCTTATACGGCGAGTATAGCCCAAACCCTATAATTTAACAGGAAATGTAGGGGGTCGTCTTATACGCCCAGTCGTCTTATATGCCGGAAAATACGGTACCTTTATTTGCATGTAGCGTAGATTACAGCATGATAAGGTGAGTTAGGAGATATTGTACAGTATTCCAAGGTCAGAAGATGGTAATAACTCACAGCGCCTGGAGCACATGTCTGCTGGTTATCACATGTCTGCTGGTTATGGAGGATATCAGGCACAGAGCCAACAAGAAGGAGGAAGTTAGCTCAGAAAGAGGGGAAATACATCACAAAAGGGGAGGTATTGGCTGACCCAATTAGCATAATGTATAATTTCCCAAAACAGCCACGTGGTGGCAGCACAAAGTGCCTCACCAAAACTACAGTCACTTCTCCTTTGGTTCTCCTCATCCATTTGGCAACATCAACAAAGCATCAGGCAATATTCACATACAACATACAGTGCAGTCACTCAAAATGATTAAGGGATTTGTGCTATTTTTTAAAAAAACTTAGAATTTTGATATTGAATCAAAGTATAGACTGGGTTTCCCCCCCTAATAGATGCTTTCTGCAGAATTATAATTACAATTGGAATTATGGAATTGATATGGACTTAAAAGTGGAATTGTGTTGTTTATTAATATAAATATTAACATATAACAAAAGTCCTTTCTCTTTTTTATAGTATACTTTCCTCTTTTAAATGTTTCTTCTGGAATTGTCCTGGCTATTGCTAGAACAAATAACAGTTACAACTTGTTCCAGTGGGCTTATTAACCACTGCTTTAAAGCAAGTAAATAAATCATTTTACTTGTTTTCAGGCAGTTTGATAGTAACCTGAATGCCTATGTTCTTTAGTTTGTGTAATTTCTGTAATTTTCCGTCTTACATTGAATCCTAATGAAAATGATAGTTCGAACAAAATAAATCGTTTGTTTTCTTATGTTCTAAAACATAGGCCTCTGTTTGCATGCTGAAGTATGACAACAAAAGTTTTCACATGATGATTTGGTGGCCATTAAAAATATGTTGGCGTTGGGCATCTGCTGGCAAATTATTTAGGAAATTGAATTTTATGCATAATCTTGCATTTCCATTAAACAAGGCACTTTGATCACCAGGGAGGGTAACTAAAATGTCCACAACTTGTAGGTGCATATTTTTTTCCCATTGCAGATACATCCTTGATGAATTTGGAACAGCCAGAAGAAGTGCTGTGGTCCGGGGCTTTATAGATGCTCTTACTAGAGGAGGTCCTGGAGGAACACCTCGACCAATTGAAATGCATTCCCATGATCCTTTGAGGTACATTACTTGTGGCAATGCATATTGTATAGCATTAATTACCATGAATAGGAAGATTTATTCTTAATAGAGTATTATTTTTTTGGCTTTAGATATGCGGGAGACATGTTGGCTTGGCTGCATCAGGCTACTGCTTCGGAAAAAGAGCACCTGGAGGCTCTTTTGAAACACATAACCACAGAAGGTATTGTACAGAGCTAAGAACTGTGGCTTTGGGATTTTCTGAGCCAAGATTCCAAGGAGGGGAATTTCATCTGGGAGTTTTCTGTCCTATAGATTACATACGGGGTGAAGCCAAGTGCTACAGGAGAATGGAATTTTAGCCATTTTAGGAGAAGCCCTTTTTTGGGGGGGGGGAAAGACAGTGGCTGAATTTCTTCTGTCTAAATGACAGGAACTAACATTCCTATTTTTAATATACATTGTTTTTGTTTTCAGGAGTGGAAGAAAATATGCAAGAAATAGTTGGGCACATCACAGAAGGTGTTTGTCGGCCACTCAAGGTGAAATGTTTGGTTTTATGAAAGCCCTTGGTATTAAAACTGGAAAAACTGAAAAAGTAGTTTACAAATAATAACATATATAGCATAATTACTTGCATAAAAAGGAACCTTGTTGATTGCTTATTTCCCAAGGAGATTGCATTTCTCATTATCGTATGAAACAAAATTGAATCATGAATGTGCAGTATTTAAAATATATCCCTGCAGCGGTTGCCAGCCTAAAGAAGGAATACAATAATCTTAAAATTGTATATTGTTATTGTCTCGAAGGTGAAGCGGGCATTTGAACAGTGTGTTCTTAAAATGTTTCCTCAGGTTCGAATTGAACAGGTGATCATAGCTGAACCCGGAGCAGTCCTTTTGTATAAAATTTCTAATCTTCTCAAATTTTATCATCACACCATTAGGTAAGCAAACTTAAAAAAAAAACTGTTTTGAGAAGAACTGGTTGTGTTCAAGAGTTACATTGTAGCATAATATAGTGTCACTGTACTGCTTTGCAATGTTATATCTGGCTTTTGAGAAAAGTTATTCATTTGTTACATGGCTTGAGGCCATCAGCACTTAGCAGCCATTTCTGATCAGGTTGAAACAGCAACTGTGACCCTATTGAACCTTATGGAACCTCACTGGATAATTCCCATTAGTTACTGTTCACTGTTCCATATACTTCCATCTCTCATTGAACTGAAGGTAGGAATTTGTGATTTGGGAAGAAGTAGCTTCTCTGTGGCCTTCTAGGAGAGGTCCCTAAGAGGAGAGTGGCGAGCCTTAATGGATACCTTTAGCAAATGGTATAAAATGTATTCCGGTACTATTGAACAAGGCAGACTTTTAGGAAGGAGTTTTAGAGATATGTTTGCCTTAGTGCAGGGGTAGGCAACCTTGGCTCTTTTATGACTTGTGGACTTCAACTCCCAGAATTCCTGAGCCAGCATGGCTCAGCTTGGAAACCTCTCCCTTTTCCCTCAGCATGGCCGGCTCAGGAATTCTGGGAGTTGAAGTCCACGAGTCATAAAAGAGCCAAGGTTGCCTACCCTTGCCTTAGTGGTTAAGGCACCAGGTGAGAAACTTGGAGACTGTGAGTTCAAGTCCTGCCTTAGGCATGAAAGCCAGCTGAGTGACTTTGGGCCAGTTGCTCTCTCTCTCTTTCTCTCTCATCCTATTATATAAGGCTTGAGTGACAAGGCAGTTGGTTAACTCCTATCACAAACAGTGGGCCAGTACTTGAAACAGTGGACCAAGATTCAGAGGGGAAAAAACTGCACTTCGAGGAAAATACTAAGGAAAAAAAAATAGTCTACCTTTTGGTACAGATCTGAAATTCCACCCTGATTATATCCCGCTTTTCTGTTTCTGAGGAGAAAAGGAACTTGGTTTTTTTACCTAAGGAATTTCTGAGGGGGTGGTCATTTGTCTCAGTGTCCTTTAAATCTGTTCAGTTGTGAGCAGATTTGCTTTACCTTGGAATGGAGATGGTGCCGCTTATTGTGTTTTATTCCCCCTACAACTTTCTCCCAGCTTCAGTCACGGTCTTGCCTCACGATGAGGTAGTAGTTTTCCCAGGGTGAACTTCCTTCTGGCTCTTGAGAAACATAGAAAGGAAGGACTTAGGGGAAAGACAGTTTTTCTTTATCGCAAGGCCTGGCGTTTTTAAAATATAAGTTCCCTTTTGCTTTAAAGCCTTTTCCTAAGCAGAATAGTTGCGCCTGCTAATCCCTGAATCCAATAAAATCTCTCTTATTTCCTCTCTCACATGCATACTTTTTATTTCCAATTTCAGTAATATTGTAGGAAACAGCGCAGCCATGCTGTTAACTACGATAGAAGAGATGCATCTTTTGAGCAAAAAGATATTCTTCAATAGTTTGAGTCTCCACGCGAGTAAACTGCTGGATAAGGTCTGTTTGAAAAACAGTTTACATACATGCTCTTCTGCTAAATATGTAGGGCTACAAAAGGCTGACTTCAGGGCTGCATTTCTCATTCTTAATCAGCAACAGATCCTTTGCTTTGGGAACCCTGATCTGTGCTTTGCTGGGAAGTGATCTCTAAACTCATTTATTTTGCATTACATACCTCCGTTTCTCGTGTCAATCAGCATGCTTGTCAGTCACAAATCTTATCTATCCTGTTCTCCAATTCATTTCTACACTGTAGTTCACCTCTTTTACAGAGGTGGCAACCATGGCAAAAGCAGCTTGGGATGGGCTGTTTGAAGGCATGACAGAACCTGATTGATTGACACTAGCAACGTGGCTTCCCTTTTCCCCACTTTTTTTTTCTTTCAAGGTAGGTGGGAGTGGAAGGATTGTTGCTTATATATTAAAAGTTGTAATTTCTTTTCCCCAATCTGGAGCCTTCTAGATTTCATGTTTGCTTAAAGATTTCATATTAGCTTGTCTAGGACGGTGATACCAGATTGTTTGGATTGGAGTAGATTACAAAAATTGTAAGCAGACAAGTATACGTAACCATTTTCATGTTGTATTACCCCATTATCTTCCCAAACTGAAAAGCGACATTAGCTGAAAATTATTAAGAGTTGAAGCCCAAATCTTTTAAAGGACACCAGATTGGAGAACATTGTTCTAATAATCCATATACTGTATATTTATTTGTGGCATTTTTGATTACTATTCTATTCCTCTGTGTACCTAGGCTTCAATATAAACACATCTTCTGAGCTCAGAAATTTTGGCTTCTTTTGTAGGTTGAACTGCCACCTGCAGATCTTGGTCCAAGTCCTACACTGAATCAAACACTTACTCTGCTGCGTGAAGTACTAGCATCCCATGACTCTTGTGTTATTCCTTTGGATACTCGTCAAACAGACTTTGGACAAGTAAATTAATTTCATTGTAGATTATGTGTATGAATGCAATCCTGCTAATTGCCAGTGGTTTTACTAAGGATGTGGAGAAGATGGCAGTATTTGCTTCAGTATTTTGAATGTTATATTTTACTTTTCTCTCCTCTTTGGCTACAAAAGCAGGCTACTTCGATACTCTGGAATTCTTTCTCTGTTCTCCAAACTCAGGAAGAGAGCTGTAAGCCTCTTCTCTCCCGTAACCCAGAAGATCAGGCTCCATTCCATCTCTTAGTAGAATAAGACACGTATTTGTTGGTGGATGCTAACTTCTCTGAGCTCATTTTTAAAGCTAAATTACAGTCTCCAGAATACATAGTGTACTTAACCTTTTTCTAGCAATAGCCTTTCTTCAAATTGGTTCAAGTACATTTTGTAGGTTTGGTTTAACACTGTCATTTCCTAAAATTTAAGTATGTAAATTGGGCTCCAGGTAGTCCTTGACATACGACCAGTCCCTTAGCGACTGTTTAAAGTTACAACCTATCCTCCCCCAAAGGTACTTAAAATCCAGTTCCAAAGTTCGACCTCCCTCCCCTCAGTCATGTGACCACACTTTGGGTGCTTGACAGCTGGCCTACATGTATAGGTCTTTGCAGCATCCCGCTGTCAACAGGACTATGATTTATTAGGTTTTTGCCCAAAATTGGCATTTCTATTTTTTTTTTGGCTAAAACACTCCATAGCAAACAATAGGTCTGCTTCACAACCTCGGTATTTGCTCAAAGACCACAGATTCACTTAATGAATATGGTGGTTTGTTTAACACCTCAAAAAAAAAAAAGAAAGAAAAAGTAAGGTTGTAAGATGACCTTTATGGTCACGAGTCAAAGACTACCTGCACTCTAGCTTTTTTTTCCCTTTTCTTAACACTAGAAATAAAGTTTTGGAATAAGCATACTGACTCCATTCACAGTGAGAAAGCCCACTCTCTTAAAAAGGCAACCTTGGTGGATGCTTGTTGAGTTTTCCAATGGGGAAGAGGATCCCCACCTTTGCCAAGCAGCCTGTGTTGTTGCTATGCTGAATGAGTAGGTAGCTGTTTTGGAACATTTACATTAAAACTGCATTCTTGCAATCTGAACCTTCCCTCAAGCTCCACCCCCACCCCACCCCACCCACCCCGAATAGCTTGGACACTACATGCCTCATCAGCTGTCTTATGTTTGTATCACTTCTGCTTTGAACTGGCTATGCCTACGCAACTTTCCTATGCAACATCCTTTTCTGGCATTAACAAATAAGCATGACCAACTAAATGTAGAAGTGGTTGCATAAGCAGCTGGCAACACACTGGATTGAAATGTGAAATTAGAAGAGCAAGTGGCCGGTAGCGCATTATTTATATATTCTGAAATTGTGTTCAAAGGCCAGCAGACCTTTTTTTTTCAGCATTAACTTCCTTTTTGGGGGAGTTAATAGAATGGGAAAATACCCAAGGGTCACTCTGAGTCAGAATATTGCTCTTCCTGCTTTCTTCTAGGTCCTTTCTTGTGTGCTGGATCCCCTGTTGCAGATGTGTACTATGTCTGCCAGTAACCTGGGGTCTGCTGACATGGCAACCTTCATGGTGAATTCACTTCATATGATGAAGACAATGCTGGCTCTGTTTGAATTCACAGATAAAAGGCTAGAAATGTTACAATACCAGGTAAATGTCCAAAGTCAATCTTCTGATGTTTTCTTTGCCATTAACCATTAACAGGGAATAAATACAACACAATCTTCTTAAATGTGTGTATCCTCACAGCTTTATATTTAAAGTAAACACTGGCGCATGCAGCCACAAAAAAAATCATTAATGGGGGTTAAGAACCCCGATGCAGCAAAGCAGTGAAACGTAAAAAGCTGAGCCACATTTGCAAGCTTTTTTTTTAAATGACAGCACACATAAATTGCAGTTGCTATCCATTGGATAATTTACTAGAGGGAATTTTCATTTTTAAACAATTTTACATCGAAATGAGATGAAATTCTTAGATTTTTCTAGATCAAGCTATAAGATAGGTTGGGAGGAGCAGGTATCACTGAGTTGTGTTTGGCAATAGATGGTTGAATTACAGGGGTTATCTGGTTATAACTATCCTACAATTAACTTTATTAAATGACATTTATAGCAGCTTATTAAGCCAAGATGCAAACAAGTTTTTGGCTTGCAGCTCCATGGTTTCTTACTTTGTTTTAGTCATGCTTAAACCCAGTTTTATCTAATTAGGGGTGCGTGCAAAACAGAAAACAGGTTTTGCTTCTAACTCCAAAAATCAACCACTATGTCCCAAAAGTTCTGATTAAATGTTTTGTCGTCAGAAACAAAAAGTGGAGATTTGGTTTTGGTTGAAATAAAACCTAGAAGGATCCTAGTGTTATTTCTCAGTTAGTAGCACAAGATTAGGGCACATCTTCCACTTTCTCCCCACTTCCTCCAAATGATTTATCTTCAGTCTCCTGCATTCCAGGCTTCCCAGTGCCTTCCCTCCTGTCAACCCATTGAGGTAGACAAGATCAGGAAGCAGACACCACATGAGCGATTGGCACTTTGCTTTACTGTTAAGATGTCAGCCCTTGGGCTAGACCAGATTCCAGAGGGAAAGTAAGGCTATATTTTATTGAGATAAACTATAGCAACACAATCTTAAAAACCCGATTATGCTTTAAACTGATTGTGATTTATTCTCCTTGTTGTAGCCCAATGAATCACGAAGGAGTCTGCCCGAGACTCTTCCATCTTGTTTCCTGGGACTTAAAAAAAATATTCCTACTGTTTTTGCTAATATAACAGTTCTTGCCTATTTTCCTTACAGCAGGGGTCTTCAAACTCGACCCTTTTATCTCATGGACTTCATGCCTAGCTGAGGAATTCTGGGAATTGAAGTCCATGAATCATAAAAGGGCCGAGTTTGAAGACCCCTGCCTTATGGTCATAGCCCTTACTCTTTACACTAAAGTACAATAACATTCTCTTAAAAGCCTGACAAGGATTCTCTCCCCTCTTAAGCTAAAGAAAATCTAGGGGGTAATCTTGAAGGGTTTTTTTTCTTAACCCCATGGTCTCTCAAAGAGCTAAGCTGATATTTATTTATCTAATGATATCTGGGCCCAGAAAATCCCACCAACCTATTTACACCCCAATTTTCCCAATATTATTTTTGTCTCCCTCCCCGATGATGTCTGCAAGGAAACTTTGGGCCTTTCCTTTGTCCTATTCTTACCCACCCACCCCGCCCCGGGCAAAGTAACTTATCAGTTTTTACCTGGCACAAAACAACCCACATTTTGTCCTATATACTGTCTGAAATATGCATATTTCAATCTGGACATGGGTTATTGCAAAACAGCTGTTTGATGCACAGAAGAATTTGCCCTTCCCCAACTTTTATTATTGTTTCCAAGAAAATGCAAAGATAGAGCTACCCATGTAGACAATAGAATCAGCTACCTAAGCTAAGATACTATCTGAACAGAGCCTGTTGTGATACTAAAATTAATAAATAGATACGATGAATTGTTCTCAATACCGAATCGAAAACATACTTTTCATCCATTTTGGAGAATAGCAGTCATTTACAAGTAAGGTTACTTTGCTGACCTCGATAAAGATTATGTCCATTAGTGAAAAATACAATTTATCATTTATGTATTCCTCCTATTTAATCTTTGGCAGTTAAACAATATTGTTGGATTTTTTTAAAATTTAAAAATGTGCACTCTTCATTGATGCTTGCTCCATCTCCAGACACAGGTCCCCCAAAACTTTTCGCTATGGAATTAACTTTGTGGCTAGTCAGTTTGTGCAAATTGCCACCGTAACACTGATAGGATGATTGTGCAAAATAGTACAATTCAAAACTTCATAAAAATCTAGCTGGGAGATTGAATTTACATATCCATAGACTCGTAACATGTAATTTACATAAACTCATTGCTACTTTTTTTTAATTGTGCCAAATAAATTACATATGATATTTCTAAATACTTTGCAGTAAGTGAAAATTCACTGTCTATTTTAGATTGAAGCACATTTGGATACCCTTGTAAATGAACAAGCGTCTTACGTATTAACTAGAGCGGGTCTAAGTTATATTTATAACATGGTACAGCAACACAAGATGGAGCAGGTGAGCAATAATTTTGGAAACTATCAATATCAATACCCACTTCTGACAAGTCTCTGTTGATGTTTTTTTGCCCAGCATTTAAGCTTTTCATGTGAGCAGCTTTAGGCTGCGAAATGTACTCATGGTTAAGAAACCTGCTACAATTCCCACCATCCTACATTTGAATGACATGTTCAACCATTGGGAATGGTTTATAAGCATGGGTGGAAGATACACCATTCTTCCTATTCCTGGAAGGAGCCCATGGGAGTATACAGCACACTAGCCAAATGGCTTTGTTACTTAGCTCTTTAATAGACAATTATGAGATGCAAATACTGCCACAGTACTGAGTAAGTGCTACTGAATGGCTTATTTTTGATTGCATATTTGTGTTACTTGGAAACTCCGATAGCTGTTCAAGCCAATATTTCCACATTCAGTCAGATACCCTGAACTGCAAATGTAAGTCTACTATATTTAGTTGGAATCTAAATGGATACTTCAAAATTCCCGGTTTCTTTTTCCTTAGCAGGAAGGACAATTGTTTCTGAAAGCTTTAGTTTCAAAAAGGAGTTGTTATATAATTACCTACATGCAAACCCATCCTACTGTTTCCTTTCATGGCAAGCAATATTTCGCAAAACACAGAAAGAGTAAGAAATAGTAAGCCAAAAAAAAAAATTAAAGGCATGAGATAAGAAGAAAACAAATAGAACTAAATTTGATTTACACCAACACAATTCATTATATCTCTCCATTTACAGCTGCCAATTATTCTTGCTTGCAGCATATTCATCCACATTGCCCTTTCATTAATCTCTCTTCCCTCTTTTTGAGGAACTCACCAGTACCATCCAACAATAATTTTGCATGATCTCCTTTCCGTCATGGCAGTCCCACATAGCCCTTTTTGCTTCTTTTGATAAACAGTCATTCCTTACATCAGGGCACATACTGTCTACTATCTTTCTGCTAAAATTCATATATAATACAATTTTTGTGTCTGTTTTTCCATTCCCCAGGTTTGTTACAAATAATTTTGAGTCCTCAGCTAACGCTGATTGCATACAAAAGTGCACTATATTCATGCCCCAACAAACACATTTTTCCATTGCTACAAGTATTCTTTATATGTTTATCCATAAATATCTTAATCAATTAAAGGGACATCCTGTCTTCTTGTGTACACCCTACTGTATGTTAAACCTCTCATTAAACATTCCATTTATGTTCATAGATACTATTTCCATCATGGAAGTTTTAACAACCAGCCTTCAACTCCACACTCACACAAAACTTTCCATAATTCAAGCCTGTTGCTTTTTCTATAATAAAATAAAAATACACTCCTTTTTTTATATTCAACTCATTAACCTGAGGCACTCTGTGTAGCGTAACATTTTTGTGTCTGTTCTAAACAGCATTCCGTAACCACTTTCCTTGTATTAATTTTCATTCTTTGAGATTATTTTATTTGTTTGTTCGTTTATTTAAAACAATATAGCTGCCCATCTTCTGGGTGGCTTCCAATCTTCTAATCTATTTTCATACACGGCTTGTACTTTCTCTTCCTGCAGTATTCTGCTTTCACACTTGTTTCTTTCACTTCTTTTCTTCTCTCATCCTTCACTAATATGTCCAAATATATTTGCGTTTGTAAGCTAGTGAAACCACTGCTTTCAATTTGGCTTGTTGGAGCACATTCATCATAATTGAAAGTGTGGCCTAATGGGAGGCTGTCTATTTCAGGCTACTTTATTTATAATGGAGTCAGGTGCAATCAAGCACATTACATTGTAACGATCAGCCCTTCAAGGTAGGCCAGGTGAGGAAAGCATACTGAGTAAAGATTTCAGGAACGTTACTTTACTGTTGCAGGCCATAATGACAGAATCTTGAAAGCCCCCAGGAATTTCCCTCACCCTCTTCTTACACTAAACAAAACAGTTAAGACAGGGTTAACTTGCATTTGTTTTTTACGCTTTTCTTGTTCTGGAACTCAGTTGTTATTTATTTTCTCTTAATGTTTCTTGCATTCCTTCATCAATGAGTTATCTTCATGCTCCTTCACAGGAATTATATATGATAGAGCATTTTGCTCTACATCAGGCATGTCAAACTGCCGGCTCGCGGGCCTGATGCTTCAACGTTGGGGGAGAAGTCCCGATAAATCACGTGACGTCACGTGACGTCGCGAGTTTGATATGCCTGCTGAACATTTTCACTGAGGCAAAGTTTTATCTTATTGAGATAAATATAATTCAGAATTTCAGAACAGAAATATCTTAAGACTTTTGAGATTTTGGTGAGAGACAAGACCCAGTTTCATATTATCAAAATTAGTTACGTTAATATAGTTTCCATGTTAATACATTTAAACTTGTTATTCAGCCAAATGAAATCAGACTTGCAGATAGAATTATTTAATAAAAAAATAACTCCAAATGGACCCAATCTAAACATGTTGGGAGGAAGACAGATTATTCATAAAATTTTAGGAGACCTCAAAAGGATGTCAACAAGTATGTTTTTAAGGCAATCACAAGACCCTGACCTATCTGAAAAAGAGACAGCTGCGGTGGTATCTTAAGAAGAATAGATTGGATTTCAGTGGTTGGAGTTTTATTTAAAGTTTTAACTTCTATTAGATAGAGTTGTCTCTATTTGGTTACCCATACATGACCAGGAATTTGCTTTGTTTGTAATTTTCATATTAGGTTTTTTAATCTCCCATTCAAAAAGATAAGCAGTGGTTACTAGTGTCCTTGGCAGTTTTTGAATAATGAAAAGAAATGTATTATTTTAGTTTGAGTGCACCAAGCTATCTTGTGAAAAATAGTGTGACTTTGTAATTCATAAGCTGATAGAGTTTTTTGATTGCGATATACTCAATTTTGCTTTTGCTAGTTTGTTTAATAAGTCGTACTACAGAATTATATAACACACACTCTAGTTTTGTGCTATAAAGTGATCCAGACTACTGTAAGTAATGTTGTTTTTCTCTGACCTTCTTAAAACTGGGGGATTAAGAGATCTGCCTGATCTCCCAGTTTGGATCATCTAGAATTTTGATCACATGTCCTACATCCTAAATTCTCACAAATTGCCTGAATGATCATCTTTCCCCTCTCTTTTTTAGATTGTGTCTTCTTTCTATTTAAACTCCTTATTTCACATTTTATTTTGCTTTAGGAACTTACAAAAAAACCCCACCATATTCTTTCCTTTTCACGAGACATGAATAGACCCACAAAAACATTATTAGTCAGTGGATTTATGTCAGTTGTCCTCCATAAAGTCAATGGGCTGTCTGTTTAGTGCTCTTAATTTGGTTTTCTTTCACCAGATAAGTAAGTTATTAACTTCAGATTTTGATCTAGAGATTTGTGGCAGCTGAGGGTCTCCAAAATTCAGTCACTATAATCATTGCATGATTCCATAAATATCCACAGCATGCTACAGTTTTAGGGCTTTGTTGCAAAATAGTTTTTGACTCGATTTTATTAAAACATTGATTCTTTGTAATTATTCATTTATTTATCTCTCCTTTAATTTTAGGGTCCCTTGGCTAATGTACCCAGTATGGATTCTATGTCATTAAAAGCTGCAATGGTGAGATAAATCATTTTCAGCTGTCTTGCACAGGGAAAGAGGGGAAAACTGATAGGATTTTCAGAGAGTGGGTGTTTTACTTTCTTTGTCATTCCATTATGACTGAAAGGAAGAAAAGCAAAAAGGAAGCCAGGTGTTCTTAAAGTTCAGTTCCTTTTTTGGGTGGTTGGGGGTGTCTGTGGGTTTAATAAATCGTGGAAACTCAGAGGTGTGTAATATTTCACTGTAATGTAAAGGAATTTTAGAATTTAATTCTAAATCAATCTAAATTGACTAGAATTAATTCTAGTCAATCCACCACAGAGCCATAAATTTTCCTGTAATGTTAAGGAAGACATAACATTGATTCAGATTTCATGTTCATTTTCATATCAGGTTTTTTTTTCAAATACATTATTTTGATATAGTACATTTGGTATTGTTTTATAACTCGAGACTTCAGAAATTGCATTCTAGGGCAAAAGTTGGACTGTGTCACTTCAAGATATGTCTAAGTTTGACAGCTGTTGATAATTTAATTCAAATTGGGACCCAGCTTTTCATTTTGACCCCAAACCACCCCAGTGATGCCCTCGACGTGATGTCCCATTGCCTGGAGGCGGTTCGGGTCTGGATGGGGAGGAACAGACTTCAACTCAACCCCGACAAGACTGAGTGGCTGTGCATCCCGGCATCCCGGGATATTCAGAATATTCCACCTCTTTCCACGGGGGGTGAGCTTTTACCCCCCGTAGATAGGGCTCGCAACTTGGGAGTCCTCCTAGATTCGCGGCTTACTTTGGAAGATCATATAGTGGCTGTGACTAGGGGGGCTTTCGCCCAGGTTCGCCTGGTGCGCCAGTTGCGGCCCTATCTAGACCGGGATGCCCTGTGTACGGTCACTCATGCGCTCGTGACCTCTCGTCTGGACTACTGCAACGCTCTCTACATGGGGCTTCCCTTGAAGACCACTCGGAGGCTCCAGCTGGTACAGAATGCAGCCGTGAGAGTTGTCTTGGGAGTTTCCCGGTACTCCCGGTACTCCCAGTTGTCTTGGGAGTTTCCCGGTACCTTTGCTCCGCGAGCTGCATTGGCTACCAGTTGTCTTCCGGGTGAGATTCAAGGTTTTGGTAATGGTTTTCAAGGCCCTACATGGCATGGGTCTGGAGTACCTCGGGGATCACCTGCTGTCGGCGTCAACTTCCCTCCTCCCTGTGCGTTCCCACAGAGAGGGCCTCCTCAGGGTGCCACCGGTCAGAGAATGTCGGCTGGTGGCCCCCAGGGGGAGGGCCTTCTCTGTGGGCGCCCCGGCTTTATGGAATCAGCTGCCGGTTGAGCTCCGGATGGCACCTGACCTTCGCTCCTTCCGACACGGTCTGAAGACCTATCTATTTGAACAAGCCGGCCTGGCCTGATGGGGGATGTGTTGGGGTTTTTATTGTGGATTTTTATATTCTATTGTTTTAGCTCGGGCTCCTATTTAATTCTTTTTTAATTTTTGTACTCTGTATTTTTATATGTGCCCTGTTCACCGCCCTGAGTCCTTCGGGAGAAGGGCGGTATACAAATATAATAAAATAAAATAAAAAATAAAATAAAAAAATAATAATCGACATCTATAGACTTTAAGGATTACAATTAAGAACCAGGGATTTTTTTTTCTGTGAGGGTAATCTAACCCATATAACAAGGAGCCGTGACTAGAATGAGGCAAATGAGAAGAGAGCAGAAAGAATAAGAATTTAGATAGGCTGGAGTGACCCCCTTTCCTCATACAAATGATTGATACCTAGTGCAAGTGCTGGGCTAGGGTGAAACATCTCCATGCTACAGCTTAGTTTCGGTTGAAGTATATTGGGTGTCAGCAGTCTTTTTGTGCTTCCGGATTCTCCCTTCCCTGGAGCATCGGAATACATCTGGAGAATGTTTGGGTCTAATTCTTGCCTCCTGAGCAGTGGGCCTGTCTTTTGAGGACAACACATTGACTCATATCTGCCCTTTCTCTGTGTGTGACAGGTCCAATTTGATCGTTATTTGTCTGCCCCCGATGGTCTGTTAATGCCACAGATAAACTTTCTCCTCAGCACATCTGTTAAGTAAGTAAAGTTTTTCTTTTTCCTGTCTTTGATAGGATCGGGATTCATTGTTTTCCTTTGCGTGTGAGTCATGTAAGAATCACAGTCAAAGGCTCAAACATAAGAGGGCTGATTTGGGGACTAAGCATGTTTATAGTGCTCCTCCCTTGACTGGCCGATACACTAGAGCAGGGGTGTCAAACTGCTGGCCCGCGGGCCAGACGCATCACGCAGAAGCCGTGCCGACCCCATTGCCGGCAGTGGCAAAACCGTGCCGATACATTGCGTGACGTTGCGGGTTTGACATGTCTGCACTAGAGGACGACAGCTTACTGATTCATAGTCTGTTCTTAGTATGTGAGGCAGGCAGCAGGACTATTTTGGAAACAGGTTGTTTGGCTGAAAAACTCTTCTTTTCAATGGGTATACTGCAGTAATTTTGCCAGGAAGTTGGTTGTGGCCATTTTTGCTTGCAGAGCTATTTTACAGCTAACCAGTTGTTTGAGGGGTAACGGAGCTGCATCCACATGTTTAGCTGCGAATTGTGTACTGTACCTATATAGAAAAGGGACTTGGGGGTGGGGGAGTGGGAGGCAATCCCAGAAGAATGATTAATGATCACATCAGTTTATTTCCATCATCATCATTAATAGGGATGGGTGTATAAAAATTCATAAAAGAAAGACTTACCTTGTGGCTGTTTCAGAGGTCACGGCACAGCCCCTGCACTGCTGCTGAATAATTGGGGGAAGAAGTTGGGCCCGGAAGCCACATAACTTTGCATTGTGTGGAGTAGACTCTCAGGCCCTCCAGCCATTGCTGCCCAAGAGCATCTGAATACAAGAGGTTGTATTCATTTATAGTGAGTAGAGGCAGGGAGCTATTTTTTTAAAAAAATCCCATTTATATCCCGCCCTTCTCCAAAGACTCAGGGCGGCTTACAATCTAAGAAGCACAAATCAATGTGCTTAGCAATAGCCTTCATTCTATGTATATGCCTGCTTATTAGGGCTTTCGCCCCCCCCAAGCGGCATTATTACAAAGTCAGATTACTGCCCCCAACAGTCTGGGTCCTCATTTTACCTACCTCGGAAGGATGGAAGGCTGAGTCAACCTTGAGCCTGGTGGGACTCGAACCTGCACTAATTGCAGGCAGCTGGTGTTACTTAAGGAGGCATTAGCCCACTGCTCCACCAAGGCTATTAGAATGGCCTACATTTTTTCTTCCTGCAAAGAAAGGGGACAGGATCTTGCTCATCAAGACACTTTCTATCATCAGCTGTATATTTATATGTCTAACTTTGGTTGTGTTTTAGACAGCAGATAATAAAACAATCCACAGAACTGATCTGCAGAGCTTACAGTGAACTGTATGCAGCTGTGATGAATCCTGATAATGCATATAAAGACCCGGGAACTATATTATATAGATCTCC
This sequence comes from Vipera berus, assembly GCF_964194415.1. Classification (NCBI taxonomy): domain Eukaryota; kingdom Metazoa; phylum Chordata; class Lepidosauria; order Squamata; family Viperidae; genus Vipera; species Vipera berus. Next base: position 207,844,624 of record NC_138202.1, read on the forward strand.
TCATCAAGTTCAGTCGCTGCTCTCCTAAACTTATAGCCAAAAAAAAAAAAGACTTAATACGCTGACTCCGTTACACAAGACCGGACATATACAAGTTTGAAACAGGCAAGGACAACTGAGTTTTTGTCCTGCAGAAGACTGCTGCTTGGGTTGCAATTATATGTGTAGTTAGCCGAAATCCCATTGATGGGTTTTTGTTTTTTTTGAGGGTGTGTGTGTTAAATTGTATTGCTGGATGACAGCTTTGCTGCATGACAGCATTTAAAGTAATTTATTACAACTTGGGAAAGCTTTGTCATAATTCAGATTACTTTTTATTACGATGGTAAAATAAATGGTGGAACCAAAGCATTTTCTTATTTTGGTGATTTAACCAATATTGGTATTGCCCTATTTTTTTCCTCAAGAGTTTTTAGTAAGTTATATTGAGCCTGTGCACAAGCCACACTTTGGTTTATTTGATTAAAATTTCAGTGCTAATACTCCCAGATTTATTTATTTTTTAAGAAAATCTTTTCTTATTGATTTATTGAGTTAAAAAAAATTTTTTTAAAGAAAACTGGTGGGAGTAAAAGTTTTGGAAGAAGGACTGGATTCCATGAGTTTTATCTTTTTAATGGCACGGATTGGGATAGCTTTTCAGAAATTTTATTTTAAAAAAATCACGCAGGTTGTATCCTTTCTACAGTCAAGTATTCAAAATGCTACCAATGGAGAATTTTAAACAACCACTTAAAATTTAAAACTATTAATACTACGAAAACAACTAATAAGGTGCAGCTGAAGAGAAAGGTCTCAAGTTCTTTCCTGAAAGCCAGAAGAGAAGGTTGAAGGTGTGGATTCCATAGCTTAGGAGTGACACTGAACAGGGTTTCACAAATGTTATATGCTGTGCGTGAAAAGCAGATTTTGATATTTATTTGAGTACCTCAAAATATGGAGAAATTGAACACTTCTGAAAATACATAATTCCTTGTTCACTCCAAGTCAAATGCAGCTTTTTCTCTGTGTTAAATCCTCCCTTGGTACTTACTAAACTAGACCCTCTGCTCCCTTTTACTTTTTTAATCTTGTAAAGGATTATATTATTGTCAAAATCAGTAAGGAAGCTGGCATGCTTTAAATTAAAACAGAATTTAGTCTCAGCATTTTTAATACCGTAAATAGAAATGAGGAATGGATGCCTGTGAGGGCTCTGTTTGGGAATATGCTTACATAGTCAAAAAAAAGCACAGGTAGATTCAACTGAGCATTGATAATATACACCTAGGGCTTTAGAAAGGATGGAAAGCAACATTTTTGCTAGCTTGCATTCTGGTAAGTAAATATTAATGGGTAAGCCCACATAACACTAATTTCTTTGCTCGTGGCTTGCTCTCCCAATGTGCCAATTCGTCCCCCAAATATTGGAGAATTTAATGCCTTCCTGGAAAGCCTGTTCCCCTCCTTGTAGACCCGTTGTGTAATTCTGTGCCGCCTAGCTTGAAAATGCTGGGATACATTTCCAAGTGCAGCAGATTCCCCAATGTAGATCTGTAACCTCCTTTGAACAGAGGAGAGTGAGGGTGACAAGAAGGGTTGGTCTGGTTAATGCAACTAACCTTCCCCTTCCTGGCACAAATGGAACTGTAGAAAAAAGATTGCATAGAGAGGCCTATTTCTTCTCTGGCATAAAATGTGGACTGTTTTTGGATTACACTTCTCAGCAAAATTGGTTAAAGAGCACCAGAATAGTTCTCATCCTGTAAATGTCCTTTTAAATATCATTTGGGATGTGATGAAGAATTTTATAGAGCTAAAAAACCCCCACAATTTTAGATGTCATCCTAAATTTCGTGTAACAGCTGAAATACCTTTTTAAAGTATTCTGTGCCATCTGCTAAAGTGCATTTAGTTATGTAAGGACCTCTTGATTCATCTGATCCCCATTAGGGTGATTTTCTGCTTCATTTCACAGTGCTTGCCTGCAGCAGAGAAGATTGGGCTAAAGAAAAGCAGAAGAGTTAGTATAAGGGTGAAAGGGTATGAGATGCAAAACCAACACCCAGAGTAGCACTTCCCAATATATAACTTAGGGAGCATAGCAGAACAACAGAGTTGAAAGGGACCTTTAAAATCTTCAAGGTTATTCTAACGTTTGAACTTCTACATAAATTGAGACAAAATGACGATCTATATTTCATACCAAAATAATATGCCTTTTTTTTGCCATGCCAAAAAATAAAGCCAGGAAGAGCAAAAATATGTTCTGGGAATATTATTGTTCAGTGAGCGTTGCCCCATTTTATGACCTTTCTTGCCCCAGTGGTTAGGTGAATCGCTGCAGTTGTTCAGTTAGTAACCCAGTTAAGTGAATCCGGCTTCCCCATTGACTTCGCTTGTCAGAAGGTCGCAAAGGGTGATCACATGACCACCCCCAGGGCACTGCAGCCATCATAAATATGAGTCAATTGCCAAGTGTCTGTATTTTGAACATGTAACCATAGGGATGCGGCAACAGTCATAAGTGTGAAAAATGGTCGTGTCATTTTCTCCCCAGTGCCGGTGTAACTTAGAATGGTCACTAAACGACCATTGTCAGTCGAGGACTACCTGTATAAGAAGAAGCTACCACAATTATATAAGGATTTATGATCCAGAAAAGTTGCTATTGCACCTAGAGCTGAAGTAAACCTTGTGAATCTCCTTCCTGTGTGTGGTGGCGCTGGACAGTAAAAAATGCTCAGTTGACTCCAGCACACATTAGATTTAGCAGGAAGAAATTAGGAACCTGCTGCTGTTTATAGTGTTTGAACAAACAGTCTAATCAGCCAAAGACAGTACCAGCTGGTGATTTTTTTTTTAAACAAGACATTTGAACTGATTTGCCCCATGTGGCATCCCAAAATACCATTCTGGGAAAATAAAGGCCTCTGACTCAGGAGAAACGGCTGCTAATAGAAACCAAGTGCTGATTCTTCCTATCCCAGGCATCCCCAGTCTGCTACCTTCTGTGTTCTGAGGAAAATGGTGGAGGTGTTGGTAAAAATACCTGCCCCATCCCACCAAAATGAATTTTATTCACACCTGTTTTTTTAAAGAGTTCTTAAAAGTATTTAACAGCTTGTTTAGTCTTTGCTTTTCCTGAATAAAAAGTCTTGAGATCAATACTATCAACTAGGTCCAATTCAAACTTTACTAAGTCAATACCATGCAGTGAATGTTATTCAGCAGCATTATTCTTAACCGTCAGCTTGGGTGTATTAGCTACAGTTCTCTGACACAAAATGCAAAATACCAACCAAAGAGATTCTATACAAACTTTAACAAAGTGTATACATCCATCCAACCAGCTCTGTGTATTAAGTGCTTCAAATTCTCTAACACAAAACTGGGTCCAGTCCTGCTGAAACTTCTTGATATTTCTGCAAAATGCATTTGTACATTTTTGTTGGAATTCTTGCATGTTTATTCTCAATTCATAATGCCCAGTTGTGATTTTGATAAAGCCCTATGGGTTTTTAAACCCAATCTCTTCCCAACATCAGGACTCATGTAGGCTTTTTCCAGAAAACTTCTTGTCCATGTGCATGTAGTTTATCTTTGATGAGGTTTTTAAATTGATTATGGGGAGGTATTTCATCAGTTGTGTATTGACCTACAATCTAAGAGGATTCCACTCAAGAAACAAGCTCAGCCATCTTGTTTAAGAACTATGCCAAAGCTGAAATATGCTGGCAATTTGAAAAAAACAAAAACAAAAAATAAACTTCCCATTCCCCACCATCCAGTGAGAGCTGAAGAAGCTTCTTGGATGAGAAGTGAAATGTCTTCAAAGAAAAACAAGAAAGTCCAGTTTTTGCCTCATGAAAAAACATCTTTATGATAACTATGACCTGGATGACTGAGAATCTCCATAGAAAAAAATAAACTTGCAAAAATCAGGGGGGGGGGGGAATGAAAGAGATGATTTTTAAAGTGCAATTTTTATTGTTAATACAAATGTTTCTACCTCAGTACTCACTCTTTGTTTAAAAGGTAAATAATGACACATAACAAAAGCATATTGCAAAATAATATTGCATTTGTTTTACTCATTAATTTTAGTGACCGCTGAAAGAAGTAACAAACGTCTGTGACTTCAAAAACTAAAAACATTTAAGCCAAATCTTTGAAGTGTCTGTTTTTTTGTAATAAAAGTTAGTCATCTTAATTAGTGACTTCATTAAGTTTATTCATGTTAATAAACTAAAATCTATGTAAATACATTTTACTTGTTAAAAGTCTTGAACTTTTTCTTACATAGAGGGAAGGTTTTACAAAGAAAATATATTTTCTCACAATTTTGAAAGGCAAGGTGAACTGTCTCACATACTGGAGCCCATTCCATTATGAGATGGGGTAGACATCCATGGGGGAAAGTAAGTGAAATTAATGATGTCACATACATCATCATGCCTTTGCCTGTGAGCAGGATTAGATCACAAAGCAATGAGAAGCAGATGTACAACTTGCCCTAAATGACCAAAATATCCAATACTATGTACATAGTACTATATTATGTAAGAGATCAGTGATGCTTACTAACGTCTATGGGTTACTAAGGGACATCAGTTGTAAGGTCACAGTTTTTTACTGGAGCCTTGTAATATTAACTGTAGGCTATAGGAGAATCTACTAAACACCACCTGTGGACAGGCATGATAGTTAATTTTGTTTTGGTCACGATCAACTTTATTTCTCTAAGATTGTGCATTGCTTTTCAACTATGATGATGATGATGCTAACAATAAACTGCCTAAAATCTAGTAATACTGTCTCTTCAGAATATTATTTTACTCTCTGTGACAGCTTTTTCCAACTTGATTATCTCCAGATGCCTTGGATTAGAGCAGTCATGGCAAACCTTTGGGGCTTGGCACCTCAAAAATTTGGAATATGCCTAACTTGACTCTGCTGATGTTTTACACATCTTCCCACCCAGCAAAAGAAAAACAATTATATTCCCCCACCCCCCTCCACACACACACAGCTAGGCCATTCTGAACAGCAGCACTTGGCAATGCTGAGCTGGCCTGAAGATGAGGCTTGGGCCTTGGCTTCAACCCTAGCAATACTGTTACCATTCAAAAAGGCTGTTTTACGATATTCTCCAAAGCATACAAACCTTGGGGAACAGCATGATTGCCCTCACAGTCTGGCACTCCCTAGAATCTGCCACATACCACTTGCCTTCAAGTGATGTTCTCTTTTCTGTTGACAGACCCCAGGGGCCTACCCGAGGCTGCTCCAGAGCAAACAAAGCCTTCATTCTTGAAGCAGTTTCAAAGAATGGTCTTCTGTGGCTTCTGCAGCCTCCAAAAACCACATGAAAGGACACAGCGTTTTTGCACAATTTTCAGAGGCCTTGGAGCCACATGAGAGCATGAATAGAATAGAATAGAGCTGCAAGGGACCCTTGAGGTCTTTAGTCCAGCCCCCTGCTCAAGCAGGAGAACTATACCATCTCAGAGGAGTGACTATCTAGTCCAGGGGTAGGCAACCTTGGCTCTTTTGTGACTCGTGGACTTCAACTCCCAGAATTCCTGAGCCAGCATGGCTCAGCATGGAAACTTCTCCCTTCCCCTCAGCATGGCTGGCTCAGGAATTCTGGGAGTTGAAGTCCACAAGTCATAAAAGAGCCAAGGTTGCCTACCCCCGGTCTAGTCTCTTCTTAAAAATCTCCAGTGATGGAGTGCCCACGATTTCTGGAGGCAAGCTGTTCCACTGGTTAATTGTCCTCACGGTCAGGAAGTTTCTCCAGTTTGCTTCTCCCTTTGATCAGTTTCCAGTCATTGTTTCTCGTTTTCCCCTCTTGTGCTTTGGTGAATAATGTGACCCCCTCTTCTTTGTGGCAGTCCCTCAAATACTGGAATACTGCTATCATGTCTCCCCTATTCTTTTCTTTAGATTAGCCAAACCCAAATCCCGCAGCCTTTCTTCATATGTTTTAGTCTCCAGGCCTTTGACCATCTTAGTTGCTCTTCTCTGAATTTTTTCTAAACTCTCAACATCTTTTTTGTGATATGGTGACCAAAATTGGCTGCAGTATTCTTACTAGGGTTTTATAAAGTGGTACTAATACTTCACGTGATCTTGATTCTATGCCTCTGTTTATACAACCCAGGATTGTATTAGCTTTTTTGACTGCTTCCTCACACTGCTGGCTCATGGTCAAGTGATTGTCCACTAGGACTCCAAGGTCCCTTTCACAGTTACTGTTTTTAAGCCAGGTCTCGCCCAGTCTGTACTTGTACCTTTGATTTTTCCTGCCTAAATGTAAAACTTTGCTTTTCTCCACATGAAACTCATTTTGTTGGACAGGGCCCATTGTTCAAGTTTGTCAAGATCCTTTTGGATCCTGAGTTTGTCTTCTGGGGTGTTGGCTATTCCTGCCAGTTTGGTGTCATCTGCAATTATGATGAGTTCCCCTTCAATTCCCTCATCTAAGTCATTTATGAAGATATTGAAGAGTACTGGGCCTAAGACGGAACCTTGTGGTATCCCACTGCTTACTTCTCTCCATGCGGATGTAGTGCCATTGAGGACTATTCGTTAAGTACGGTTTGTCAGCCAGCTACAGATCCATCTGGTGGTGATGTTGTCTATTCCACCTTTTTCTAGCTTACCAAGGAATAGATTGTGGTCTATCTTATCAAATGCCTCACAGAAGTCTAAGTATACTACATACACAGTATTTCGCTGGTCTATTAGTTTAGTCACTTTATCGAAGAATGAAATAAGATTGGTTTGGCATGATTTTGACAAACCCATGCTGGCTACTAATTATAACTTTGTTTGCTTCTAGTTGTTCGCAGATCTGTTTTTTGATTATCTTTTCCAGGATCTTCCCAGGTATTGATGTTAGACTGATTGGTCTGTAGTTTCCTGGATCTGTTTTTTTCCCCTTTCTTGAAGATGGGAACCACATCAGCCCTTTTCCAATCCTCAGCTATTTCCTCGGTGCTCCAGGTTCTCTTGCTTGAATTCTGGAGGGTCCAAAGGCTGCGCGAGCGCACACCTCATTCTCATGCAGCCTCTATGGCCTCCAAAAATCACATGAGAACAGGCCATGTTTTCAAGAATAGTTGTTGGGTGTTGCTGAATGTTGGCATGTCACCTAAAACATGGCATGTCGCCTTTGACACATGTCATAGGTTCACCATCACTGGACTGCAGACTTTGTTATCTCTACCAAACATAGCTATTGGGGGAGGGGGGCACCCGAATAGGGAAAGCTGCTCTCCATTCTAAATAGGTTTCTGTAAAGCAGTTGGGTTTTGTCTACATGAGGAGATTGTAAAGGTAGTGTTTTCCTGAACTTTGAATGCCAGCAGTAGGCACAACTGCTCCTAAAGAGCCTCTGACGTTATTGGAGACGACTTGGCTGGACCAGTACAAAGCTTATCAGCATTTGAGTGGGCCTCTAAAAGTACATTTGTAAATGACTACCAAGAAAGTGGACAATTTCCTGTAAATCAATGTACTTTGCTTTAGACTTCAGCATCACAACATGCCTGTCCTTGAAAAATAAATGGCACAATAATTATTTTTTACCCCAGTATGATACATCGCATGTCAGTCATTTTCCCCTTCTGCTAGGAGGTAATTTGTATTCGTCATGAACTCCTATTAGACTAAATAAATGGCTAAAGTGAAATGCCTATAAAGTTGGCCGCTGGACAAAACAAAATAATTCTTTGGATGCTTTATTAGAACGAGAGCCTTAATTAATAACTAAAGAGCAAATGCTTTTAAGGTAAGTTAGAAATTAAGAGCAGCTGCGCTTGCCCTTCTATTTTAATGGTCATCTATTCAATCTATTAGAGCAGAGTAGATGCGGTCAGCCGACTGCTCCAGAGAACAAACATCTGAATAGCCACCCACACAGGGAAGGTAGCAAAAACCTATGAACTTTGCTGACATCAGGTTTTGGCTTCACTCCCCAAACAGAATCAATATGTTCAGGAAGTCACTGCAGTTACGTCAACAAGGGGCGTTCAAATAGTGTCTTCAGTAGTTTGTTTGTTTGCCATTGCTCAGAGACTGAGGGAGTGGGGAGCTAGCGAATGGGAGAAAGACGTGAGCGAAACAAACAAATTGTCCAAATATCACATTGCATTCCAATCCACAGCTCTTTGCTCTTTATCCCTGATTTCTACAAGCTAATCCAGAGAAACTAGCCTTAGGGTGAATCTCGAGACTGGAAACAGTTTTGGAGGATGTTCCCTCAATTAAAAAGACCTTTCAATGCAGGTTTGAATTGGATTCCCTGGCAGTCAGTTATCTGAACCGCAGTGTCTCTTAACAGCATGGAAAATTTGGAATGTTTGAAAACTGTTCCGAGTCCTCAAAGCCAGTGTTTCTCACCGGAGCAATGTCAAGTTGTGTGGACCTCAGTTCGCAGAATTGCCCAGCTAGTTTAACATTGCTGGAGATGGGAAACCCTGCTCTAAGCAATGCACCAAGAGCATCTGCTGGCACACTGGTAATTTGCTCCCACAACCTCCAGAAGGAACTGCTCTACTAGGCACCAGCTTTTTGTCCTTAAGCATCCTTTAAGGGAAGATTCCTATGTTACCAATGAGCAAAGTTGGAGGTACTGTGGACCCACATCTAGCAAAAGGCAATTTGTAAGCGATTGTTGTGATTCAGGGTCAGCCTGTGGGTTCGGCTGTTGGGTCGGACGACTCAGAGGAGGAGGGGGGTGTTGAAGACCTTGCTGATGATAGCCCTCAGGCAGGCCCCTCCCACTTGGTCACGATGGAGACGCAGCTGTGTGAGCCTGACAGTGTGGATGAAGATGACCCACAGCTGGCCCTGTTCAAGGACGCCCGACGCAGGAGGCAGTCAAGTAGGAGTAAACAGAGGAAGGCAATGGGGCTTCTCGGAAGGAGGGAGAGAGAAGCCACGCCCTGAACTCTTTATAAAGGACTTGTGTGGGGAGGGCTGGTTTGCTGAAAGCAACCGCTCAGATAGTGTTTCAAAGTTCCGGTATCTTGGTTCGTGTCTTGTTTGTTTTTGTAATAAATTTGGCAGACGTATTCCAGCCTCTTGCCGTCTGTAAAGGGGTTGCCTTTTCTGCAAGGCCGGTAGCAGGCTGGTACAGAACAGCGATGTGCTTCTACTATAGAAGGAGGATTTTTTATTTTTTATTTTTATTTTTTTGCTCCCAGAAGGGAAATGGTCCAGTTGGATTTAGGGCTGCAGCAGGAGGTAAAAAGTACAAGCTCTTTTCCTAGGCTGGGTTGGAAAGTTATGTGTGGTATAATCAGAGCTGACAGAAGGAAATCATTTGCACACAAAAGAAGACCAGTGGGAATTGATCACTTGCCCCACAGGAAGATCCCCTTCTGTAGCCATATAGGCCTGGCATTCCACCTACTACCATTAGTGTAGGAACTGCTTGAGACTATGAGCTAAAGCAGAAATGTCAAACTCGCAACATCACGTGATGTCGTGCGACGTATCAGAGTTTTTTCTCCATTGCCGGCAATGAGATAGGTGCAGTTTCCTGGTGATGCATCCAGCCCGTGGGCTGGCAGTTTGACACCCCTGAGCTAGAGTAGCTCAATGTAGTGGAGCACATATATACAAACACATACATGTAGCTGACCGATTCATGACTTCAAGTCTGCAAATATCTGATGTCCAGCCTCTAATGTTGAATAGCCAGCCAGTTCAGCATGTGGTTTCTGCTGCATTAATTTAAAAAGTGGCAACATTCAAGCAGATGCCAATTCTATTTGTTTTATGTCTTGAAGGTGCTATTTGTACAATATGCTATAAACTGTGATTACTAAGCTACAATAGCTAAATTCAAAGCAAACGAACCTGATCTCGTATCTGAGTTGTATATCATAATGTGAGATGTGAGTGAGTCAGGCCATCTTATTAAGCCGCAAGATGGTTTCTTTGCTTTGATTTATCCTGTTGTATGAAAGGCAACAAGTTGTGCTTTATGAGTTAGCATTTGTGTGAACATAGCCTGATGGTTCATTGATTCATCCATTCACTGATTGTTGACTAATAAACTAAGTCAATCTTAGGTCTGGCTGACAGAGCCTCTCAGCAAGGCATATTATATATATAGTAAAATCTCTCTATTTGAAGAACTACTCTATATGCCTTTCACACTGCTACTTGTTGCCCATCTGGTAGATTTTGAAGCTACCTTTAATTCAGGAGCTAAGAAGAAGAAGTTTATCCATTTGCTATTTCAATTCATTTTTGTACCTCAATTTCAATTTCCGGTATCTGATGGTACTGAAAGAAAATGCAAGGCTGAGCATGTGTGTTCTCTGTTCTGTCCTTTGGTCTTGAAACCGCACAAGCAGCAAAGCAGAAATAATAGTAAACATTACTTTGGATCTCTGGCTGTCTTTGTATGACATACTAACCTTAAAAATAGTTGACAAGCATGGGTGCCCTCTTATCCTGTCATAGGCATTGGACCTTAAAACAGTTTTCAAATCCTCAAACTGATGGGCTGTTTCAGGATCAGATGATATAAGTTATAAAGATTAGTGAAAGTAAAGCTAACAGCTTTACTTTACTGCAAACATCTGGATGACTGTCAGATAGCAAAAAGAAAAAAAAATCTAAATGTTGCTGCCATCCAGATAGATGTTTGCAACCTAGATCTAGCAGCCCTGAAATAAAGAGTAGCAAGTGGCAGGAATTAAGGGGGGAACGTGTTTTTATTAACCAATTACTTTTTCATTTTGTATGTTGTGTGGATTTATCTGCTGAGGTTTTTTTCCCCTCTGGTAAGACTCAAGGACTTCGTCAATCCATCCCAAATCCCTCATTTCAACTATATTACAATGGAAGATACAGATCCTAAAATATGAACAGATTTGACCCATATTCTTTCAAAACAGAGAATGTTTAAAGTAGGGGGAAAACACAAAGTAAGATTCTTCTGCTACCCTTTAGATGTTCTCGGTCTCTAATCTTATTAGTCAGTGTTACTGTTTGGTCCCTCTACAAGAAACATAAATGTATTGTTATTACTATTTGCAGCAGAAATAGTAAGAGATTTCTTAGCTAAATATGTGCTCCCCTGTTTTTTTTCAAACTTTGATTAGCTTTTCTGTCATAGCCATCCAGACTTTCTCCAATTTGTGAAGCATAATTAAATTATATTATCCATATTTCATCTGTCCACAGAAACCCCCAAACATTAATAGAAACATTAATACTTTTCTTCAAGATTTATATGCTATCATTTTAAAAAAATCTAGAATAGGCTTCTAATAAAATTAAAATGAGTGAGAAACTCTTAAATTATTAAATTAAATTTAAGAGTTCCTCATACTTGCAGTTATTTGAGTACAGAGAAGCAATGCTTCAAGATAACTATTCTGTCTTCAAATGTCAACATCGACAGCTCTTCTCAACTCAATATTTCTCCACTGCTGAGTTGTAGTTTTGCTGTTCCCATTATTGACTGATATCCCACTTTTGTTTCCAAGCCACTGCAGACAAGTCACTTGAGGTGGCCTTCCAAAAACATTCAAATAAAGGGGACAATACTAATCTAACACTGGTACATTTGAGAATGGCTTTCCGAAAGTCTGAAAACCAGATGAAAACAAAATCATCAGGATTTGGCAGAAAAACAAAATTACCACTGTACAAGTGGTAAGAGGCAAGTGAGGAAAGGTCTTCATCAGTGCAAACATGAGTCCACAACTGTGACTTCTCCTTTGGAAGGCTGTATGGTGATATAATGGAGCAGCATGGCAAAGAATCTTGGTAACCAAAGTAATACAATTCAAGCTACAGTTGAAACCTTTGAAGCAAGCTAGGTTTGTGTCCCTGTTTATCTTTAGATTTGAAATGATGCTTTTCTAATGCTTAAGGCAGGATGGTCAATTTAAACCTGAGGGAGTGTTGAGCAACTCAGAAGGAGACCATTTTGTTTTAAACTGATAGGCTTATACAGACTAAGCAGGAATGATACCAATGTGGCCTTATATAGGGAGAGTGAGGAACAAAACCTGGAGCAAGATTTGAGTGATCTTTAAACCCATAAGTATATCTACAGAAGAGTATATAATGTATTAATGGAGTTCAATATTCAGTGGCCACTCCACCAGCAGTGTTAATAACAATCATGAAAATGATTAAAAGTCATGTATTTTTTAAGAAGCGGTGCATTGTTTGCCCATTCCGAATCCCAATGAGGTGGCTGGATGGAGCCACTGAAGCAGTAGGCGTGAGCTTAAATGGACTCCAGAAGATGGTAGAGGACAGGAAGGCCTGGAGGAACATTGTCCATGGGGTCGCGATGGGTCGGACACAACTTCGCAGCTAACAACAACAACAATCCCAATGAAATCCAATTAATCTGTGAGGTGGCGGTGTGTGTGTCACTCGAATATCACTTGAAGCCAAGATCACCAAACAAAGGCTACCATATTTTGGCCACGTCATGTCAGCTAACTCAATTGAACAGTTAATCATACTGGGAGTGATCAGCAGAAAAAGGAGAAGGGGCCGTCCTAGTATTCATTGGCTGAACAGTATAAAGGATGACACTGGGATGACCATGGAGGATCTGAAGGAGGCAGTATGAAAAGAGTGCTGATCCATAGAGCGGCTGAGGGTTGGACATGACTGAATGGCTGATGGTGATGACAGGGGGGAGGGTGTATCACGAAGTTTCATTTATTGCCCTGGAGGGTGCCATAGTGCAGTGATAGAAAATCTATGTTACATGTGTCAAAGGTGACATGCCACTACACTTAGGGTGACACACTAGTGTTCATCAACCCCGACATTTTTTCTTGAAAGCACGCCCCATTCTTGTGCAACTTTTAAAGGCTGCATAGGATGCGTGAGAATGGGGGTGTGCTCTTGTGCGGCCTCCAGACCTTCTATTGCATGGCCTCTGGAGCCTCTGAAAACTGAGAGCAGAGCGTGCTTTTGCATGATTTTTGGAGGGTCCAGAGGCCACAGAAGGGCATTCTCTGAAGCTGCTTCAAGAATGATACTGAAAAGGCCTCTGGAACCTGTCAATGGAAAGAGAGCACTGCCTGAAAATAAATGGGGCAGGGCAGAATGGCAGAAGCCATTTGCTAGGGCTGAAGCCAAAGCCTGGGCCTCAACTTCAGGCCCAGCCACTCTGCTGCTTCCAACTGCCGCTGTTCCAGGTGATCTAACTGGGGGCACATAAAGAATTGTTTATCTTTTGCTTTGTGGGGGGGAGGGTGACACATCAGCAGAGTTAGGCATTTTTTGTATTTTTGACATGCTGAGCCCAAAGGTTTCTGTTGTGTAGTGAGTTCTTTGGAGGCAGTAAGTGAGACGAGAGGTTTCAAATAGGAACATTGCTTTATTTAGGCAAACAGGAACAGAACTGAATCAGAGGCTTCTGCGGAGCTACTTAACGGTTGGCCACTAGGCGGCGGCCAATAGGTTTAAAGGAACCCATTCCCGCCCCAAATCATCCAATGATCTTCTTGGACACTGCATGTCTGGCTAGCCAGAGACCGTTACACAGACACCTCAATTGAGCAACCTTAAGCAGCATTCAAAAGACATGTGAAAAGCAGTTCAAGTAAAATCCCAATACATTACAGTTTCACCATCACTGCCCTAGTATAAAGTTAGAGAACCCTGGCTTAAAGAATAGTGCTTATTTTAGAGTTTGCCACTAGATGGTGACAAGAATCTGTGTATATTTAATACCAATTAAACCAGAGGCCTACTGGATATGATAGGGCTTCCAGGTTGGCCACATACACACCCTCGTTCAGACACATAACCCAGGAATAGAAGTTGAGATTTTCTCAATTGGGAATACTCTAAATAATTAAGAACTCAGAATTTCCAATCAGCGGGGTCAAATCAAAATGTAATCTAATGCACACGGAAGTCAACAGGTTAGGGAAGTCTAGCATGGGACAAAAATCATTATTTCTTGTGACAGAATTACTTCTTTCATTTTGGAGGGAGAGTCCATACAGACAGAAGTACTTTTAAGCCCAAACAACTTAAAATTGTTAAGTTTGAAAAACACTGATCTACAGCGTGTGGGCTACCAATGTACATCACAGACACTCTTATCATCTGCTAGCCAGCCTTACTAACAGAATATTTGGAGTTGGAGGAAATATTTAATGTAATAATTACTATTCTGATGTTTAAGTGCAAAAGGCAGAAGACCAAACTATTCTTCAAAATTATAAAGTATGCAAAACTAATAAAATAAAATAAAATTGACTTATGTAAAGTTTTATTAACATTTTTTTTAATAATCAGGTAGACATTGAAGGTGGGATCACACAACAATGGCATGCAGGTGGATGCAGTGGTGGGATTCAAATATATGAACAACCGGTTCTCTGTGTTGATGCCACTTCCGAAAGTCCATTCTGGGCCTGGGCAACAAAAACATAGCTACCAGTTCGGCTGAACTGGGGACAACTGGCTGAATCCCACCACTGGGTGGATGGGAATTATGGGACATATAGCCCAATGCATTTTGAAAGTTTCAATCAGCAACAAGAGCTGTTGTTTAAATACAGCATAAGAACACAGCCCTAATCTGGCCTGTGTCATCCAATAAGGGGGACTGGTTTAGAAGAACAGTGCTGCTGTATAATGATTTTCCAGCCTGCATGTGTCCTTCTAATACGACTTAGTTCTTCAGATAATCTAATAGAGGAACAAGAAGCAAGGGACATACATAGCCTAAGCATGAGCAAACGTTCAGGGAAGTTGAGGGGGACAAACAAATGTCATATTTAAACAAGAATTCCATGGGCAGCAATGCTAGCCTTTGATCTGGTAAGGTTGAGCAATGTTGAACACACAAACCCTAATTTTCTAGCCCATTTTACTTAGGTTCCAACAGGAATCTTCTTCAAGGTGCCCAAATTTCCATTGCTTTCTGCCTACTTTCAGTTTTTCTGGAGAAAAACATCCTAAGGAGAGAAAAACGAATTGCCTGGCAGAATTAAGAGCTGACAGGAAGCACTGAAAGGTTGGTGAGAAATGCAACAATTGTAAATTTAAGTCACCGATGGGTTGGTTTCTTCTTTGCCAGGTCAGCTCATGTACTGGTAGATGGCCTAATAATCCAAAGCTCTTTTGTGGCCCTAGTGTGTTGTGTGAGGTTAGTTTATAGCTCAAAGGGTTGTGCAAATTCAGAAAATGTGTTATCTCGGGAACCAACCAGGATAAACATTTTGTGGGATGCAGCTATGATGTCCAACCAACTCAGATCCAAGTGCTCGCAAGCACAAGTGGAAGATGCTGTTGTGCTCACATCTGGTTTGTGGGATTTCATGGTCAGTTCAGTAGGACCATGGAAACAGAACGCTGGACTTGGTGGGTGTTTCTTCTAACCAGTTTTTTTAATGTTCACTTGCCATTTTCCAAAGACAATTACACACAGCTTTGTCAGAAAAGAGTTCAGTGCTGGTGCTAGAGAATTCCATACACAAGAGAAAAACATCCAAGTTGGACTAGAAGTTCCCTCCACATCCCCACGAAGGAACTTCAGAGCAGCAGAGTTAATTGGTCCCAACACAGAATATGAAACTGAACATTAGGACAGAGTTATGTTTACTGTTAATTGCATAAAAAAATATCACTTTTGAACATATTGTATTATAGGAAAGGGCAACATACTGTGTTCAGTTCAAAGCCTCTTCGGCATTGGTATTAAGTTGTAGAGTTTCCTTCCTTCCTTCCTTCCTTCCTTCCTTCCTTCCTTCCTTCCTTCCTTCCTTCCTTCCTTCCTTCCTTCCTTCCTTCCTTCCTTCCTTCCGCTCCTTTTCCCAAGATTCTAAGTAGCTTATAAGCTCACAAGGTACAATCCCCCAGTAACTATCCAACTGACCAATAGGGTTAAAAGAAAATAGATAAGCACCTGATGCATTGCTATTCAATCATCCCCAGGTGCCAAATTCATACAGCTCTTCTAAAAAAAATAACAGGGATAGAGTGCTCTAGGCTAGGGTATCTGGGTTAAAAGAGTTTTATGTTGAGTTCCTTTATTCAAGCAAAAGGATTTAAGTTGCTCCAAAGGACATTGGCGAGGGTAAGTTGCTATGCACTGCCCCAGTGTTTCTTCTGGCTTTGGCATCTTTGCATTGTTACACAGTTTGCATGTATCTACCGGATAGCTGGTATTTGGTTGAATTATTGTTGTTTTTAATTTTGGTTAATTAGTGTAGGGAAGAACAGTTGAAAATGCAGAATATAAATGTATTTATCCATTATAAACTGTTTACGTTAACCCAAATGGCAGCATTCTTGCTGTTCGATGGGGGGACATTAAAGACGAGTGCATGAGCTGATGTCTCAGTGGTGTCCCACTTCATGATCTCTTTAGCTTTCATCTCTAAGGCAGAGCTGTGAATCTTAAAAGCTGTTTTCAGTCTTGCAGCTTGAGTCTGAAATAGGCGGAAGGACATACCTGCGCCCAGGAGCAGAGCATTATATATCCATTATCTAGTCGCTTTCAGAACAGATTCCTGTTGAAAAGTAACCTGAAGTACTAATGATCTTTTCATTAAGCTCAGGCCAATTGACCTTGTTTTAGAAATGAACTGTACAAGTTACATCACCTCACATAACAAATATTCCTTCCAATGAACTCATGACCTTCCTGACCCTTGGCAGCCTGAAGTTCTCTTTGATCCTGTGCTTGAAATGGTGAAAGAAATACTCGATGGACAATGGAAATGTTTCTGACACATTCTAAATTCCAGGGTCATGGTAAATATTGCTAGCTGCACAGGATTGAGTTGGTGTGATAGTTCAGCCTCATATCCCAGTTTGTCTGGCTTGGCTACTTGAGGTTAGCCAACCAGTTCTTTCACATTTCAACTGTAGTATGCCTGTAGTAGCCTTTTCAACCTCTGGGTCTTATCCTTAGCCCTGCAGGAAGTTTAGCAGAGAATTTTATCTAATAGAAAGAAGCCAAGATGCAACACATCTCTCCCTCACTTGTTGTCCTCTGGATCTGTTTGATTTTCCCAGCTAATACGACTGGAATGCCTCATATTTGGGAAAACCTGTCTGTTTTATTAGCAGGACCAGGTCATCTAAGACCCTTCCTCTTCTCCAATTATGTGCAGATGTTGCTTAATTAGGGATTCTTGGATCTAAGTAAATTAGTTTTCAAGAGTGATGCAGAAAATTGTTGAGTGAAGGATAATGGCAGACCAGAGGAGAATAAAAACAGGAGCGAATGAGTGGGTGGGACAATAGGGTGGCCATCTGTAGCTCACCAGAAGAGATCATGACCTTTTTCATCACAGCCAGAAAAGATGCATGACCTTCCTCACCACAAACATGGACTAAAACGTAATAGAAACACAGATTTGGACAACATTGGCGTTTATTAGTTAATCACAATTTATCAGTTAAACAGAAATTATACATCAGCGTAGCACAGACATGTCAAACACAAGGCCCGGGGGCCGGATGTGGCCCGCGATGTGGTTTCATGTGGCCTGCGAAGCCATCCTGGAAACAGTGAGGGAATGGCCCCCACTGCCTTGGCCCTGGCCCAGAGACCCTCCTTTTGCCAGAGACCCTCAGATCTGTCCCACTCCTGCCCAGGCCCCCATAGGCACCCTTGATGTGAATGATGTAGAGCTGGCCACGCCCACCCAGTAGGTCATACGCACTCTAGCCACGCCCACCCTGGCCACGCCCACCCTGGACACACCCACCTGGCCCCTTGAGGGCAACCGCAATGCTGATGCGGCCCTCAATGAAATTGAGTTTGACACCCCTGGCGTAGCAGGAAGATGGGCACAAAGGACTTATGGGTCTGCTCTCACTTCTGGAGATGGGCAAGTCAGTGATCTGCTTGCTCTCCCTTCCTTGGGCCCTTGTCTTTAAACCTGAGTTGGATAGGAAACTAGTTGTCTACTCCTTAAGGTTAGATAGTGTACATGGCTACACTAAGCATCTTAAATAAACAAAACCAGATGTGTTGCATGATGCAGCTCTTAGTAATCACCATCAGTTCAGAGTGCTTATTGGGCTCTTTTAATGAGTGGCCTTCAACTTCCCCAGTCATTGAGTTATTGACATAAGAGTGGGAAGGGACTAGATCCTCTAGTTGCGACGTCTGGCCAGTGCAAAGAGCAGGCACAATGTGAGTGTGGGTGTTGGTGCTGCAGAAGAGAGAAAAGTGGGTGAATTATTATAATTTTGTGGATCTTTTAGACATGCCAGATAGGCAAACAGCAGCATGCTCCAGACAGGATTAGCTGTCAGAGGAGATGTGTTGATGTCTAACCTACAGGGGTCTAATGTCTTTCCTTGCCTCCATTCAGCTACTCTTTAAGACCAGACTTACCAGTTGGATAAGAGAGAGACCAAAGATGCCACTCAACATCTTAGCTGGAGTCTATCCCAGTTGGAGAGTATAAGGACTTGCTTATCAGGGGGCGGGGTTTTGGAATGGAACCCAGATCCCATTTTTTATAACAAAGAATGAGCCTATGTTATTTCACAACACTGCTATTCTAGAATAGCACTAAACCGGGCCCAAAAGGGGTTGAACACAATCATGAAAAACCTGTGTACAAAACCAAAGCAAACGGTGACACATAGCAAAAGCCACTACAGGTAGTCCTCAACTTATGATCACAATTGAGCCCCACATTTCTTAGCAAGAGAAACATTTAAGTTTTGCCCCATTTTACAACCCTTCTTGCCCCAGTTGGCTCAGTTGTTAAGTGAGTCACTGCAGTTGAAAAGTTAGTAACCCGGTTGTTAAGTGAATCTGGCTTCCCCATTGGACTTTGCTTGTCAGAAGGTCGCAAAAGAGGATCTCATGACCATGGGACACAGCAACAGTCATAAATATGAAGCAGTTCCCAAGCATCTGAATTTTGATCACATGATCATGGGGGATACTGCAAAGGTCGTAACTGTGAAAAATGGTCATAACTCAGATTTTTCAGTACCACTGTAACTTTGAACTGTCACTAAACAAACTATTGTAAATCAGGGACTACTGTAATTTAGCTCTCTGTCAGAATCTCCTTCCCATGTTAACAGTGCAATTGATTGCTACTTTTCTCACCAGCTGGTGATGTTTGGTGGGAGGCAGACAAAGGAAATCCACCAGTCGCTCTTTGTCCCCGATAACATTGTAAAGACAGCCTCAATTCCTAACTCAGGCAGAAAAGGGTATAGCTTGGTGCAGTAATTAAGATACTGGATTAAAACCAGGAGACTAGGAGTTCTGGGCCGCCCTTAAGCAAGAAAGCCAGCTGGATGACTTAGTCATTCTCTCTCAGCCCCATTTACCTCACAGGATTGCTGTTGTGGGAAAAATAGGAGGAGGGGCCATTTTGCATGCCACTTTGAGTTGCATAAAATAAAGGCAGGATATCAATAATAATAATCAAACTATCCAAGGTCCTTGGAAAGAACTCAGTAGGTGAATAAAAATACCAAATCCAGTCCAAAAATCTGGCTGACTGTGTGACCAATAATAATAATTGCCAGAATTGAAAAATCGTTAAATGATTCAAAGTGCAGATTGTGCAAGGAGGCAGAAGAAACAATAGCTCATATACTCAGCTCATGCAAGATTGCCTAAACTTGTTATAAACAACATAACACAGTCACCTAAATGATTCACTGGAACATGTATAGAATTTATCATGTACCAGCAATGAAAAATTGGTGGAAACATAGAGTTGAAATAGTAGCCCAAAATGATCAGGTTAAAATATTGTGGGATTTCTGAATACGAAGTCTTGGCTCATAACACACCCAATTTAGTTGTGGAAGAAAATGTGAATAACAATGTGGCAATACCTTGAGATAGTGGAATAGAAGATAAAGCACTGAAGATCACAGAGCATCAAGATCTGAAAATTGAAGTCAAAAGATTATGGATAAACTGATTGTATAGTCCCACTGGTTAATCAGTACATTGGGTGCCATACCAAAAAAATCTTGAATGGCACTTAAAAAATCTGCACATTCATAAAGTTTCATTCTATCATTTCAGAAAGGCCAAAATACTTGGATCCTCACATATACTACAATGATATGTTATGACATCCCAGATTCATGGAAAGAACTCAATGTGTATGGAGGCAAACACAGCTAAAGAACTGGTAGCTGTGATTTCACATTTTAAAAATAATATTAATGCCAAATCCAGTCTTAACATCTGTCCGTGTGACACACCATAATAGTAATGACGATGATGATGATGATATAATGAGAACAGTTCAAAGTTTGCTAGCGTATTTTTCTGCTATCTCCAGACCTAGAGGAAGTCAAATAAATTTAATGGGGCAATGATTAACCGCTCTTAGTCTCAACAACCTTAACTGTAATCTAAAACCTAATACAACTTAATGACATTAATAGCACAGTCTTATTTAAAATAACTTAAAAGCAAATGCTAGTAAGCTCAGTGGACCTTTTCCATGATTATGTGGGTATTTGTCTCTTCCCCTGTACTTTGGTCATCCTTTAAGGCATGGAATCTACATTCAATGAGAATTTGAAAGTTTGTTTGCTATTTTGTGGCATTCTAGTTGAATGTAGTACAGATTTGTTTATTTGATGTATTGGTATCCTGCCTCACATGCAAGAGCACAGCATGCTGTCCATAGCGCTGGGCCATCCCTGTAAGGCAGCTATGACTGAGAATGATTGACGTCTTCCCCCCCGCCCCCAGAAATGAGGATTCTGACTGTGGGATTTGGAATATTCAGAAGTATAATTTTCTTGTACAGGAAGGGGATTGTGGATGGAGTGGGGAAAGGGGCCTATGACGGCCACACAAAAGTACACACATCTCTGAGGACTAGCACTTGATCAAGAGAGATTTGTCCTGGTTTTTTCAGCAGGCACCTATATAACAGTTAATGTGCAAATGTTGGTCAGGCTCAGCATCCTGTGGGTTGGTTTCTTTGCGGACTCCAGGTGTCTTGTCTTTTGCCTTGCAGGACAAGCCGTGGAAGACCAGTGGAAGGAAAGAGGCTTCTTGGCACCAGTGTAAAGTGATCAATAGGAATTGGGCAAATTTCAATTTTTTTGTCCCCATTGGCAATAATGCCCTGTAGATGATTCACAAAGCGAGATTTGTGTCAGGAAAAGATGGAACCCCCTCAAACTAGAACCACTAAAGATGAAGCAAAATTGCTTCTACAGCAAGCTGGCGATGAGATAAAGGAAATGTCCTAAGGAGCTGTCCTTTAAGAAAGGTTAGTGAATCAACTTTGCCTCTTGATTAGAGGGATGTGAGGATAACCCCCGGAGAAAGATAAGGGCTGATTTACCCATGTAAAAATGATTAGATAGATAGATAGATAGATAGATAGATAGATAGATAGATAGATAGATAGATAGATAGATAGATAGACAGACAGACAGACAGACAGACAGACAGACAGACAGACTGACTTCAATTATCTCAGTTGTTCCCCAGCCCAAAGCAAAACAATAGTGAGAAAGTTGAAATACAGCAATTTTTATATAGTGGCAATGTTAAAAATGAATATATATGGGTTCAGGAAACAGCATTTTTAAAATATGAATGAGGCAGCTCCAATTTTATGGTTGTTTGTGTCTTTAAATGATTGTAAACTGCTCAGAGTTGCCTCTCGTAAGATGGTCAGCCAATAAATTTAATAAACATTCCCATTAGATTACGGAAGCGTGTATGTTTCAATTTTTCTTGTATTTTATAGCATTCTCCTCTTTTCCTCACCCTTAGTGTTTTATTCTTTTATGGTGGTCTTACTGCAGGGGGCAGCACTTTCTCTTTGAGATCCAGGCAGATCATGACCAAAAGATTTGGACTGTTTTAATGGAGTGGGTGTTGAAAGTTTCAGGTTGTGGCATTGCCATCTTGTAACCCTTTTTGCCCTTTAACCTTTTTTTCCCAAACCAAGAAACCCTACTCCACTTTGGGGGTCAGTGTATGTGTGGGGGTAGGGATGAAACAGGCTCTGTAGAATTTTGCAAGAAAAGCAACATTTTTACCCCATAACTCAAAACTGTCAAAATAAAAAAAAAGTGATGGGTGGCTGAGTGTCTGTGGAACCACACATGGGGACTGGAAGGCCGTATGGTCTCCAGATGTGATGCAATGTAGTAAGGAGGTGGATTGCCAGGTGGAAGGGGGTGCATGCCAGAGGAGTAAGAGGCAATTCAGTCCAGATATGCGTAAGAGAAAGACAGCATTTCCCTCATAGTTCACAGAATAAGTTGTAAAAGCAGATAATAAAGTCTTTAATCTGGCGAGATTTTGTCTATAGGTGTTAAAACAATAAAGAACTTAGCTTGGAAGGATCACCAGATGCCCTTCTTTGTTTTGGGCCTGAGAACAGGCCCAGTCCTAGGTTTATAATATACAATATTTTGCTCTCTTCCCAGGACAAATGAGGTTAGAACTTGAGAGTTGGAGACTAAAAAACTATCCCTGACTCAGATTCTTCACCACACAAGGTTGTCTTCTTCTTCTTCTTCTTCTTCTTCTTCTTCTTCTTCTTCTTCTTCTTCTTCTTCTTCTTCTTCTTCTTCTTCTTCTTCTTCTTCTTCTTCTTCTTCTTCTTCTTCTTCTTCTTCTTCTTCTTCTTCTTCTTCTTCTTCTTCTTCTTCTTCTTCTTCTTCTTCTTCTTCTTCTTCTTCTTCTTCTTCTTCTTCTTCTTCTTCTTCTTCTTCTTCTTCTTCTTCTTCTTCTTCTCCTCCTCCTCCTCCTCCTCCTCCTCCTCCTCCTCCTCCTCCTCCTTCTCCTCCTCCTCCTCCTTCTTCTCCTCCTCCTCCTTCTTCTTTCTTCTTCTTTTTTGCCGGCTATCTTCTTCATGTCATAAAGTCAGGGAGAAAGTAGTCTAGAATTCGGGGAATACACACAACATCACACTATGTATCTTTTAGTTCACAGATATGTTTGGAATGGAGCGAATGCAATTTTGGGATCAAAGGGAATAGCTCCTAGTTAACAGCTTTTGTCACCATTTCCTTTGGAGCCCATCCCAACGCTACATTCTCATGGGGTTAAGCTGAATGATATCTATTGCTGACTTGGATGGGGTCCAGTGACAAAATGATTCCTCCACATGTGGACTACTGAGATGCCTCTAGAATATATTGGATGTGCCAAACAGAAAACAGAAGGTGCTTTCATATTTCATATTACTTATTGAGAAGTAGCTAAACCACTTAAGCTGTCAGGTATGAGATTGTGGAGGAAGATTGTAGCTCAATGGTAGAGTACCTGTTCTGCATGTAGAAGATATTAAGTTCAACACCAAGAACCTCTGGTACCATGGGGAGTTGCTACTAATCACTGTCAAGAAGACTAACTAATTCAACTAACTTATTACAAAACAGGTTTCTCAGTTCCTGAGTTCAGAGGTCCCTGTTTTCTCTGAAATGCACCCACATACATTGGTTTCCAACAATGCAGGTTTGCTGGCATCAACATGCAAGCAGATTGAGAGGAAACCCAGGGTAGAAAGAGGATTTAGACTAAACATCGCATATAATCACTCTTGACACCAATGTATTGAAAATCCTATGACCCTGTGGCAGAAATTACCTGCTGGCAGGAAATGTTGACATATATATTTGAAAGAGTGACTACCTGAGAAGAGCCGCAAGGCCTAGCTAGTTAAATCAAGCAATATCAGGAGCAGTTATTTATTGACATAATATATCTGCCAGCAGTTTACATGACTTATTCATTTTGGCAGCAGGCCCACAATGACAGCTGAGATGGCTGCAATCATTGTGGAGCTTTCGAAAAAACTTAGCAGGCAGGGCAGACACATGCATAAAAATCGAGAACCTTAAAGAAGAAAAAGAAATATTCTTTTCTGCCCAGCAAGATATACCAGTCCAAAATATTTCAGGATATTACACCAGCCACACAACAGCAGCAAGTTCAAGGGAAGGCATAAACCCTGATTGTAGCATATTGTTGGCACTGGCAGGGATTTCCCCTCCGCTTGATGATTCAAGGAGGAGGCAGATATCCTTCAGAGAGCTACCCAGAAGCTTCCTGCAAGCTCTTCATTTCCTGGAGCTTCACCTTCAGCACAATGTAGACAATCACCGCTTCTTCAGGTCATATTTGCAGAAGGTAAATCAGATCCAAAGATGTCTGTCTGCATTCTCTTCAGACTACATGGAGAAATAGCAGAGGAATAATTCTGTCTGAACAGGTGTTACAGGTTTGAGGGCTAAATTGAGATGATCCTATTGCAACTTTCCCCAGTAGAGACTATCTCCAAATGGTAGTGAAAGAGCTGGTACATTCTGGGAATGGAAGTTCACACATTCGGTTTTGGAGGGAACCAAGCTGAGCATTCTTTTTAGTTCTATAATTTAGTTCCCCTCAGTCCAATCTAGAAGTCTAATGGGCAGTAGGATCCTGACGAGAAGAGAGAAATAATGGGAAGAGGTAATATATTCTTCCTTCCACTTGAGTAGAAATGGAGATGTACGTAGGTGACGGAACACAGTGCACAAAGCAGAAGATCAGACAGTGTTGAAGATGAATCGTAAAATGAAGTAGGGAGCTGCTGAGTCTTGGAGACTGGATGGAAAGAATCAAGTGCCTTATTCTGATTCCTGTGCAACTCAGGTTTCTCAGATAGTGACTGACGCTGAGTGAACCAATCATCTCTAGCTAGAGAGAGGTTCCCTGAGAATGGGCTGCAGCAGGAGTCCAAAAGCTCAGAAGAAAAATCTCCAGTCCCGGTGACCAACCCAGGTTGGATCCTGCAAACATTATCCTGGGGACACGCCTTCATTCATTGATGTTGAATTTTTAAAATTAAAGTGATATTTAAATTATGGAAATATTTCTGTTAAAATGTCTGCAATAAGAAAAAAAATCTGAGGGTGATGATAACCCCCAGAAAATGGCTTCTAACAGTAATAATGGATAGAAACCAGATAAGAACAGGTTGGGTAACGTGAATTCCGGACAGACCAAAAATATTCTAATGCTTAATCTCCGTTTTCCATTCCAGCATGAAATCATATCACTAATATTGACTCATCTCTATTGCTTGTTTCCAATACAGGAAGTGGTGAAGCGTTAATGCTGTGAACCTTCACCTTATGCTCAGCCTTTATGTATATGTAAATAAATCACATATCATGGAAATGCCATAAACCTCAATGATGTGCTTCTAACAAAAACCATTCCTGGGTCCATGTTGTGAGAAGTGGGATGCATGCACAAAGCGCTTACCTTTTCCAAAACAGTGGCTTTTAATTCTTTTTTTTTTAACGTGCAACAAATTGAAGCCTCTTTGTATTTTAATGGGTTGCAGCAGGAACGAAATGATGCCTAACTTTAAACTGGCTTTCAAGACATATGGAAGCTTCTGACTTGCTTTTGATACAATCTCAGAAAAGAATACTGTAACTATAATGGCATAAAAAGGAGAGGTAGGGAAACAGTTGAAAATGAAAATAATTTGGATTTATAAACTGCTAAATATAACTTCAGTAGGTTTTGTTCGTAAAATTATTGATAGTAACTTTTGTAGGAGAGCGTATTCCTTAGAATAGAATAGAGCTCGAAGGGACCTTGGAGGTCTTCTAGTCCAGCCCCCTGCTCAAGCAGGAGAACCTATACCGTCTCAGACAGGTGAATGTCTAGTCTCTTCTTAAAAAACTCCAGTGATGGAGCGCCCACGATTTCTGGAGGGAAGGTGTTCCACTGGTTGATTGTCCTCACTATCAGGAAGTTTCTCCTTAATTCTAGTTTGCTTCTCTCTGATCAGTTTCCAACCATTGTTTCTCGTCCTTCCCTCTGGTGCTTTGGAGAATAGTTTGACGCCCTCTTGTTTGTGGCAAGATACTGGAATACTGCTATCACGTTGCCCCTGTTCCTTCATTTCTTTAGACTTGTCAAACCCAAGTCCTGCAGCTGTTCTTCATATGTTTTAGTCTTCAGGCCTTAGATCATTTTAGTTGCTCTTCTCTGAACTTTTTCCAAGGTCTCAACATCTTTTTTTGTAGTAAGGTGACCAGAACTGGTTGCAGTATTCCAGGTGTGGTCTTACTAGGGTTTTATAAAGCGGTACTAATACTTCGTGTGATGTTGATTCTATGCCTCTGTTTATACAACCCAGGATTGTATTAGCTTTTTTGGCTGCTGCTGCACACTGCTGGCTCATAGTCAAGTGATCGTCCACTAGGACTCCAATGTCCCTCTCACAGTTGCTGTTTTTTGAGCCAGGTCTTCCCTAATCTATACTTGAACCTTTGATTTTTTTTCCTGCCTAAATGTAAAACTTGCTTTTCTCCACATTAAAACTCATTTTGTTGGATAGGGCCCATGGGATAGGGCCCATTGTTCAAGTTTGTCAAGATCATTTTGGATCCATTGTAATTTTGAATGGTCACTAAATGAATGGTTGTAAGTACTTGTAATGGACTTTGGATGATGAAGTCACCATGGAAGGGCTGGGGATTTGCAGTGGCATTGAAGAGATGAACGTCCCCATTGACTGGAATACTGTTGCAATGCACAAGTTCATGGAAATTGATTACTAAACTGGAGGAAGCCATTTTCTACTTTGTCTTCACCCAAGGCATTGACCTGATGAACTAATTTAAAAATGCTGAGCCTAAGAGGCTGTGGAAAAGCCTCAGCTCTGTACCATATCTAGGCTGTCACAGGCCCTATTTTCAACTATGGCCAATATTTTTCTGCCTTCTTGATCCTCTAGTCAAGAACAATTGTGCCTCTTTCTCCGGGGTCAACACCAATCCCTTAGTTATTAGGGCTTTAAATATAGATGCATAATATACCGTAGGCCTTATTTCTCCTTTGTTATTTTTTCCACATTTGGTATACACATTTGATATTAGAATGTAAACACCTTATGGGATCAGACCAGCACTGTCTTTCCACCACGGCAGACAAATCGTCATGAAAAGTTCATCAGCAGCAGCTGCCCAAAACAGGATGTGAGTATACTGTTTCTGGTAGCAGACACAATAGACAGCCAACTAGTAATTAATGAAATATAGTTTTCCACAGTAAATTCTATCCAGATCAGTGGGCCTTGTTTCCTGGCAATGTCAACCATGACTATAGTGGCTGGGGAATTCTGAGACTTGACGCATCTGGAAGAGGTTTGGCTTGAGGAATCTGATCTAATTAATAACTTCTTCAATAACTCTAAATCTCATGTAGTTGGCACCAAACACCTGAGGTAAGCCTGAATTAAATGAATATGAGATGTACAATTTCCTAGTCAGAGGCTGTGAAGCATAAAATGAGCGTCTTATAGCTTCTCCATGTAGAAACTGGAAATTGTATGATAGGGTGAAACTCACCTTTTTGGAGGTACTTTCCCTCTGCAGTTTTTCTCACCGTGGCCTGGACCAACCAGACATCATGAGAATGACCTCCTGGAAACCAGGAGTAGAGCAGCATCCCATTTAGATGTCATAATCCTCCTCCCTTTGAGGGATGCCTTTAGGTTTATCGCATATCAAAACAATACCAATTATATTATCCAGGTTTCATGAATTCTCTTCTCTTCTCTTCTCTTCTCTTCTCTTCTCTTCTCTTCTCTTCTCTTCTCTTCTCTTCTCTTCTCTTCTCTTCTCTTCTCTTCCCTTCCCTTCCCTTCCCTTCCCTTCCCTTCCCTTCCCTTCCCTTCCCTTCCCTTCTCGGCAGTTTACAGTCACAAAAATATAATACATATAGTAATATGCAATATTGCTCTGAAACTAAAAGAATCTAAAATTTCACAACAAATCATTCCAGATATTTGCGATTTAAGTGTAATTAATCCCATTGTTAGTCACAGTAATAGGTTCTGATGTGAGATGAACCTAATATAAGTCTGGTTTGAGTGGCTTAGTTTGTTAGACAGTGGTCTTGGCTGTTGTACTCTGATTATTTTCATTTTGGTCTTTGCTTCATTTTTAGAATTGTTGTTGTTTTTATAGCTTGTTGTCAGCTGCCCAGAGTTCATGTGTAAGATGAGCAGCCGCAAACGTTTCTAAAATAAGTAAATGATTTTTTTTCATTGTAAAAAGAGGAAGAATCTTATGATAATATTTTAAAAGCCTTACTTAGCAATAACGGTTAATGTTTAAAATTTTCTCAAAGCATATTCTGGATAGAAATCTGATTTCAAGAGCAAAACTCATGAAGAAAATATAGAAAGGATATTTTTATTAATTACTCTCGTCATTAAACTCAGTCCCAGCCCCATCAGAAGTGTTTTTTGTACACGACTATGACTGCAGGCTTAACTGGGAGAAATCTTCAAAGAGTTGAGTTGAGTCTCCCTATGGATACAGCTGCTTTAGTGTTTTCAGGAGTGTTTTGTTCACAGCAATGTTCTTTGTAGACCATCTCTCCTGAATGCTTTACACTATCCTGGTACAAATTTGGAAAATAAACCTTCCTGTGAATTTCAAAATTCATCAAATGTTGTGCCTCTACTTTTCTGATTGTGCTGTCATGCTCGTGCAGTTCAATTTCAGTCTAGACCAACAGTGTGAAAATTCAGAGTCCTATCCTGCGCAATGCATTAATAAAGCAGATAGGTCCTGTCTTTTGAAAGAAATAACTCTGCATTATTAAATAAAGCAGGTGATTAAAGTTTTGCTACCCAAAAAGTGTTGCATGACCAATTCTGTTTTAAACTAAAGTAACCTGGATTAAACCCCTTCTGGAAGTGTTCCCCAAATGTATAAGCTTTATTATTTATCACAAAATCAGTCTAAAGGTACTGTATATAGCAACAGCGCTTAGTTGTGAGAAAAATAACAGTGATGAAAACATGGTTGGATGTTTTTTTACACATGCTTTATATAGTTATATTGGACTTTGAGGGAATAATAAACACATTTTTGCTCTTGTTAAGGCATTGCCCAAAACACAATAACCCCAGATTGTTGAGTCTACATCACACTATAAACATTACCCTATTAGCAAACAATACATTGAATAACTGTCTTTTGAGTGACCTTCAAAAAGTAACACAATAGCTCAGATTACTTATTATCATTGTGTGACTTTTTCTCCTCATCACCGCCATCCAAACCAGGAGGCACTGTGTAAATTTGTGGATGTCTCCGTGGCAAAGTTAAAAACAAGGACAAAAACAACCAATGATGATATTAAATAATCTACTAAACTCAATTTCTATTTCTGCACTATGGCCCTGTAGCTCTGACATTTTACTCAAAGGCATCTGGCTAACAATTCCTTTGCAAAATTTAATCTTAGCCAGCACTTCCTTCATTAGTCACTCTTTTCTTTTGCTTTGTATGATGATATAATATTGCATGGTGTTAACAGCTTGAAGCATCCTGCCTCCTATTATATAAGACACTTTGAGCAAAAATGCAAAGTCCAGTGGTTTTCAGGGAGTACTGGAATAACAACTCTGAGCTCCATATGTAAAGACCTCATACTTCCAACTATAATTCAGTATTAAAATAATCAAAGTGATTATATACCACCAATTATATAGATTATATACCTTCAGAATTATTGCAGTATTTATAGTTTCTCCCGGTCTCATTTACTGAGCAATTGAATTCAATGGAGAGGGGGTGGGTGGGGAGACTCTCCCCACTCCATTTGTCTGATGTAGGAAGAAAAATGAGTTTCTGGTAATCCAAAATCAGAAGGAATCTGATAGCACTTTTTCATGCTGAATTTGCATCACCAGCCTTTCTTCACCTCCTTTTCTCCCTTTTCCTCATCCCACTTTAAATATTAGATCTGTTTAGCTCATTTATGCCTCTGATAAAGTGAGCTATACACCACTTATATCTTTTAATAAAATTTAATTGACAAGATACTATGAGACTCCTGATTTTTGTCTACCTTCTGACCACCTTAAAAAGGACGTATGTTTCTCTGATTTCAGTGGATTTATAGTTTACAGATTTGAGCCCCTGTATCTGAGCCCCTGCCCTCTGGGTCCTAAAGGTCATTTTGTAAAGCAGAAAAGTTTCACGTTCTGCCTGGGTTTGCTTGAGCATGCTTTGGGATAAACTGGAACTGGCAGATAAGATTTCAGAACCATGGAACCACATCTTTCAAACTTCTTGCAGCACTAGGGAACTAACTGAGGACTGGAAAAGAGCTGATGTGGTTCCCATCTTCAAAAAAACGTCTGTGTTCCAAGTCTGTTATTCTATGATTGAAAACTTATATAGTGAGCACTGTGCTGTAATTAATTCCAGTGTTCTTGCATTTATCCTAAGGGGGGTTATGTTAAATTCATTGTCTGGGGTGTTGATGTGGAAGAAAAGTGTTTGTCTTGCCACAAACCTGATGGTCATTTTAGGCATCAAAGGAGCACAGGCTACAGTCCCAGGGCAACATGAGGTCACCAAACCTTATGCATTAGCCCCAGAAACCTCCCTTTTTTTTACATGTTGTAATTTTTTAATGCAGAGGCAGGGCTTTTTTTCTCATAGAACACTCAGAACGGAGTTCCGGCACCTTTTTTGGATGGAACCTTGTAGGGTAGGCAAGGCGGGTTGTATGACATGTGTGAGTTCCGGCACCTTTTTCTTTTACAAAAAAAGCACCGTGCAGAGGTAAATATTTTTCATAGCTGCATTTGCTCCTTCTGCCCTGCCTAGACTTCAGGGAGAGAGGTCAGCAAGTTGCCTCTGTTGTCAAGTCTCTCCATCCCAGAGATCAGACAACCTTTAATCAGGGTCTAAAAGACCTGGCTCTTCCTTCAAGCATTGGGTCAAATGCTATATGAGCCCATCAAATACTGTGCATTTCAATTTTGAATGCCCCCAGTGCAGTGTGTTTTTAAGGATGTGTTACACGTTTTTGATTTTTGTTCATTGCAATATTTGTATTTTTAATCTTTTACAAGCTGCCAAAGAGTGGTGCAATAGATGCAAGAAGCCCTTAAAACTTTAAAAATCAAACGAAACTCACTATTTCCCCTCTATCCTCTACCCAGACATTGGTGGGTGTGTCTACAAGAGACAAAATGGGGCCAAAGAGTTGCATTTGGTCCCCAGCGAGGTATTATCCATCCTTGTGTCAAAGGGATAAAAAGAACAAAATATATAATAATATTTAAAAAACGTAAATCCACTGAATGTAAATATCAGAACCACTGTTTCTTTTAATTGTTTGATATTTTTGCAAATTGACTTTTAGCTTGGGGGAGCAAATATACTTTATTTGGGTTTTTTTTAAGGCTATATGATTTTTTTTTAAAATAAACAATAGCATGAGAAAGAGTGTGGTGATCGACTGCTTTAGGGAGTCTACAGCTTTCCTCTGTCTCCTTCCCCTCCCCCTCCTTTTTCTTTCTGGAAAGACAGCAGGTTCTGATGAAAGTGAAGAATAAGACGGCAGCTCAGTCTGGCCTTTGCTGATGTTGTGAGAGCAAAGGAAGGAATTTTCCTTTAGTTTTGATAAACTGTTGGGCCCCTGGGTTTTTCCTATGGCAGTCAACCGGCCCCAGGTGGCCCCCGTGCTTCAGGCAATTCAAGGGTAGAGCAGTTGGCTTCCATTCACTCATTACAGCAGAAATTGAGTCATGAGAGTTCAGAGTCCTGGGCCATTCAGGAATGTTTGCTTTCCCTGCAGCAGTTGCTCACTTGGCACAATGACACCAAAGAAAGCAGGACAGCATGAGTGCACATGGCAGGAACCTCTGAGCAAATCAGAACAAGCAGAGATTAATTCACATTTGGAGCGCTATTTCCATGCAGTGGAGACAGTGGGAAGTTCTGGTGTTTTACCCAGCATAGGCCAGCCTTGCCTTTTTATGGTTTTGCAAGATGCTCAGGAAGGGACAGGCAAACCAGGATTTTTTTTTGGCAAGTAGAGTGGGCAGATTTCAAGGAATTTGAATTTTGGGGTTGAGCCAGGGGTAGATGATGATGGGACTGCTTGTCATGTTCTTTTGGAGTCTTTTAAAGGATGTGGATAGCAGAACACCTGAAGAAGGTGAGGTCTGACACCCAATCATTTACTTCACGCTCCTTCTGGCTGATTAAGTTGGCGAAGGGAGAGAACTGACTCATGGTTAAAGATAATTATTCATGCTTCTTTTGCAGGAGGAGTAAGTCTTTAGTTGCTCCAAGAAAGCCATGTTAAATCTTGCACTAAAACCAGGAAACCATCTGGAATATTAAGCTGATCTCAAATGTTCTGCTTCTAGCTTAGCTAATTGAGAAGATGGTAGCTTTGTAATTCCAGAACTATTTGGAGGATATTTATAATCAGGGCCTTCTTCAGTTGGGCTTTGGCCAGGATATAAGACCAAGGTTACTTTGGTCATTTCTGTGAATGACAAAACGAGCAACTGGATGGGAAGAGTGTGCAGAGGTTTGTCTGCAACCTCTCAGCAGGTCTTCATAGCATTCATTATGGTATCCTTCTGACCACCTTCTGGCCTTGACCACAGTTAGGCAGCGGTTCTGTTCCTTCCAGTTAAACTGTAACCGGAATATGGAGGTGCAAGAATATTGCTTTTTAGGCTTTGAGGTTATGGTATCCTACCAGATTCCATTTTGGTCTGGTATTTTATATCTATGTCATTAGGTGAGATCCTTTGGTCCTTATGGGATGAGATGCGTCCATATGCTGATGCCATCCATGAGCAGACTTGAAGCACCTGCTAGCAAACTCCAAGAAAGTAGTCAAATCTTTGGATTGCTTCCTGTGTTGTTAAAAGGACTGGATATGGATGAGGAGGATGAAGAGGCTGAAAATAAAGTGAGTCAGGACAGAGATTATATTGGTCAGAACTAAACTAGGCTCTAAAAAATGAGTTACTTTAGGTGGAATTGTCCAATCTTCCCCTTCTGAAAGGGTAGCCCACTTTTTCCCCCTAATATTAAAGCAAAGGGAATTGGGGGAAAATATTTCAGCTGTACTGTGAGATTCTGGCCATACATTATGCCTGTGCTGAAAATCCTGTACTGGCCTTAAGGTTGGCCAAGAGAAGGGCTTCGGGCAATCCCCCCCTAAAATCAGTAAATCTTAGATTTTGCAGTACTGATCTCTGTTCAGTGGATCTTAAATGCAATGGACAAGATCTGATTTGGCAGCATTTGCCCCAAATAACAGAGAAATCCATTGTTTAGGTCACAGGTCCCCAAACGTTTGGGCACCAGGGACCAGTTCCATGGAGAGAGGTTTTTCCGTGGACCGGAGGGTGTGTAGTTTTGTGTGTTGCCTGCATCCTGCAGATGGGGCTTTGCTTGTTTGTGCTGGCATGCTGCAGCCCAGTACTGGTCCATGGACCGGAGGTTGGGGACTCCTGGTTTAGGTGATCAGCTTTGACAACATATATAAATAAGATATATAATTATACATACATTATGTAAATTATGCACAAATTTCGATTTCATAGACATTGAAATTTACTCCTCCCCTCAAATAGTCTATTATATTGACGTTTAATATATTTTACCTTTGCAAATTATTCAAATTTTGTTATCCGAGTAGATTAATACATGGATATAGGAGACTCTAAACATGTAGAAGACAAGACAGAAGCCCCAAAGATGGTTGAACTGTGGCTGGTTGAAACTACTAAGATCCATATCCCTGGTGCAGGCTACAGTACTGCTTCCTACAGTAAGGGAGGTGGGAGATTACTGTCATGGTTCCGATAGATGAGACCAGTAAAAGCAGAACTCTAAGGCAAGAGGTTTCCTTAAAGAACATGTTTATTGGCTACAAAGTATTGGCACAGTCAAAAGTGAAACCAAGCCTGGAGTTCCCTCCAAAGTGTTACAATGTTACAAAGTTGAACTTCCCACCACAGCATGATGTAATCAACTACATTCCCCAATAGAATACTTTGGCGGACTTTCTAACGGAAGGCTCAGCCCACCAAAAGTCAGACAGCAATGACCTTGGTTCCTATGGGACAAATTATTGTTTAGTCTAGCATTAAAACCACCCATCCCTTCTCCCAGTACTGTGGCAACTGAAAACCAAGCAAAAATGGCTTCAGCCAAGATCGTTGCAGAGTTGAACTCTTTGTACCCTTGAATGACTGCACAATAAACAAGAGAGAGAGAGAGAGAGAGAGAGAAATCAACCTGACCCTAATCCACAGCCGAGAGAAGGATTGACTGCACACTTTGCTTACCTTCCAAGTACTCTTTCCAAAAAGAGCCTGGTTTGATTGCCATCATCCTGGGAATACCGAGTCACACATGACATTCACCTTTGATCACAGAAGTATATAGAGCTGGATCATTTGACCAGTTTTAAAAGGATGCAAGTTTGTGTGCATTATCAGAAACTATTAAAGACATCTTTTTAAAAATATTTTTTGTACCAAGCATCAAAGCATATAAAATGTCCTAATAAAGCTATTGCTAATTCTTTATCTGCTATGCAAGTAAGACGAAAGACCCAAAGATCAATGCGGAGAGTACACTGAAAATGCTGGCTTGCACAGCTTCAGCTTTGCTCAGAACTCAGAAGACAAGACTGATGGAGTTGAGTGAAAAGGAGAATCTACGTCAGAGAAATATATGAAATGACTGTGAAGCAAAGGAAGGTAAAGAGTAAAACCTCCAGAGCTGACTAGATATGAGAAGGTCTAAGAACAGATGCAAGTTAGAGCAACAGTGGAGGGCCAACTAAGCTGTGGGCATGATTTGCAGTACTCATTTGAGGAAAGAGAGCTAGGCAAAGAGCAACTGGGCGGTGGTGGTCAAGAAGATCTTAGTCAGACAACCACAGATAAAATGAACAAATAAAGTCTCCCATAAGCAGTTTTGTGGAAACTGTGAATAAGGTGAAGCTAAAAACAGAAATCAGTCTCATCAGCTTGACGCTACATTCTAAAGTTCACTTCATGAGGATGCATGAGCACGTAGGTTATCCCCATAACGTGCACAGCTCTGCAATTGAGGTTTGCAACTGATTGTGTCATCCAGATATGAAATAGCCTCTGTCCTGAAATCAGACTGGAAAACCAAAGTGGGATTTCAAGAGATCCATCTCTACAAGATGGTGAGTTGCTCCATAGCCTCAGATTGCTTCCCAGCATTTTGATTGTGGCTTTAATCAACCTTTCATGATCTGCTATCCTCTAGCTGAGTCAGAAATGCAGCTCCCAGAATTCCCAACCAGGATGGACAGCATATCAGAAAGATACAAAGTTTTGGGAAAGACCAGCTTGAAAGAACTTCTCAAGAGAGCAAGAGGCTCATGGTGAAAGTTTTGTAACAAGAGACCCTTGTCAAAGTGTGGTGTTTTGTCATGGCTGGGAGTGAGAGACATGCCTGGCTAGCTGAGACATGCCTGGCTGAGATTTGCTCTATTGGGAGAAAATGAGCATGTTTATTTTTATCCCTTATGTGGCTTAAGCCAATTATTCTGGTCCTCAGCTGGTGCAAACTTCTTCGTTTTCTCCTGAGAGTGCATTTGACTTAGCTGCGGCTAGACACCATCTCTTCAACGACCCACAGATTTTTCTTGTTGATTCTGCTTTCTTAACCACCACTTCATCTCGATGGTCAGCGTAGCAAATTCTGCTTTGCTTGCTTTTAAGGAAATAAAAGAAGTAGAAAAATGGAGAGAGCAATTGGAACACTTAGTTAAGCAGTGTCAATATGTAGACTGTTTTAGACGAGTACAGGTAGTCCTCCGCTTACAACAGTTCGTTTAGTGACCCATTCAAAGTTAGAACAGCAGTGAAAAAAGTGACTTGTGACCATTTTTCACACTTATAATCATTGCAGCCTCCCCATGGTCACCTGATCAAAATTCAGAGGCTTGGCAACTGGTTCATATTCACAGTGGTTGCCGTGTCCTGGGGTCATGTGATCAGCTTTTGCAAACCTCTGCTGAGCAAAGTCAACAGAGAAGCCAGATTCTCTTAACAACCATGCTGCTAACTCAACAACTGCAATGACTTGCTTAACAGCTGTGGCAAGAAAGGTCATAAAATGGGGCAAAACTCATTGAACAATTGTCTCACTTAGCAACAGAAATTTTGGACTCAGTTGTGATTGCAAGTTGAGGAGTACTTGTACTGTATTCGATAACCTTTCTGCAAAATACGTTAAATTCTATAAATTAAGAAACATTTCTCGAATAAGTGTGCATATACATGTCATTAAGCAAACAGAAAACTAGCAATAAAAGACTTCCTTAAGACCAGTCATGCATTTCTTTTTATTTAAAATTTAAATTTTATTTCATCCATTTTGTTGTTCTTCTTTTAATAAAGTATTTGGTAAAAAATCTCTTTTAGGGTAATACTTTTCAGCAACTTAGCAGTGTTAACCAGTTGCAGTAAAAAACACAAAATACATTTTTCCAACCTTTATAGAAATATATTTTATATTGCTTTTTTTCACAATGATGGGTCAGTGTACAACATTTGTGACATTATCCTGGGAGAATTATATCTTCGGCCATGATTGGAGAGGTGTGGGAAGAATAAGAGGACAGGACAGAGGAAAATAAAATATGGCAAATATAACAATGTTATAAGCACCTTTGCTTTGAATGGTCATATCTAGAGGTAATGATCATTGAGTAGCTTATAAAATACTTTACTTTTTTCTTTGGATTAAGGTTAAACTATGTGTCATTGTTGTGGTTTTTATGTGACTCCTGTTGAAAATAGCAACCTAGTATTTCTGTTCTTTGTTTTCTCTCTGACCGATAACAAACACTGAAATGCCATAATTATACTGGGAGTTTTCTACAGAACTATATGGCCCCATGAAGTCCACAAGAGAGCCATCAGACAAAGAAGAAACAGAATATTACCAAAGCTGGAATTTATTCTACAAATGGTTAGAGGAGAGAACCAAAGAGTAGGACTTGATTATGTATTAGCATTTTATGAACCCAGATCACACGCTGATTGAAAAATTAACGTATGTAATGTAGAGGGAAAAAACAATAAAAAGCTTACTATGATAAAAAAGAGAGCCATCAGAGGAGGTCTAAATCAGTAGCCCACAACTTTTTGGGCATGAGGGACCCATTCCATGGAGAGAGGTTTTTCCGCTGACAGGAAGGGGGTGTGGTTTTGTGTGCTGCCTGCATTCCGCGGATGGGGCTTTGCTTGTTTGCGCGGACCAGTTTCTGGCATGTCATGGATCAATATTGGTCCACGGACCAGGGGTTGGGGACCCCTGCTCTAAATGTTACAACCACCCTGTCTATAGGTAAAAAAACAAACTCAGATTCATTTAGATCTGGCATTGAAATGTGCAATAAATGGACTCTTCAGTGTGACCTATGCACGTCCCAAAGCAACCAGCAAGTCTAGAGCCTGGATGCTGGGCATATTTTGTCTTTCTCAAGCTTCATGGGATACATAAAAATAATCTTTCCTTGTCACTGTTCCAAAGCGCCTGGTGAGCCAGTCATTCTAACTGGGTTACTGTTCATTCAGACAGCCCTGATGCCGAACACACATGTTGCTCACCCGGAACTCCTCCTCAGTTTTACATTTGCTCCCTTCCCCCAACTTTGGTTCTGTATGTCTGCACCAAGCACCCAGAAGCCATAGGATGGGTAAATGTTGGTGAAAAGCTGCCTTGCTTTATTTTAGACAGCTCAGTACTTTCATTTTTGCTCAGCTGGGCGTAGCAGAGTTGCTTCTGAGAGACAGCGTCAGCTGAGGCTTTTGCAGCAGCCGTAGCCAGGAGACAATCGCTGCAAATGGGGCATTTTTGTCCAACCTTCTCCAGATTAATACTCTACTAGACTACCTAGAGTTTCAGCAGGATTGCATTTGTAGTGTTGCCTCTGAGGCTTCATTACTCATTCATGATTGGACAATACACTTCATCAGCTCATTAAAGACCAAGAAAATATATTCAACCCAGCATATATGATTAGTGTATGATTGTTTCCTAAAAAAATTACTTAGAGAGTTGGATAAACCCACTTCTATGATTCCAGCTAATACACAACTTCAGAAAGTGAGCTCAAGGCCAGCCACTGATTTGTGTATATCCTAATTTTCCATATAGATAAGACATTTTAGGGACTGCAACATTTTTTAGAAGAGGTGTTGGCAAGGCCCTGTTTTGTGGGTGAAATTCCACATATTCTAGAGTTCGTATACATGCATATGTATACATACATATACATATTCATACATGTGTATATGTGTGTGTATATGTGTATACACAAATACACACACACATATTGATACAGAAATAGAGATAGAGAGATAGAAAGATATACCCCATATATTTTAGGTAGGTGGACCAGGGAATTTGTGGGGCAAGGGGAGATACCTATATATATATATGTATAGCAGACATAACTAGATATACTTCTGTCAGAGAGTGCCACAATATTGCTAAACCTGTTTGCTCTCGGCTCTTTTAGCAAAGCAGCCTTTCCGAGTTGCTTGGAGACGTTGTTTTCCCTCCCTCCATAATGGGGAAAGATGATTGTTGACTCTGTGGGCCACTGAGCTTAGAACAAAAGCATGGCTGGGGCTGGTGCTCACTGGTGAGGTTCAAACCGGACTACAGGGACAGGCTTCTTCACCAACAGGAACGTAGCCAGCTTGCCTTCTCCTACCTACCTCATTAACCACAAGGCTGCATTCCCTTTCACAGTGCTGAGGGGTTCAAACAATCAGGCAACTTCACATGCAGTGATGGGGAAAGTAGCAATTGGAAGAGAAAGAAGACTAGCCCAAGTATTTTCAGGTGTTTGACCAGAAAGATCTGCAGGTCTACAGACAATGGAGTCCATTTGCTAAATCTGGCCTAGCAAAGCCTGCCGGGTTAGTGGGCGTTTGTTTCGCTAGTCAAAAGTTGGTTAAATATTGGCAACTGAGCAATCATGTTTTAAAAAGGGACTTTAAA
This sequence comes from Vipera berus, assembly GCF_964194415.1. Classification (NCBI taxonomy): domain Eukaryota; kingdom Metazoa; phylum Chordata; class Lepidosauria; order Squamata; family Viperidae; genus Vipera; species Vipera berus. The sequence continues at coordinate 207,883,456 of NC_138202.1, forward strand.
TATCTAACCCAGAATGCTTCCATTATCATTTTGCTCAGATCATTACTTGAGTCATGTTTCTTCAATTCTGGGCACCAGACAAACCTGAAGAGGTGAGGTGACCTCTGAGGGGAGACTGGCTATATTTAGTCTTGATTTGGAAATACGGTACCCATCAAAGCCTTGAAATGATATCCCCCAGAAGAAAGGGTGGATCTCTTCTTTTGAAAGGCAGAAAATATATCCAAGGAAAGCAGGACTAGGAGCAGTTTGACAGTGTAACCAGCTACCAAGGGACGATAACGCTTTAAAGAGTTGCAAATAGGCAAAGGCTTGCACTTTGCACTCAGGCATGTCTTCTGAAATTCAACCCGACACACTGCACAGTATTATCTGGAAAGTTCATGGTTCGGTATGTCATGCAAATATTGATGGGCTTAACTGAGGGAATTACGGTGAAATTAATAATCAGTAAAAATGTTATGTGACGCATAGTAAGCAATCAAAAAATGTTAATCATTTCTCTTTATACACGTATAGGAATATTTTGGTTGATTGTTTTTTGTACACCTGAGTTGTGTTTGCATCTACATGAAACAGGTTGGGAAATTTCTAGAGAGGTTGCCTTTTCTTTTATGTTCAAGGATGGCATGTAAATAAAACACAAATAGTCCTCATTTAGTGACTGTTCACAGTTACGACAGCGATGAAGAAGTAACTTTGCAACCTGTCCTTGCACTGATAATTTTTCAGTTCTATAAAGCACTGAACTTAACAACTGAGCAGTCAGTCCCAAATGTACATAAAGGTTCTGCCTACCATGGCCTGGGGGCAGGGAGGGAAACCTAATATGAAAGAGGGAAGAGAAATTTCCTCATTTACTGCTGTCATAATGATCTGGACTAGGTAAAATTCTTCCTGGTTCATTCAGCCTTTAGTAAAGTTTAGTTCAGGGGTAGGCAACCTTGGCTCTTTTATGACGCGTGGACTTCAACTCCCAGAATTCCTGAGCCTGCATGGCTCAGCATGGAAACCTCTCCTTTCCCCTCAGCATGGCTGGCTCAGGAATTCTGGGAACTGAAGTCCACGCATCATAAAAGAGCCAAGGTTGCCTACCGCTGCTTTAGTTAAATGAGGATGCAAGTAAATTTCTCCTACTGTATATTTTCTTGCATGGATGTTGTTGTTGTTGTTGTTAGCTGCGAAGTCGTGTCCGACCCATCGCGACCCTATGGACAACGTTCCTCCAGGCCTTTCTGTCCTCTACCATCTTCTGGAGTCCATTTAAGCTCACGCCTACTGCTTCAGTGACTCCATCCAGCCACCTCATTCTCTGTCGTCACCTTCTTCTATTGCCCTCAATCTTTCCCAGCATTAGGCTCTTCTCCAGTGAGTCCTTCCTTCTCATTAGGTGGCCAAAATATTTGAGTTTTAGCTTCTGGATCTGGCCTTCTAAAGAGCAGTCACAGTTGATCTCCTCTAGGACTGACCAGTTTGATCGCCTTGCAGTCCAAGGGACTCGCAGGAGTCTTCTCCAGCACCACAGTTCAAAGGCCTCAATTCTTTGGCGCTCAGCCTTTTTTATGGTCCAGCTTTCACTGTCATACATTGCAACTGGGAAGACCATAGCCTTGACTATACGCACGTTTGTTGACAGGGTGATATCTCTGCTTTTTAGTGTGCTGTTTAGATTTGCCATGGCTTTCCTCCCCAGGAGCAAGCGTCTTTTAATTTCTTGGCTACAGTCCCCATCTGCAGTGATCTTGGAGCCCAGGAAAATAAAATCTGTCACTACCTCCATTTCTTCCCCATCTATTTGCCAGGAATTGAGAGGGCTGGATGCCATGATCTTGGTTTTCTTAATGTTAAGTTTCAATCCAAGTTTTGCACTCTCCTTCTTCACTCGCAACAAGAGGCTCTTTAGTTCTTCTTCACTTTCTGCATATGTTAAATAGGCAGGGCAACAGTATACAGCCTTGCCGGACTCCTTTCCCAATTTTGAACCAATCAGTGGTTCCATGTCCAGTTCTCACTGTTGCTTCTTGGCCCACATATAGGTTTCTCAAGAAACAAATAAGATGGTCTGGTACACCCATCTCTTTAAGAACTTGCCACAGTTTGTTATGATCCACACAATCAAAGGCTTTAGCATAGTCAATGAAGCAGAAGTAGATGTTTTTCTGGAACTCTCTAGCTTTCTCCATGATCCAGCGTATGTTGGCAATTTGATCTCTAGTTCCTCTGCCTCTTCGAAATCCTGCCTGTACTTCTGGTAGTTCTTGATCCACATACTGCTGGAGTCTAGCTTGTAAGATTTTAAGCATAACTTTACTAGCATGAGAAATGAGTGCAATGGTGCAATAGTTTGAACATTCTTTGGCACTACCTTTCTTTGGAATTGGAATGTAAACTGAACTTTTCCAATCCTGTGGCCACTGTTGAGTTTTCCAAATTTGCTGGCAAACTGAGTGTAGCACTTTTACTGCATCGTCTTTTAAGATTTTGAATAGCTCAGCTGGAATACTGTCACCTCCACTAGCTTTGTTGTTGCTCAGCTTTTCTAAGGCCCACTTCACTTCACAATCTAGGATGTCTGGCTCGAGGTCAGTGACCACCTCATTGTGATTATCAGGGATGTTAAGCTCATTCTTGTATAGTTCTGTGTAATTTTGCCACCTCTTCTTAATCTCTTCTGCCTCTGTTAGGTCCCTGCCATTTTGGTCCTTTATCATGCCCATTTTTCCATTAAATGTTCCCTTCATCTCTCCAATTTTCTTGAAAAGATCTCTGGTCCTACCTATTCTATTGTTTTCTTCTATTTCTTTGCACTGTTCATTTAAGAAGGCATTCTTATCTCTTCTAGCTATTCTCTGGAATTCTGCATTCAATTGGGCATATCTTTCTTTTTCTCCCTTGCCTTTCACTTCCCTCCTTTCCTCAGCTATTTACAAAGCTTCCTCAGAGAGCCATTTTGCTTTCTTGCATTTCTTTTTCTTTGGGATGGTTTTGGTTGCTACCTGTTCTACAATGTTGTGAACCTCTGTCCATAGTTCTTCAGGCACTCTGTCTATCAGATCTAATTCCTTAAATCTATTTGTCACCTCTACTGTATATTCAACAGGGATATGATTTAATTCATACCTGAGTGGCCTAGTGCTCTTCCCTACTTTCTTCAGTTTAAGTCTAAACTTTGCAATGAGAAGCTCATGGTCTGAGCCACAGTCAGCTCCTGGTCTTGTTTTTACTGACTGTATAGAGCTTCTCCATCTTTGGCTGCAGAGCATATAGTCAATCTGATTTCTGTGTTGACCGTCTGGTGATGTCCATGTGTAGAGCCATCTCTTGGGTTGTTGGAAGAGTATTTGCCATGACCATCGTATTCTCTTGACAAAATTCTATCAGCCTGTGCCCTGCTTCATTTTGTACTCCAAGGCCAAACTTGCCTGTTATTCCGGTTATCTTTTGGCTTCCTACTTTAGCATTCCAATCCCCCATGATGATAAGGACATCATCTTGCATGGATATCTGTGACCATTCCTAAACAGGCATTTTGCAAATACAGGCAATCCTCGACTTACAACTATTTGTTTAGGGACTGTTTGAGGTTACAACAGCACTGGAAAAAAGTGACTTACAATCAGTTTTCACACTTACAACTGTTGCAGCATCACCGTGGTCACATGATCAAAATTCAGGTGCTTGGCAACTGGCATGTATTTTTGACAGTTGCACTGTCCCGAATCATGTGATAAGATAAGAGATAAGATAATCTTTATTGTCATTTTTTTACTGTGGGCACAATGACACATATCAAAAATGAAATTTAGTTGCCCGCTCTCAAAGTGAACACATACATGATACACACTTAAACATACTATATACAACATATACATACTATATATAACATATGTATAGACCTACACCCCTACATATACATAATATATAAATATTATTCACTATCCATCTTGAATACATAATGGAAGGAGGAAGCTTTAGAGTTCATAACATTGATATTGTATGGAACAAAGCTGTGACTGAATCTGGATGTTTTGCCCTCTGCTGCCAGAAGGTAACAAGGAAAACAGATCATGAAGAGCATTTGTAGTGTCCCAAACAATCTTGCAGACCCTGTTCAAGCAATGCTTCTGTGCTATGTCCTGGATGGGAGGGAGGGAACTGCCAATGATCTTTTTGGCCATCCTCACCACTCTCTGTACTGCCTTCCTGTCTAAATAATAATAATAAATAATAAACCTTTATTGTCAAAGTACAACATGTGTACATTGAGATTAGCTGAGCCTCCCCCCCCCGTGCTCTCTCCCCCCAACACACAGTGACAACAAACCCTCCATCCTACCACACCATGTGAACCAGCTTCCAAACCAGACTGTGATGCTGTCTAACAGGATGCTCTTGATTGTCCCTCTGTAGAAAGTGGTAAGGATAGGGGAAGGAAAATGTGCTTTTCTCATGCAATGCAGAAAATGCAGGCGCTGCTGTGCCTGCTTCACCAGTGTCTCGCTGTTGATCACCATTTGTAACCTTACAGCTGGCTTTCGACAAGCAAAGTCAATGGGGGAAGCCAGATTCACAAAAACTGCATGATTCACTTAATAAATGCAGTGATTTGTAGGCCAGAATTAAGGCCTTTTACCCCTTTTCAGTCTTTCATTTACACAGCTTCTTTGTTTGCACAGTGTTACAGTTCTATTTCAGCAAAAAAAAAAATAATAATCTGTATTTTGCCCAATATATTTTACTGTTTAATGAAACAGATGTTAAAGCAGCATCTTAACTTACTATTCCTGTGTGGTGAACTGGTGCACTTTGTTTTATTATACAATCTGACCCTGAATACATGTAGCTTTATGAGAAGCCTATGCTATAGAAAGCAGGCAAACTTTCTTCAAAAAAAAAATCTTTTATTGAGTATTTCAAATAAATGGAGCATTGTTTGTTTCAGATAAAAGGAGCTTCATCATCACTGGCTAGAAATCAAATATATGCAGCTATTCAATTTCTTTTCACTGAACAGATTTATGCGGGGGGGGGGGGGAAGAGAGATGAAAGTAGCAGTGGGGGGAAAAAAACCAGGAAAGTTACAAATAAAAGGCAGTAGCATCTAGCTGCACCATAAAATACCGTGAATAGGATAGTGTAGTTGCATAATAAAAGCCTTGTCAAGAAGTGCTGAAGAAAACAAGAATGGTAATTAAAGTGTGCCTGCAGGACATTTTGTGGTCTAGGAAATGTACTGATTAAGGTTTTATACAATCGTGACTGACCACCTTGCCGTCAGAAGCCACCCAAGCCAATTATATGATGACAGCTAACAGTATTCACAAATAATTACTGAGCTGCAAATTTAGATGTCATGTCTCTCAACTACAGGGTACTTTCAGTGGTGAGTTATAGTAACACAGAGACACACACAGGAGACAGATGGAGGGAGGGAGAGCAAGAGAGCTATTGGACCAGAATTTCCATGCTAAGCAATGTGACCATAGAGCACAATGTCATGTGGCAACATTATTCTGACATTTTATTGTTGTTACTAGGTCATAGCAGTTTAATACTTATCCATCTTGCTCTATGTTAAGACTATGGAAGAAGCACCAAAGTGACAAAACAGTCCTTTTAAAAAAAAAGCCAAGCCCCAATCAATGGTTGTGGTGCTAATAGAGGTGTCTGTGATGCTTAAAAAGAGTTTTTTGTGGAATTCATAAAAAGCTAGCTTTTTCTAAGACCTGTAAAAGGTTGAAGGAATTCTGATTACTTAGTAAAATTAGTTAACTTAGAAGTTCAAATTGAAAAGGTTTACAGTTGTACATTTTAATTCTTAGTTTTTGTAAGAACGTTCAGTTGAACTTAACTGAAATGATTTCTTGGCTAAAAATGTGTGGGATATTTCTGGAAGTAAATATACGTACATTTATTTTGTTATTTTAGATTTTCTTTGTCCTGCTTTTATTATTTTTATTTTATTATTTTAAAAGGTTTGTAGCAGGTATTACCTTAGAAGCAATGGGTGACATTCCTTTTTTTAAAAAAAAATATAAAGAATAAAATAAATTAGAGCAATTCCTCACATTTGCTTAAGTGAAAACCACTAGGTTTTGGTTAAAGAGAGAGCAGAAGTAAAAGGAAAAAATATGTGTGAAATCAACATTTCTATCAGTAGTGATTAAACTCTTTTTCCATTGTACTCCTTTCATGGCAGAAGGTTACAAAAAGGCAATTGAGAATAAAGGTGAGTTGACACTAAAGGGATTGGAGAAGAAAATATTTTATGACACTGTTAAATGCGCATCTCTTGCAGGCACAAAACCTCTACGAAGAAAAAGTTTAGAGTTGTGCTCTAAACAAGCAGTGTTTAAAAGAATAATTTTAAACAGTATCCATTTTTGTTTAAATAAAAATTAGTGAGCCGGTGTTCTGTTGGAAAGGGCGCCAATTGCATTTTACTATGTTTACTGTTCCATTTTCACAGGCTTTTGGGTTAATTCTCTCCTTGCTTACTGTAAGCTCTGTCCTTCAAGCTGGATTAATTACCCATTTGAAATGGGCTGCCTTCTCCACTCTGCAAACTACTTAGTGGCTTTTAGGAACTGTTTACATTTTGGGTACCGCATCCTATTGCTAAGTACTTTATTAGGTTATCAGGTTTTCAGACAGCATCCCTTCCTTTAGACTCTGCAAATTTTTTACTGCGTTTCACTGTAACAATTCATTTGTTCTGCATGTAGAAGTATTACTTGTATCCTGGGAAAGGAAAAAGAGCTGCTGAGGTTGCAAAATTGACTAGATTAGAGAGCTTCTCTGGAGACTTTTTAAGCAAAGAGTAAAAACAGCCCATATAAGATTGACAAGAACTATTGACCAGTAAGTAGTTCATTGTGAAGGAACACAGAAGTCACAGTCAGAGGGACCTTAGAAAGCACTCTGGCAAGTTCATTGCTGTAATTTGCAGAAAACATTGTTATTCTTTCATTGTTACCACATTTTAGTTTCCTTTTTCCCATTTTTAAATCCTCACGGGAGAAAGTCCATTTTGCCCAAAGCATCTAAAACAGAAGTTTGGTTTCCCAAAGCTTAACTTGTGTAGATTCTGAGGCATATATAGTGTGAATGACTATATACATCCATTCATCCTCCACCAGGGAACCCTGGTGTGCAGTGGTTAGAATGGCGCAGTTGCGTATTGCTAGACAAACTGCCCACAGCCTGGAGTTCGATCCTGACTGACTCAGTCTTCCATCCTTCTGAGGATGGTAAAATGAGGACGCAGGTTGTTGAGGCAATACCTTAACATTGTAAATTGCCCAGAGAGTGTTGTAAAGCACTATGAGGTGGTATAAAGTCTAAGTGCTATTGCTATTATTATTGCTATTCATCCTAGCTCCGTATTCCAAAGTGTTTTAAGGTGTTTAACATTTTAAAGACTTTTGAAATATCATCAGGGTAAGAGTTAGATAAATCTCTACATGGATCTACAGCAATGACATTTCTCTCTTCTCCCCCTTCCCGAATTAGCTCCCAAACACACAAAATGGGGATGTAACTAAAACACACACACACACACACACACACACACACACACACACACACACACACAAACTCTGGAATACCAAACTTGTTCACTCTTTTGATCTGTATTCCCCTCTTTATGTCAATTTTGACCCCTTCCTCTGGATGTGGTTTATAAGCTAATTTTATGCCTTTCTCAGCTAAATGCTTTCCCCCAAAATCAATTTAGGGTCCTGAAAGAGTTTTCTGGTTTTTTTTTCCTGCAAAAAAAAAGAGAACAAGAAAGAATGAAAAGTATCAGAGAGTATCTCCATTCATGTGTGGATCTGACCTTATCCACATCTTCCTTCAATCTTGTTCTTTATGCAGCCCCCAGCAGGCTAGTATTGGGGGGGGGGGAATGTGTCTCTAGCAGATAAAAAAAAGAGGTTGCCTGCTGCTGATCTGGGTCAGTTTATACAAAGACAAATAAAGAGAAAAGAAAATGAGCAAGAGGTAGCAAGGCATGGAGCCCAGCAATCAGCAAGGCAGAAGCCATGGCAAACAATATCCGGATATCCTTCAATTTGACAGGACAGCCCTATTTTCACCACAGGTCACAGAGCTGTTCTGAGCCCTTAGTAACTCTTAGCAACTTTTTTTAAAAGCAAATTAAGACACCACCAGAAGCTAATTGAGGTAAACTTCTCATCTAATTTGTACTTTGATTTATTGTGGAGTGTCTCCTGAGATGTGGCTTTATCAGGGACAGAAAAGGAAGCGATCCCTCCAATACCATTTGGCTCTCAGAATATTTTTTTTATTTTCCATTTCATTAGTTGGTGTCTGCAACTGCAATCCTCCAGTTTCGTTCATGGAAGGGTGGTTTTTTTTTGAGGTAGAAGTATTGTTTATTGCTTGTAACCTTCCTGTTTCTTTTAAAAATGTGTGCATATACAGATGGAATGTGTGTGTCAAGCTCCTGTCAAGTTGTTCCAGATCAAATAACGGTGAAATTTCTTTGAACCAGTAGTGCAAAGAGCCACTCATTCACAGGCAACCATGGATGTAGTTAAAATAAATTGAACTTGCTGATGCAACATGAAGAAAAGCCTGACTATCAAATTATAACTTTAGCCACGAGAAGACCAGCATAAAAATTAAATTTAAATTTCTGTTGCAATTACAGCTATAATGTTTTTTTAAAAAACAAGCCTGGTCCAAATAACATCAAAATTTTTTACTTGGAAGCATTTAATAATATTTTACTAATATTATAATTTGAAAGCATTTTATAATATTTTACTAAAACAAGGTCTACACCGAACCTTTTAAAATGGATTTTAATGAGCAATAGGAATCTAGGAGTGCCGCATAGCAGAGTGAGTGCCTGTTACTCGTCCCAGCTTCTGCCAACCTAGCAGTTCCAAAGCATGTAAAAGTGCAAGTAGAAAAGTAGGGACCACTACGGTGGGAAGGTAACAGCGTTCCGTGCGCCTTTGGCGTCTAGTCATGCTGGCCACATGACCATGGAGACGTCCTCGGACAAGCGCTGGCTCTTCGGCTTTGAAATGGAGATGAGCACCGGCCCCTAGAGTCGGAAACGACTAGCATGCACGTGCGGGGGAACCGTTACCTTTACCTTTAGGAATCTAGGAGGAGAACAATTAGAGTTGCCATTATCTGGTTTCTCATAAAATTCATTGGCCCTTGCCTTATAAAAACCTCTGTCAGAAAGCCCTCAGAATCCAGCAGTAGGAACCTTATGTAGCCTTTAGCCTTCAGAAGTATGAAATAGTTGTTTCAAAGTTTAAAGATTTCAAAAACTTTCAGATATCTTCCAAAATTCATCTGATAACTTCATCATCTCACACTTAAACTATGTGATTTGTTTCACCCCGTAATCTTCATTCATATTGGGAGTATTTTCTGTAACTGCTAAGGATCAGACATCTTATTGAATGGTAGCCGCAGAACCACAGGTATGGGAACAGACTCAAATTACTCAGAGTAGCAAGCATTTACATCTATGGACTTTATTATTTATTTCTCTAATTCGTACAGCCTCTCAACTTAAATATATGACACTGAGTGGTTCACAAGCAATAAAAAAAATCAGCAAACTATGACAAATTAAAAGTCCTAAGACCCACATGAAAACCATAAAATGAAATTCATGGCCAAGATAGCCACATCCATCAATATAGTTCAGCCATTGCACAGGGTCTACCACACTCTTGGGTTCCCATGACCATTGATGAAACCACGTTTTGAGGGCTTTGCAAAAAGCAAGCAGGGGCCAGTCCAATCTGATTTCTGGGGTGATGACATTGCACAGGACAGGAGCCATCACAGAAAATATGAGATAGAATCTCATATTTTCGCACAGACAGTCTGTATTTTTCCAGAAGATTGCTGTGGCAGTCTGCTGAAGCAAGAAGAGCAGTGCTTTGGAACCTCTCTGGATAGGGAGAAGACTGGAGATTCCTCCACATGTGCTCAGGACAACAATTTCCCATGGGTTTAAGCCCTGGGAGACAAAGCAATCAATCTTCAAGTTCACAATCACAAAAAGAGCCTTTGAAGGACCACTGTTTGCTGACTTCACTTCTAGTCACTTTCATAAATTGCCTATTCGGTTATGTTAAGGTTATTTTTGCTGCTAGGTTGAAAGACACTGCTATAAGATACAGTTTCCAAAGCACGAATAGCAGTATCTTCACTGTACAGGTAGCCCTTGACTTACGACCACGATTGTGCCCAAAATTTCTGTTGCAAAATGAAACAGTGAGTTTTGCCCCATTTTATGACCTTTCTTACCACAGTTGTTAAGTGAATCAATGCAAAGGTTAAGTTTGGAACATGGTTGTTAAGTGAATCTGGCTTCCCCACTGATTTTGCTTGTCAGAAGGTTGCAAAAGGTGATTACATAACCCTGGAACACTGCAACCAGCATAAATATGAATCAGTTGCCAAGCATCTGAATTTTGATCATGTGACCGTGGGGTTGCTGTAATGGTCATAAGTGTGATAAATAGTCACAAGTCAGTGCCTTTGTAACTTTGAACAGTCACTAAACGAACTGTTGTAAGTCAAGGTTGACCTATATTCTGCAATCTTGCAATTCCATCCTACAAACTGTACCCATTTTTTGGTACCAAATTTTAGATACTAGAAGACAAACTGGAGAAAGTTTGAAAGAAAGCAACAAGATTAGAAGAGGTAGATAATAAATTCTTAGAGGAGCAATTACAGGATCTGTGTTATGTATGCAGGCAGCTGCATAGCAACAGCCACCAGGGGGCGTTGGCCTGAACGGTTTTGGCGGGAAACCCAGTTTTGGCGGGAAACCTAGGGCCAAACCCATTGGCTGTCTGCTCACCTGGCTAGGTATTTAAGGAGGCCAGGTAACCCTCATCCCTTAGTACGCTACTCCCCTTCAATAAAGAGCTGAACACGTACTCCGGCTGGCGTCTCTTCCTTGCGTCGGACCCACTACACAATAGTGGCGACGAAGGTGGGATCGCTGCCGACAAGGAGCTGAAGTCACTGAAAAAGGGCATTTTCCTTCCTTCTTCCCCCCACGACCGCCAGCCGACCGAACCATGCCAGTCGCCGCATCTGCGACTTGAGACCCGAACCAATACCGCGATGGCAAGAGCCGGACAACCCCGCAAATTCGACACCCGCCAACCCGAGACATGGGCCCGTTACCTGGCTCACGTCGAACTGTACATGTGGTTCAATCAGATCTCAGAGGACGGCGCAAAGGCGGCAGCCCTGCTCTGCATTGGGGGAGCAGCACTCCTGGAGATCGCAGCGAACCTGTTTGCCCCAGAGGCCATCAACACCGTCACATACCGGGACCTCGTGGCCAAGCTCAATGCCCATTTCAGACCCCGGCATTCCAAAGTGGCCGCAAGGTCACAATTCGAAAAAAGAGACCAGCGCCCCGACAAGTCTGGCGCTGAGTTCCTTACCAACCTACGAGAAGCCGCTGTCGCCTGCAAGTTTTCGAACTTGGAGGAGCGGCTATGGGACCGGTTGATTTGTGGCCTATGAGACAGGCGGCTGCAAGAACGCCTGTTCGAGAGAGAGGAGGTTTCGCTCCAGGAAGCCGAAGACGCCATCCTGGCCCACGAAGCGGCCTGTGGGGCCGTCCAAGCAGTCCAGGAGACCCAGGCCAGCAGCCAGGCGGCCAGCATCCGACAGGTCGCCACAGCCGAGGACGAGCTGAACATCGACCTCCTCCAGCGGAAGCCGACCCCCGACCAGTGAGCCAGACGCCCAGACAACCCCAGGCCTTCCGGAAATGCCACTAACCCACAGAAGTGCGCAGGGTGTGGTGGGAACCACATGCGCAGCCTCTGTAAGTTCCAGTCGGCCACGTGTCGAGCCTGCAAGAAAACAGGCCACATAGCCACGGTCTGTCGTAGCCGCCGCCCCCGAGAGGAGATCCATGAGCTGAAACTGGAGGAATCGCCGTTCGAAGGTACTGGGGCCCCGACCAAAACGCGAATTGGCTATGTTGAGAGCCGGCGGGCCATTAACCACACGAGTAGCCGCCGGCTGCTCAAACCAAAAATTAGACTAACAATCTGCTTGCAAGGCGTCCCTTGCAGCATGGAGCTTGACTCCGGATCAGCGGTCTCGATCATTTCAGACGAGACCCTTAACTACATAAATAGCCGGAGCAAGCAGCGGATTAAATTACGGCCTACAAATTTAAACCTGACCGATTTTCAGAACTCGCCGGTCAAGGTAAAGGGGGAGGCTACCGTCTCGGTGGGGTTTAAGGGTTGCGAAGAGCACCTGGAGGTTGTAGTGGTAGAGGGCCGGAGGGCCAGCCTGGTCGGCCTAGACTGGTTCGAGGCCCTGGGAATCACAGTCTCTGGGATCCACTGGATCCAGGGGGACTCTGTCGAGGCTGTCTGCAAGGAGTTTGCAGACGTCTTCGACGGGACGCTAGGCAGGTACACAGGCCCCCCCATTTCGTTCAAGCTTAACTCGAACATTCCCCCCATTAGGGTCAGGCCGCGGCGAGTCCCCTTCGCACTCAAACACAAAATAGAGCACGAACTAGAGAAGCTGGTGGCCCAGGGAATCTTAGAGCCCGTCGATGGGGGGGAGTGCGAAACCCTATCGTCACCCCCCTCAAATCCAACGGGGAAATTAGGATCTGTGCCGACTACAAGTGTTCGGTGAACCGCGCCCTAAACCCGCACGCTTACCCGGTCCCCACGGTCAGCCATGTTCTCGCTTCCCTCCAAGGCGGCACCATCTTTGCAAGGCTCGATCTTGTGCAGGCGTACCAGCAACTCACGGTTACTAGGACAACAGCTGACATTCAAACCATAGTAACACACAGGGGAGCGTTCCGGGTGAACAGACTGCAGTTTGGGGTCAGCGTTGCTCCTGGCATTTTCCAGGAAGTTATGGAGAAGACACTCAGGGGCATCCCAGGAGTCTGCCCCTATTTTGATGACATCCTGATTGCAGGAGCATCAGCAGAAGAGCTGGCAGGTAGGCTCAGGGAGGTACTGTCCAGGCTGCATTCAGCTGGCCTCAAACTCAAGAGGGAGAAATGCAGCATAGGTGTTCCCTCCACAGAATTCTTGGGATTCAGGGTAGATGCCAAGGGAATCCACCCCACAGAGTCCAAGGTGAGGGCCATCAAACTAGCACCCACACCCAAGAACAAGGCAGAGCTACAGGCATTCCTGGGCCTGCTAAACTTCTACCACGCATTCCTCCCACACGGCAGCAATTGCAGAGCCACTCCACAGGCTACTAGACAAACAGGCAGCATGGGTCTGGACTCCCGTCCACGACCAAAGCTTCAGGGCTTTAAAAGCACTACTGTCGGATAAGTCCACAGTAACCCATTTCATCGAGACAAAGCCCATATGCATCGCATGCAATGCATCCCCTTATGGTGTGGGCGCAGTACTCAGTCACCTCGAGCCCAATGGGGTGCAAATTCCCATAGCATACTATTCTAGGACACTGTCTGGAGCAGAAAGAAACTACGCCCAAATAGACAGAGAAGCCCTGGCAATCGTGGGAGGAATCAAAAAATTCCACGATTATCTGTATGGCAGGGAATTCACTGTCTACACGGACCACAAACCACTCCTAGGCCTGTTCACAACGGACAGGCAGACGCCCCAAATCCTGTCCCCCAGAATGCTCCGGTGGTCCATCTTCCTTGCAGCCTACAATTGCAAGCTGGTGCACAAGCCAGGGAAGGAGATGGGCCATGCAGACAGCCTAAGTAGGTTACCCATTGACACCCCCAAACCAGACCCAGCACCAGCAACACAGATCTTAGCCCTACAGGAGTTACCAGAATGCCCTCTCCATGCCAAGGACATTGCCAGTAACACAGCCACCGACAACATCATGAGCAGGGTACACTCATGGGTTTGCACAGGGTGGCAGGACAAGTCCCTGGGGCCTGAGTTCCAGGCCTATTTCAACAGGCGCAACAAGATCTCCACGCACAAGGGTTGCCTCCTCTGGGGAAGCAGGGTCATCATTCCCACCGCAGTAAGGGGCAGGGTCTTGGACTCCTTACATGAGGGACACCCGGGGGTGGTTAGGATGAAGGCTCTGGCCAGAAGCTACCTCTGGTGGCCAGGGTTGGACAAGGACATTGAGAAACGGGTCAAGGCCTGTTACACATGCCAGAGATCCAGGCCAGAGATGCCACACGCACCCGTACACCGGTGGGAGGCCACACACACACCCTGGTCCTGCATCCACATTGACTATGCAGGGCCATTCCAGGGCCAACTGTTCTTAGTAGTAGTGGACAGCCACTCCAAGTGGTTGGAGGTAGTCCCGGTTCCCAACATGACCTCGGGGAGGACAATCCAGGTGCTCAGAGCTCTCTTTGCCACACACGGCCTCCCCAACATAATTGTGTCTGATAACGGGCCTCAGTTTACCGCTAATGATTTCCAGGCGTTCTTGAAGGCGAACTGGATTAGGCACGCCACCTCCGCGCCTTTCCATCCATCGACCAACGGGCAAGCGGAACGGATGGTAAGGACGACCAAAGACGCACTCCAGCGCATCATTAGCGGGGACTGGCATCACAGACTGGTGAAATTCCTACTCGCCCAACACACTACACCATGCGTTGCTACCAGGAAGAGCCCAGCAGAACTGTGGTGGGGACAGCGCCTCATCACCAAGCTGGACCGTTTACATCCAGACTGAGTAGCAGCCGAGGCGGTTAGGCCACCATCACCATCAGCAGCAGCAGCATCTTCATCGCAATCATCACCAGCGCACAGAGTTCTCAACGTGGGGGACCTGGTCTGGGCAAGGAAATACGGGGCAGGGCATCCATGGGTTCCAGGGACAGTGGTTGAGAAAACTGGACCCCTCTCCTACATTGTGGGGGTGGAGGGGGACAGACACATAAGGCGACACATCGACCAGCTCAGAGGAAGGGTCCCTGAGCGCACCACACATGCCCAACAGGAGAGCCACACCCCAGGAGAGGTCAGCCCACCCAGAAACAACACAGAGCAGGAACCAGAGGAGAAGGGCCTCCTGAACCCAGCTCTGTTCAACCCAGCACAAAGGCCCCAAGAACCAGCTGTCCAAGCCCAGGGCCAAGCCACACCCAGACGGTCCACCCGGCCCCACAGGACACCTGCCTACCTGGCAGACTATGTGTGCAAGTGACCTCCACACAGTTACATTGTTTTTTGTTGTTGACATACAGTGTACATAGTTGTAGCTAGTTGTAAATTGTTATCGTTGTTATGTGGTTCTTCTCTAAGGGGGGAGGGGTGTTATGTATGCAGGCAGCTGCATAGCAACAGCCACCAGAGGGCGATGGCCTGAATGGTTTTGGCGGGAAACCCAGTTTCGGCGGGAAACCTAGGGCCAACCCCATTGGCTGTCCGCTCACCTGGCTAGGTATTTAAGGAGGCCAGGTAACCCTCATCCCTTAGTACGCTACCCCCCTTAAATAAAGAGCTGAACACGTACTCCGGCTGGCGTCTCTTCCTTGCGTCGGACCCACTACACAATAATCTGGGTATAGTTTTACAAATGAGAGAGGATAGGTGTTGGGGAATAGGAGAGCTCTCATCACATGCCCAAAGAGAAATCACACAGAAGAATGTCAAGAGCAGAATATATTGTGGAACATAATTAGTTATAGGAAGTCTGATTGTGACTCAGCATTAAGAAAACTCTTCATAGTAAAAGTCCCTTTCAGTAGATCTATTCAAGCAGAGGCTGGTTTGAGATTCCTGGGCAGAGCTGATAGAACTTGATTGCCTGAATGGAGTTTCGATTCTAGAAGCTTTTTATTCTGCCCTGGAAGTGGCTAATACGTACGTGGAGTGCAATGGGACAGTGTTGATGTTGACAAATCTCACACTGGAAAATGTCAGGAATCGGGAAAGTCTTCTTCTCAGTCAGTCATTAAAGGCTCATACAAATGCATGGTTGGGTTGTTAATCTAAAGCTATGTGTTCCTTCCAAAACTGGAGTTATTATAGGCAAATATACTGTGGCTGTATAGAGGGCTTTGTACTTCTTGTACTATTAACCTGCTCCTTTGTGGTGAGGTTTGTATTTTCTGGAGGGTTGTTAGTAGCTTTAAATTATCCCCTTATAGTTTCCTATAATCTCTCACTATGTGTGACTGGTTGATTAATGGATTTCTTTGCATATTTTCAGTGCCTTGGGATTTATATTCAGGTTCTGCATTTGGCTAGAAACATGATCTTTGTCTGTATGTTGAGGGAGTTAACTATGCTCAGACGATGGCCTGGTCAGGCATCTGCCACTCTCATGGCATTCAGCCCACAGCTGGTTGGCCCAATTTCATATTTTCCATGCAACCTCAAGGAATGCAAATGTGCTTGCAGATTCTCTCACCGCAGAGAAATTATCAACCCATCCGTGAATACCAACACAAAACATTATCTCTCAATCTTTTTATCAAGACTTGGCTTGAACAGCATTCTCATTTCAGGGATTAGCTTCGGGATAATTAAGAAATTCTTACCTTGCCTGGCATTTGTGGATCCTGGGCAAGCACAGGAAGACCTTGGGAGATGAAAGAGCCTACTGTTTGGAAGGAAGAGTATTTCTAAAGCAGCGCGAAACACTGGCCTGAATTGTGGTGTGGCTGAAAATGACTTGGAAACGAGATCCAAAATGTAGCTGGGTTTTAAATAAATAAATAACTCTTTACTCAATTGTTTTGCGGCTTCACACTAAGTGCCTTATTCTGTGCACTTTTGACACAGCCAGCTGCCTTTGGAAGTCTCCTTAAAAGTCCGATTGGATTCAAGCTGTAACAGGCAGAACAGCCCATTCTGCTGACAAGTCACATTGCCTGAATGTTCCCGCAAGTCCAGAGCAAAAATCCTTGCATGCCCTGGGCTTTCTTTCCAACTTGTTCCATGAGGGTCCTGGGGAGGGGGATGTAGGTATGTATATGTGTAAAAACCATTTCAGGAAGCATCTGTTGCTTTGTTACTACCAGGCTATTGCCTTCACTATAGCTGCCTCCCTCACTAGCTGTTTCTGAAGGCAGGGAGCAAGTGATGACAAGCAGATGCTGCCAACCTCATTAAATTGCCACTTTGCAGTCCACTATAGAAATCAGTGTGAAGCAGCTGATGGCCAATGTTCTAAGTTAGGGGTGTCAAACTCAATTTCATTGAGGGCCGCATCAGCATTGCGGTTGCCCTCAAGGGGCCGGGTGGGTATGGCCAGGGTGGGCATGGCCTACTGGGTGGGTGTGGCTAGAGTGTGTATGGCCTACTGGGTGGGCATGGCCAGCTCTACATCGTTCCCATCAAGGGTGCCTATGGGGGCCTGGGCAGGAGTGGGACAGATCTGAGGGTCTCTGGCAAAAGGAGGGTCTCTGGGCCAGGGCCAAGGCAGTGGGGGCCGTTCCCTCACTGTTTCCAGGATGGCTTCGCGGGCCACATGAAACCACTTTGTGGGCCGAATCCGGCCCCGGGCCTTGTGTTTGACATATCTGTTCTAAGTGAACATTTCTGCTGCCCGTAGCATAGAAAGTTGATTAAGCAGAGATGTTCACTTAGAAAATTTTCTGTGCAAAGCAGATCGTACTGAAGAAAGAAATAGGAACTATTATCAAAAAGGGACAACTCTTGCAGCCAGATCTAGGTGCTGAGAGAAATTGGACAGTCAAGCATGAGGTTGTATGAATAAGACAGAACAACCAGACCAACATGCTGGGAAGAAGTTGATTTAAGAATCATGGGTAGAAATGTGCTCATTAAATATGGAAAAACCTGCACGTGAATTGGAGCAGCTAATGGAGAGCTGCAACGTAAAATTCCTTCTCTCTCCAAGAAACGTTATAGGAGATGACAAAAACAATGAAACTGTAAACTTGACAAAATAAAATTATTGATGTGAGTGTTTAGAGGCAAAGAAACAGAGATTTGAGAGTTTGGGGGGGGGGTTGAAAAGGAAGTCAGGAGAACCCAAAAGCAGGCATAAATTACTAGACCTTTCTTGGAAAGGATGGATGATATATATATAGCTTTTTAGCCTTTCTGCTAAGATTCATCACTTTTGCTATTTAAATTATTTTGTAAAATAATTTTGACCTCCTAGGCTCACTCTAGACATTGGACCTCGGAAATAGTCTGGATACTTTCCATCTTGGTTTCTTGTCAGCACCAAACAGTCATCTCCAGCACTGCCCCAAGTAATTCTACAGTACTATTCCCCCAGCTTCTGGTATAAACTTGCTCTCAGCAGTAAGCAATGCTGCAGCTGCTTCAAACTTTAGCAAACTGAAATACCCAAGTGAGGGTAGACAAGCCAGAGTACTTCATGATTATGTTGCTGCAAATTGCAGAGAATTATCACTTCTTGCGGATGAGGTAATAACAGTGTACCCTGGGAATGGATTCAAACTGGTTGATGAGTGAACGAGGAAATGCAAAAGGCAAAATGCTTACTACTTACTTAAAACAGTTGGTTGGCTGAGGTATAGTTTGCTGGTTATGGCAAGACCATATTTATATGCAATTAACTTTATATAATGTGGATTTAAATGACTCCCATGTTAATGTCTTAATAGATAAAAGTACCAGCTATTAGACATAGACATGTCTGACAATATTTTTGTATGGTAGATAATCTTTTTAGCTCTTACATATTTAAACTCTCTCCTGTGTAAGTGCCAAGCTCATATTTTATTTTTTTCAGAGTTTTTAGTAATAACAGTATTCTGCCTCTGGAATGCTAAACCTCCAAGCAGAGAGAACTATTTGCAACACAACATTAAGCATTGAAAAATAAATAAAAATACCCTTGATTTCTCTAAGTTGAAAGAAATTCAGATCATGGCCTTTTTAGCTCCATTTACGAAGATTTATTGATATTTTTGCAGTATTTGGTGGGTTATTTACAGATAGACAAGTTGAGCATTGTAGAAACGTAGTTTAAATCAGGGTTGGCATGGCTTAAACCAGTCCGTGTCTAGTTTGCCAGGCTTCCCATTCTGATCCACTGTACTTGAAGTTAATTCCCTCACCTTCCTGAAAATCTGATCTACCCCCATGCTGCCTCTCAGTTAATCTGCTACTTCACAATTTAAACACTATCGAGAAAGTGTGCATCCTCCCTTTCCCCAAAACTGGGTCTTGGGAATCTTGTGTTTTAATGTAGACTTAGCTGGTAACATTCCGGCTAAGTACTACCTCTCCAAAGCTGTAAGAGCGTTCAAAATTAGTTCTCACTCTTGCCTTCCCAAAAGGGCAAATCATTTACCCAAACATAGTAGCTAATACATCTGCCAGTTAATTCTCTGTTATCCAGCCTTGCAAGCTTATGATAATATTGTTAAAGCTACATATTCTTATGTTCCCATGAGGGGCAATTATAGACGGCCACAGAGTGTTTAGCTTTGATTTATTCTGTTTCAGTGATCCATTAAGTGCACATTAATCTTTGATGCAACAGGAAAGCAGCAAGTACCGTCTAGATCAAAGAGATTGCTTTAGACTATCTTCCCCAGCCTGATGCACATTTGCTTGTTCTCCTGCTGTTTAGGAGTACAACACCCATGATCTCTGGAAATTACTGATATTATGGTCTAATCTCTCTGGAGGGCACTAGGTAAAAAGGGCTATGTTAAGCTAAGTGGTGCTAAAATAGGTTTATCAGGCCTGTGTCCTATATGTGGTAGAAGACAGCAAGCCAAAAAGCTAATGATGGCTGGAAAAAACTTCAAGAATGTCTTGTGGTTAACAAGATGAAGTATGTCCAGACACATGTTCCCACTTGAAGAACTTTTGCCCTGTCAACATGACCTATTTCAAAGGATTGTTTCTTTGAGGTTAAAATCTATGTCATCTGGATTTCTCAGAGGAAAAGTAGGAAGAGAAATGGGGTGCAACAAATAGATAAAAATCAACAACTGAATTAAGCAAGCTACATGGTGGGAAGAAATGGGTTCTGTTGTCTGACCCCAAGATCCCCTTTGCCTCGGGGTTTTAAATATTGTGTTTTTGTAAACCGGCAGCTCTGTAACTAATTAGTCTGTAGGTGGTGATGACGTTATTCTGATTTTTCCCCCTTCTTTCAGCAGTAATGTAACAGAAGTACACAGTGTTGTCTGGTATGCTGCAGCACCATCAGTGATTATGCTGTTCCCCATTCACCTTACAGAGAACATTCCCATAAGTAGAATCTTTATTCTCATGGGAGTAGGGCAGAGGAGGGAAGAATATACTCAATCTCTCATCATTATCCTGGGACATTGTCTGTAATGTACTGGCCTTATATGCTGTAATTACTTGCTTACGTTTAAACTGTTTGCTAATGACTGAATTCACTTGCATGTTTTGTAATGGTTGCTGGGGTGAACCAGACTGGCTGTCTCCAGCTGGTTAAGTAGGTTTTTGGGCAGGAAACTGCTCCTTTAAATCTATTGGTTGCCACCTAGAGGCCAACCGTATAAATAGCTACACAGCAACTATTAGTTTGCTTCTGTTATGTTCTGACTCTCAATAAAGCCTGTTGCTGTTTGAACCCTCTGTCTTACTCAATGCCTGCATGAACCGAATACATAACACTGGTGATGAAGGTGGGATGTGCTGCTTCATAATAAGAGCCTGAAGTCACTAGGGGGTGAGGCCAGCACAGAGCCTGGCAGGAACCATGTTCTCCCCCTCGGTCTGCCTAGCAAGCCACGCTGGAGACCACCCCATCCTAAGGATCTGTCCTAGGGTCTACGCAGAAGCCAGCAGCACAAGGCAATGCAAGACTCGAGCCACAAAGACTGCTAACCATGGCGAAGGTCGGAAAGCTCAAAGAGTTTGATGTGACGCACCCAGAGAGATGGTCATCCTACATTTCCCGTGTGGAAAATTACCTTTGCACCAATCAAGTCAGTGAAGATTGGCTGAAGGCTGCGACCCTCCTCTGCGTGTGCGGCCCAGCCACCTTCGATATCGATGAAAACTTGGTCACCCTGGCATTACTGGAGATCATCATGTATGTTGACTTAAAGAAAAAACTCTGTGACCACTTCGAGCCGAAGTTATCCGTGATAGCGTGGAGGCACGTCTTCGAGCAACGTGAACAACAACCAAGTGAGTCGGTGATGGAATTCATCACACGCTTCGGCAAGCATCACAACTTTGCAATTTTGCTGACTTAGAAGAGCAAGCAAGACACCACTTAGTTTGTGGACTCAGGAACAGATAGCGCCAACAAAAACTCTTCGCGAAGGAGACTCTCTCACTACAAGAGGCCTTAAAGGAGGTCATGGCGAATGAAGCTGCTGGAGGGGCCATGAAGGCATTGCAGCCCCCCAAAAGCATGCCAAACACAGAAACCGTCCACCATACATACATCCAACCGTCCACCATGATAATGACGAATGGTTGGAAGACACCAACTCTGACCACAAAATCGACAAGATACAGAGGCACCAGGAAAAGGAACTGAGGCCATCTGACAAGGCAGTTCTGTTCCCCAGGTGCATGGGCTGCAGAGGCTGCCATCAATGTGTGGATTGCCATTTCAGAACAGCCACGTGCCGGATGTGTGGAAAACCAGGCTACATTGCTACCATCTGTCGAGGTCGCCAGAGGGACCGCCAGCTGGACAATTCATTCAGGAGAGGTACCGGGGCCCCGGGACAACACCGAGTAGGGTTCTGCTCCAGTCGTAGGAGCGTGTTCCACACTGGTGCCCACAGACCTCTTAAGCAGCAGTTGTGACTGCAGTTTGAACTTCAGGGAGTTCCATGTAAAATGGAACTGGACACAGGCTCAGCTATGTCCATCATCTCAATCGGAACCTTTCAGCACGTTTGCAGCCATAGCAACAGATGGGTCAAACTTCGACCATCTAACATTTTACTCACTGACTTCCAGAACTCCAGGGTGGCGGTCAAGGGTGAAGCCATACTTGCGGTGAAATTCAAGGGGTTCTCAGGCCCACTAGATGTTATGTGGTGGAAGGCCAACATACAAGCCTCATAGGGTTCAATTGGTTCGATGCATTGGGCATCCAAGTAACCGGCATTCACCAGACACAAACGACCGACTTGTCTTCCATCTGCAAGGAATTTGCAGATGTTTTTGGCCCAAGTTTGGGAGAATACAAGGGCCCTCCTATAGCTTTTAAACTTGATCCCCTGGTAGTGCCAATCCAGGTTAAGCCCCGTCGTGTGCCGTTTGTGTTAAAGCATAAAATTGATGCACAGCTGGACAAACTTGTCAGTCAGGGGGTTTTGCAGCCTGTAGACAGTGGGGAGTGGGAAACCCCCATTGTAATGCCACTCAAGGCCAACGGAGAGGTATGAATATGTGCCGACTACAAGTGCACCATTAACGGGCACTACAACAGCACGCGTACCCTGTCCCAGTTGTCAGCCATATTCTGGCACCATTGCAAGGAGGCCGCGTGTTCACTAAATTAGATTTAGTGCTGGCCTATCAATAGCTGCCGGTGGACGAGGCCACAGCAGCCACCCAAACAATTGTTACACATAGGGGGGCTTTCAAGGTCAAGCGTCTACAATTCGGGGTGAGTGTAGTCCTAGGGATTTTTCAAGGAGTAATGGAGCATATGCTCAAGGGCATTCCAGGGGTCTGCCTCTACTTCAATGAGGTACTCATTGCTGGGGAATCTACAGAAGTTCTGGCTGAGCAGCTTAGAGCCGTCCTTCAGTGGTTCCACGCTGTGGGACTTAAATTAAGGAAAGACAAATGCAAGATTGGGGTTCAGTCTACAGAATTCCTGGGGTTTTGAATTGATGCCGAGGGCATCCATCCTGCAGAGTCAAAGCTGAAAGTGATTTAGCTGGGACCAAGCCCTAGGTCCAAGGGGGAGCTTCAAGCCTTCTTTGGCCTTCTAAATTTTTATCATGTATTCCTCCCAAATAAGGATGCAGTGGCAGAGCCATTACACCAGCTCTTAAACAAAAACACAGTGGCAGTGGACCAAGATCCACAAAAGGAGTTTCCAGGCAATCAAAGCACTGTTAACCTCGAACGCGGTGCTCACGTACTTTAACAAAAAACAGCACAGCTGGGGTTGGGGCTGTGCTGAGCCACTTGTCAGCTGATGGGAAACAGTCTCCCATTGTGTATTATTCGAGGACCTTGTCCTCCGTGGAGTGCAATTACTCACAAATTGACAAAGAGGCCTTGGCCATCGTGGCCGGGGTTAAAAAGTTCCATGACTATTTGTATGGATGCCAGTTCACAGTCTTTACTGACCACAAGCCCTTGCTAGGATTGTTCACAATGAAGAAACAGACACCTCAAATTCTGTCACCACGAAAGTTGAGGTGGTCCATATTCCTTTCGGCCTACAGCTACAGGCTGATCCACAAACTGGGTAAACAAATGGGCCATGCAGATGGCCTTAGCAGATTGCCCCTGCTGCATGTGGAGCCGGGTCCAGCTCTGGCTGCACGCATTTTAGCCATACAGGATTTGCCAGAGTTCCCCCTACATGTGGGAGACGTCGCTGCAGAGACAGCAGCCAACAAAACCCTAAGTCATGTGTTGGCATGGATACACACAGGATGGCTTGAAAATAGTCCGGGACCTGAGTTCCAAGGGTTTTTGATATGGAAAAATGAGCTGTCAGCTCATAAGGGGTGCATCCTTTGGGGCAGCAGGGTTATAGTCCCCAGTTCACTCAGGCCCAGGGTCCTCCAGTCTCTGTATGAAGGCCATCTGGGAATCCTCTGGATGAAGGCACTGGTGAGGAGCTACCTCTGTTGGCCAGGGCTAGATAAAGCTATCGAGGCCCAAGTACATGGGTGTTACACGTGTCAACAATCTAGACTGGAGATGCAGCAGGCCCCTGTCCACTGATGGGAGGAGAATCCATGTAGATTTTGCCGGGCCCTTTCAGGGACAGCTGTTTTTAATAGTGGTCAATAGCCACTCTAAATGATTGGAGGTGGTTCTGATTTCCAACATGACTACTGCTAGGACCATCCAGGTGCTGCGGTCACTGTTTGCAACACATGGGCTTCCGGACATTGTAGTCTCCAACAACGGAGCCCAGTTCACCACATCAGAATTCCAGGCCTTTCTCAGGGCCAACCTTATAAGGCATGCCACGTCAGCTCCCTTTCACCTGTCGTTGAATGGGCAAGCAGAACGCATGGTTCGCACAACCAAGGAATCCCTGAAATGCATTGTCACAGGGGATTGACACTACAGGCTGGCCGATTCCCTATTATTCCAGCACACAACTCCTTGCACCGCCACAGGCAAGAGCCCAGCAGAGCTTCACTGGGGCAAAAGGCTAATCACTAAACTGGACAGGCTGCACCCTGACAGAGTAGCCTCAGACACTGCACGTCTGAAGGCACCAAGGAACTTACAAGTGGGGCACCAGGTTTGGACCCAGAATTACAGGCAAGGGGCCTTGAGGGTGGCAGTGAAGGTTGTTAAAGTGTCAGAACCACTCTCCTACGAGGTGGTCCTGGAGAATGGGCAAGTCATTCGCCGACATATTGATCAGTTGCGTTGGTGGCTGGCAGAGCAGTCGCTGGCTCAGGACTTCCAAGAGGGACAGACATTGAGTTCACAAGCCAGTATTCCAACAGAGCAGTTTGCAGACTCTGAGAGAACTCTTGCACAAGAGAATGGGGAAGGGGCCATAGAAGCGTTCCTCCGAGAGACACAGACTGTATCTCAGGAGCCGGACAGTCATCCTATAACGAGTAGCAGCCCTGCCAAATTCGCAGTGCAATTGGACTTTGGTTTGGGCCGACCGGGACAGACCAGCCAAAGGGACTCAAATTGTTTTGACTCCACTGAACCCCAGAGCCCGGGTCTACCCAGCCTGGCAGGCAAGCAGGTAGGCTGGGAGTTCCCGGTAACCCCCCAATGTTCTGAATGAGCACGAAGACGACCCAAGTATCTACAAGATTATGTGAGCAAATGAGAGTTTGTGCTACCCAGGGGGAAGTGGTGTAATGTACTGTCTTTATATGCTGTAATTACTTGCTTAGGTTTAAACTGTTTGCTAATGACTGAATTCACTTGTATGTTTTGTAACGGTTGCTGGGCCGAACTAGACTGGCTGTCTCCAGCCGGTTAAGTAGGTTTTTGGGCGGGAAACTGCTGCTTTAAATCTTTTGGTTGCCACCTAGAGGCCAATCATATAAATAGTTGCGCAGCAGCTATTAGTTTGCTTCTGTTATGTTCTGACTCTCAATAAAGCCTGTTGCTGTTTGAACCTTCCATCTCGCTCAATGCCTGCACGAATCGAATACATAACAATGTATATTTTCCTACATGTACATTTGCCTTCATTCGTGAGAATATACTGGCCTCCTTCCTTACAGAGCCTGGTTTTCTGATGTCAAGTAGCAGCTTGTAAAGGAGCAATTTCCTTGTTAAAGCTCCTCAGACAATCGGGAACTGTTTTCAACCCATGCAAATAGGATGCTCTTCAGACTTTGCTGTTCACGTAACTAAGTGGGGACAGGAGAAGTGGGAGGTACCCAGTGTAAAACTTCTTCTCTCTAATACCCAATTGAGCAACCTGGAGAATATTTGTGGCATCAGTTTAATTGCTGCATCGCAGAAGGAAGCTGGAAGCAGCAAACTCTTTTGCTCTTCCATATGAGGTCTTACTATACAGAACTGAAATTCTGCAGTTCTTCCACCCACCCACCCTCCACTGGCAGGAACCCCAGCCTCCTTTCCTCCATTTTCCAACTGACAGGATTTCTGGAGTAGGATTGCTTTTTGAAGGATTGCTGGAATAGAAATACTAGCAACATGAAAAAAGGAATAGGCAAGGGGATTTGTCCATTGGGGTTTAGAAATTTGCTTATGCCCTTCCTGAGCTACCAAGGAGATGTTGGTGAGCTCAGAGCACTGAAGGAATAGCACTCAAAGCCTCTCTTGCTCTAGATATTCTTCTGAATTGCTTTTAGCTTCCAACATGTAATCAGACACCAGTGCTGTAAATCTGGAACCCAGATGGCAACATGCATTTTGTTGCTCTCAAAATGTTTTTATCTTCCCGGAATGTTTGCAGCTGACCTGTGCAAATAAGTCAATGGACTTTCATAGATCTTCATTACAACCAGTCAAGAACTTCTGATTAATTCTCATGAACTGGAAACTCCCTATGGACATTTGGTGTAAAAAAATATATATATACATATGTGATTTATGGTTTTGATGATTAGACAGAATAGACTACAGAAAGAAGAGAATCATGATGTATCTTTAGAGAAACAGGTTAAAATATAAACATATTTATACTGCTGTAAGAAACTGTTGTTCAATCTGTAACAAGTTTAAATAGTTTGTGGAAGTTACTCTTCTTTCTACTATCAAACTGTGGAATGCAACTCCAAACATAATCCTTAAGATCCTTCCTCAGCTTGGCACCCTTCAGGTATGCTAGTACAACAAGCATCACCTTATAGGGGAAATGGATGGCATAAAAATTTAAACATTGTTTAATGTTTAAACAAACAAACAAACAAATAAACAAACAAACAAACAAACAAACAGGGTCCAGCTATTTTATAGGGCATTTTGTTTGCAAATGACGTTTAGAGACATATTGTGTTTGGTCCAACTTGGAAGGAAATTTTGCTTCTTTCTCAAAGTGATATTACCTTAAATCTGGAGAGGAGCTCAGTTTGTACCTACACTATGTACCTTGACATTTTAATGGAAACTTGTTCTGTTGTAGATCTACATCAGGGGTATCAAACTCAATTTCATTGAGGGCCGCATCAGCATTGCGATTGCCCTCAAGGGGCCAGGTGGGTATGGCCTGGGTGGGCGTGGCCTACTGGGTGGGCATGGCCAGCTCTACATCGTTCGCATCAAGGGTGCCTATGGGGGCCTGGGCAGGAGTGGGACAGATCTGAGGGTCTATGGCAGAAGGAGGGTCTCTGGGCCAAGGCAGTGGGGGCCGTTCCCTCACTGTTTCCAGGATGGCTTCGCGGGCCACATGAAACCACTTCGTGGGCCGGATCTGGCCCCCGGGCCTTGTGTTTGACATGTCTGATCTACATTAACCCACAATAATTTGTATTTTCCAAGATGGATTTTTTTTTATTGCAATCAACCAGTCCTGGGAAAGAAAAATAAACAGGATGAAATTTGTAAAAAGTCACCATGGAGTCTCCTGTTGCAATAATTGGGGGCACCTGTGAAGAACTTAACAGCAGAGGAAAGGAGCAGCCAGTCCTCAATGCCAGAGAAACTGTTTGGCCTCCATCACTGTAATGGCCTGTAAGAATAACCTTGGGGGACTGGAGAGGGGGGGAAAAACACAGCTTAGATGACAGTCAGCTAAGAGATATCTTAGCCGAAGGGAGGAACGGGATAGGAAAAGCATCACAGAAGGGACTGACCCTAGTTTCTTAGACTGTAAAGCCAAGGAAAGAGAGAGGTGCTTTCGGCCTTGCAACATTCTGCTACTGTCACTTTACAATAAAAGTAGTATTAGTGCTCATGGTAAGGGGGCTTGGTGGTGCAGTGACTAAACGAAGCTGGATTTGTCAGCAAAGAGATGGTCAGCACTCTGGCAGCTTGAGCCCGCCACGTGGCGGAGTGTTCTCCTGTAATTTGTCCCTAGCTGCTGCCCACCTGCTAGTTTGAAGGCATTAAAAATGCAAGTAAATGGGTACTACTAAAAACGAGCAGCCTTTTGAGCATAAGTGGGAGCAGATGCCAGACCTGCCCAGATGTGAGATGAGGTCAGAGGAAGAAAACTTGGATGACCCTGTTATGTACTGGGCTTTTGGAATATCACCACGTGCTCTGCTGGAGAACCAATGTTGGAGAACCGTTGGTTCTCCAGCATCTCAGACAGGACGGCGCCAGTCCTGCTATTGGTCAACTTTGGGCGGCAAGTATAGCTTCAGTCCGATTGGTTAATACCATAGGGCCTGGCTATATATATTGAGGCAGGGTGACTCCACTCTCTCAGTACAGTTTCTGCTTAAATAAAGTATGTGTTCGTCTGTACTCCTCTGCGTGTTCTCGTTCCTGCTCATCAGAGCCCACGACATAATAGTGGCAACGAGGATGGGATCCTGCTTCTCCGCCTGAGGGCTGAAGTCACGAGGGGATGGCATTAACTGCTGGAGGGAAGAGGCATCTTCCCCCCACTCTCTAGCCGGCTAGTAAACTACGCTAGCGGCCATGTGCTCAGAGGAAGCGTTCCCTGAGACTTGAAGCAGGATCCAACAGCAGAGCAAGAATTGAGGAAAAATGCCAAAAGTCGGCAAACTCAGAGAATTCGACATCAAACATACAGAAGATTGGCCGTCTTACCTCTCACAGGTAGAAAATTACAAGCTAACCAGATAGCAGAGGAAGGCCTAAAAGCTGCAACGTTGCTGTGTGTATGTGGGCCAGCGACTTTCAATTTAGCTGAGAACCTCTTCGTGCCAACGCCCATCGAAGCAGTATCTTTTGCTGACCTGAAGAAGAAGCTGACCGGGCATTTCCAGCCAAAAATGTCAGGTGGTTTAAATTTGACCGATGAGTGCAGCTTCCTGGTGAGACAGCATCCGAATTTATCGCAGGCCTAAAGCAGGCTGCACGTCTCTGCAAATTTTCAAATTTAGAGGAGCGCCTGAGAGACCGACTTGTCTGTGGACTGAGAGACAGAACCTTGCAGCAGAGATTATTTGCCAGACCAAACCTCACATTCACTGAAGCACAAGACAAGATCATGGCTGACAAAGCAGCTGGAGGTACAGTACAAACTGTACAGCCCACCAAAATCCCAAAGACAGAAGTTTCTGTCCACCACGAGGTCGCCAGTTGCGACAGAGAATCGTCGAAAAAAGAGGAACCCAAAATCAACAAGCTCCAGAGACAGTCAAGCGCGCAAAACCACAGAAATCAACAAAGAGAGAACAATTACAAGGCAGTTCTCTTACCTAGATGTAAAGGGTGCGGAGGCAACCACTCCCGCACAAACTGCAGATTCCGTTCGGCCACGTGCAGAGCTTGCAGTAGGACCGGGCACATCGTGGTGGTATGCAGAGCTCGCCAGAGAAACAGGCCACCCAAGCACCAGTCGGAGGAACCGACTAGGAAAGGTACTGGGGCCCTGGGTCCAGTCAGTGTGGGGTTCTTCAGGAGCCGGAGAAGCATTTGTCGCACCGGGGCTCATCGTACCCTTAAGCCTAAACTTAAGCTCTCAGTAGAGCTACAAGGAATTCCATGCAAAATGAAATTGGACTTCGGCTCGGCGGTCTCAATTATTTCACAGGACATATTCAACCTTGTTTGCAGACGCAGCAACCAGTGGGCTACATTAAGACCGTCAGACATTATTTTAACAGATTTTCAGAATGCTCGGGTTAAAGTTAAGGGTGAAGCCACTGTATTGGTGAAATTTAAAGGGTTTTTGGGGCACCTGGATGTCATAGTAGTAGAGGGCCATAGAACAAGTCTTATAGGACTTGATTGGTTTGAGGCTTTGGGCATTCAAATAACGGGCATTAACCGGACACAGACAGCAGATCTCAAGGCTGTTTGTGAGGAATTTGCGGATGTGTTTGAGTCAAAACTAGGAACTTATACTGGGCCACCCATCTCTTTTAAGTTAGATCCTAACGTTGTTCTGATAAGAGTCAAACCTCGCAGAGTTCCTTTCGCCTTAAAACATAAAATCGATACTGAAATTGATAAGTTAGTTAAGCAAGGTGTATTGCAGCCTGTTGATGGGGGGGAGTGGGAAACTCTTATTGTCACCCCACTAAAGCCCAACGGAGATTTGAATTTGTGCAGACTACAAATGCACGATAAATAAAGCTTTAAAGCAACATGCATACCCGGTCCCGATAGTCAGCCATATTCTGGCCTCTTTGCAAGGGGGCACCATTTTTGCTAAACTCGATTTAGTGCAGGCGTATCAGCAGCTGCTGGTAGACGAGGCCACAGCTGTGGCTCAAACTATAGTGACTCATAGAGGAGCATTCAAAGTCAAACGTTTGCAGTTTGGGGTTAGCGTTGCACCGGGCATATTCCAAGGAATTATGGAGCGCACACTTAAAGGAATTCAGGGTGTCTGTCCTTATTTTGATGATGTTCTCATTGCCGGGGAATCCCCAGAAGTATTGGCCAACAGGCTCAGGGCTGTGTTACAAAGGCTATGCAATGCGGGCCTCAAGTTAAAGAAAAACAAAAGTAGTATTGGGGTTTCTTCAATGGAATTCTTAGGTTTCCGTATTAATGCTAGTGGGATTCACCCCGCTGAGTCAAAAGTTAAGGCCATCAAAATGGCTCCTGGGCCACAATCAAAGGCAGAACTGCAAGCGTTTTTGGGCCTCCTGAATTTTTATCACACATTTCTACCTCATAAGGCTGCAATAGCTGAGCCCCTCCACAGGTTACTTGATAAAAAAGCCCTTTGGAAGTGGACTGAATTACATGAAAAAAGTTTCCAGGATCTAAAGGCCCTCCTTTCAGAAAAGTCCACTGTCACTCATTACATTGAGTCTAAACCTGTTTGCCTTGCATGTGATGCATATCCCTACGGGGTGGGGGCAGTCTTAAGCCACATTGGGAAGAATGGGGAACAAGTTCCTATTGCGTTCTATTCTAGAACCTTATCTGCTGCTGAGCGTAATTATGCACAGATTGATAAAGAAGCCTTAGCCATAGTGGCTGGAGTCAAAAAATTTCATGATTATTTATATGGCAGGGATTTCACTGTCTTCACTGATCACAAAACCCTTTTGGGCTTATTCACCACTGATAAGCAAACTCCCCACATACTGTCTCCAAGAATGCTGAGATGGTCTATATTTTTAGCTGCTTACAGATTTAAGTTAGTTCACAAACCTGGAAAGGAAATGGGCCATGCAGATGGCCTCAGTAGATTACCACTGCCACTAATGGATCCTGAGCCAGCACTCACTGCTAAAATATTGTCTATTCAGGATTTACCGGAGTTTTCCCTCCATGCTGGGAATATTGCTGCTGAGACTGCTGCAGATAAACTTCTGAGCAGAGTATTGTCATGGGTACACATGGGTTGGTCAGAAAAAAGTCTGGGCCCTGAGTTCCAAAGTTATTTTGTCAGGAGACATGAATTGTCTGCACATAAGGGTTGCATTTTATGGGGCAACAGAGTTATTATTCCCACAACTTTGAGGGACAGAGTCTTACATTCCTTACATGAAGGCCATCCAGGCATTGTACAGATGAAAGCGTTGGCTAGAAGCTACCTGTGGTGGCCTGGCCTGGATAAGGCTGTAGAGGATCAAGTTCATGGTTGCTATACCTGTCAGAGATCTAGGACTGAAATGCCTCAGGCCCCAGTTCATAGGTGGGAGGAAACACATACCCCCTGGTCCAGGGTTCATATTGACTACGCTGGGCCTTTTCAAGGACAGCTTTTTATGGTAGTAGTGGATAGCCACTCAAAATGGCTAGAAGTAGTTCCAGTCCCTAATATGACTACTGCTAGGACCATCCAGGTGCTGAGAAAACTCTTTGCAACACATGGGTTGCCTGATGTTTTGGTTTCTGATAATAGGGCTCAATTCACTGCTGCTGAGTTTCAGGCTTTTCTCAGAGCTAACCTCATCAGACATGCTACGTCTGCACCATTTCACCCCTCTACGAATGGACAAGCCGAACGCATGGTGAGGACAATGAAGGAGGCACTCAAGCACATCATCACAGGTGACTGGCATCATAGACTGGCAGATTTCTTGCTCTGTCAATGCACTACACCCTGCACAGCTACAGGAAAAAGTCCTGCTGAGCTTCGATGGGGACGGCGATTGATTACTAAACTGCACAGGTTGCATCCAGACAGAGTGGCATACGAAGCCTCTAAACCTAAACCCCCGAGGGGGCTGCAAACAGGTGATTGGGTTTGGGCCAGGAACTATGGGCCTGGAAACTTGTGGGTTCCTGGTCAGGTGGTCAAAGAATCCGGACCTCTATCTTACAAAGTGGGGTTGGAGGGAGGGCGACTGGTCAGAAGGCATATTGACCAACTTAGAAAAAGAGTCCCAGAGTGGTCACTAAGTGAGGACTATGGTACAAGTCCCTCCCAAAGTCCTCAAGTTGGCATCCAGGCCAGATCACACCAGTACCACCAGGGTTTTCCTTCCTCAGTGGAACTTGATCCAGAAGAGGAGCATGGCAGCTCAGAAGTGCAACATGGAACCCCTGACCAGACAAACCAGCCGAATTTCAGTGACTGTTGTGCACACTCTGCTAAACAGTCAGACTCTGGGGTGGGCCCACCGGAAGAGGCCAGCCAGAGCAATGCAACTCCCCTAGACACAGGAGCTCAGGGGGACATGGGTCTACCCAGCCCACTGGGTAAGCTGGTAGACCACAAAGTGACTGGAACCCCTAGGCGCTCATCCAGACCACATAAACCCCCAGCATATCTTAAAGACTATGTTGTAAAATAAAGTGATGTGTAACTGTATGACAATCTGCTACTATCTACAGAAATTGGGGGCACATTTAACTGCTGTATGGCATGCTCATTGAGACGTTGTTTTATCTCTTTGTAGTATATTGCATTGTCATATCGTTCTTTAATATCTTTGTAGTCCACTCTACAAGACACATCTGAGAAGGTCGCGTAAGGACTTCTAATTACCTTAGCTTACAAATCATCACATTTAGTATTGTTTAATATTATTTAGTTTGGGCCTTGACAATTGTCAAGGGTATTATAGTCTGATCTTAGGAGGGAGGGGTGTTATGTACTGGGCTTTTGGAATATCACCATGTGCTCTGCTGGAGAACCGTTGGTTCTCCAGCATCTCAGACAGGACGACGCCAGTCCTGCTATTGGTCAACTTTGGGCGGCAAGTATAGCTTCAATCCGATTGGTTAATACCATAAGGCCTGGCTATATATATTGAGGCAGGGTGACTCCAATCTCTCAGTACAGTTTCTTCTTAAATAAAGTATGTGTTCGTCTGTACTCCTCTGCGTGTTATCGTTCCTGCTCATCAGAGCCCACGACATAATAGACCCCACATTCCTGAATGCTGCTAGCCAGCTGGGGCAAAGCTAGTTTGCACCCTGTGGTGTACTGCAGATGGTGCGCACACACAAACAACATAAACTAGCAATCTTAGGCTGCCAGAACTATTCTGTGGTAAAAGCAGTGTAGACTTCCCTGGCTATGTATGTCATATGCTTAAAAAAAAAGTACTGATGATTATGGCTTTGATCCAGTAGTCCATTGAAGGGCTGACAGTCGCACAGTCTGGCCTCTCCTCACCCAACAATCACCCAAGTGGGTAGAGGGAGACCAGGAGACTGCTTCTGTCTGTGGCAGGAAAAGAGAGGAGAAGGAGGCAGTGATAGCAGCAGTAGCCTTGCTTCTGTGCCAGTCCTCTTCTGTGGCTCCTGTTGGGGCCCTGTGGGATCAGGGTGGCTGAAGGAGTGTGGCAAGGGATAGTCTGGTTTTCTGAGCCTCTCCTGCCTTTGCTATTGATAACTCCACTTACTTACCCACTCATCCTGAGGCATAGATGGCCAACATCACTTCATTCAGACCCTTTTGGTGAAGGGTGGGGAGCCATGCCCAGTCTCATATACAGAATGGTATCCAATCAAAATAGAGTTTAGATTTGGAGGGATCTATGCTTTTAATTAGTTGTTAGTTACAAACAGTTACAAACAAACCCTAAGGATTCGTACAGTTTGGGGAGTTCCCCCCACACTCTTCCATTCAGGGCCAGTGATATCAATGGATGGAAAGAGATGGGATGGAAAGTTTCTTGACATGGGATGTCCTTAAAAGAAAGTCAGAAGTGGGCGGGGTTTTCTGAGACTCAGAAGTTTGCATTCAGGGAACAGACCAACTTTATTACAGAACTAAAATAGCTCATTTTCTGGCTTTGCTGGCTACACCGAACCACAGACTAATGAAACAGGCT
Organism: Vipera berus; assembly: GCF_964194415.1. Classification (NCBI taxonomy): domain Eukaryota; kingdom Metazoa; phylum Chordata; class Lepidosauria; order Squamata; family Viperidae; genus Vipera; species Vipera berus. Next base: position 207,917,363 of record NC_138202.1, read on the forward strand.
AGGTTTGCACAAAATGCTAAGCCACAAACAAGCCTAACCAAGTTCCTGGCTCATTTTCATTAAAAAATGTATCCTATCTATCCCCAAAGTAAAATAACAAAAGATGGAGCTAAATGAGTGATAATTGGAGAAGATACAGACTCTGGGAGATATAGACTTACACCCAAGCATGTATCTGGACACTACTGAAATTCATATGCAAAGCATGTACCATTCTTGCCACTCCTTCAACAGACATACTGATATAATAGATATATTTTCTGCTGACTGTAGACTGTTAACTACCGTTGGTGTTGGATCTTGCAAAAAAATTGCCTTCAAATGTAGGCACAAAAGAGGTTTAAAGTGTTATTCCTGAGCCTATTCCAAGATTCAGATGTTATTCTAAGATTTGTATCTTCCAGTTTGTTTTGATCCCTGGAAAGAGGCCAAAAACCCAGCGGCAGATGCAGTGTATGAAGGCAGAAAACACATATCCACCCCACCATGGGCCCTAAAGAAAGGAAGGAAGGAAAAAAAGAAAGAAGGAAGGAAGGAACAGAGCTCCCCGTCATTCTGGACTGGGAAGCAGGAAGGACAACACCAGTGGGGGTAGGGTGGAGGGGTGGGACTACTGTAAACATGGAGAAGACAGAGAAGCTGCAACCCTTGAATATCCTATCATAATCTAGGAGGAACTGGGGGATGCCCCCATTTTGTTTTCTTCCTTGATCACAAAGGCTGGGTGTAAAGGTTAAGGTAATCTAATCAACTCTGTTATTATGGATTTAGGGAAGGGAGTTAGGTTAGAGTAGGAACATTTCACATAGAAAGTCCAGTTGCAGCCTCTCACAGTAAGCTCTCTCAGAAACCCTGCGGTTTCATTGCCAATGTCTTAATTTGTGTGTCGTAAGGCAACTTGCCCTGTTCTGATGATCAAATGATGATGCAACTATTTGTGCCTCAATTCATTCTCATTATTGCAGAGGCTCTAGTGTTGATTGGCATCAGCTCAGCGAGAGCTTACAGTTATGCTTAATAAAATTTCTTAGTTGGAAAAAGGGGCTACCTGTTTTGTTTTATTTCCCACATAGGGAAGGCTGTGTTAATGAATTTCACAGCATAAAAATTATACAGTTAGTCCTTGACCTATGCCCATAATGGGGTCTACTCATTACAATTATTTGTCTTAATGGTTATAAAATAGGTCAATCATGTGACTGACTTGATTTTATGAGTTTTTTTTTGCGGTTATCATTAAGCAAACACCACAGTTGTTAAGTGAACCAATGCTTTGCTATGGGTGTAGTTTTCAGTGGCAACTGAAACGAGTGTCTATTTTTGGTAAAACTATTATAAGATGTGGTCATGTGACCACGGGACACTGCAGATGGCTGTAAGTTATAACTTGGTATGTTCCAAAAGTGGGATGAGCTCTCTTCCTAGAAGTGAGGAAATAGATGATCCACAGCTAATTCATGTCATTCTCTCATTCACGATGTCTCAAGGAATGATCTTCTTTCGGAATAAAGCTGTTGTTCCTGGGAACAGACAGGGCGCTCCACAGCGATTGTTCAATTGGCCTGAGCCTCAGGCACGCTGGCTGAGGAATTCTGGGAGTTGAAGTCCACAAGTCATAAAAGGGACAAGTTTGTAGACCCCTGCTTCAGAGGAAGACTTTGAGGCAGGTGGGGCTCTCTGGAATTCCTGTCCACAGTGATACTTCATTTTGAGGACTAACGGGGTTCTTTGAGTGGTGGTTGAAATTTGAGGGGAGGGTTTGGCAGTGGGCCTCAGTCTGAATCTACCACTCTTTCTGATTCATTGAGGCAAAAGATTTACTCTGCCTTGGAGCCAGTACTGCCTGGAAAGCATTGACATAAACATACCTCAACTCCTAATATCCTACTGTAATTAAATTAAAGTACATGCTATTGAAAGTAGTCACATGTTTTTCCCCATTTTAACTCCCCCTCTCTTCTTCCACAGAGGCTTCCTTGGTTGTTTAACAGATTTTCTGGGGAATTTAAAGGGTTAGAAAAAAGGCTGATAGTCAAGAGGAATTTACAACAAGATCTGATCTCTTTTGGACCTCCTCTAAAATTCTGAAAGCCCTCGATGTAATTATGTTCAAATTAAAATCCTAATAAAGTAGGGATCTGCTATGCACAAATCACTGTGGATGTAGAAAGATATCTCATCAACATTTTTTTCAGAAGCCCTCTGGCTTTTGGTTTCATTGAGATTTACTCCCAGAAAGCATGTGTTGGATTATGATCTCAAAAGTTTTTATTTAACAAGCCAGCAAGTCTCCACTGACAGCCAGCACCACAAGAAGGATTCATTGTTCTGAATGACTCTTTCCAACTCTGTTTTTTCACTAATTAACCAAAAGTTTCCATCTCCTCTTTGGGCTTTTCCCTTCCACTGACTCTGATCCACTCTCGGGTCAGCCAAAAAAGTGTAGCAGCATCAAATCATTGATTCCAATCCTGCCCCTATTGTTTCTGTTTCTGGTCACTGCTGTTACCTGACCACTTTCCAGGGTAACAAGTGATAAAGCTAAACTAATTTTTACATACCTTTGCAGAGTCTCTTGGAGGAAACCAGAATAAGAGGAAAAATATTTCTGTAGAACTGGAACAGCCAAGGTTGTCTGTTTCTCTTATGGCCTGGGATAAGAAGAAGATCATTAATGTCACAGCAATATGGCCAGGGCACATCTGTACCATAACCAGGGACAAATGATGACAGGCAACCCATCGGATTAAGTCTATATCTACCATTGGTACTAAATTCAGACACAGAGCCTCTTTTCTAGGATTGGGTTGGTAGAAAAATTGAGTCATCTTCTGAAATTATTAGCCAGCCTAACTGTGATATTAATATCACCTGTAGGTTATCTACTGAAGGATGTACGTGACCATATCGGCCTGCTCACTGTCTATTGCTTAACCAGTATTCCAAATAAAACAACCAACAACTTGTGCAGCAGGCAAAAAAGCTTCTTTCTGCTGCTGGGTTCCTCTTTTCAGGTGTTTTTTTTTAAAGAGTGCTCTGCAGGACACCTGCAGCCTGAAGTAGTGAAATATGTTTGATTACCTCAGCTTTTTCCTACCTCATGCTGCTTAAGGTAGCCAATAAACTGGGAAAGGAAAAACAGTGACAACTGGATCAGCTGTTTTTCTCTCAGGCTACTTCCAGAAAAACAAGGAGCGAAGACAGTGCTCTCTCTTTGCTCATAACTTTTTTTCCCCTGATTGTAAGAATAAGCAGCCAGCCAGCTCTGGCAATGGGCTCAACCCTCAGACTGATTAAAAAATAGTTATGCTTTTCTAGGGTCCCTCCCCCACGTGCTCCATCACCAAGCCTATCCCAAGATACTAGGTAGGATCTGGAAATCTTAAAATCTGTTACATAATGCGGGAAGGCATTGCTTGAGCTGGCCTTCCCTAAGCAGATGCCATCCAGATGTGTTTGAACTGCATTCCCAGTAATTCTAGTGGAACCCTACTGCAAAGGTTTAATCCTTTTTTGTAACTTATGTTTTGCAGATTGTAGAGAGAGGATTTGTGCTAAGCTTTAAACTATGCAAGTTCCTGTAATACTTCTGCATAAAAGCAAATTTCTGCAGTTGAAATTCAGTAGTGGGGGTGGGGACCAAGTTAAAGAAACCTCAGATTTCATGCAGTGTTAAAGCTGGTTGTTGCAAATGTTCTTTGAATGTTATCAGTAAGAAAGATTAGAACTGCTGGGCAGGAGTCTAACCCTTCTTTGAAATGACAGTCCTCATGATTATCTCCCACATGGTCATACAGGTTCCTATGTTGGGATAGGACCCAAGGGCCTGGGAAAACTCAGGCAAAAGCAGGGAGAAGGGAAACAAGCCATTTGCACATTACAAGTTTCTGAGTTACATCTGAAAGTCAAGGACATAGCTTTAAAAATATTTAAAATGGTGGTTGCCATTTTCAAGCCAGTGACTGTGGAGGCCTTTGAGACAACTTCAAAAACGGCGGCGCGGCAGTAGCTCGTAGCGGCCACTGCAAATCCAAAGTGGTGGTATCATTTTTACACAACATATGGATGTCGGAGCAACTGGTGTTTACATGTACCATCATCAGACATTATGGAAACTCAGAAACAACTCCAACAACTTCAATAACACTATTATCAAAGATTTGCAGAGGAAGCTGCGTAACCTCGGCTTGCTCCAAAGCCCAGGCCTTCAGACCCCGGCATCACCAGAAGCCGACGGATGGAGGAAGGGGCATCAGAAGCGGTGCGAGAGAAAGCGGAAGCGTGGAAAATGAGTAGGGGTAAATGCTAGGTTAAAGGCTAACTTTAGTCGGCCTGCTTTACCATCTATCTTGCTAGCAAATGTTTGTTCCCTGGACAATAAATTAGATTACATCAGACTCCAGCAAGCTACATGGCATGAGTACAGGCATTGATGTGTCTTTGTTTTTACGGAGACATGGCTGAGTGATAGAGTTCCAGATGCTACTACTGTTGGATGGGTTAGCTGCATTCAGTTGGATGGATTAGCCGCGTTTCGTGCCATTAGGAATGAAGCTCTGTGTGGTAAGACCCGTGGCAGTGGACTGTGTGTTTACATCAACACAGAATGGTGTATAAACTCTGTCCTCGTTTCCACCTACTGCTCACCGCTTGTGCAGTTTATGGTTGTGAGATGTAGACCTTTTTATCTACCCAGGGAATTTACCACTGCTTTTATACTCGGAGTGTATATTCCACCTAGCGCTAATGCTAAAGAAGCGCTCTGTGTACTTTACTGGAGTATCAACAAACTGCAGAACACACACCCTGACGGATTATTTATTGTTGCCGGAGATTTCAATCATGCAAATCTCAGAACTGTGCTCCCTAAATTTCATCAAAATGTGGACTTTGCAACCAGAGGGGAAAACATGCTGGATGTTGTTTATACAAACATCCCAGGTGCACATCAGGTGAAGCCCCGCCCCCACCTCGGTTATTCAGACCACATCTCTGTTATGCCAATTCCAGCATACAGACCACTCATCAGGCATTCAAGGCTAGTACGGAAGCAGGTGAGGACCTGGCCAGCAGGAGCCATCTCTGCTCTTCAGGACTGCTTTGAATGCACTGACTGGGACATGTTTAGGGAGGCTGCAACCAACGGCGACTCCATTGACTTGGAGGAGTATACATTGTCAGTGACCAGCTATATCAGCAAGTGCATTGATGATGTTACAGTCTCCAGGAAAATTATCTTACACCCCAATCAGAAGCCGTGGATAACTGGAGAGGTGCGTGCTCTACTGAAAACTCGAGACTCTGCATTCAGGGCAGGTGATAAAGCAGCCCTAAGAATAGCGAGAGCCAAATTGTCCCGGGCCATCAGAGGAGCAAAGCGTGCACATGCTCAGAGCATCCACCAATACTTCATGGACAGCGGCGACACACGGCGTATGTGGCAGGGCATCCAAGCCATCACTAATTACAGAATATTACCATCTGCCTGTGAGAGCGATGGCTCACTTCCAGATGTGTTGAACAGTTTCAACGCCCATTTTAAAGCACAGAACAACGTGACAGCAAGGAAGACTACACCTCCTTCCAACGACCAGATACTTTGTCTCTCCACTGCTGACGTGAGAAAAGCCCTAAGTAGAGTCAACCCACAGAAAGCTTCGGGACCAGACAATATTTCTGGCAGAGTGCTCAGAGGATGTGCAGACCAACTGGCAGATGTTTTCACTGACATCTTTAACATTTCTCTGAGCACCACTGTTGTCCCAAAGTGCTTCAAGACAACGATCATCGTTCCCGTGCCGAAGAAACCATCTGTGTCTTGCCTCAATGACTACCGTCCCGTTGCACTTACTCCCATCATAAAGTGCTTCAAGAGGCTCGTCATGAGGCACATAAAGACCCTGCTGCCCGTAACATTGGATCCACTGCAGTTTGTATACCGCTCAAATCGTTCCACCGATGATGCCATCTCTACTACACTCCATCAAGCTCTCACTCATCTAGAAAACAAGGACTCATACGTACATATGCTGTTCATAGACTTTAGTTCGGCATTCAACACTATTATCCCCCAACACCTGATGGGGAAGCTGGCCCTGTTGGGCCTGAACACCTCCCTCTGTAACTGGATCCTGGACTTTTTGACTGGAAGACCTCAGTCAGTCCAGATCACAAATAACATTTCTAAAACCATCATACTGAACACTGGAGCCCCTCAGGGCTGTGTGCTCAGTCCCCTGTTGTTCACCTTGCAAATACATGACTGTGTAGCAATGCACAGTTCGAACCACATCATTAAGTTCGCTGATGATACAACTGTGGTGGGTCTCATCAGCAAGAATGATGAGTCAGCATATAGAGAAGAGGTGGAGAACCTAATAGACTGGTGCAAAGCCAACAACCTGTCTCTGAATGTAGACAAAACAAAAGAGATGGTTGTTGACTTCAGGAGGACAAAATATGACTGCTCTCCGCTGAACATCGATGGCTCCTTCATGGAGATTGTAAGGAGCACCAAATTTCTTGGTGTTCACTTGGCAGAGAATCTCACTTGGTCCCTCAACACCTGTTCCATAACAAGGAAGGCTCATCAGCATCTTTACTTTCTGAGGAAACTGAGGAAGTCACAGCTTCTACCACACATCCTCACAATCTTCTACACAGTGCTTTTTTTCTAAAAGAAAAAGGTGCCGGAACTCACACATGTCATACAACCCACCTTGCCTACCCTACAAGGTTCCATCCAAAAAAGGTGCCGGAACTCCGTTCTGAGCGTTCTATGAGTAAAAAAGCCCTGCTTCTACAGAGGGACTATTGAGAGCACCCTGAGCAGTTACATTACTGCCTGGTTTGGAAACTGCACCGTTTCGGATTGCAAAACCCTACAGCGAATAGTGAGGATGGCAGAGAAGATCATTGGGGTTGCTCTTCCCTCTATCATGGATATTTACATCACACGTTGCATCCGTAAAGCCAGAAACATTGTGGCTGATTACACACACACCTCATACACACTCTTCACTCTTTTGCCATCTGGAAAGAGGTACAGGAGCATTTGGGTTTGGACATCCAGATTGTGTAACAGTTACTTTGTACAAGCCATTAGAATTCTCAACACGAAGAAACTGGAACTATAAATACTTGTATTTGTAGTTTTTTAAGTTTTTAGTTTAGAGTTATGTGTAGTTTGTGTTCTGTTCTTCTTTTGATTCGTGTCGTCTGATGTAGCACCTTGGTCCTGGGGAAATGTCGTTTCATTTCACTGTGTAGTTTATGAACCTGAGTGTGTGTTCCTAGGTCATATTTCCCCCCTCGTCTCTTTACCTTTCACCCCTTGAATTTCTCCAGAAAAAAATGATTTGTGTTTTAATAGTTTTTTTTCCTAAGAAATTTAGTAGAACTATGCATCAGATCCACCCAACAAGGCTATTGCATATTTTCAATTTTAGCCTGGAAAGCACAACTATACTTTAGTAATTGTTTTGTATATACTGCACCAAAAAACACTATGTCACTAACCAAATTTATAAAAAGTCGTGTCCATTTCTAATCCCCTCAGTCCAGGTTTTCCTTTGCTACGTTGAGCTAATAATTAAAGTATGGTAAGTATAATGTATTGGGATTTGTACTTGAACTGATTCACGTGTCTGTTTGAATGCTGCTTAAGGTTGCTCAATGGTGTGTCTGTGTAATGGTCACTGACTAAGCCAGACTTCTTGTCTCCAAGAAGATCTTTGGATGATTTGGGGCAGGAATGGGTTCCTTCAAACCTATTGGCTGCCGCCTAGTGGCCAACTGTATAAGTAGCTGCGCAGCAGCCTCTGTTTCAGTTCTGTTCCTGTTTAACTAAATAAAGCATGTTCCTGTTTGCAACCTTCCGTCTTGCTTATTGCCTGCTAAGAACTGGCCACACAACAGTAAGGATATATTTCTCTAGGTTTTTAAACATATGTCTCCATTATCACAAATGAAGATTAGAGACATATTTTTTAAAAACCTGGAGAAATATATCCTTCTCATACTTTAATTATTAGCACAATGTAGCAAGGGAAAAACTTGGACTGAGGAGATTAGAAATGGACACAACGTTTTATAAATTTGGTTGGTGTCATAGTGTTTTCTGGTGCAGTATATACAAAACAATTACTATGGTATTATTGTGGTGTTTTTTTTAAAAAAAAATATCCCAGCACTACTTACGAAGGGGAGTTGTAAGCTATCAAGCCATCTTTCCCCTGAAAAAAATGAAACTGAGAAACTAGTACAATCAAGCTTAATTCAAGCATAATAAAGCATAGATCAAGCCTAAATGGGGCAATGAACTATCTACGGGACCTTTAATCTTCATTAGTTGATTGCTCCATTTAGACTTGATCTATGCTTAATTATGCTAGTTTCTGGGCTTCATTTTTTTCAAGGGAAAGGGGGTTTGATGGCTTTACAATTCCCCTTCATCAGTACTGCTGGGATTTATTTATTTATTTGCCTATAACTGGACAAATGGACACAAGTAAGGACATTCTGTATGAAGTGTCTGTGTGCTATATGGGAACTTGCAACATTTGCTCCATGGCAGTAGTTTGAGATTAGCTATTTACAAGATGATCACGGTTGCCCAGGGAAGCAATAGCAGCTGGCAGAAAGACTGCGAAGCTGATTCCTTACAAATGAAAGAGGCCCCAGTCCAACTTAAATCCTACCAGGATCTTGTTAGCAGATGGGATTACCCCTGAAGGTTTAACCAAGGGATTCACACCGTGGGTGCGTATATCCCATTAAGCCCCTGTTGTTTAACCATGCTTGCTGTATTAACAATAAATAGCTAGATTTGCAAAATATGCTACTCCCAAACCAAACCCATTAGGTACTTTTGTATGAACCAGGTCAGGATTTCCCCATTTTGACTGAATAATGACATATACTCATTGTTACCGTTTTGCTGCCTGCTCACTTCAGTCTAATCATGTTCTCCTTTTTCAAAAATGAATTCCTGCAATTATTACTTGGCCCCTGATTACTTTCTTCTTACCCATCTGAATCCATTCCTGATTTCTCACCCCTGATTAAATTACTAGCTGTTGCATTTGACAGACAATACTGCTGGCTCAAGAATTCTGGAGTTGATGTCCACAGGCCATAAAAGGGCCATAGTTCCCTTCCCCTGATTTATAGGCTCTGGATGAATTTATATTTTGCCCCTTCCTTATGGAATTGTTTTGATACTTCACTCAGCCTCCGTGGCCAGGATATGCGCAACAAGGCAGCCTACTCATTGCTAATAATATAAGCATCTAATCAAGCTGCGTAAAAGAGCAGGTAACAGGCCAGTGAAGCAGGATGGAGTAGTGGCCTTAGTTGCACAAATCAATAGTTACCACACATCCTCTATACTTGTTTCACTATGCATTTAGCCAGTCAATTACAGTATTTCTAGCAGGACTACCCAATTCTGTAATAGCTTTGTTCCCTATGCCAACCATCTGGTAAACTCACAAGATTTATTTTTCTCGCCATGCACATGTATACATAACCTGAACTAGACTGTTGTTTCTCTGTGTCCTATAATATTTGTGGGTATATGCATAATTCTGTATTTATTTATTTATTTTTGTCATATTTGTGTAGTGTATATTGAATGTGGTGACTCTTTGAGAGCTGACTGCAACAAAATTTCATTTTAATGTATGCCGATCAGTATACATTCAAAGTGACAATAAAGTTATTCTTAGTTGTGTGTGTGTGTGTGTGTGTGTGTGTGTGTGCATCAAAGAAATTGACATAAAAGTAACATGCATTTCTTAGTATATAAATATTGTGGTTCCCACACAACATTGCCATGCTCTAACGTAAAAGCTTTAATCTTCCACAATAATTTCTGGAGGAAAACCAAACATTTGCATAAAAATTATTAGAACAGGAATAACAGAGGTATTGGGGAGCATTAAACAGAAATCAGACATGTGAATGGTATTGTTTCAAAAATGGTCAGAACACTACAATATTTCAGAAGCCACAATATTTTACTATGGACTGAAAGCAGGATATAAAATAACTAACACAACCTAAAATATTCATTGCTGAAACTATTTTGGCTGTTCCAGCTAAACATATTCCCAAAATATAATAGTAGAAATACAGCAGTTTGAAATACTGTACAAAAGCTATCAAAATGCATCCAAGTTTGGACTTCCGGTTTGTCATCGCGGCCGCCATGGCCTCTGGAAGTGGAGCTCTGTCTTCCGCGTTCAGTTTCGCTCTGCTGGGGGACCCTGGAAAGGGTCAAAAGTCGCTCTATAGAGGCGATCAGCAAGGAGGGGACCCCCCACTTGATTGCAGAAGGGCAGCATCCCTTCCACTCAATCTGGGGTAGCCCTCCAAACCAGCGGAGGAAAGACCAGCCATAGTAATATGGCATGTCACTAGGCTGCAGACAGCCGAAGTCAAACTTACCACAAAGCACTTTGAAAGCAATGCAGGTGAAATTGGGTGAGATCCAATCTTCTCTTTACCCTAAGTATTTTCTTTTCCTATAAAAGCTGCCTGAAGTATCTTTCCCCTTGTGAGGAGAGAGGGTAAAAATATATTCTAAAATATATATTCAAATAGATAAAATGTGTATTTTGGACATTAGATTCTGCTATGAATTGAGATAAGGAAAATCTTGGTTACCTAAAGCCTGAAAATTCTAAATATCAAAGATTAAATTGGAATATTAATGGGAAACTAAAAATTGGGAAAAAATTAATAACAGGGTATGGATTGTTTATGAAGATTGAATATAAAAAATAATTAAGATATGTATAAGCTAAAAATTTATTGATAAATGTAATAATGATGCTTTTACTGAGTTGATATAATAAGAACTGTATTAGCTTAAATACAAGACAATAAATGTTAAGGGAAAAAGAGAGGAAATATTTGAGGTTGTAACTTCAGATTTGTACTAAAGATTTTGTTATCAAACTATTGATTAACCCAGCTACCACATTGCTTTTAAAATACTTAAATGTAATAATAATAATAATAATAATAATAATAATAATAATAATAATAATAGTAATAGTAATAATAATAATAATAATAATAATAATAATAATAATAATAATAATAATAATAATAATAATAATAATTTTATTTGTATACCGCCCTTCTCCCGAAGGACTCAGGGCGGTGAACAGGGCAAACATGTAAAAGTACAAAGATACAAAAGTTAAAAAAGAATTAAACAAAATGCCCAAGCTAAAACAATAGGTAAATATATTTACAACAACAATAAAATCCCAACCCATCCCCCATCAGGCCAGGCCGGCTTGTTCAAACAAATAAGTCTTCAGATCGCGCCGGAAGGAGCGAAGGTCGGGCGCCATCCGGAGCTCAACCGGCAACTGATTCCATAAAGCCGGAGTGCCCACAGAGAAGGACCTCCCCCTGGGGGCCACCAGACAACATTCTCTGACCGGTGGCACCCTGAGGAGGCCCTCTCTGTGGGAACGCACAGGGCGGAGGGAAGTTGATGCCAGCAGCAGGTGATCCCTAAGGTACTCCGGACCCATGCCATGTAGGGCCTTGAAAACTGTAAAATTGGAAAATTAATAAAATATTATAAGAAAATCCATCCAAGTTTGGATCAACTGAAACATATATGAGTCTCCCAGATAGTGATAAAGCTTGATAAATTTACACTAGAGATGCCCAACATTTTCATCCCAAGACTGTATTTTTCCCTTGAAAGGACATGGGGGGGGCAGAGATGAGGATAGCTTACTCCAAACTGTGCAGGACCAAGGCAAAAATACCACAACTGCAAGAATACCATAGATTAATGTTTTTCAGCCTTGCCAACTTCAAATCCCAGAATTCTCAGCAATAATTGTCCAGGCTGGGAAATTCTAAGAGCTCAAGTCCACAGAGGCTCCAAAGCTAAGAAACATTGTTATAGGGTGTATTTCTGAAACCTGATATTACATACATTTATTTGGCAATAAGTGCCTCTGCACTGTTTCAAAAAGAATTTTTTAAATAAATAAATATTTGCAATAATCTACGAGGCTGGACGGCAAGCATCCACCTCAGAATCAAATGCTTCTCAAAACTGAAAGGAAAGAGAAGGACTGCTGAGATTAGTTGCATGGTCTCTAGAGGACCCTGACACTTAGCCTATTCACATAGCATCCACAGCAATTGTATTTCAGGTAGTTCTCAACTTCCAACTATTCATTTAGTTACAATTCAAAATTACAACAGCACTGAAAAATGTGACTTGGCCATTTTTCAGACTTATAACTGTTGCAGCATCCCCAAGGTCACGTTATCAAAATTCAGATCTTGGCAACTAGCATGTATTTATGATGGCTGCAGTGTCAACACTGCTAACATCGGATGTTTTTGCAATGACCACAAATGGAAATGTAGCCATTTTCTTCCTTTCACTTTTAGAGTTAGATGATGCTGGGGAGGGGGGATGTGAATAAGAGTCCAGCTAGACATAACAATACTGAGCCTAGCATGAGAATTAAGGTTGTTGAAATCAGAGCTGATAAAGAATTGGCCAGCCGGAGAGCTGGAGAGGAAGCCTGCACTTCAAGCTAATTGGGGGATGTGATTTATGACAGTAAATTGGAGGAGGGAATTGTGCTTTGCTACTATGTTCCCAGGGGAGGGGAATTCAGTTTTTGGCTTCGATTATGTAAGTGCCGATATTCTGCTACTTGAATAAAAGGTTCTTTAAGGTAAACAATGCCTCGAAGTTCTTTTGAAGAGTTTCATCTGTCGGAACCATGACAATCACCTTTTGCAACCTTCTGACCAGTAGTCAATGGGGAAGCCAGATTCACTTAACAACCATGTTACTATCTTTACAAAAGCAGTGATACACTTAATAACTGTGTCAAGAAAGGGGGGAAAATCATTTAACAATTGGCTCTCTAAGCAACAGAAATTTGGAGTTCAGCTGTAGTCGTAAGTGGTGGACTACTCATACTAAGCCAAAGTCTTCCTGATCATGGGGCAATGACATTACCAAATTAGATTGAGGAATTTTTCCTCCCGCAAACAAGCAGTAAATGCTCCTTTTAAGGGGCTTTTTCAAATTGCATCTATGAACTTGCCCTCTCGACTTTTTATTCTGCTATAGCCCCATGATGTTCCTTCATCTTGTTTTCAGCTCTTCCGTTATTCTCTAGTCATTTCTGTTTGAAAGGAGTCTTTGCCCTCTTAAGCCAGCAGCAGCCTTTGGTAGTTTCAAGGCATGTAAAATCTGACATGTTCTTTCAGTAGTGCTGTCCCACAAGGGGTGGGAACATCCTGATACTTATTGGCCACTTCAGGCTGATGCAGACTCTGATCCCAAGTGGTCTTCTTTCTTGGCATTCCTTTTTCATGGGGGAGGAAGTGGGCTGAAGGAGCTTGGCACAGCTACTTTCCACTGTACCAACAACTCCTCACAACCTTCTGAACAGCTATTGAGTGGGCTGTACTATGTGGCAAAGAAACCAGACTGTCTTTCTACTTTTAGTGGGTTTTAGCCAGATAGATTTAAGCACAAGTTTAGCCTTCCTTGTAGCTTGCACGGCTGGGCTATGAGACAGCCAACTCTCCCCATTTATATTCATTTCCCCATTCTGCCCCGACAAATCTGTTTGGTGGTCCACAGAGAGTGGACATCCAGCTCTTGCACTTTACAGCTCCCCCCAGTTTTGACAAGTGCTACAAAGCAGGGGAAGCAGATTAACTGCTTATCAAAACTTGGCACCTCCCTCAGATCCAGCCCTGCCCTAACTTGGTATCCTGTTGGTCAGTTCTAAAAGTGAGAGGACAGCAAAGCTGGACAGTTTAACAAATCAGTTTGCTTAACTTGCTCTGCACACACAGGGTTAGGATGCTTAAGATTTGACAGAAAACCAAAAAGGAATCAATCAGCAATGGGAACAGCAACTGTTACGTTGGCATAATTTTCTTCCAATTGAAGGTTAGATGGGTAGCATTTTAATTCAACAGAGCCAAAGGCCCAATGCTTGGATTCCCTAATTTTCTGGATGCTGTTCTAATTCTGCCTTAGTTCACCTTCAATCGTATGAATTTCTATTCTCCCAGGAAATTGGGTTTGCTCCATTTTTATTCATTTGATTTCCCCATTTTTTATTTTTTATTTTGTCTTTCGTCTTAAGTCTTCTCCCTGCTTTCCTCCTCCCCCTCCTCTTCGGTATTTCATAATGTTTAGTGTGTAATGCTGTCAAAGTAATGGGGAAATTCTCTTAGAAAGTTTGAACGGATGCTTCCCAAGAGGTCGGAGAAGAGAAACATTATTTTGTTACCTTACAGCTTGTGTCAGCAGAGCATATAGTTAAAGTCACTTAAGATTATAACAAGGGGAGACGATATATTAAGCAATTATAGTAATAGCAACCTTGTTAAGAATGAGCTACCAATATGAGATAGAAGCAATAACAGTGCTCACTCAGATGCAAGTGCAGACTTGCATTGTTCCAGAAGAAAGCACCTGCAATTTGCCCACAGGATTAACCCGTGGATTCCCAAGAGATTTTCCATGAGTGTGTTTTCTAATTCCCTCTGCCTAATCAGGAACATTTAAAATATGCCAAAAAGATAAATGTTACCAGTTTCCCAGTATGTACGTAAGAGAAAGGCAGCTGGTGGCTTCCAAATTACATTTTTCTGATCCTGGGAGACATCTCTTACCTTACTACTAAAAGTTGGTGACATAAATATTCACCAGTTTGAAGTTGGAAATTCATGCACATAGCAGTGTGTACCCTAAAATGGGCTAATTCATTAATTAATTGATAGGCTTTGTAAAGGGGGCCAGAAATTCTTCACTTGCGCCTCAAATCTAGGAAGTATGTATGAGGAAGTCCTGCCTTCTTAGGATCATAGTTTTGCTCACCGTGACCATCCCTCCCACCAAAACGTTAAGCATGGGCCCCAATTAATGCGAGGCTGGGCCTTCCTTGCTTCCTTCCTTGCTTCCTTCCAGATTAGTATTTAAGATAGTTCACTTAAAAGCAGTGAAACAATAAAAACATTAAAGCAGTAATTAAATTTGTATTCACTAATATTTCAGAGCCTAATTAAAGAAATGGGTCTTCATACATTTTCTGAACACTAAAAGAACAGGGGCCAAAAGCAATTTCAGAGGGAATGTCTTCCTTAATGGAGAAACATGGCCATCCCATCAGAATTATTTTGGTCTTTAATCAAAATTACCCTTTTCATTTAGGGCTCCGTGATCCAGAATAAATCAATATCCTTTTTTCTGTCCTTGCAGTGATTTTCATATTAGAAGGATGGCAAGGTAAACTGCACTGAAAGAACTCAAGTAATTTACAATCTGATATTCTTTATCCAAGCAGGATCAAACGTTTTATGGCTTATTTTAATCCTGCCCTTCACACAAAAATGAACAGGATGGTTGATATATAATAAAAATGATAATAAATGTAAGAAAAATGTGAAACAGACAAAAGTAAAAGCAGCTGATAAAACAAATGACATAAACAATTAAAACCAATTTCCTTTGGTTAAGAGGGCCCAGTAAATGTTTTAATTTTTTTAAAAAAATGCCTCATGGCATGATTAGACCTAGTCCTGGAGGGAAAGATTCATGGCCCAACAGGCGAGGAGGAGGTTCACCAAAACACACATTTTGAAGTAAGCAGTGTAATACCTATAATCTATGAGATGGGGGTTATCTGACTTACTTTCAGCATCTAAGTACATCACTGCTATTGTGAAAGGATATGAATCCTGAAAGCAGTTTACATAACTGTTATGTACTGGGCTTTTTGAGGGAATACCACATGGGTTGCTGGAGCAGCTAATGGCTCTCCAGCAACCCAGTCTACCAGTCTCCTGTGCTGCAATTGGCTATCCCCAGGAGGCAATGGTTGATTCAAACCTATTGGCTGCTGCCTAGGGGCTAGACTATATATTGCGGCTGGTTGCAGCCATTTCCCTCAGTACAGTTCCATCACGAAATAAACAATGAGTTATCCTGTATTCTGTTCCGCATCTTCATTCCTGCACCAAAGAATCCGCTATTTAACAGAGGATGGGATTCTGCTTCACCGACTAAAGAGTTGAAGTATATGAGGGAAAGGCAGCACATGCTGGAGGGAAGAGGCATTTCCCCTCCCCTCTCAAGGTTGGCTAGCAAGCTACACTAGCGACCTCATGCTCGGTGGACTCATTCCCTGAGCCCGTAGCAGGATCCAGAAAATGCAGGAACCAGTAAGAAGAATGCCGAAGGTTGGCAAGTTGAGAGAGTTTGACGTGAAACATCCGGAGGAATGGCCATCATATCTTTCGCAAGTAGAAAACTACCTCAGAGCCAACCAGATCGCGGAAGAAGGACTGAAGGCCGCAACGCTACTCTGCATGTGTGGCCCAGCTACCTTTGATTTAGCCGAGAACCTTTTGAATTGACATTGTCTTCTGCTGAGCGCAACTATGCTCAGATTGACAAAGAGGCCCTAGCCATCGTTGCTGGAATAAAAAAATTCCATGACTATTTATATGGCAGGGATTTCACGGTCTACACTGACCACAAATCTCTGTTGGGACTTTTCACAATGGACAAACAACCCCCCCACATACTATTTCCAAGAATGTTGAGATGGTCTATTTTTCTATCTGCATACAATTTTAAATTAATTCAGAAACCGGGCAAGGAAATGGGCCATGCTGATGGCCTCAGCAGACTACCACTGCCAGTAATGGATCCAGATCTGGCTCCTGCTGCTAGAATATTGTCCATACAGGACATACCTGAGTTTCCCCTCCAAGCAGGGGACATTGGTGCTGAAACTGCCACAGATGAAATACTTAGTAGAGTGTTGTCATGGTTATACATGGGCTGGTTGGAAAAAAGTCCAGGCTCAGAATTTCAAAGCTATTTTGTCAGGAGGCTTGAGTTATCTGCACATAAAGAGTGCATATTATGGGAGAACAGAGTCATAATTCCCACTTCCCTAAGAGACAGGGTTTTACAATCATTACATGAAGGCCATCCAGGCATTGTCAGAATGAAAGCTTTAGCTAGAAGCTACCTCTGGTGGCCTGGCCTTGATAAGGCCATTGAGGGTCAAGTCCATGGTTGTTATACATGCCAGTAGTCTAGGCCTGAAATGCCACAGGCTCCAGTTCACAGGTGGGAGGAAACGCATACTCCCTGGTCTAGGGTTCACATAGACTACGCTGGGCCTTTTCAGGGGTAGCTCTTCCTGATAGTAGTGGATAGCCACTCAAAATGGCTGGAAGTAATTCCAGTTCCTAACATGACTACTGCTAGGACCATCCAAGTGCTGAGAAAACTCTTTGCCACACATGGGTTGCCAGATGTCTTAGTTTCAGACAATGGGGCCCAATTCTCTGCTGCTGAATTTCAGGCCTTTCTTAGAGATAATCTCATCAGGCATGCAACGTCTGCGCCTTTTCATCCATCTTCTAATGGTCAAGCTGAACGCATGGTGAGGACAACAAAGGAAGCACTCAAGCGCATTGTTACAGGTGACTGGCATTACAGATTGGCAGATTTTTTACTCTTCCAGCATTCTATGCCCTGCACTGCTACAGGCAAAAGTTCTGCAGAACTGCGTTGGGGGAGGCGTTTGATTACTAAACTGGACAGGTTGCATCCAGATAGAGTGGCAGCAGAAGCCTCTCGACCAAAGCCCCCGAGGGGGCTGCACATGGGCGATTGGGTTTGGTCCAGGAACTATGGTCATGGGAATCTGTGGGTTCCTGGTCAAATCACCAAGGCATCCGGATCCCTATCTTATGAAATGGGGGTGGAGGGAGGGCGAGTTGTCAGATGACACATTGATCAGCTCAGGAAACAGTTTCCAGAATGGCCACTAAGCGAGGACTGCGTCATAAGTCCCTCCCAAGGTCCTCAAACTTGCAGCCAAGCCAGCCCTCACATGGACTACCAGGACTTTTCCTTCTTCACTGAGGTGGAACCAGAGGGAGAACTGGGGAGCTCTGCAGTGCAACATGGACCCCCTGAAGGAGCAAGCCAACCAAACCTCAGCAACCGCTGTGCCTACTCTCCCGAACAGTCTGACTCTGGGGTGGGCCAACCTGGAGAGGCCAGCCAGAGTGCATCGAATCCTCTTGACTCAGGAGCACAAAGGGACACAAGTCTACCCAGCCCACTGGGTAAGCTGGTAGACCACAAAGTGATGGGAACTCCAAGACATTCCTCTAGGGCACACAAGCCTCCTTCATATCTTGCAGATTACGTTGCAAAATAAAAAGCTATTTGTTGTTGTAAATCCTGTTGCCACTAGACTACAGAACTAATGCTATGATATAACTGTATAAAAGTGCCATTTTGGTAGCCTATTCATTCAGACGTTGTTTAATAACATTGTAGTCCACATTGTTTTTTATTATTATTGCTTTTACTTTAATGTGTTTGGACATTGAGTATTGACCGTTGTTGTGACTCATTAGTGTTATTGTGGTCTGAGCTAAGGGGGGAGGGGTGTTATGTACTGGGCTTTTTGAGGGAATACCACGTGGGGTGCTGGAGCAGCTAACAGCTCTCCAGCAACCCAGACTACCAGTCTCCTGTGCTGCAATTGGCTATCCCCAGGCAGCAATGGTTGATTCAAACCTATTGGCTGCTGCCTAGGGGCTAGTCTATATATTGTGGCTGGTTGCAGCCATTTCCCTCAGTACAGTTCCAGCACGAAATAAACAATGAGTTATCCTGTACTCTGTTCCGCGTCTTCATTCCTGCACCAAAGAACCCGCTATTTAACAATAACAATGAAGTGGCTTATTAAGCTGAACAGCAACCAAAGTGAGCATCTTCACCTATGGAGAGAAAGGAACTCTTGTGTTGATGCATGAGATAATCAGGCTCACCCTTTCTTAATTTTAATAATTAGATAAATTAAAACTGACTTTTAAAGTGGTTAAAAAGAATCCATAACTACCAAAGATTTGATTATTTATCCAGAAGGCTTTTATTTGAAAACAACAACCATTGCCCCCCCCCTCTTTTTTTTTAAAGGAGTCTGCTCCCAGTTCTGAGATGCTTGCCCTTTAATACATCCCTTCAAGCAGTACTCTCTGGCAATTTAATTGATAGGTAACTTGTTTGTCCAAGTAGTGAGGATTTTACTTCTTAGGCAGGGCCTAGCCTGGCCTCTTAAAGGATCAGGATAGCAATCAGGTGTGTTGGTAGATCTAGCTTTGTCACTGGAGGCCTAGGCGAAGTATATGGGCTGGTGCAGCTGCAACTAATAGGCTGCCTGTCCTGCACCCCAGACGGGGACCCTTGCCTCATTTCTCTATCTTTGGGTATATTTCTATGTTAGGCTGATGTAGCTGGCTCTGAAAACTGCTTAGAAATGGCCCTTGTGAAGCTCATTTCTAAACTGCTGTTTCTTTCCTTCAAACAGACCAAACAGTGCATGAGCCCTGGACCCTGTGCAGCCCCTTCAGAGCCTCAAGAGTTATTCCCTTGGGGTTCTTCCAAAAGGTAAACAGGTTTTTTTTAAGGTGATAAAAGAGAGTGATGATTAAATATTGGAGGAGGAAACAATCGTATTTACTGCATTGAATTAATTTAATTTTAATCAGATTGCCACTTAAATAAATTACATCAACTACATCTAGTCTCAGGCCTGGATCCACCCACTTCTATGTCCTGCCTACTTCGGAAATGTGTGTGTCTCCTTTCATGATATCCCAAAATCAAGTGCCACCCTTGGCTTTACTCCTGCTTTTAAATCCCACAGATGGCTTGGGAATAAAACAAGCAAGCAGCATGTGAAAAATGAGCATATTTGCTGATGGCATTTTATTAAATGCATAAGATTTTCTTATTACATACCCATGTATGCCATCAGGAAAAGAACTTGTTTAAATCAGAATATTTTTCTCTTGAGGATCAAGGAAGGTATGTCTTGTTTACTTTTTCCTCTGTTTTGTTGCCCTTTGTCCAAATTGTCCAGATTGACAGTCCAAGACAACCAGATCATTTAGAGTTTGGGTCACACATGGGCACATTATGTAAGTCCGCCTTGGAATCAGATCCACAGAATAAAAGGCTGATAGGAGGAAATGAAGCCAAATGCAGGTCTGTTTCCCGTTGCAATAGAAAAAGCTCAAGTAATTAATTCTAATGAGCAAAACTGGAACAAGGGACACATTAAAACATGGTGTGTAACTAAATATTGTTAATAGACTAAAAATCCCAAAGCTTGCATCAGGGATTGAATGGCCAACAGGTAGTCACCACTTTGCAGATTTACATCCTAGCTGTTTCATTTTGATGAATAGGCTTAAGAAATATGAAATTGTGTTGGCCCATTTTTTGGTCCTATTTGTTACTAAATGCACCAGCGCTGAACATTCATCTGCTATCCTGACCTACATACCATAGTGGATATGTCAGCATTTCACTTGCATCCATGAAGGCAGACTGGTTATACCGGAAATACAGTGTGTTTTTCCATGAAGCACATACAGTAGTGACAAATGACCTTCTAGTTTTCAACAGCCCATAAAAATAACATCTGCAATAATTGCAAAAATGCACATCTTCAGCCAATTGTTGGCAGGGAATTAAATATAATGGGCTTTAGTATAATGTTAAGTCTCTATTAGCCACAATGTACTTCTGCAAGTGAAGCAAGAAGCAAAACCACCACATCATTCTGCTTACAATCACCAGAACACTGCTGAGGTCAGATACTCCTTCCATGGTTTTTTAATTGAAGAAATTGGAAATGTAAGAATCTTCCTCCATTTTTGCTCCTGAATATAAATTCCTGGCCTCTTCCAGGAGAGACAAGTCTGAAATATTGATTTGCCCATCATAGGTATAGATTTCATTTCATTTCATTTCATTTATTGGATTTTTATACCGCCCTTCTCCCGAAGGACTCAGGGCGGTGAACAGGGCATATAAATAGCGATACAAAAGTTAAAAAAAAGATTAAATAAATTGCCCAATTAAAACAGTCAAATATAAAAACCCATAAAAACCCAGACATTCCCCCATCAGGCCAGGCCAGCTTGTTCGAATAAATGGGTCTTTAACCCGCGCCGGAAGGAGCGGAGATCCGGTGCCATCCGGAGCTCCACCGGCAGTTGGTTCCATAAAGCCGGGGCGCCCACAGAGAAGGCCCTCCCCCTGGGGGCCGCCAGCCGACATTCTCTGACCGGAGGCACCCTGAGGAGGCCCTCTCTGTGGGAGCGCACAGGGCGGAGGGGAGTAGACGCCGGCAGCAGGTGGTCCCCGAGGTATTCCGGACCCATGCCATGTAAGGACTTAAAAACTATCACCAAAACCTTGAACCTCACCCGGAAGACAACTGGTAGCCAATGCAGCTCGCGGAGCAAAGGTGTAACATGGGAGTACCGGGAAACTCCCAAGACAACTCTCGCGGCCGCATTCTGTACCAGTTGGAGCCTCCGAGTGGTCTTCAAGGGATAATTATAGTAACACCCTTGTCCATAGGTGAAGTGATAAATCTCACAGAATTATAGAAATATGGAAAAATTGGAATGGTATCTTGGAGAACATCTCACATAATCCCACTGAATCTGTTGCATGTTCACAGAGAATCTGAAGATTATCACAGGGAAAGACCAATCTGCCCCCCTTTCTGCTTTAATTATTTGTAAAAGCTACTCTCCATTCTTCAACAGCCATTCACCCTATGATGGCAACATTAACTGGAGAGATAAATGCTTCCTTCTATTGCTAGGGCCTAGACTTCCATACAAGCTCCAAATCAGCTCTGGCTTTAAGTGATCAAATGATCTTGGCTCAATTTGAAAGCGGAGTCAGCATTTTTCTGGCTTCATGCTGGCTTATTATAGCCAGAACAAAGCTGGTCTTGTTAACAGTGAGAATTGCGGGTGGTCCATTCTTGCATGGGTGGGAACTCCTACCACCACCCCCACTTTCTGGCTCCCAGGCTTGAGTAAGCTATGGCATTTCAAGGCAGTCATTCAAGAAAACTGACACTTTACATGCCTGCTCCCAGCCAGATTCTTGTTAAATAATTTCACTCTGCTGACTTTACCTGGATTACTGTGCACAGAGAAGACTTGCAAGGATCTGAAACTTGTCACAACAGTCCAGATCAGCCCTGAGTATATTTTAAAGTGGAATTTCTGAAGCATCTTTTTGTGATTTTCTTTCCTGCATCATCTAGATTCATGCAATGCAATAATGGTTAGGAATATTGCTTCCTTGCAGAAAGCAAGCATATTGTTGCATTTTCTTTTTTTAAAAAATAACTTTTATTGAAAGATTTTACATGGAGAATAAGAAATGCATTCAAAAAAAGTATAATAAAAGAGAAGAAGAAGAAGAGGATATAGAAAAAATAAAAGAAAATATACATTGACAAGTATCTCTTCTGCCATAATTGGCCTCTTGATTTAATTTTATATTCTCCTTATAATTCCCCAGTAATTCCTGGTTCATTAATTATTTGTCTTTACCTGTTGTTTCTCTTTCATGAAATGCTTCTTGTGCTGAGATCCATAAGGTATCCATGCCATCCAAACCTCAGATTGTGACCTAATTGTAAAATGTTTTGTTCCTCAGCAACTCCCTTTTTTTTCTCCAAACAAAACAACAGGCTCAAAAAACCATATTAAATCCAGTAAATCCAATCTTCTTTCCTTTGCACCATGTGACACTTTTAACTTGCAGGTTTTTTTCCCTTGACATACAAATGTTGATGTATGTTTTTGGCATCACTAGAATGGTACAATATATGGTCATTATTCTTGCCCTGTTCACCGCCCTGAGTCCTTCGGGAGAAGGGCGGTATAGAAATATTATTAAATTAAAATTAAATTAAATTATCAGGCAGTATCTAAAACAAAAACATTATTCTAGGCAAAACATTCATTTTTTATCATAGAAATTCTCCCCAACTGTTACAATTTTAATTTCTCCCATCTTAACGTTACCTTCTTAGTTTCATTCCATGTCTTAACCTAATTATTGTGAAATTAGGGCTAACCAAACTATTCCACCTTTAACGATGGGGGGTGAGGTGTTACCCCCCGTTGATAGGGCTCGCAACTTGGGCGTCCTCCTGGACTCACGGCTCAATTTTGAAGATCATATAGGAGCCGTGACCAGGGGGGCTTTTGCCCAGGTTCGCCTGGTGCGCCAGTTGCGACCCTACCTGGACCGAGATGCCCTACGCACAGTCACTCTTGCGCTCGTGACCTCCCGTTTAGACTACTGCAACGCTCTCTACATGGGGCTGCCCTTGAGGACCACTTGGAGGCTTCAACTGGTGCAGAATGCGGCTGCGCAAGTTGTGATGGGGGTTTCCCGATACTCCCATGTAACACCTCTACTCCATGAACTGCATTGGCTTCCAGTTGCCCTCCGGGTGAGATTCAAGGTGCTGGTGATGACCTATAAAGCCCTAAATGGCTTGGGTCTGGGATATTTGAGGAAACACCTGCTGCCAGCATCAAGTTCCCTTCATCCAGTGCGCTCGCACAGGGAGGGTCTTCTCAGGGTGCCGCCGGTAAAAGATTGCCGGCTGATAACACCCAGGGGGAGGGTCTTCTCTGTGGGTGCGCCTGCCCTCTGGAACCAGCTGCCCGTGGAGCTCAGGACTGCCCCTGACCTGCGTTCATTCCACTGGGACCTGAAGACTTGGCTCTTTCAGCTCTCTGGCCCAGGCTGAGAATTTTAACTGGGGTTCTATTTTCAGGGATAATTTAATCTTTTTAATTGTCTTTTAACTTTTGTATTTTGTATTGGTGTGATTTTAAAATGCCCTGTAAACCGCCCTGAGTCCTTCGGGAAAGGGCGGTATATAAATCTAATAAAATAAAATAAAAAATAAATAAAATAAAATAAATTGCATACAGTTCACATTCGTCATAATGCCCAAATATTTTACCTTTTCCTCAATCTCAAAACCAGTTTTCTCTACCAGTTCTACTTGACCGTCTCTTTTCATACTTTTGTTAACATCTTCATCTTCTGATCATTAATCTTAAAACCTGTAGCAAAGCAAATGTTCCCATTCATGTTTCTACTCCTTCTAATAGAGTGCTCCCCAAATCTGAGTAAATTACCCAAGATTGGACAAAAGTGGTTTTTCTTTAGGTAATGGTTTTGGGTGTCGCTACCCAATCACAACAAGGACATTTAAGTGAACTTTAAGTGTTTTATCTAAATTGGGTAAGATGGATTTTCTCATAAGCACTTTAGAATAGAATAGAATAGAATAGAATAGAATAGAATAGAATAGAATAGAATAGAATAGAATAGAATAGAATAGAATAGAATAGAATAGAATAGAATAGAATAGAATAGAATAGAATAGAATATTTTTACTATCATTGTGTATCTCACAATGAAATTAAGTGCTGTCCACAGTGCACACTACACACCAATCCATCTGCATAAGCCATTAAGTTATCTTTTTAAAATCTTAACTCCCATGATTCCTTCATCTTGTCTTATGTGCCTATTCAGTACCTCAAGGACTAAAGTGAACAATACTGGAGATAGCAGGCAGACTTGTCTTGTCCCTTTTTTGAATCATACAAGGTTTCGTTAATTCTCCGCTAACAATTGTGCTCTCTGTGACATATTAATCGATCTTACCCGCTTAATAAAATTATCTCCAAGGCTCATCCATCCCAAAACTCTAATCAAGAAAATCCAGTTCAAATTATCAAAGACCTTCCCTGCATCTAAGAAGACCGATACAGCTTGTTTTTCATGTGTTGCTCCAAACACTCTAGAAATATGATTTCTAATATTATCTTGCAATTGTCTTTTAGGTAAAATTCCACATTGGTCTTCATGAATAATTAATTATTAATTATTTTTTTCAAACTTTTATCCCAAACCATTGTAAACAATTTATTCAGTAAAGATACTGCTTGATAACCTTGTTAAAGTCAGGTTCTAGGCTTCTTTGGGTTTTAATGCTATATTAATCTCTTTCTAGCTTTCAGAAATCCTTTCTGTAATATACTGGCCTTTTATATGCTGAAAGTACTTGCTTGTTTATACCATTTGCTAATTGTTTAGGTTCATATGTATGTTTGTAACGGTTGCTGGGCCGGCCTAGACTGGCTGTCTTCAGCCAGCTAAGTAGGTCTTTGGGCGGGAAACTACTGCTTTAAACCTATTGGCCACCGCCTATCGGCCAACCGTATAAATACCTGCACACCAGCTCCTATGTTGTTTCTGTTATGTTCTGACCTTCAATAAAGTCTGTTGCTGTTTGAACCCTCTGTCTTGCTCAATGCCTGCAAAGAAATGACTACACAACACTGGCAATGAAGGTGGGATGTGCTGCTTCATCGTAAGAGCCTGAAGTCACTAGGGGGTGAGACCAGCACAGAGCCTGGTAGGGAACAGCGTTCCCCCACCCTCAGTCTGCCTAGCAAGCCATGCTGGAGACCAACCTGCCCTGATGATCTGTCCCAGGGCCTACGCAGAAGCCAGCAACATGAGGCAATGCAAGACACAAGCCACAAAGACTTCTCCCCATGGCGAAGGTCAGAAAGCTCAAAGAGTTTGACGTGATGCACCCAGAGAGATAGTCATCCTACATTTCCTGCATAGAGAACTACGTGTGTGTAAATCAAGTCAGCAAAGATGGGCTGAAGGCTGCAACCCTCCTCTGTGTGTGTGGCCCAGCCATCTTCAATATCTCCAAGAACTTGCTCGCCCCAGCGCTACTGGAAACCATCACGTATGCTGACCTCAAGAAGAACCTGTGCGACCATTTTGAGCCTAAGCTATCGGTGATAGCATGGAGACACGCCTTTGAACAATGCAAACAACAACCCGGTGAGTCGGCGACAGAATTCATCGCAGCACTTGGTCAAGCATTGCGACTGTGCAATTTCTTCAACTTAGAGGACCGACTAAGAGACTGCTTAGTTTGTGGACTCAGGAACAGAGAGCTCCAACAAAAAAATCTAAGAGAGCTAAGGAGACTCTCTCACTACAAGAGGCCTTAAAGGAAGTCATGGCAGACGAAGCCACCAGAGGGGCCGTGAAGGCATTGCGGCCCTCCAAAAGCGTGCCAACTGCAGAAACCGTCCACCACAAGGACACCGAATGGTTGGAAGACACCGACTCCCACCATGAAGTTGACAAGATCTAGTGGCACTACGAAAGGGGAATGAGGCCATCTGACAAGGCAGTTCTGTTCCCTAGGTGCTTGGGCTTCAGAGGCCGCCATCAATGTGCGGATTGCCATTTCAGAACAGCCACATACTGGGCGTATAGAAAATCAGGCCACATTGCTGCCATCTATTGAGGTCACCAGAGGGACCGCCAGCCAGACAAGCCATTCAGGAGAGGTACTGGGGCCCCGGAGCAACACCGAGTAGGGTTCTGCTCCAGCTGCCAGAGCATTTTACGCACTGGTGCCCACTGACCTCTTAAAAAGAAGTTGCGACTACAGGTCAAATTTCAAGGAGTTCCATGTAAAATGGAACTGGACACAGGCTCTGCTGTGTCCATCATCTCTTTTCGGCAGCCATAGCAACAGATGGGTCAAACTTTGACCATCTAACATTTTACTCACCATCTTCCAGAACTCCAGGGTGGCGGTAAAGGGCGAAGCCACACTTGTAGTGAAATTCAAGGGGTTTTAAGGCCCACTAGATGTTATTGTGGTAGATGGCCAATGTACGAGCCTCATAGGGCTCGATTGGTTCGATGTATTGGGCATCCAAGTAACCAGCATTCACTGGACTCAAATGACAGGCTTGTCTTCCGTCTGCAAGGAATTCACAGATGTTTTCGGCCCAAGTTTGGGAGAGTACAAGGGCCCTCCGATAGCTTTTAAACTTGATCCCCAGGTCGTGCCAATCAGGGTTAAGCCCCGCCATGTGCCGTTTGCGTTAGAGCATAAAATTGATGCAGAGATGGACAAACTTGTCAGTCAGGGGGTTTTGCAGCCTGTAGACAGTGTGGAGTGGGAGACCCCCATTGTAACCCCACTCAAGGCCAACAGAGAGGTATGAATATGTGCTGATTACAAGTGTACCATTAATCAGGCACTACAGCAGCACGCGTACCCTGTCCCAGTCGTCAGTCATATTCTGGCATTGTTGCAAGGAGGCCGCGTGTTCGCTAAATTAGATTTAGTGCAGGCCTATCAACAGCTGCCAGTGGATGAGGCCACAGCAGCTGCCCAAATGATTGTAATGCACAGGGGGTCCTTTAAGGTCAAGCGCCTTCAATTCGGGGTGAGTGTAGCCCCAGAGATTTTTCAGGGAATCATGGAACGCATGCTAAGGGCATTCCAGGGGTCTGCCCCTACTTCGATGATGTACTCATCACCAGGGAGTCCACAGAAGTTCTGGCTGAGCGGCTTAGAGCTGTCCTTCAGCGGTTCCACGCCATGGGACTTAGATTAGAGAGAGACAAATGCAAGATTGGGGTTCAGTCTACAGAATTCCTTGGGTTTCGAATCAATGCCAAGGGCATCCATCCTGCAGAATCAAAGCTGAAAGCAATTCAGCTGGCACCAAGTCCTAGGTCCAAGGGAGAGCTTCATGCCTTCTTGGGCCTCCTAAACTTTTATCATGCATTCCTCCCTAACAAGGCTGCAGTGGCAGAGCTGCTAAACTGGCTCTTAGACAACAATACTCAATGGCAGTGGACCAAGCTCCACAAAAGTAGTTTCCAGGCAGTCAAGGTGCTGTTCTCGAACTCGGTGCTCACGCACTTTAACAAAAAGCTGCCAGTTTGCATCACATAAGATGTATCCCCATAAGGGGTTGGGGCTGTGCTGAGTCACTTGTTGGCGGATGGGACACAGTCTTCCATCGCATATTATTCGTGGACCTTGTCCTTAGCGGAGTGCAATTACGCGTGAATTGACAAAGAGGCCTTGGCCATCGTGGCTGGGGTTAAGAAGTTCCATGACTATTTATATGGGAGGCAGTTCACTGTCTTTACTGACCATAAGCCCTTGCTAGGCTTGTTCACAACAAACAAGCAGACACCTCAAATTCTGTCACCACGAATGTTGAAGTGGTCTATATTCCTTTCGGCCTATGACTACAGACTGGTTCACAAACCCGGCAAAGAAATGGGCCACTCAGACAGCCTTAGCAGATTGCACTTGCTGCACGTGGAGCCAGGTCCGGCTCCAGCTGCACGCATTTTAGCCATACAGGACTTGCTGGAGTTTCCCCTACATGCGGGAGATGTCGCGGTAGAAATGGCAGCCAACAAAATCCTAAGTTGCGTGTTGGCTTGGATTCACATAGGATGGCTGGAAAATAGCGGGGGGCCCGAGTTCCAGAGTTTTTTCAGTTGGAAAAATGAGCTTTCAGCTCACAAGGGGTGCATCCTTTGGGGCAGCAGGGTCGTAGTCCCCAGTTTACTCAGAGCCAGGGTTCTCCAGTCTCTGCACGAAGGCCATGCAGGCATTGTCCAGATGAAGGCACTGGCGAGAAGCTACCTCTGGTGGCCAGGGCTAGATAAAGCTATCGAGGCCCAAGTATACAGGTGTTACATGTGTCAACAGTCCAGACTGGAGATGCCACAGGCCCCTGTCCACCGATGGGAGGAAAAGCACACACTGTGGTCAAGAATCCATGTAGATTTTGCCGGGCCCTTTCAGGGACAGTTATTTTTAATAGTGGTCAACAGCCACTCTAAATGGTTGGAGGTGGTTCCAATTCGTATGACTACTGCAAGGACCATCCAGGTGTTGCGGTCATTGTCTGCAATGCATGGGCTTCCAGACATGGTAGTCTTCGACAATGGAGCCCAGTTCACCGCATCAGAATTCCAGGCCTTTCTTAGGGCCAACCTCATAAGACACGCTACGTCAGCTCCCTTTCACCCGTTGTCGAATGGGCAGGCAAAACGGATGGTTTGTACAACCAAAGAGTCCCTCAAATGCATTACTACAGGGTACTGGCACCACAGGCTGGCCGATTTCTTGTTATCCCAGCATACAACGCCTTGCTACGGGCAACAGCCCCTTAGAGCTTCGTTGGGGCAAGAGGCTAATAACCAAACTGGACAGGCTGCACCCCGATAGAGTAGCCTCTGACATGGCACGTCTGAAGGCACCAAGGAAGTTACAAGTGGGGGACCAGGTTTGGATCCAGAATTACAGGCAAGGGGCCTTGTGGGTGGCAGTGAAGGTTGTTAAAGGTGGTCCTGGAGAATGGGTGAGTCATTCGACCACATGTTGATCAGTTGCGCCGGCAACTAACCGAGCAGTCGCTGGCTCAGGACTCCCAAGAGGGACAGATCTGGAGTCCACAATTCCACACTACAGCAGAGCAGTTTGCATGCTCTGAGACATTTCGTGCACAAGAGAACAGGGACGGGGCCGTAAAAATACTTCCCCCGGGAACACAGACTTGACCACAGGAGCCGGACAGTCATCCATCACCCAGTAGCAGCCCTGCCGATTTTGTGGCACTTTTGGACTTTGGTTTGGGCCAATTGGGACAGGCCAGCCAAAGGGACTCGAGTTATTTTGACTCCACCGAACTGCAGAGCCCAGGTCTACCCAGCACAGCAGGCGAGCAGGTAGAACAGGAGTTGCCAGTGACACCCCCCCGACGCTCTGAACGAGCATGAAGACCCCCCCAAGTACCTACAAGATTTTCTAACCAAATGAATATGTGTGCTATCCAGGGGGAAGGGGTGTAATGTACTGGCCTTTTATATGCTGAAAGTACTTGCTTGTTTGTACCATTTGCTAATTGTTTAAGTTCGTGTGTATGTTTGTAATGGTTGCTGGGCTGGTCTAGACTGGCTGTCTTCAGCTGGCTAAGTAGGTCTTTGGGCGGGAAACTACTGCTTTAAACCTTTTGGCCACTGCCTATCGGCCAACCGTATAAATACCCGCGCACCAGCTCCTATGTTGTTTCTGTTATGTTCTGACCTTCAATAAAGTGTGTTGCTGTTTGAACCCTCTGTCTCGCTCAATGCCTGCAAAGAACCGGCTACACAACACTTTCATTTTTTAAAATAACATTTATCACTTGTTGTAAAGATTGTAAAAGTTCATCCTTAAAGCATTTCTAATAGAATGCTGGGAAACCATCTACACCAGTGCCTTTCCTGTTTTAGTCTTTTTAATAGCTCCACACATAAGTCCATTCAAAATTTATCTTTTATTCTCTGTGATCTTTGGTAGATTCTACTTGTGTAAATATTCATTCACTTATTCCAAGACAATTCCTTCACACTTATATAAAATAGAATAATATTGGTGAAACACTTTGTGCACATTTGCATTATCAGTTATTACAGTATTTCCTTCTTGCAACTCTAACATCACTTTCTTTTCTTCTTCTTCACATCATTTACATGCCTACTATTTGCCCAGTTTATTTACAAATTTTAAATTTCTTTGGTTTGCATAATTCATCTTTATTTCCATTTCTTTCACCGTTAACACAAATAATTGCCTCTGCACAAGCTTAATTTGATGGGTAACGGTTGTCCTCTCTGGGGATTTTTAAGTTGTTCTTCCTTTTTTTTTTAAAATCATCCATAATCGCTTGTATTTTCTCTTGCTTTTTTAAAATATCACTGTTATGTTGTCTAAAATATCCTCTTATAAAAAGCTTTGGTTGCACTTTCAAATGCTGTTATGTGCAACAAGGTGATTTTTTAAAAAACAAACCATCATACCAACATGGATGCTTATGTGTTGTAGACAAGACACCATTTTTTAAAGAGTTCAGGATGATCGAATGATCAATTTTAACTACTTGTTAGATGCCTATCTGCTTTTCTCTTAGACCGCAACATGGCCTAAGGAGTACTGCTACCTCTTATTATTTTCCCAAACAACTCTGTGAAGTGTTGGATTGAGCAAAACATACTGGTGCAAACTCAGCAGTCTGAGCTTCTGTGCCTGAGAAAGGATTAGAATCTCCCCAATTCTAGTCTAGTCACAACAATTCAACAGTGGAGTGTGATATATACTACTATAAGGAACCACACTGGTTCCAGTTCAAGTGCAGAAAACACTGGGGCTTCCTGTGATCTCAGCAGGGGACTGAAAACAACTGCAAGCCAATTTCAGAATACTGTATAGTGGTCCTTGACTTACGATCGGTTGCTTGCCAGTCATTTGAAGTTACAATGGATTGTCCCAAAGGTACTTATGACCTGATTCCAAAGTTCTGGTGGCAATGGCCCCATCCCCAGAGTCATGTGACCAATCAATCAGAATGGAGCTGGAAGGGACCTTGGAGGTCTTCTAATCCTGCTCAAGCAATAGACCCTATACCATTTCAGACAAGTAACTGTACAGTCTTCTCTTAAAAACCTCCAGTGATGAAGCACCTACAGCTTCTGACGGCAAGCTGTTCCAGTGACTAATTGTCCTCACTTTTAGGAAGTTTCTCCTTAGTTCCAGGTTGCTTTTTTCCTTGATTAGTTTCCATCCACTGTTTCTTGTCCTGCCTGTAGGTGCTTTGGTAAATAAGTTGATCCACTCCTCTTTGTGGCAACCTCTCAAATACTGGAATACTGCTGTCATGCCACACCTAATCTTTCTTTTCTCTAGACTAGCCAAACCCAAATCCTGCAACAGTTCTTCATATGTTTTAGTCTCCAGGCCTTTAATCATCTTAGTCACTCTCCCTTCACTTTTTCCAAAATCTCGACATTTTTTTTCTAATGTGGTGACCAAAATTGGATGCAGTATTCCAGGTGTGGTCTTACTAAAGCTTTATAAAGTAGTACTAATACTTCATGTGATTTTGATTCTATGCCTGTGTTTATACAACCAAGGATTGTATTAACTTTTTGGGCTGCTGTCACACACTGCCGGCTCATATTTAAGTGATCATCCACTAGGACTCCAAGGTCCCTCTCATAGTTATTGTTTTTGAACCAGATTTCACCTAATCTGTACTTGTACCTTTGGTTTTTCCTACCATCCCACTTCACATGACTATGTTTTATGATGTTTTTGGTGAAAATATGTACAAACCTCTTGGTTTCAGCAAAACTGTTCCATTGTGAACATTAGGTTCACTTAATGACTGCAGCATTCACTTTAATTACAAAAGCAGTCACAAAAATGGGTCTGGTCATATGCTGACTCGCTTTACAACTGTTGCAGCTTACGACCATAATGGGCAGGCTCCATTATAGTCATAAATCAAGGACTAATTCTTTGAAGGAGCTAGAAATTGAAATTGCCAATTAGTTGGAAGTTCTCCAACATCACTTAGGTCAGTTCTACTATTTGAGCCAGAATAGATATCAGCCTGTGTCCAGCCAGATAATCTTGTCTCATGACACACCAATGTGTATTGGCAGTGTTGCATTTCTCTCTCAGCACTGCTTTTTTTTTTCTTGCTCCCCTCTTTTTAGGGTTTCATTCTTTCACTGGTGGGTAAAACTTTGCTCTTTCTTTTGTTCTCTCTTTCAAGCAAGCTTTTGGTGGAGCTGTGTAATATTTTGGCATTCAATCAAGAACTTGCAAGATTTCAGCATTCTTGCATGGACTCTTGCAAGACTAGAGTATTTTGGAGCCTTCGGGCACCCGATTCCTGCCCTAGCTGCGTTAAGTCTCAAGGAGAAAAAAAGAAACAGCTAAGATGAAACCACATCACAGACGTTAGGAGAAACCAAGCGTCTATAAAGGCCTGAGTTTAATTTGATTAATGACCAAAGCTCTCATTGGCACTGAAGAATTACGTTTTAGAAAATGAGTAAACAAACTAAATAAATAAATGGTGGTCCTTTGTATGGCCTGTTTCAAATTGCTTGTCCTCAAAATGCTTGGGCAGAATTGCCATCTGGTATCATAGAACTAGAGCCAAGGCAGGGAAGCAGATGTTTGGCGAGGATAAGTAAAAATGGCTACCTCCTTTTCCAGTAGCACAGAAGTAGCAAGGAATCAGGGAAATCAAGCTCACAGGGGCAGCTTAAGTGTGGAATGCTTGAGATAAGCTTAGCTAGATATTCTGGCATGCAAGTAGCATAATGTGGGATTGCCAAGCTCTAAGGAGAACGTCATCAAAGTCTTCCCTGTGTAATGCTATCCATATACCATCTTCACATCAGAGAGAGAGGAATCAGAGAGCTCATGAAAGCTCCAGAGTCTTTTGGAAAAGGTGGGGAGAGGAAGAAAAGCCAAGTTAATTAATTAATTAATTAATTAATTAATTAAACAAAGAAAGAAACAATATTGGCAAGAGACCAAAATATGCTCAGTTGAAGTGGTAAAGTTGGGGAACAGAAAGTGGAAAATTAGAGGAAGGGAGGAATGGATGGACATGTTTTTTGACGGGGCTTGAATGGCTGGCTAGCTAGACCCCTGAGGAGCAACACATACACCCAACAATATTTTGTTGTGGGCCCCACTTACGAATGCTGTGGGGGGGAAAATGGAGCCAGCTTTTCCAACCCTATCCTCCTTCAATCTAGAGTTTGAGTCACCCAATGAAAGTGGCAAATACGATTTTTCAAAGCAGACAAAATACAAAGCTCCTTCATATAACTTATGGAATTAATTAATCATTGACACGCAGTATCCAAAAGCGGTGACAGTGGTTCTTAAATGGTTTGAAATTCTCCTCCATGGGTCCTTCTGTCTGTATTACCTGTGTGAATGGTTAAATACGGCTTCCACATATAGGAGGTAATTGTCTTCTCAATATAGATGGAGGTAGTGATGTACCCAGGTCATTTTAGAATCTGAATAATCAGTATAGTACAGTGGACAATACTTTCTTCAACTTGTTTTATGATCCCTCTGTTATGTACTGGGCTTGTGGTGATATACCACATGCATTGCTGGAGCAGCCAACGGCTCTCCAGCAACCCAGACTGGCTGTCTCCGGTCCTGCAATTGGCTAGCCCCAGGCGGCAAGAGTGGGTTCAAACCCATTGGCTGCCGCCTAGGGGCTAGACTATATATTGTGGCTGGTTGCAGCCCAAGTTTCAGTACAGTTCTAGCAAGAATAAAGTATGTGTTATCCTGTACTCAGCCTCGTGTCTTTCTTCCTGCACAAAAGAGCCCACGACTTAACACCCTCCTTATCTCTTTAAATAATATTACATATTTGTTAGATAGCCATTGCTTTCCATATCATACTTGGGAGTTTCTAATGGTAAAAAAATTAAGAGAATCTGCTCTGATTCTTTCATTCCCCTGAACAGTTAAAGTAGGACTGCGTTCTAGCCTATTCCTAGTTAAGAAAATCCAGTTGAGATTGAGTTGACAATTTATTATTCATGCTGATCATGATCATGATCATACATAGTCATCCTATGTATTCTATAAGCATACTAGAGCCCCCATATGGAAATCTTTAATGATGGGGGGTGAGGTGTTACCCCCCGTTGATAGGGCTCGCAACTTGGGTGTCCTCCTGGACTTGTGGCTCAGCCTTGAAGATCATATAGGAGCCATGACCAGGGGGGCTTTTGCCCAGGTTCGCCTGGTGCGCCAGTTGCGGCCCTATCTGGACCGAGATGCCTTGCGCACAGTCACTCGTGCTCATGACCTCCCGGTTAGACTACTGCAACACTCTCTACATGGGGCTGCCCTTGAGGACCACTCGGAGGCTTCAGCTGGTGCAGAATGCAGCCGCGCGAGTTGTGATGGGGGCTTCCCGATACTCCCATGTAACACCTCTGCTCCGTAAGCTGCATTGGCTTCCGGTTGCCCTCCGGGTGAGATTCAAGGTGCTGGTGATGACCTATAAAGCCCTAAATGGCTTGGGTCCGGGATATCTGAGGGAACACCTGCTGCTGACATCAAGTTCCCTTCGTCCTGTGCGCTCCCACAGGGAGGGCCTTCTCAGGGTGCCGCTGGCAAAGGATTGCCGGCGGGCAACACCCAGGGGGAGGGCCTTCTCTGTGGGAGCGCCTGCCCTTTGGAACCAGTTACCCGTAGAGCTCAGGACTGCCCCTGATTTTAATCAGAGTTATAGGGGTTTTAGATTTTTAATCAAGGATAATTTAATCTATTTTAATTGTTATTAACTTTTTGTATTGTAATGTCGCTTTAATTGCCTTGTGCCCTGGGTCCTACGGGAGAAGGGCGGTATATAAGTTCAAATAATAATAATAATAATAATAATAATAATAATAATAATAATAATAATAATAATAATAATAATAATAATAATAATATACATTTTCCCATCTAGTCTGTGCGTTCTGCATGTCAAGAAAGAGGACAATCTAAATGGGATGGAGAAAAAGAAGTCCTCCTTGGGGAATTTAAAAGCAGGCATGAAGAGATTCTTGCCCATTGGATTTACCTGAGGAACACGCTAGTATATGTTATGTCTGAAATTAATTAAATATTGCAATTTCACTCCTCTCCTGCCTTCTTGCTTCTCTGGACATCAGTTTTATGACCAATAAAGAATGGTGGAGATAAAAAACAACAACAGTGAAATAATATCTACTCTGTCATCAGATGATGGTTTTATGACAGCACTAGCACAGACTACTTTGGAAGAGTTGCCTTTAGTAGGGAATACATGTAGCTCAGGTTGAAATGTTAAATGTTGGTACTAAGCCAGCTATTACAGCCCTCCTCAAAACAGGTGGGACAAGCTACCCCATATCCAACAACCCCCATCCCTGTATTAAAACTCAGTCAATATTGCCTCGTTTGTTGATGATATATTTGCAAGAAGAAAGCAAAACTCAACAAACACCAATATCCCAAGCCTTTATTTGAGAGCTACACTCACCGCATCTACCTAGTTTATTTTATGTTAGTCCCCAGAAAAAAATGTGTATATTTTTTCCAAGCTGAAAGAAGATCATTTAAGGAAGAACATTTCTCATTTGTGTAACCAGCCGTGTATCCACCATTACAGATTTGGTTTGCATATAATTTTCCAAGTATGGAAGCTAAAAGAGAAGAGCCCAAATTTATCTGTAAGTTTGGGGGGAAACAGCAACTCCCTATACTTCCTGTACTTTTAAAGACTAGGTTGAAAATGTATGGATGAAGCAGTCACAAAGTTGGAAGACAAAGAGCCCACGTTTTGGTCAAGGCCAGGGGTAGGCAACCTTGGCTCTTTTATGACTTGTGGACTTCAACTCCCAGAATTCCGGGAGTTGTTGTTTTTTTTAATCCCATTTATATCCCGCCCTTCTCCGAAGACTCAGGGCGGCTTACAATTTAAGCACAAGCAATAGCCTTCATTCTATGTATATGCCTGCTTATTAGAGCTTTCGCCCCCCCCAGCGGCATTATTACAAAGTCAGCTTATTGCCCCCAACAATCTGGGTCCTCATTTTACCTACCTTGGAAGGATGGAAGGCTGAGTCAACCTTGAGCCTGGTGGGATGCGAACCTGCACTAATTGCAGGCAGCTGGTGTTACTTAAGGAGGCATTAGCCCACTGCTCCACCAAGGCTGCTTGTTGAAGTTGAAGTCCATGAGTCATAAAAGAGCCAAGGTTGCCTACCCCTGGTCAAGGCTAATCTAAGTCAGGTTGGGCCTAACACAAAGGACAAAATGGGTCCTTCCCTCTTCCATAGATCCTAAGGAAGAAGAGTGATGATGGGGAAATGTTCTGTGCGGCACCTGAAGGCAGCATCCTATCTTAGAGAGCAAAGAGCTTCACTGGTAGCATATATTGTTTTGTTGTTTCTGATCCTATATATGTCAAGCCAGAGGTCAGGTGCTGCCTTCATCTCCCACCTGCTGAAGCCCATCTTAGCTTTCCCCGGTTGACAATCAAAGGCCACTGTAGTCAGTGGCCCATTGTGAACTCTCGCCCCATGTACAAAAAGGAGGTATTTTCTTTCTTGGGTCCACTGAGAGAGCAGGCTACCCCAAAAAATGGCCAGCAACTGTGCTGCTTTTATCCTGTCTCTTTAAGGCCTCCCCCTCCCCCCCCAGTACAGCATCATTGGCTATAAAGCTATTGCGGTAAAACAGCTGTGTGGTAGTTTGTGTAGGAGAGACAAGAACCTAAGTGGGGAAGTAAAGCAGCCTGAAGCAGCTAGAAGGGAATAATGTTCTCTGGGAGTACTCACAAGAAGTAGTAAGTGGAGTAGCAGTAGTAAGATTAATAGTAGCGGGGGGGAAAGAGTTGAAAAGAGTGAGTAGAGAGTAATAGGTGTGAGTGCTTGTGTGTGTTGTCTAGAGAACCGTGTTGTTGGCTGTTAAAAGAACCTGTGACAGGCCTGGATTTTCCCTACATACCACTCATGCCAAAGATAAAAAAACATTTTTTCGTTGTGTCATGAGAATGACATTTTCTCCAGTGGGGGAGGGAGGTGCTTCAAGTAAAAGCAAGAAAACCATGACCCTGCTTCAAAGAACTGCCCCAGGCACTGCGAGGCAATGGTTGTGATTCAAGATTAATCAGACAAAAGCAGCAGAGCGTTTTTCAGTGTTTTTGACTTTTTGCGCAGAGCCAAAATTTTCCACTTTCAGAAGTGAGATGGGGCATCACAAATGTGATTTCAATACATATTTCATTCCTAATCCTTTATTCTTTCCTCTAGCCATTGGTAAAATAAGTCCCAAGTTTGCTAATATTCAGTTTCTTCTTTTTCTTTCAGTCTCATAGTCAGTCTATCCATCTCTGCACATTCTAGTATTTTTTTTAATTACTTCTTCATCTGATGGTATTCCTTCATTTTTCCAGTATTGCGCAAATGTAATTCTTGCCGCTGTTGTGACATGCAAAATCAAATATAAGCTTTGTTTGTTAGTCTTTTCTGGCATTATACCTAAAAAAAAGTTCAGGTTTAAAATCTACATGTTCTTCCAACATCTTTTCTAGCCAGATATTTTTATTTTATTTTATTTATTTTAATTCCATTTATATCCCGCCCTTCTCCGAAGACTCAGGGCGGCTTACAAGCTTAGCAGTAGCCTTCATTCTATGTATATGTCTGCTTATTAGGGCTTTCACACACACCCCAAGCGGCATTATTACAAAGTCAGCTTAATTGCCCCCAACAATCTGGGTCCTCATTTTACCTACCTCGGAAGGATGGAAGGCTGAGTCAACCTTGAGCCTGGTGGGATGCGAACCTGCACTAATTGCAGGCAGCTGGTGTTACTTAAGGAGGCATTACACAAAACATGGTAATAAGTGCCTGACTTATGTTTACATTTCCAACATTTATCTGACATGTTTTTAAACATTTTTGCTAGTTTTGCTGGTGGCAAGGGCCATCTATAAAACATTTTATATAAATTTTCTTTGAAGGAAGTTGACATTGCCAGTTTATAATTTCTTTCCCATAAATTTGCCATTTTTCTAATTCTATATTATATCCCAAAAGTTTTGCCCATCTTATCACTGTTTCTTTAACTTGTTCACTCTCCAGTTTCAAAGTTAATAGAAAATTACACATTTTCTTAATTAGTTTCTCATCAGAAGTTAACAATGTCTTATCAAACACAGTTTGCTCCTTATAAAATCCATACAGTTTAACATCTTTATCATATCTAGCGTGCATTTGTAAATGTGCCCACCATGATAGATTGATACCCTGATTTTCCATTTCTTGTTTTAGCAAATGTAAACTCAGACAGCACATTTGTTGAAAAATTATTACTGAATGTATGGGGGAAAAACAATAAAAACTCTTTACAAAAATGTGATTTCAAAAGAGATGGTGACAGCGTATTTTGTCACTGGGCTTTCCTGATGAAGATGATGATGAAGATCCCCATGTCATAGGTGTTAGTGTGTGTGGTGGTGGTGGTGGGGTTACTCCATTGGGGAAAGGAGCATTGGAAGGGAATTTAAAGAGCAGGATGATGGGTTGGATTATTCCTTGGAGTAAGGGCGGGAGGAGTGAAATTGCCCCTCCCTTACCGTGATGGAAAGTCTCAGAACATGGCACTTCTTCTCCCTGTTCAAAGGTACAATTAAACACATTTTTTTTGCTTCTTTTATGGAATTATATATTTTTAAAATGCTACTTTCCCAATGTATTCTTGTTCTGAAAGCTATTTTATGCCATGCTTTATTGAAACACAACTATTTCAACCTTAAACTTGTTTTTTGCATACAATGCTTAAGGAATGTATAAAGCTTCCACATTCTAGAATACTGGCAAAATCAATTATTAGCTACGAACCTGAAGATGCTACCTAAATGTTGAAACTGCTGCTTTGAAATGGTTTTATCCCCCAACCTTCTTGAATACGGTGCCTTCTTGAAATGTTGCCCAAGATGGGCCTTGTGGTAGATGTGGTCCAATATATTTGGAAGGCCCGTATTGGGGGAGACATTTACTGTATGCACACTTACTTCCAGATGTAGCTCAAGCCGAATTTAAAATTTATTTTTGGAACGTATAACTACACTTGCAGTTCCTTGAAACAATTTAACTTACACACCTATGGAGACTCGCACAGAAACAGCCATTGCTACTGCAATTTGAAGCTAACATCTGCAGCTCAGGGAAAGGCAGCAAACTAGGGCCATGCTCTGGAGCAACCATCTCATTGCTCCTAAAGCCCCTGGCGCTCCATAGCAGCTTCCCACCCAGCCCAATGCCAGGCCTCCTGCCTCTGAGGGATTTCTCAGGGAAACCATTTCTGGGGAGCTCTCAGAAGGTGGGTGCCACTTGATGGTCAGTCAACAAATGAGGGAAATTGTGGTAGGGATAGACACTGGGGGACAGCAACAGCAGGCAAAGTGGCAGATTCTCCTCCTTCCTTGGGAGGCAGGTCTGGCCTTGCTTCAGGCTCATGGAGATAAACCTCAAGATAGAAGTGGGAAATATCTGGTCCAGGGGCTAAAATCCATGTCTCATGTCTTCACGTGTAACACCATGCTCCCTAAAATCTTATTTCTTCTGTCCCTTCAATTCATCCAGTTGGTCAAAAAAGTTCTAGGGTTGATAAAGGGTTCCCACCCCAAAATGTATTCATTTTAAGGGGGGAGGGAAAGAACTGGAAGTTCTAGAGCATTTCCTGAGACTCTCCTGGGAACTACTTGGCAATTTTGTCTTCACCATCTTCTCAATCCCTTCAGTCAGCTTTCCTTGGCATACACAAATCTGCACCCTTCACATTCTCTCTCTCTCTCTCTCTCACACACACACACACACACACACACACACACACACACACACACCAAAGATCCATTAGGATCACAGCTGTCTACAGTGTGCAGCTCTTCCTTTGATTTCACGGTCCTATAAGATTCTGAGTAGGTGAAAAATAAGACTTACTCAAGTTTCAACCTAACAGTCACTAGTGTGGAGTAATAAACTATTCGTCATGTTCAGACTACAAAGAAAAGTGGAATGCTAACGCAAAAACTAATCCCTATTTTTCTTCTACCTAAATATTAAAAAAACAAACAGATTTGGTCATACTATTTTTAACCTACCTGATGCATTGACATAGTTTGTGTGGGTGTGCCTTTAAGCCCTGGCAATTGAATTAACTAGTCCCTGTAGGATTTTTTTTTTGCCAAGATGCTGAGAAGTGGGTTGCCATTGCTTTCTTCCCAAGGCTGAGAGAGAAGGACTGGCCTAAGCTCACCCAGTTGGCTTCATGCCTCAGGTGGGACTAAAACTCTCGGTCTCCTGGTTTCTAGCCTGGTGCCTTAACCACTATACCAAACTGTGTCCCTAGTGGGTGTTAGCAGCAGCTTTATTCTCAAATATATAATGGTTCTTGTAGCCAGTTAGGGCAATCAAATAATAACAAAAGAGAGCCATGCAAAGAGACCCTTTAAGCTGTTTTGCATGCAATATCTAAACGGGAGGCTTTTAAAAATTTTATCTAAATTTAACATACAGTCTTGTATAATCTACATTATTTTCAATGTATTCTTATTCGTATTTTTTTTACTGATTCCAATTGTGCTAAACAAATGTCTTTGATTAGAAATTGGTCATGGAACGTTTCATAATACTCTAATGGTATATCTGAGATTTATTGACTATCCATCCTTATTTTTGAAAACCCCAAAATGATGTCGGCTGGTCAAGGGAAGAAACCAATAGTTATGATTTAGCTGAAAACAGTCCCCAGTCTGGCATAGGATTATACCTTTTCCCATCTGCTGTTGTGGGAATTCTAACATGGCTAACAAAGTATGTCTGTCCATTAAAACAGTTAGTGTGCTGATGTGCTTGTAGCCAGAACTGGTAGCAAAGAGATTTAACTAGATGAATGGCTTAGTAGATTAAGCAAGGGGTAGTGGAGACATGGCAAGGCATAGTCCTTTGTGCAAAATGGTTGCCCACTCCACTTTAAAAGGTAGGATTTGGTTGGTAAAGATAAATAAAGGCAGAGTAAAGGGGGCATTGATAGGTACTGTTAAGAGAACTTGATAATTTCAATAATAATTCTGCAAGGTCTCCTTTGGAAGCTTCAAAGAGCAGCTGAGATCCTGATGAAAAGTAAAGATGCCTCTGAATCGGGATT
Source organism: Vipera berus (assembly GCF_964194415.1). Classification (NCBI taxonomy): domain Eukaryota; kingdom Metazoa; phylum Chordata; class Lepidosauria; order Squamata; family Viperidae; genus Vipera; species Vipera berus. The sequence continues at coordinate 207,958,750 of NC_138202.1, forward strand.
AACTTCTGATAATTTCATGGACATTACATTTGCTTGGCAATGATCTAGAAGTGATTTGTCATATCACTTTGTCAGACACATAATTACTCTGTCTTCCCCACCCTCTGCCACATCCCATTGTAATTCCTACCTTGGCCCAGGCACTCTATGCACTTGATAAAATGAATTTCAGCTCACAAAAGTATGTTTTTATTTATTAGATAGGAAAAAAAAAACATTGCCAGATTCCTTCTGATAGATGTTGGTTTGGCCTTGAGGACAATTGATACACATGACTACGGACTACTTTCATGCTCCACCAGAAGGTATGTTGCCTTTAATTGCATGAAAGCATGCTTACAGGAAAGGGCATAGAGGGCTGTTGACATAGAAGCACCCCATCGCATTTTGAGCCAAAGGATCGTGTCACTCATTCTCTTACAAGCAAATAAGGATACCTGATGTATCCAGGCAGTAGGCTATACATCTACCTTCTTGTTCCTGATTTCTTTATTACTGTAATCAATTTGCCCTTTTTCCCTTTAGAAGAATTTTCATTTGACTACACTTAGCAGCTGGAGATCTTTCTTCTCACCCAGTCCTGATACCTAGCTGAATCTGAAACTCTACATTTTCAATGTTTGGGTGGCACAACCACCACCATTGTTATTTTACCATGGAGCAACTTTTTAAAACACGTTTTGTGGGACATATAAGCCAGATAAACCTATCTAGAGGCCAAACTGAGGAGGACACTGATCAAGGCAGTGTGTTTCAACTTTGGCAACTTTAAGATATCTCACTGGGGAATTCTGGGAATTGAAGTCCACACATCTTAAAGTTGTCAAGCTTGGAAAATAATGGATTTAGGTGTTGGATCAATAATGGGAAGATTCAAGTTTAAATCCATTTTTCATCATGTATGTCACTCAGTCCAAACTATCTCACAAAGTTATGAGGAAACATTAGAGAAGCGAGTTCTAGGTACAGTGTCTTGAACTTCCTGAAAAAAGGTCAAATAAGGCAAAGACAAATCCTTCTGAATAAAAGGTATCACAAAAGACGATTTATGGTATACAATCCCACCTATCAAAGCAGGCACATGTTCTCTGAAAAAGCTTTTCAAGATCAAACATCTTCTCTCTGTTTATTGACCCTGCCCTAGCCACAAACACATTCCATATTTCTCAAGTTTCTGGGACCCTATAGCGTTCCATCATGTAAGAATGCTTATAGTTGAAGAGATCAATTATTTTCCATTTTCTTAGAGCTATCTCCAACCAAACCATTAAGGAAGTTTATCTAAATGTATTTTAATTATTTTATTTATTTGTTTATTTTATTATTTGGATTTATATACCACCCCTCTCCCGAAGGACTCGGGGCGGTGTACAGGGCAATTAAAACACTATATACAACACATAATGTACAAAAATTAAAATAAATTAAACCAAGTAGCCCTAAACAATAAAACACATTCTAAAATTTAAAATTTAAAATTTAAAATCTAAAACCCCAATCCCTCAGTCCAGGCCGGCAAGCTCAAATAGCCAAGTCTTCAGGTCGCGGCGAAAACAGCGAAGGTCGGGAGCCATCCGGAGCTCAACAGGAAGCTGGTTCCAGAGGGCAGGCGCGCCCACAGAGAATGCTTTCCCCCTGGGGGCCACCAGTCAACATTATTTGACCGACGGCACCCTGAGGAGGCCCTCTCTATGGGAGCGCACAGGACGATGGGAAGTTAACGCCGGCAAAAGGTACTCCCGTAAATAATCCGGGCCCATGCCATTATAGAAAGTAATCAAAGCAGTCTCAGGAAATTCTTAGCCAGATTGGTCTTTAATGTATTTCTGAATAGATTTTAGCACTAAATACTCATCTAGAAAATTATAGAAGTGTCTTGCTTTGAAATCAGCTAAACTAGCCACCTTTTACAGCAGTCTTTCTTAGCTAGGGTACTCTTCATATATATGAACTTCAACTCCCAGAATGCTTGGCAATTACTGTGTTGACTGGAGTATTCTGGCAGTGGAACCTCCCCTGACTATTGCCTCCAGGTATATGGAATTACAGATCTAATCATCTTCATATACTGGCTAGGGATGGTAGGGATGGTAGTTCAGTGCAGCTAGAAGGTTCCAGGAAGACACAAGGCTGATCCACTTCTCCTATTTCTTAATACATGTGCCATTAAAATACTGAAAATGCAGGCATTCCAGAAAGGCAAAATAATTGCACAAATTCTGAATGAGTGTAGGGCCATCAATCTTTGGCGCATTCCATTAGTCTAGATCAAAATATTTTAGCATACATACATCAACACCTGGATGTTTGACCACATAAGTAAGAGGTGCAGTTCTCTTCCAATTCTCAGGTGGCTTTGGTGATCCAACATGTTTCAACACCTATTACCACACACTGCCACAAAAGAAGAGGAAATGATTGTGACATAGGATGACGAAGGTGCTCTTTTCTGGCTTTGTTAAAATAAATCTCCTTCACGTTGAGCTAGATCCCTAGCCACTTCATGGCAACATCCATGTATTTTTTGTCCAGATGATGGAAACTTGCCTGCCTAGTCTATCTTCATCCCTGAGATTTCCTACTAGTCTCCAACTAAATACAAACCAGGTCTAACCCTGCATATTTTTAAAGACCACCATGTTTCAGTAGGAAAGTCAGATGCAGAAGAAGTTGGTGGTAAAGACAGTAAACTAACAACTAGATAATAAACAAATTTCCAAATGCATAAATCCTTCCTTCCTCTTTAATATTATCCGATTTCCCCCTGTAACTTTTACAAAGGTGTCTTCAAGGACTCAAGACTTAGGCCACTGCTTATATTCAAGCCTTCTATGGCTTTGATATTTTAACTCTGTACAAATGTACAGTATCCTAAAACAAGATAAGGCTTTTGGGGCTACTGATATAAAGCAGAGAATAAGCTACTTTATATAAGTGTGTGTTGTTTCCATTCCTTCCTTTTCCTCTGAAATTCAGAAGCTGGAGGACTCTGAAGAGTAGAACATCAATATTGGAAGAAGCTGGCTTAGCTAATGGACTCCACAGATATTTATAGTACAAAAGGAACTGTTTCACCCATGCTGGCAGAGGAGACATGCTGCAGACCCAGTTGATCAAGAAATTCCAGCTGGTGGGGTCCAGCATAACCTTCTCTGTTGTAGCTCCAAACCCTTGGAACCTCTTGGTCCTAGGGTAAAATGTGCCCCCATGCTCCTGACCTTCCATAAGAGCCTGAAGATGTGGTTCTACCAGTGGGCTTGGGGCCCCAATTGGGGAGTATCATGCTGGAGGTGGTTGATGGACCAATAGGAGATACTACTCCCCCCCGCGTGTGCATCTTGCTCCCTCCCTTCCCATCTTTATATCGTAATTTGTATTTTTATTATTATATGCAAGCACACAGAGAGACAATGTATGTACAATGGTTTTACTGCTTTTAATATTGTAAGTTGCCCAGAAACGCCTCATGGCAAGATGGGCAGCAAATCAATTTAATAAATAAATACATACATACATATATACATACATACATACATACAAGAATCTGAAAGGACATCTTATCAGACGAAATCTGACAGAAGCATGGAATTCCATAAGGAAAAATATAAGCTCAATAATTTCACCATCAGCCTCCCCTTCAAATGCTTTCCACATTGGAGATAATTACAGGAACAGGAACAAAAAATGTAATCAGCTATGCAGAAATTGTTCACATAGACTCCACGAACAGATTAAAGATACAAAAAGAATGACTTGGGGACAGCCAAGAATATACCATGGTGGTTGTACTTTTAAATTGCCCAAATCATAAACTTTGATCTTAAGAATGAGTAAGGGACATTATCTATTTTACCAAGTAGCTTTTTTCTTTTTATTTGTTTTGTTTTCATAAACAACCATAAATGACAATGCAGTAGAGACCTCAGTATTTATTAAGCACAAGATAGAAATTCTTATTATACTACAAAATAATTCAGTGTATTTAAATTTGTTTTATTCCTATTTTAACTGCTGCCTATTGGAATGCAATATTTATATGATTTTTCATTGTACACCACTCAGTCATTCTGTGAGTGAGATGGACAGTGTATCAATGCTACACTTCACTAACTCTACAATCCATGCAATTTTGGTTGATTAACATCTCAGAATTATAGTTAACATTGACATTAACTGTTTTTCTTACCTTTAAGAAAACCCTTTAAAATTTAATTTTATAGTATTAACAATTTCAATTTATGTTGTATAAATATGGAGGTGGCTGCTGAATTGAAGGCAGACTCTACCTTCCCCCTTGCTCTCTGTGCTTTGTTATCATATTGAAGTATTCTCCTTATTTTCTTTTTCATTGTGTATTCTATTATTTTATTTCTGTTTTGTTTACACTCTTTCCATTTCTTTTTATTATTGTAAGCCACTTAGAGTAGCTCTACAATGAGATAGGCAGTAAATAAATTTAACAAACAAATCAATATCATGATACCCAGCTATCTGTATTCTTTGTGTTACTTGCATTTTATAATACAATAAAACAATTGTAAAAAAAAAGCTGGAGGACTATTTATTTTTATTTATTCAATTTCTATAGCTGCCCAACTCAACCAAGAGATTTTGGGCAGCTTATTCTTAGTCTCCAGTCATTATCCTCAATATAATGAGCATCCATCTACCTGCCTCCAGGCGATTACTTAGATGTGCCTCTTTGATCAAAGAAAAACTCTATTCCACATCACAAATAAGCAACAAAGCAATTAAAGTTGGTACGTAGCCCACACATGACCGTAACACCCATGGATAATGGATAAACTTCCCATTAGCCCATATCAATGAAAATCTCCAAAATGGGAAGTAGTTGTTTCATTCTATTTTATGCTGGTTAGATCAGAAAATAGTACAAATGGCTTGGGTCCGGGATATTTGAGGGAACACCTGCTGCCAGCATCAAGCTCCCTTCATCCAGTGCGCTCGCAGAGAGAGGGTCTTCTCAGGGTGCCGCCGGTAAAAGATTGCCGGTGGATAACACCCAGGGGGAGGGCCTTTTCTGTGGGTGCACCTGCCCTCTGGAACCAGCTGCCCATGGAGCTCAGGACTACCCCTGACCTACGCTCATTCCGCCGAGACCTGAAGACTTGGCTCTTTGAGCTCTCTGACCCAGGCTGAGAATTTTAACTGGGTTTTATTTTCAGGGATAATTTAATCTTTTATTTGTCTTTTAACTTTGTATTTTGTATTGGTATGATTTTAAAATGCCCTGTAAACCGCCCTGAGTCCTTCGGGAAAGGGCGGTATATAAATCTAATAAAATCTAAAATCTAAATCTAGAGAAGGGCAAGGAAATCAAGACTCCTACAAGATGATTCTGAAAGAGCGGGCATGTTTAAACTTGACAAGAAAAGATTGAGGGGAGATAGGAAAACAGTCCTCGGTGGCTGAAGGGCTGTTACACAGAAGGTCATAATCCCTAAAGACTCAGCCCTGGACTGATAAGTTACAGAAAAAAAGATTCTGGTTATATATTAGCAAATCATGTCTAATAGAGCAATTTGACAATGCAACCAGTTACCTAGGAAGTGGGAGACTCCCTTCTCTAGATGCCTTCAAGCAGAGACTGGAAAGCAAAGCATCTGGAGTGTATCATATGGCCTAAAGGACACCTTGTAATTCTTAGGCTTCTCTGATCAACCCAACACAGCAAGAGCCATTCAGCCACCCTCAGAGGAGAAAGCCATCATAAGCCAAACTGAAGGTGCATTGCCTTTTTGCCTGTTCCCGATTTATTTCACAGAAAAGAAAGTTTTTCTTTCTACCTATGACAATCTAGATTTGAATGCAGGGATGGAAAGAGAGAAAGGAGAAGCAGTAGGGCCTGCAAATATTTTCGAAGAATTGTTCATGTCTAATATCCTTTAGACTCTTGCTCTCTTCCATATGTTCCCAGGCAACTATGTCATAGCTTTTTTTTGGCTTCTGTGAATTACCAAATCAGATGAGCTCCAATCCAGCAAACTCTCAGCATGGGACTGCAGGAAAAGTCGCAGAACCTGTTTTGCAACATTTCCTGACCAACTTTCTGTTGACCTCAATGAGAGGGAAAGGGATTTTGCAGGCAGGAAATCCATGTTGGGTGTGTGCAGGGCTATTTTTCACTGCATAAGGCTTCATCATTGCACAGTGGTGAATAATCGGACCTTCTTTATTTTAAAATTGGCATTACTGTGCAGTTGTAGAGTTACACGTATACTTACGCAACTCAAGGAAAAACTAGCCATTTGACGTAGCATTAAAAAATTGGGAGGAAACTAAATCCACGAGTTCATATCAGCAACCAAGATTTCTACACAGCTACTCACAGTACCTGAGTCTTAAGTAATCTGAAATAACAGGATGATTTTCTTCCACAGTCATTGTGTTCACAATTTGGCATCTGCTCACACACTCAAGTAATAAAATAAAATCTTTCTTGTCTTTCTCTTGTAATTAGAAGACCAGACTCAGGATACCAGAATACATTCCATGAATGCTAGAGTGATCTCATTAACACGCTTACTGAGCATTTCCTGCATTGGGGAGCAGGGGAAGATCTGTTGTAGCAATTCCTCAGGAACAAATGGAGTTTCTAGAAATATCCTGCTCTAGTTAAACTCTTGTTCTTGGGGGATGGACTGTGGGATCTCTCTTAATTCCAGCTTCATATTCATTGAGTTTGACTGTCGCTGAAGACACAAAACTCTGGGATTGGAAAATATCTAAGAGCTAAGACCATTAAGGTATTGGGAGTGGGGGGGGGAAAACATTCATCTCCAAAATCCTTCTAAGGCAACCACGAAGGAATTGTGGGATGCTTTGGGCTCCACCAGGGTTCAGTCCTTCCTGCTGGAGAGCTTGTAATCAGCTGGGAAGATTCAGCCCCAGCTCAGCCTTTCAGGCCCAGCAGCTCCAAGGGAGGACAATGAGACAGGGAAGGAGCCAGGAACAGGAGCTGGGTCACTCTGGGGAAATGAAGGCGTTCTGTCCAAGAAGGATTGGAAAGGAGGGAGAGAGGAATGGAAGAATGGAAAAACAAAGTGGGGAGGTATCCAGGAAAAAGCTCCCTGGAGAGGATGAGCTGCAGGGATAAGCTCAGTGAGATGAGTGTCATACGAGTTGATTGGATAGATTAGATAGATAGATAGATGATAGATAGATAGATAGATAGATAGATAGATAGATAGATAGATAGATAGATAGATAGATAGATAGATAGATAGATAGATGATAGACAGACAGACAGACAGACGACAGGAACCTTGGGAGAGAAGTAACACACCTACACCAGAAGCAAGCATTTTTTCCTCTTTGGCTGCTTACCCTCATGCCTGTCAGTGTTGTGTTGGGGATAAGAGATAGTTAATAAGGACTCCGGCCTTGAACAGGGTGTTGGACTAGAAGACCTACAAGCTCCCTTCCAGCCCTATGATTCTATGATTCACATCCAGGGCTTAGCAGCTGCTTCCAGAGACTCACAATGGCTTCTTAAATCTATTTAATACTATCAACATAATTCCGTCTTTAAAGGCCTTTCCTTGTGGCTCAAAGGGTTATCTACACCCACCTTTCCATAGGCTGGAAAACTGCCACAGTGTAAAATTTGCCGTCCCTGCTGCCAACCTTAATTTTGCCTCTGTTTTAGCTTGCCATCAGATGGGTGATATCCTGATCTCCTAAGGGCAGGATGTACTAAGCAAAAGCATTGATTAAATCCTTTGCCTTTACGGTACTGTCCTCTCCTTTCTGGATTTCATCAGCTGGGAGGAAGCTATGAACCGGGCATGTAGTATTGACTATGGGTTTAGCCATCTGTCAATGTCCTCTTAGCTCCTTAAGCCTGGCAGGCAACTCATCCACAGAATGGGGCTCCTCTTTACTGGAGACCTCTGACAATCCACTACTGGTTTGGGTTTCCTTTCTTTCTTTGATTAGCACTCACTTTGCTGTCAAAGCAACTCCACCCAGCATCTGATCCAGAGGAACTCTCCATGCTCCCTCCCCACCAGTGTGATAATCACCTGCTTTACAATCTTATTGTAAATATGGGCTTAGCTCTCCCTCTCCCTGAATCTGCAGGAAAGCTGATTTGCAGTCTTGGAAGGTAGTGGGTACCGCAGGAGAATATGGCTGTTTCAAATCTACCACCTCTCAGATATGCAGGCTCCAGGAAGTGCAGGCAGTAGCCACAGCAGTGGCAGCTCATATTTGTGTAAATTTTTTGGCTTGCTAACAAAGAATAAAGGGAGACAGATATGATCATTTCAAACTTATTTGTTCTCATCAGTCAGCCATACCCTTCTGAGATTCGAACCTGGGCCGACTGCGTCTTAAGCAGTTGTTTTAACCCCTAGGCCACAGGCTCTCTCTCTCTCTCTCTCTTTATTAGCTGAGAAGCAAGGGAGATATGTGTTAAATGTTTGTTAAGTATTTAGAATACACTTGCTTAGGCCCCAAACATGGGACAAATCTTATTTCCTGTTTCAGCCTAACCCAAGGCCATCTACAGGCTGTAGCCACAGCAGTGGCAGCTCATATTTGTGTAAATTTTTTGGCTTGCTAACAAAGAATAAAGGGAGACAGACAAATCTTGTGACTGTTGTGACTACAGCCTGTGGATGGCCTTGGGTTAGGCTGAAACAAGCAGGGCTTTTTTTCTCATAGAACGCTCAGAACAGAGTTCCAGCACCTTTTTTGGATGGAACCTTGTAGGGTAGGCAAAGTGGGTTGTATGACATGTGTGAGTTCCGGCACCTTTTTCTTTTACAAAAAAAGCACTGGAAACAAGCAATAAGATTTGTCCCGTATTTGGGGCCTAGCAAGGTATTCTAAAATACTTAACAAACACTTAACACATATCTCCCTTGCCTCTCAGCTAACAAAGCAAGAAAGAGCCTGTGGCCTAAAGGTTAGAACAAATGAGAACAAATGAGTAGTCTCCCTTTAATTCTTTGTTAGCAATCCAAAAAAATTACACACACACACACATATATATATATATTGCTGAGCTTTTGTCAACAAGCTGTTGACATCATCATTCAGCCCTTGCTCTGATGATGACAACAGTTTGTTGATGAAAGCTCAGCAATACAGAAGAATTTTCTCTTATATCCCAGAGTTCATTGTTTTTATCGTTTTATAACTTCAAATATATAGGGGGATTGGGAAATTAGATGAGCGTGTACATTATCATGATTAATACTGATGGTCTTATCTACCATTTAACGCAAAGGTGCTTTTTTAAAAAAAAGGCAACTGGACTTTCTTTGTTTTGCTTGAAGATGTTTTGCTTCTAATCCAAGAAACTTCTTCAGTTCTGACTTAAAATAATAAATAATTAGTTAAAATACTTAAACTAATTCAGTCATAACTGAAGAAGCTTCTTGCATTCGAAACGAAACATCTTCAAGCAAAACGAAGAAAGTCCAGTTGGGATGGGAATGGGACAACTCGCCACAGCCAACTTGCCATGGGATGATTTACTGCGGAACAATTTAATAATTCTATTCAATTATTTAAAATAAAAAAACATTTTAATTTTTGTTGATCATATTTCATTCTCTCCCTCCTTTTGCATCCTTTCTTTAACGATTCTATTCTACCATTTCTTTGTTATTAGTGTAACTTTTGTCCGGCAATGAGTTGTCTTGTGGTGACTTGGCCATGGTGAGTTGGTCTGTAGTGAATTGGCCGTGGTGAGTTGGCCATGGCGAATTGTCATAGTCGCCTTTGGGACAACCATGATCTGGATGACTGAGAATCTCCATGGATGTCTACTATTTAAGTTGCTTCTTTCTTCATTCTCCACCACCATCATTTGTTCTTTTCTTATTGGCAGGAATGATACATGGGCTTCTTATAGAGAGGAGACACTGCAGCTGGAACAGTATTCCAAAATGAATGGATGTTTAATAGGCATGTGATAAAGAGTGCCCTGGAAGCAAAGGCAAGCACCAGAGAAATGTTGATGATGATATTATCTATTCAGCTGTGTCCCACTCTTGGCAAGTCTACGGGCCAGCTCTCTCCACATCTTCTGATCTTGCACTATTTCTTTGAGTTTCTCTGTGCTCTGGCAGGTGTCACCAGAGAAATGGGAAGGTGCAAAGTCAAATGTTTTCTGAAAAGAAAAAATGGTTACAATTGAGGGAAGAGGGGTAGTCTATTTTTAGATGTAATCCTTTTATTTGTTTGCATCCATACACTGTTTTCTTCAAAAAAAAAATCAATAAGAGATCCTACCTATCCACAATTCCTTGAGAGGTATAGCTTTGGAGGTGCTCTTTTCTTTCCATCACCTTATTAGCATTTTGCCTGTTTATTAGGTATACACATTCCAGTCTTAACAACCCAATAGAGGTTGTGTCTTTATCACTTAGATGATGACAGAATGCCAAGCTAGATATCTCTCCTGCTTATATAGGAAGCATGCAGTTTTAGGATCATTGAACTAGAAAAAGTGAGAGAGTCATACCATACCCAGGAGCATAAGTCACACTTGTGTGAAAGCCCTGTCCTAACGGTAGGACAAAGAGCTTATTTGGAGGATGAGTTGAATTCAAGGGTCAAGAGAAGGCAGTTATCCATTTTATATGTGATAATCCTAGATTTCTCCCTCAGAAATCAGAATAAAGAGAACCTTCAAAATCCCACAGCAATAACATGTATGGCCCTGCAGAGCTGCCCCAGTGGCAGAGAGGGCTTGACTTGGCTTTTCTTTGCACCAAGCTTACAAAATATAGGGCCACAGCATTAGATATGAACATGCTCCAGTCCTAGTTTTCTGGCTGTAGGGTAAAAGCATATTTTCAAGCATCTTTTATCATCTTGACTTACAAGGATTTGCAGGGCATCGAGTCATCCTAGAAGAGGCCTATCTACATGGTCATCAAGAGTTAGCATTGACTTGATGGCACATAATTCAGGGCATGAAGAGAGAAAGTAGAAGACTAATCATTTGTACAGATGCTGAGAAGAGAGTGCTTAACCTGCCTGGATGGACAGGGGGCAGTTAGCAGTGTGGAACGACATAAAACTTAGACACACAGAAATGATATCAGCTGTTCACTCAGGGTGACGTTAGCGTTCTTTCCCCATCTTAATCACATGGTAATTACCTGCTGCAATCAGCATGCTTAATTGCAAGGTGAAAATTCCCAGTCTAAGAGCATGGCTTTAATTAGCATTAAGGGATTTAACTTGAGAGCAGAATGCCCAAGTACATCTTCATTCTGATCAGCATTTTATCAGTGGTTTTTTTGGTTTTCAGGATTCCCCCCCCCCCCCCGTTAAGTATTTGGTAGATGAGGCTTACAAATCTGACATTATAAATAATTGCAGAGTCTTATTACTGACTACAAACTCTTCTGGAAACAAGTGAAAATTGGATCTGTCTTCCCTGGCCAAATCTCTAATTAGTCAAGCTGCTAATTAATAAGACATGGAAAAGTCATTAAATGATCACTGAGAGTTGTTTGGCCTGTATCATTCTTTAATTTTTATTTAATTGGTTTTATATTCTATTATTGTTACATCATTTTTATGAAATGTAATTTCTCTTAGCCCCTGATTTGTCCTCCTGTCTCTTGTTTGGAAGAATGCTAAACATTTATTATGACAATGGTAAAAGCAATTTTAACATGACAGTTAATAACAGATTGATTGGGTATAAAAGATAGGATATTCTAGGCACATTTCTGCAATAAGAAGACTAAATGAACAAACAATAATGGTTCGGTCTGAGGGAAATCTGATTATATTGGTTCTCTGCGGAGGTCTTATTCTGTAGCCACTGCTGTGGGTTGCTGTTTCCCTATTTCTGATTTTGCCTTTCGATTCTTCTTTCTCTTTCAGCTCACGGGAATTTGTGAGGAAAGAGCAAGCAACTCAAGATGGAGTGCTTCAATCAGGTGATCATGAATAAATAAATCCTAACTGTAATAGTCCTCATAATTTTGGGAATGATGAGTAGGAGGGATTCAAAGCAAAGCAAACCTGTATAAAGCAATGCCAAAGGCAGCATGAAGCCAAATAAATGGGATCAATTTCCATAATCTGCAGGTCTAGTTTGTAAAATAAATTGCTGCTGTCTATTTATGTAGATAAATCCCTAACTCCTTGCCAAAGCAAATTTTATCATTTTGATACTGCCCCTGGGGTATTGTGTGTGATTGGTAGTAATAGCAGCTCATGTTCTTCTGTGTCTAAAAGTATTCATAAGATGTAAATCCTACCAAATGATGGTTTTCTTTTCACTCAACATACATGTATCTGAAATGTATTTGACTATTAGTAGCTTAGGTTGGTAGTTGGGCTGTTGGTTTGAGCTCTGAGCTTGGCAATTTGGTTGCAGACGTTTGGTCACCATTTGAGGAGACATCATCAATGCGCTTTGAATTGTGCTTGAATGTCCAAGCACTGGCCTTTAAATACCTTTTTATGTGATGCAAATTTGCATCACATAAAAAGGTATTTAAGGGGCAGTGTTCGGACAGACAAGCACAATTCAAAGCGCAATACAATAAAAGGCAAAATTACCATGAGCAACATTAAATGGAAAATAACCTCTGAAAATTCTTTGATTTTTTTTGAAACCTTGTCACCGTTTCCTCAAATACTGTGGAGATAGTCAGGATCAGCTACACGTCCTTGGGGAACATATTCCATGATTGGATAGTCCTTTTAGGAGAAGGTCCTCTCCTATATAGTCATGAAATGAACTTCAGGTAGCAGGGATGTCTTCCAAAGACCTTCCCCTCCTACTAAAAAAAAATCAGGTAGGCTTGAGTGGTAGATCTGGCCTTTGAGATAGTCAGGGCTGAGTCACAGTACTCACCCCATAACAATGCAAACATGTGCCTAACCACAGTTGTCAGTTAAAATCTAGTGACAGCTGGGGGTCAAGGAGTAACCCCAAACTATGAATCTGCTCTTCCTGTGCAGAGTGGGGAGTGCAAAGCTCTGAAACACTTTCTCAAGTAATTTATACAAAACAGTGCATTGATAGTACAAGAGCAATTCAGAAATAAACCTCCATTTAGTTATCAATGACAGACATTCACAGATACAGAACTTTTATTACACACATTAGAAAACTACATTACATTACTTTTTGACATAATCCCCAATCAAATTGAGGCACTTGTCATAATGTCTTACAAGGTTTGAAATTCCTTAGTAGTAGTCACTCAGCACCAAATCTGAGCTATGGGGAAGGGGTGATTATCATGAACCAACACCACACTAACAGTCAGCATGCCCCGACTCTTGTTATGGATGGCTCGTCTGAATTTTCATAACATTTCACAGTAGTCTTCTGAATTGATGGTCGAACTATGCTCCATGAACTTCGCTAGCAGTACTCCTTTGGCATCTTCACATTTGGTGGGATTTTCTATGGCACCACTTCTGGTGTGGTGCTGGTTCACAATAATGCTTGGCCGCACACTGCTAGATGCACCCAAGAACTTTTGAAGCAGTTCCATTGGGATGTTTTTGATCACCTCCCTATAATCCAGATCTGGTGCCAAACAGCCACTACTAAGGAATTTCAAACCTTGTAAGACGTTATGACAAGCGCCTCAATTTGAATGGCGATTATGTCAAAAAGTAATGTAATGTAGTCTTCTAATATGCATAATAAAAGTTCTGTATCTGTGAGTGTCTGTCATTGATAACCAAACAGGTTTATTTCCAAATTGCCCTCGTATATGCTGCAAATCTGACTGGAGGAGCAAGGGTTAACTGATACTGTATGTGCAGTTGAAATAGGCAACTGTGTCCAGGGCCCAATGCCTTCATCCAGTGGTGGGATTCAGCCAGTTCGCACCACTTCGGCAGAACTGGTAGCTAATTTTTTGTCGCCCAAGCCCAGAACAGACTTCTGGAAGTGGAATCCACGCAGAGAACTGGTTGTTCACATATTTGAATCCCACCACTGCCTTCATCACACTTTTTTCCCTTTAACCTTTCTTAGAGCACATGTGCTTCATGAGGAGTGTATTTCCAAGTGTCAGATTGTTGGGGGCAATATGCTGACTTTGTAAAACCACTTAGAGAGGGCTGTCCCCCCAAAAATCAGGAATCTGGTGCATCTTTTCCAACTAACCTATTTCATTAAAAGGCATAAGCTCTTGTGAGCTGCCATTTACTTCTTCAGAGCTGCAACTTGTACAAGCTTACGCCATTTAATGAAAAGGTAGTACCAAACTCCTCCTTTTTTGCCACCATGGACCCACACAGCTCTCTTTCTCCAATATCTTCCCAGAGAGGGCTTTTAAGCTCAGTAACCACCTGGAGAACCAGAATGAAGACATGATAGTAGATCATTCATTGTCCTTACTAAACATTTAGCAAAGAGAAAGGGTATCATTGGAGAGCCCCCTCAAGTCTGGTACATCCCTTTAGTCAGCAGAAGAGTAGAGTCATATGTGTGGCAGGCTTGTCAGACGAAAGTCTTTTTTTTTTCCTTCCAGCCTTCTGTCTCCCTTCCATCTTTCCATCTGCCTTTTCTTCTGGTTCCTTAAGCTCCACCCCAAAAGCATATTTCAAACCATAATTAAGAACACCCTTACTTTCTAGGTGTTTGAACAGGCCATTTTGTTTTAAACAGGTGGCTACCATTTTAGAAAGTGCTCCAAATCTCAACCAAGGAGGAGCCTCAGCAGCTTCCTGCTAGAACTCCCTCGTGGGCTGCTTCTCATCCCCAAAAACTAACCTTGGGGCAAAGCACAAGGGAGGAATGTGAATCTCAGCAAAAACATACTGCAAGGATACTCTCTGGATGTGTATTATTGTCATACAAACCATGACTGGTCAGTTGAACTAAATAATATATACTTTTAAAATCTGAAACCAGGAAATTGGGAACATGCTTATATTCATTCCTTCTGCCAAATATTTCCTTTTATGCCATGTCTGTTTGCTTGAGGTCTTCAAAATCAAAGAGATCAGCTGTAAATATTATTTTAAAACCCACAAAAAAACCCTTTTGTATAGCTTGGTTGACGCCTACCTTCGCCACTTTTTTTGGACAGGATTGCAGCTGGGTACTTACTTTTTGGGTTCCTTATTAGGAGCTCCCTACAGTCAGCTTTCCAATATTTCTTAGTTTTTTTCAATTTAATTAAAATGGAGCTAAAAGGGACCTTGGACTTCTAGTCTAATCCCCTGCTCAAGCAGGAAACCCTATATTATTTCAGACAGGTGGCTGTCCGGTCTCTTTTTAAAAAAACCCAGTGACGGAACGCCAATGATTTCTGAAGGCAAGCTGTTCCACTGGTTAATTGTCCTCACTGTTAGGAAGTTTCTCCTTAATTCCAAGTTGCTTCTCTCCTTGCTTAGTTTCCATCCATTATTTCTTGCCTTCTGACTGCCTCTTCTTTGTGGCAGCCCCTCAAATACTGGAATACTGCTATCATGTCACCCCTCGTCCTTCTTTTCTCTAGACTAGCCATACCCAATAATTTATTATGGTTTCTTTTTATAAAAAAAACCAATATCCCACCTTTTCTGCAGGAGCTTGGGGTTGCTTATATGGGGACCTTCCTTCATTTTATTTCCACAACAACACCTCTGAGATGCAGGCTGAGCTGAGAAAGTGTAACAGGACAAAGTTGATCCAGTGGCCTAGATGGACACAAGTCCTACACCAACATCTTAACCACTATAGGACACTGGAACGTCATCTCATTAACTCCATTTTTATTTTAATGCCAATTAAGTTGGATTCTGCTTACTTTGTGGTGTGCTGTTTCTTGCCGTTGCTTTTTTTTAATGTGCTAAAATGATCGCTTGTTTTATGAAAAGGCCTGAGCTCTCTGGAGCTACATTTGTATCCACTTCCCACTCCTAGAAGATCTACTGCTGTTGTGAGAGAATACTGCTGCTGATAGCTTCTGCTGCTACAGCAGACATGTCAAACACAAGGCCCGGGGGCCGGATCCGGCCCGCGAAGTGGTTTCATGTGGCCTGTGAAGCCATCCAGGAAACAGTGAGGGAATGGCCCCCACTGCCTTGGCCCTGGCCCAGAGACCCTCCTTCTGTCAGAGACCCTCAGATCTGTCCCACTCCTGCCCAGGCCCCTATAGGCACCCTTGATGCGAACGATGTAGAGCTGGCCATGCCCACCCAGTAGGCCACACCCACTCTAGCCATGCCCTCCCAGTAGGCCACGCCCACCCTGGCCATACCCACCCGGCCCCTTGAGGGCAACCACAATGCTGATGTGGCCCTCAATGAAATTGAGTTTGACACCCCTGTGCTACAGCAATTCTGACCTGGAATGCAATGGAGTGAAGGTCCAAGTTGCACAGACTTGAATCAAGCAATCCAATTAATTAATAGCTGGCCATATGGCATTACTTTTAATGAAATCATTAAACTCCTCACTGAATATCTGTTTCTTTTTCCTAAAAATGTACTACATGTACAATTATAAAGAGTAACTCAGGCCAGCAGAGGAGCAAGTAGATATAAAATACGGTATTATACTCAATGCTTGTTGTATATATTGCACTGTTTTTGTAGCCTGTAGTATACTTACTAGAAAGGTGTCATTAATACTAATTATATCTTCCTACGAATCAGTGTTTCTCAATCTTCTTGACAACTTTCAGATTTAATAGCCATCAATTCCCAGAATCCTCAGCAATGGCTATGTTGGTTGGGGAATTCTCCAAGCTGCAAATGTTGGGAAACCCAAGATATAATATGGAATATTATATATATATATATATGATAAAATTTCTGGGTTGCAAAGCAGCAGGCACAAAGTCGTATCTGTTATATTTTCTTTAATGAGGGTTTTTGAATTTCTCCAATTTAGGTATCTAACTCTGGTGCAGAGCGGGTGAGGAGGTAAGGCTCATGATTTTAATTAGTCTGCTAGAAGTCTCACTCCACAGAATACCTGGGACCAAAGCAAAGTGAATGAGGCCAGAACTAAGTTAAATTAAAATCACATCACATTGATTTACATATATTGAATATTTTTATTTATATAAAAATTACAATTTGGTGGCAGACATTGGAAGCATTCTTAGGGCCACAGATGCTTCGAAGGCTCTAAATAGCTAGCTAAGGCTAAGGCCTGAGAAGGAGCTCTGTTGACTTATGAGAAGATATGGTATATTGTGACACAACTGAAATGGTTACTTTGAAAATAAAGATAGTTTACAGTAGATAATGGAAGCATAATTTTGTGTTTCATTTTGTATTTTCAGGTGTACCAAGTGATGTTTCATTTATCGTGGGAAAATTCTTTGAAGAAACACCCTTTTGTGGAACTTAACTGCTTTTATTGGGTTAGTTTTTGACTTATACCTTGTAGTTAAACAAAAATAAAACGTTTAAATGTTTAAAGACGAATTCAAACAAAAACAAGTGTTAGATTGAATCTCTTTCTTCAGTTATATTTGTACCTCTTGAAACCAGAATAGTCCATGTAATATCCAAGTTTTATTAGCAAAGGACCTTCTTCTTAAAGCTGCATGTGGAAGCTGTGTAGAAAGCCTCACAACTTTCCCCAACAGCAGAGGCAGAAATATAAAATACTACTGCAAGTACCACATTGTACTAGCTAAACCGTACTGTGTATCTCCTGTGACAATGAAAGGGCAGTACTGATGCACCCCAACAGAGAGGGAGGTAAATGAGCTGCCAAAAAAGAGTGTCTGGTTATTTTCCACTGGTGATTTACCAGTATGATATGAATACTGCAGAGACATATATACAAGAAGTCCTATTTTAGTCATTGGCTTTGGGAGATGAGGTCTTTTCATTAGTAATAAGTGGGTACTTTCCCATTCCACTAATTACTGTTAGTGCCTTTTCTCGGTGTTTTTTTTAACTCATTAGCATATAACCAATTTTTCCCCTTTAACTGCAAAAGATAATGGTTTCTGAAATCTCAGTTTAAGTATATCTTGCTTTATAGCGGCACTAAACCCAGTTTCCTAGTTTAAATGCCATGGGGAGGATAATTTAGAAACAGGAAGTCTGTTCTGCTGCAGAGTATGCCAGAGGAGAAGTGAACAGACTTTAAGTCAACTTAACTCAATGTTTATCGGAGCAATTTCCTACCTCAATTTTGGCATCTCCAACTTCTCTTTTTTTCAAGTGCAGTTGTGAGCTTTGCTAGCTACAGCAGTGACACTTTGGGGAATAAGGACACCAAATTAACACAGACCAAGATTCCAGCTGTAGAAGTTGGTATAGGATACAGGTCTGCAACCCACGGCTCCGGAGCCGCATGCGGCTCTTTCAGCCGTCTCTTGCGGCTCCCAGTCCTCTGCCATGTGCAGTTCAAAAAAAAAAAGTGGGACTAAAAAAGTTCAACCAATCAATTCAAATATGCAGGGTAAGTGCATATCTTGCCTTGGCTCCACTCTTCAGTCAAACCTTGTTCTGCGCATGCGCGCATGTACGCGCATGTGCACACATTTTTTGCGGCTCCCAGTTTTTCCTTTTGTGAGGGAACCGGTTCCGAGTGGCTCTTTCACTGTTTCAGGTTGCTGACCCCTGGTATAGGAGTTAAAATAAATCTACAAGTGGCATCCCTTTATTGCTGATTTCTGCTTGTGGATGGTAAATGTCATAGGGCTGAAACAAGTGTTTATTGAGAAAATTAAAAGAGTATAAGGAACACAAATAATCCCATGCATGGCTGAGTGAATGCAGAACTGGGAATCAGAGCCAAGGGATTTGGGTGCAAATAGGGGCCTGAGGCAATGACTTTCTGAAGCAAATCATACCCCTTTAATCTCAGGTCCCCATGTATTAAAAAGGAAAATAGTTATTTATTTATTTATTTATAAAATATATTATCTTTCCAGTAAAAAAATGCCCATGAAGTTATTTAAAAAGACTCTTCTCATGATATTGTAAAGACAGAATAGGAAGATTTTAAATGCCTTTGCATATCTGAATGATTACAAACAATAACAAATAAACAGAATCCTTTATCAGCATACAGGTAACCATATGAAGGACAAGATCATTAAAGTAATGCATATACACGTACGGATTTATACAATGGATTATTTTCTGTTTGGAAAAACATCAGGCACTTTTCCACAAATATCCAAAGACAGTCTGAGGTGTTCAGCGATCAAAATTGCCTTCTCTTTACAAATCGCAAAAATGATCTGAAACATTTGGATGTCAACATGTTAGTGAGGGAGATACAAGGGAAGTGCAAAATGGAGGATGATTCTTTTCTTAAAAGACCTAGTTGTAATGCAGTTACATTTCTCTGTTATCTTAAACCATATTATTAATTTTAGACCTTAAAAAACACAAATAAAACATTTTCTTGAAATACAGTATTAATTATAAATTAATAAGCCTGAACTTTTCATCTTATGATCTTAAATTGTTTAAAAGTCATAGCAACATCAAATTTATTGGAACAAGTGCAAACTTAAGATTACAATCCTGAGACATGCTTGCAACTGAATCGTCAGAATTATATCACAGCAAGCATGTGCAGAATTGCACTGTAAGACTTTTAAGGAACTGGTCCATATTAATAATCATCTCTTTTTTAACAGATGTTATCACCATTCAACAGTATAACATTAGCTTATCATTTCATAGAACTTGTCAGTTTATCAAAGCAGAGATCTCATTAATGCAGTTAATACATAATTAGAAACAATACATTAAATTGGAACAGTTCTATTATATAATATATTTCTTTTGCAGACTGAAACAGAGAATAGCCTGGCTGCTTGGAAAAGCAACTGACACAATTCACAAAGCCATTTTATGCAATTATTTAAAATTACAGAATATAAAGATATATATGCAAAAACATGTATGATCAGTCTTCACATTCATTTTTATAATACCACACTCCATTACATTTTTAATTTTCCTGTCTTCCTGCCCTATAATAGCATTACTGAGCATTGGGTCCAGGTAACATTAAGTGTCAGTGTTTAAAATGAGCAGAGGTGTTCCTTATCTGGGCAAACAATATTCAATTAATATTCATAATGAATTGAAACATACACAGAAATACGAGAATATTTAACAGTTTTTCCCAGGATTCTTTGCCAGCATTATTAGAACATTCTTAGGTTATATGCTTATCAGGCCATTCTCCTCTTAGGAGTATTCTGGTGGCAGTTAAAATATACACCTGCAGCTGTACACCTTGTGGTATTATATGAAAATAGGGTCTTCAAAGAATACCTTGTACGTCTCCCCCATGAGACATGTGCAGTTGATATATTAAATAATTGGAGGAGGGTTGAAGCTTAAAGGTCCCTCAGGGGCTGTACTTCACCTAATGTCCACTAAATCATCCTTGGCTATTCCTCATGACCTCACTCTCCAAAACATTGAAAAAAAATGATTTGGCAATTTTGAGGAGCCAGTGTCTCTCCTTTTCCTGAAAAATACTTCAGAGAGTTGGAAATTCAATTTGTTAGGATTTAAAGAGTTTTTTGAATATATTTTTTGCTTGGATTTTGGAGGGAGGAGGTTCAATATTGTATAAACGAAAGATGCACAGCACAGCTATTATATCAAAGAGACATAAAATATAGCTCACAATTTCAATATTATTTATATTTATTTATATATTGTAAGCCTGCTCTTATCAATCTAAGAGTAAATTATTGGAACTCCTCTTGATCACTGTAAGATGTTGAAGGCAATGATCAGTAAACCTCACCAAAACTATTGTTACATTATTATGATCAAGATTCATTTCTATAAAATACATTATTACATCATAATTAGCGTAAATCAGTTTCTAACTGTATGATCTCTTCAAATCAAAATAGGAGGCAGTAATAAAAAAGAAATGAGGGACCATGCAATTAAAAAAGGTAAATTAAAATGGATTACTAATGAAAATATTAACACAAATGCCTAATCTTTATAAAACTTCATAAAATAAATACAAATATGATCTGTATATACAAAGTATTTAACAACATTTAAGACTTTTGGACAGTCAGTATAGTACTAAGAATACAGATCATCTTCATGCCAGATAAAAACCAGAAATTTCATATGTAAAAACCTTCTCTTATAAATCTTACAAGAGTACTAATAAAAATTCATCCCTCTTATATTGTTAAAATACTGTGTATAAAATATGCTGAATGTTTTTAAAGTATTGGATTCTGCATATTTTTAAGAAGCTTGTAAAACAGCAAATGTAAGAAAATAGTTATAAATGTATTACAAATTTTACTAATTTTATTAATAAAATTAATCAATCTGGAAATGAGCTCTACAATAAATCTACTCCATATGCAAACAAAGCTTCTCAACATACTCTCTAATGTAGAAATCTGAATTGCAAAACTTTGGTTGGGTTATATTCAATGGTGTGTCACATAGAAAATTTACAGCAACTTTAACTCACCAAATGAAAATCAAGCTGTTCACCATGTTCCATGATTTTAATTAAATCTAATATATTCTTGCAGAAATTAAGTTTACTTCTACAGCTTATTCTATATACCACTTCGCCCATACTGGTGCCATGTTAGCAGGGATTATGGGATTTGAAATTTAATACATCTGGAAGCCACCTATTTAGGGAACGCTACAACACAAAGTCAACATATGATGCTCAAATATCTTCTGCTGGTTGTAAAGCCTAAGATTATCTGACATAGTAGTGAGTTTGGCACTTCCAAATAAAGACAGTTCCAATGGCACATTCCTTACTTACAGCAGCGAATAACCTGCAAGTATCCGGCAGCAAACATTTTGTACAAAAACCAGACAAAAAGAGACCTTGTAGCCAAGACTGACAAAAGAAAAAAAATTATACAAGAAAATGCAAAAAAAAAAAGCTGAAGAACATCTTTGGACTTCTTTATGCATATGCACTTCTTGTAGTCAGAGATGTCTGAAGCACTTTAAACTGTAGCCTAGGATAATAGAAAGAAAACATGCAATGATAGAAAACATTCTCGATTGATTAGATCTCTACATAAAAATGCATTTATGAATTACTTTTTAATCAGGATCTGGCAACCTATGCTACTTCAACATAAGTCTTTCAGTAAGAATACTGAAGTATCCATGCCTTAAAAACTGCTGTAGTTGACTTTCCTGTGGTTTTACTCAAAAGACGCTAAAGATAAAACTATATTTGACTTCACATGATACCTTGCTCTTTGTTGTTGCCTTTTGATGAACTGCCCTTCTGTGACATCGGGCTTAAGATCACACACTGCAATTCATCTCCTAGATACTTTTAAAATGTAATTCCACCCCATCCTTTCATCATATAAAAAAACAAAAGCAAATATGCAAGACTATCTGAACTATCTTGAGAGACGACAGCGAGACAGCAGGCAGGTTCAAACCAACAGCGTTTATTTGGGCAGAGGTCCCGGGCGAAACAATGCCGGGAATCTCTCTTATTTATAGTAAACTGGGATGGCAACAACAACTCTCAAAACCAATAAACAGGCAAGAATCTCCCGCCAGAATAGGACGCCCAATAAGCAGGGGGCCGGCTGCGGCTGAGGCGGCTTGTTGCCGGGGCCAGCTGGCAGTTTTGACAGCTCCGGCCGAACTGCGCATGCGCGGCTCTGTGGAGTTTGACAGCTGTCAGTGTACTGCGCATGCGCGGCAGTTTGACAGCTGTCAGAGTCGGCCGGTTTGACAGCTGTCATTGCACTGCGCATGCGCGGCAGTTTGACAGCTGTCAGAATCGGCCGCTCGCTGCGTGTGTGGGGGGGGAATGCCGCGGCAGCCATTTGACGGCTGTCAAACGGCTGCCGGGGATTCCTTATGAATGTGAGGGGTTGTTTGTGTCTGAATATATAACACTATCCTACCCAAACCATTAATTTTTAGAAAACTGAGAATGAAAAGCATGATGGTAATTTTACAATGAAGTCTTTAAAATCCTAGATTAATGGTAAAATAATTATTTCTTCTTCTAGAAAACTGACCTATCTCATAAGATAGCATTTTTATACCTTCTATAATGATTTTTGAAGTACATGTAGTCCTTGACTTACGACCACAACTCAAGCCAAAATTTCTGTTGCTAAGTGAGATAGTTGTTAAGTGAGTTCTGCCCCGTCTTTCAACCTTTCTTGTCACTGTTGTTAAGTAGTAATACAATTGTAAAGTGAATCTGGCTTCCCCGTTGACTTTGCTTGCCAGAAGGCCAGAAAAAAATGATCACATGACCCTGGGACACTGCAACCTTTATAAATATGAGTCAGTTGCCAAGCCTCCCAATTCTGATCATGTGACCACGGGGATGCTGCAACGGTCCTTTGTCTGAAATGGTACAGGGTTTCCTGCCTGAGCAGGGGGTTGGACTAGAAGACCTCAAAGGTCCCTTCCGACTCTATTATTGTTATTGTCTAACTGGCCCTAAGTCACTTTTTTTCAGTGTCTTTGTAACATCAAATGGTCAGTAAACGAAAGGTTGTAAAGTCTAAGATTATCTGAATGTATTTATAAATCATCTTTCGACAACAAGGCAAAGCATGTGTTTATAAAATTTCTGACCTAGAATATGTTTTGATCATATAACCAAATAATATAATGGCATTTGCTAATGATATTTTACATGTAATATCCACTGCGCCTTCTCCCTTTGTCTAATTTCCTTCTAGTGCAGCAGCTCCTTTAACACAGCTGAATCTTGGAGCAGTTCTGTATGTAATAACTTCATGAAAATAAGAGAATTTATATGCAGCTTTTCATTCTAATGGAAGAGACTACCCCAAGCTGAATATGGTCCTTATAGTATTACTTTAAGGTTTCAAAATAATAATGAATGTATTGCAACATTGTCATAAAATAACAAAAACGAGAACTAACCTTCCAGTCTTATCCTGACACCCAGCTGTGTGTTGTTGTTTTAACACCGTGCGGCAAACTTTGGTTAGGTAACACACTGTCAAAGTTAAAATCTAGTGTTTCCCCATCCATCAGATCATTACGAATGATTGATTCCATATCGCAGTCCAATCGCTCAATGAACATATCATCTAAGTCACTAGGCAGCTTCTCTTGATGGAAAGAAACAATTCCCACTCTTCCATACCCATTACAGCTGTTCACAGTGGCGAAGGGGCTAATGCTGTTCACTTGCATTGGGTGGCTCACGACTCCCTGGACTGAGTTTTTTGCTGAGGTTGAATGATTCACACTTGAAGCATGAGACACAGTACTAAGGGTGAGAGACAAAGTATGGCTGTTTATTACTGCTGTGGGTTGGATGTGTCCTTGGTGAGAGTGAGCACTGGGGGCAAGGATTTTGTTATGGGACTGCTGGTTGCCATAGGGTGATATTGCTGAGTTAGAGACCATTAATATATTTTGTCCCAGTACTCGACTACTAGGCTGGGAAACATGAGTATCTGCCGAGGCTAAGACCTCATTATGTGGTGGTGAATCAGAAGTAAGCAACTCCTTAAGAAGTCCTGGGCAGTTAAACTGGTTAATGGTCCCATAGCTCGATTTATTGTCCTGAATTGTCGGCATAGGGATCTGTGACAAAGAATTTATGCTAGGCTGAGCATAAGTGTATTTCCTGTAGTCTGCATTGGTTGAAGCTATATTTGTATTGGACGATGTATATGAATAACCAGTAGATTGTTGCATCATGGTAGTAGGTGGTGATTGGGTAGACCCAGTCAATGATGCATTCGGAGACAAAAGGTTGAGATTATCTAGTAGGTTTTCCATATTTTCGGAACTACTCATTTCAGAAAGGCTCGGCAGAGTTGAGGCCATTTTGGTTGTTGATGAAGGATAGACCATGGAATGCACATCCCCTTCCCCAAGGTCATCTTGTTCTGGCAGAATTGGGGAAAGTCTTCCACTAATGGTACTAGCATTCGAACTGGCTCGAGGTCTAAAAGTACTCCAGTTATTATCAAAGTCATCGTTGCTATGATTGCTGGGGCTCGCAGGCCATTTTGAGAACTGTGCTCCTGGACTGTCGCCATTTCCGTCTTGAGCTGCCTGAAGAGCCGATTTTTTCTTTGCAGCTCTCCCTCTGCTTTTTGCAAACTTGCTGCTGTTGTCCATGGAGGCAGCCCTTCTTCTGGGAGATTTGCCACTTTTGCCTCCTTCTGGATTAAGCATCCACCAAGAGCTTTTTCCCGTCCCTTCATTCTGAACTCTAATGAACTTGCTGTGCAAAGAGAGGTTGTGACGGATTGAGTTCTAAAAAAGGAAAATGTAAGAAAGATATTGAACTGCTCTGCCACAGTAATATATCCTAGATCGCCCCCCAAAAACAAATCCATCAAATGAGAAATACAATAATATCAGTATAAAATAGTATCTCCACCCCTCCCCCGTACTTATTTTAAATTGTATTTCTATCAGCAACAAAACCTATCATACTTGTAGGATGCAAAGAGGGTGAATCAAGGTCAGAAAATCACAGTGGCTGCCACACCAAATAATAATACTCTTCATTGTTAGAATCAATAGGATCCTTGTCAGTAAGCACTACACACATGCAGGAAGCCACACCTGCTCCATCTGAAAATTAACACCATAGATTATCAAATGTCTGGACTAGACTTTCAGTCAGACAGCCATGGAAAAAGTCCTCCTCATGGGAGCATAGCTGGAGGGGGGGGGGGAATCAGGATCTGCTATGGACTGAAAGCTACTTTTTTTTTCTTCAAAAAGGAACTGGAAAGTCTGGATTCATCAATAATTCCATCCCGTCAGCTCAAAGACAAACTTCTCAGGAAACAGACGAGACTAATGCAAATGCAGAGAAAGGAGGAGGGGAGGCTGCCTAGAGAGGAATCAAAAGGACACAGAACAGGGCAGATGGCACCTGGCTTCCAAAGGGTTAAACCCACTACAATTTCTTCTCTTGCCAGTTGACCAGCTAATTGGTCTGAACAGGGAGCTAGTTTACCTCAGCTAAAGGAGCGGGAAGCCAACAGTCCATTCCCACCAAACCATTCATCTCCTGGCCAATGAGAAACAAGGAAAAGGGTCGGACACGTCTTTCTATTAGTAGATGTCCTGGGAGGGACTGGAATCAGGTGGGTTGGCAGCAAAGGGACAGATAGCTTTGACACTGCCCAAAAACGCGATTGTTACGTTTCCATAGACGGTAGACAATGGGTTTATCCAGCATGGAAACAGGTCACACAACTGCACGTACAAAGCTTTTGCCAAAAACTGGCAGTTACTTAACAACCGCTGTAGAAAACCTCATAAAATAAAATAGTTATGTCTTCTGGGCGTAATGGGCAGCCTCGCCTATGGTCATAACTCAAGGACCACCTGATATTTAAGATTCCAGGTTAAAATATACAATTATAAATGCTGTGAAGAATATCGGAAGCCACTTCATTATAACTTTTTTCTTTTTTTTTCTTTCTTTTCTTTTCTTGCACTTTTTGCTTTTTTTTCTCTTTTTCTCTTTTTCCCTTTACATTTGCTTGTGTTCGTTTTTACCTTTTTGTTTAAAAGTATGTATGTGGCTGCATGTATGTGTAAGATTAGAATAAAATAATAAGATAAAACTAAAACAAAAGTATTCAGATTTCATTTGAACAAGTATAGTAAACCCACTAGAAATATTAGGGGAATATATGGTTATCAATTTCAGAATTTGCTATGAATCCCCCTTTTTGCAAGATACAAAGGTGGTGGTGTTTTTGCATAAGGTAAAGAGAACACTGCCGTGTGTTTTGTGTTGGGGGAGGAGGGCTTTTGTGGCTTTGTGTCAAGGGAGCAGAAACCTGACCTTTTCCCCCACTTTCTTGCATTTCACCCTTCCTTGTCTGGTTCACTTTTTTTTTATTAAAGAGTTTTACAAAAACAAGATTTTACAATATATCCCCAAATCTCCCCCACCCCAAACCCGCCCACTTCCCCCCCACTTCCCAGAGCTAAATACAGGATTATAGTTATAATAATCATATTCTAAATAAAAATTATGCATAATATACAATTAACCAAATTCATAATGTGCTTTAACTCCCCCTTAACATAACTACATACAAAGTACCAATAACAATATCCCTCTAAAATCTACTCATAAGCTAAATGGAACTTTTTAGTCCCATATTTATTCTGAATATAATCTATCCATCTCCTCCAAACTGAAATATATCTTTCCTGTGAATGATCTTTCAAGTAAGCAGAAATCTTAGACATTTGATAATGCAGTAAGACAGAGAGGTAAAACGTTTAAAGCAACACAGGATAGTGAGAAATGGACGGTGTGTGGTGTCAAATTTTACTTTCCTCCTTTGCCTGTACTTTTTTTGGGTGAGAGGTAGGACCCGTCCTCCGTTTCATAAATCAATGGGAGAAATACACCCTTGCTCTACATGTCTATTTTATCTTGTACTATGTTTCTAGTTAAGGTTAGCTTGCTTCATTCACCCAGTGTCAAATCCAGAGATTATCACTTTCTAATTCGAACCATCATGTTTTGCTCATCTACTCAGCAAAAGTATTCTCCTATTTCCTGCTTCAGTATATTCCTACTGAAAATAACTTAAAGAGGGACGACAGAATAATAGCGCTTACACTGTTTCCCTAGCAACATCAACAGCTAAGCAATTTTTGAAGCAACTTTTGATAATTCTCATGGGAAGAAGATTGGAAAACTTTTTTTAAAAACACAACACTCAGAATTCCTCAGAATAAAATCCATTAACACATTGCAAAAAGAATTTGACAGCCAAGATGTTTTGTGGCCATCATATATCCCACCTTACCAAAGCTTAAAGTATGTTTATAGTGAAAATGTAATTCTGTGCACAGACCTATCTGTGCAAATTATTCACTCCATCCACAAAAGAACCATTTAGTATTTTGCAGAAACTGCAGACCTCCTTAGTCATCAAAAAAATTACAGTCTAGTATTCTTATACAAAGGACATTCAAGGTCAGTTTTGGAGTAGCTAAGCCATCTCCAATTTTTGCCAACAACAACAGAAGTTCCAAACAGGAAAAGGTTTGCAGCAGAGTGCCTTTTACATAAATTCCTGTTTTTCACAAGCCAGGGGAGATTAAAGAAACTACAGTGTGATTTACTACTTGGAAAAAAGTGTGGAAGAGAAATAAGTAATGCAAAAATATTTAGCATAGTTATTGATGTTGTGTCTACAAATCTTTGCCAAACACAGACATGACTTGATAATGGTACAATTTTAAACACTGGAACTTGGCACCTGGGCCAGCAAGTGCCGTGACTGAATTTGGAGTCTGTCCCTTATGCCTAGAAAGAACTTGAGTGACACTGAAAATGAAAGGTGGCATTTTTTTCTAAACTAAGCAGGAGTTTCACTTCAAAGTACATGCATGAACTCTATGTGTCAAATTTTATTGCTCTATTTCTTGGCAGGATTGATTGCAACTTCATCCACAATAAATCCTCAGTGGAGTCACTAAGTTTCTCTCTAACTTTGCAAGCATGGCTCTGGACACATTTCTGCATGTGGGCATAATTGTTCTATTGCCACTTTATACATCTTTGTTTCTATTCCCTGATTCCCCCATTATGTTTGGAAGATGATCTGTGTGATCTTTTGTCCTCATGCCCAGCTTAGAAAGCAAGAAACAGGCTGGGAAAGCTAAGACTACTACTAACCTCCCACAATTTACAGCAATTCCTGCAGTAATAAAACTCTTGTTGGGGAAATAAAAATTTTTTAGCCCATGTTTCAAGTCCATGCTATGTGTATTTGGCTACTTTGTGATACACAGACAGACAGACAGATCTAAGCTTTTGGTATGATGGAAAATTGTTTAGACAACAAGACGTTCTGCAAATAAATCCCCATTGAATGCTGTGATGTAGGCATAATAGAATCATTTTATCACTACTCTCTTTCCAACACTTATAGGTCACACTCTAGAACAGTGAAGGGAAGCAGAGAGAACAAAACAGGACAACACGTCACAGCCAATTCACCACGGCCAACTCGCTGCGGCCAACTTGCCACAGCCAATTCAACAAATACAAAAATTAAATTAACTTCAACAGAAGCGTGGCCAATAATAATAAAGTCAATCCAGAAATACAAGTCACAGTAATTTCAACAACAATGGGGTCGTCAATAATAAAAGTGGCTGAATGAAACAATTAATACTGTGTTGAATTGTCCCGCAGCGAGTTAACCATGGCGAGTTGTCCTAGACCCCAGAAAGAAAGCAATGACTGGCTTGAATCCAGACATCTGGATGTGATACAAAAGAATTTGATCCATACTACCCCAAAAAAACCAAAAACCAACCACCATGCCAGGCATTTCACTGAGATTGTGAAATTGACAAGAAGGATGAAATTGAGTTCAAGGCTCCGCTTTGCAAATCAAGCTGCAAAGTTTTTTACAGGAATTGTGAATCCTATAACATTGCCTGTAAAATCTGCCATTGAGTTTAAATGATGGAAGGAACTGTTCAGGCAACCATGTTCCTGAATGGGAAAATGCGGCAGTTTGGCGGGTCGAATCCCGAGTGCCGCGTAACAGAGTGAGCGCCTGTTACTCGTCCCAGCTTCTGCCAACCTAGCAGTTCGAAAGCACGTAAAAATGCAAGTAGAAAAATAGGGACCACTACGGTGGGAAGGTAACAGCGTTCCATGCGCCTTTGGCGTCTAGTCATGCCGGCCACATGACCACGGAGACGTCCTCGGACAAGTGCTGGCTCTTCGGCTTTGAAACGGAGATGAGCCCCTAGAGATGAGCCCCTAGAGTCGGAAACGACTAGCACGCATGTGCGGGGGAACCTTTACCTTTTTAATCCTCGTAGAGTTCCAATGTCATGTATTGCAATTGAAGGAGAAACCAAACTTTCCCACTACTTTCATCCTTTTCAAATATTACTCATTTGAGTAATATTTACTGTTTTGCTGTTAGCAATTTACTACCAAATGTTTGTGGCCCCTTGAAGCACTTGATTGTATCCTGATCAATGTTCCTGGATCACTAAATCAGATACGTTAATTTTCCATCTACTGTTCATTCAGAAGCCCACTTATGTCTCTCCACGGCAAAGCTATCATCTGCTTCCTGTTACCTGGAATATGTGTACAGGAGGCGATGCTGTGAACTTTGGAAGCAGAGAGCTCTACAGAGATAAATCTGACCCAGTGAGGCCCCTATGGCTTAATACAGATTGTTGATTTTCAATGACTATTAGCAACCGGAAACCAGTGGTCTGATCCTCACCAATCTTTTGAATAAGTAATCAGCAAGCAGTTGGGACACCAGATTGTTGGGCTTCCTGCCTTAACAGCAGCAGGAAACCAATGATCCATTTCCTGCCGGCCAGCTGATCATGCTGATTAGTTGGCCAGCAGGAAAAGCAAACCAAGTTCCTAAGATTCCAGAAGGTCACACTTTTGGTGGTTTAGAACTGCCTATGATCCTAAGGCCATAAGCTTGTCCGTCCATAATATATTGGCATTCCAAAATTTCAGTTAATCTGAAAATCTTCTCCATTTCTAGCAATAACGCCATCTATGGGGAAAGGCATTGCTATTCCATTAAAAGGAAGTAAGGTATGATCTGCTTAGGCATGAATGTAGTAGATTTTTATAATGGTATTACAATATCACTTATTTGTTATATCTTTTATAATCCATTTAAAATCTTCTTGAGACATTTTAAAAGAAACAAGTTTGAATACAATCACTTACAATAACTATATAACCAAATTAACCCATCACCTGTAAGACATGGCTATTTTATCAAGAATTTCTAAAATTATATGTATCATCAAACTATAGGAAAGCATATGTGCATGTTACTTTTGAACAGTTTCTCATATTGATGGATTTAGTTAGAGGCTTGCTTATCAACATTATTTAGCCAAAAAATCATTGATATATTGATATACATATAATAGTAGTAAAATGTTTTGATTTTATCCTGTACTTCAGGATTTGATAACTGTTTTCCATTCTGATACATAGAAAAGAGTTTTTTCAGAGGATATTTAAAATTAGAAAGTTACATTGGTGATTTGTTGTACTGCTCTTTTCAGATGACAATATTCACTGTTTCAAGATTTCAGGTGATGTCTTTAAAAGCACTGTAATATTTTTTGAAATCAGTTACGAACTACATCTCTGGGGAATTGAACATCTGTTTCATTAGCTATTGTGCACCCTATTTATAGCAGAATTGAGACTACACAGAAATTGCAAAGCATTTCATAAAGTGTGTTTGTCTATGTTTGGGTATGTGTCTATGAATTAATGAAATAAAACCCTAGCTGCTTATTTCTTAATTCTCTATGTTATTATTTCTTAATTCTCTATTCAATGTATTCTTTACATTCTGTTTCTTGGGTTTGGTCTTAGGAAACATGTACTTTAAATTTAAGTGAAATGTACAGTGTAAAATGAATTTTTAAAAACAGCAAACATAGATGTAAAAAGAAGAAATTTAAACTCAAGGCAGCAAGAAGCAGCACAAAATCTTATATAGTCAAAAGTCAAATCACATATTATAAGTGTTCTTAAAAGAAGTAAATTGCTGCATTCAAATAACATATTTTACCTGATTAATTAAAATATTTTCAGAGCGTCATATCATACGTTGTACCATATACAATCAAGCACACTATTTTTATAACATGCTAAGCCACGAAAACAAAATAGCCTTCCCCCTTCAAAGGTAACAAGCTTTCATCTCATTCTCATGTTGCTTGCCAGAATACAAAGACACCCTGCTAGTAAAGGACATGTCCTAATAAGGTTGGCTGTATCTTACCACCACCTCACTGTACAGTCAGGCTGAAATTGGTCTAAAATGTTGTGGTCCGAAAAGTAATGCTTTCCCTCATAATATGACACAAAGCTTCTCCTGTGGACATTCTAAAGCACATAAGAGGAAAAAACTTTCAAGGACAGGTTCAAGGAAGATCAGCTGTGACACCGTCCCCTCCTATATGGTTGCTGGTCTTGGCACCTTCGTGGAACTGTTTGCTTTGGCTACAGGACAGATACTTCACGTATCCTCTTTTGGGAGGTGTGGGTATGAGAATATTGATCTCATGGAAGACAATATACAATCTTCCTAATTTGGTAAGCAAAATGAAAATAAACCTAGGACGTAGGTTTTGAGAAACAAAAGTAAACCTCAGAAGTATTGCCCTTTAAAGTTTTTAGACGCCTGCTGAATTTAGGAGGGGACAACTGTGTAGGCTACACCATTCCAAGTACTGACGCAATCAGACGGCTGGGAGAGATTTCAAGAGAACCTCAGCTTGTGGTAGGCTTGCGAGAGCTAATGCCACAGCATGGACAATATTTATTGTGCTGATTTTGGCTACTGACCCTAGGGTGCCTTAGAAAACAGCTGAACAGCCTATGCTTGTTCACTAGGTAGATCTACCTGAGTCAGATAAAATTACTCCGGCTACAATTGGCACATGATCTAGCATTGGTGAGAGGCAGTGACCTAACCCCCTACCTTAAAGACACAAACCAGGATACAAGTAGTTTCCTTTAAGTAGATCCTATCAAGGTGCTTTGTGGGATTAGGAGAGAGCAAAGAAAGCAAAGGTGGGGGATCAGGGGCGTCAAGAGCTAATGTTGAAGATAAGAACCGTGTGTTTTTATAGTCCTTTATTACCATCCTTCAGCCTCTGATTACTGAGAAAGAGGAGTCAGAACTACTATCCTGATCATCTATGTAAGTTCCAAGGTCTAAAGAACAGAGCAGTTTTGGAAGATACTTGAGAGGATAATATTCTAGTAGCTAGAATTTTTTTTAAAAGAACAACCCATTATTTTCAGCCCCCATAAAAAGAAAACCACTCCATTCCCTGGACAGTCTGCTTTCTTGCCACAGTAAGAATAGGTAAGAAAAATAGCTACGTAATAAAAACGGAAGCTCAAATCTGAAACCCATCCTAGAACATGTATGAACAATTATTGGTACTTTTATTTTCCTACCCAGTTGAGTGAGGCTGGCAGGAAGGAGAAAGGTAGCTGAAGGTACCTATGACTGCTCAAGGTTACATCCTGGGTGAGGGCAGCAGTTATTGCTGAGGTATAATAAAACAAAACAGCAGAGGCAGCCCTTTTCATATTGATATATTTTCTTCCCAATTCAAGGATGTGGGGAAATCACATTACCACGGCCACGAGGAAGAGCCCTTAGCCAAATATATAGTGTAACTGCCAGGTTTTTTACCTGGCTTGAGTTTGAGTGGAAAACTCAGTTGAATTGGGCATTTTTCACATTCGTACCCTCGTGGTATTTCAGCCTCTGGATCCTGGTATTTTACTACATTTTTATAATGCTTTTCAAACACGGGTAGTCCTTGACGTACGACCACAATTGAGCCCAAAATTTCTGTTGCTAAGCAAGATAGTTGTTAAGTGAATTTTGCCCCGTTTTATGAGTTTTCTTGCCACAGTTGTTAAGTGAATCGCTACAGGTGCTAAAATTAATAAATTTGCTTGTCAGAAGGTCGCAAAAGGTGATTTCACGGTCAAAGACACAGTGCAACTATCAACCATCATAAACACTTGCCACTTGCCAAGCACCTAAATTTTGATCACGTGGCCACAGAGACACTGCAACAGTAGTAAGTGCAAAAACAGTTATAAATCACTTTTTTCAGTGCCATTGTAACTTTCAATGAATGAATGGTTGTAAGTCAAGGACTACCTGTATTTACTGCTGTAATGAGCAGTCCTCCTTTAAATACAGATTAGAATTGTCCATTAAGATAGGGTCTTGCCATTTAATTTATCCAGTTTGTCTTACAGGAGTCAGGAAACTCCTTTGAATTGGGAAACCTCCAGGACAAATATTGACAAAATGATGGATTTGATTAAGCCAAAGGTAGAATCATCATGCATTTCCTGTAAAGTAATGAAAAGCTAGCACAGTTGAGGAAACAACTACTTTTTTAACCCAGAAGACAGGAACCCCTAAATTCAAGATGCTCCCTTCCTGGAATACCAGAAGACTGTAATCTAGATTAGAAAGGCAAAATATAGCCTGAAGTGAGGCTCCTCCAAAAAAATAACATGGATATGTCCATAAAGTCATCAAGAGTCTTATGTGATTAGAAAGGAAGATTAAATAGAAAAAGGAATATAATTTTTTTTAAAAATCAAAAAAGGGAATAAAGATTTTCTATCTTGTCAACAGGTGTTGCCAATGGCCATTAAAATCAGTCCTGGAGATTTCCCAATAAATGCATGCTTATGACCTACCTTGTGAGTCATGAATATGAATGAATAAATGAAAACACACACATACATACACATACAAGAAAATTGATTAAATTAATGCTTAATAATTAAAATTACTTGTAAAATAAAGCACCATTTTCCCTATATGTGAGGTGCCTTATTTTTGCCAATATGAAATTACAGTTTATTCATAGGTAATTTTTGGGAGAGGAAGGGAAAATCAATGTATTCTCATTGTTTTCTTTTTTCTTTTATTGTTCTATTATTTTACTTCTGTTTTGTTTACTTTTTTTCATTTCTTCCCTTTTATTGTTGTAAACCGCCTGGAGTAATCCTATGGCGAGATAGGCAGCAAATAAATTAAATTCATTCATTCATACATACATACATTCATACATACAATATTTTCATTGTGGGCCAAACTTCTTTTATCAGTATGTATCATAAACATTGAGGCCTGGCTGATATGCTCTTAATATTTATACCTACAGTGACCCATTCATTAGAATTACAGATACTTAAATATCAAAGGAAACAGTTGTTAGAATCGGTGATGAAAGCTGTCATTTAATTGTCAACCGAGGCCATGTAAACACTTTTGAAAGGTCACCGCTTAAAAACCATATCCCCTCTGAGCTGACAATAAAACGCCACCAACTTCTTTAACTTATATTTTGTTCCTATTTAGTATTTCCTGCAACTTCAGAATCATAAAACGGGAATGACAGGCCCTAAGCCAAGAACCTCCATTGTTTTCAATGGAGGCACACAAGAATTGGCATAACAGGCTGGAAATGACAATGGAGGTGGAATTGGCCAGGCATCCATTCACACTGCCTACACCCGCTCTTTGTCTCCCCTTCCCCTTACAGGATGAGTTTTGCTCAGAAATTCCAGTACTGTATTACAAACACCAAGGGGAAAAACATGCCATGCACACTATATAATGAGAAAGACAAATAGCCTGTTACATTTGTATTCCACCCAACCTCCAAGGAACTCAGTGCAGCCTTTGAAAGTTTCCTGCAGTGCCACAAACATTAGCTTCAAGTTTATGAATGGGACAGGCAGCAACTGAGATCAAAAGACACGCAAACTGCCCAGAGGGATTTATCAAAGCAACATGCACCGGACTATAAAGCTCTGCTTAGCACAACTATTTTTTTTAACTACATGGGCATGGTGTTATTCTATACAAAGAATTTATTTCACTACTGGCAAGACAGTCCAGTATCCCAACTTTCATTCTGCTGCTCAGAGCAATTCTGCTTTTAACATTTCTGCATGACTTTCTCTTTTAAAGAGGGGGCTCGTCCAGATTCCAAGTATTTATTTGTTTACACATAAACATATTGGGTATGTAATGTGTTTTCTATTTCAGAATGTCTGTTTTTCTTCAAGTTACTGTCAATCTTCTCATAGTTCCTTTCCAGACCAATTTAAACATTTAAAGGAAATAATCAACAGTGTGGAGTAGGACACACAGATGATGAAATGTAATTCATCAATAGACTGCCTTGTGGTTCATTTAAGTGATTTTACATTCTGAATTTAATTATCTTAAAGAATTCTCTTCCAAAAATTTTCAACCGGGGAGCACTAAAGAAATATTTCTCTTCTCTATTCTCTTTATCAAACCCTGATTTATTTATTTTTATAATACCTGTTACAGAGAACACCCAAAGGGTTTGCCAACATAGACTTAAAGAGACAAAGAAAGGAAATACCCTGAGCATGTGCAGTTTCACATTTTAAACTAACACTTACTTAAATCACCGTAGCTCCATTCTCATAGTCATGCTACAGCTACACAAATAAAAAACTTGCTTCTGCCAATGTGCTTACTTTTTAAAAAGTAATCTTATTCCTAATAATGCACATAAAACTAAAGTAAAACTAAAACACTGTAGGAATAAATGTGCCAAAAGAAAAAAATATATCCACATAATATGGTTCATATAAAGGAAATAACTCAGTTTTTATACAACAGATTCAATACACTTGAAAAAAAGTAGTTTTTCTTGAATTAAATGCCTTTAGATCAAAAGGTACATAGATAACATTGTTTGATATTAACATTGTTTAAAGGCCAAATCTGTTGATTAATTAAGATCGAACATTCCAATTCCTGTTCCACTGTTACTGCAAGTTACTGATACCTACCTGCAAAATTTTCTTTTTTGGTCCATTTTAAAAAAAATTGGGTTTAAAATTTTCCAAAGTATTTATAATAAGAGTTTTGTATGCTGCTGGTGCAAGTCAAAACGGCATAATCAAGCAATGTTTTCATTATGTATACTGACATTCCACGCTTTTAGATAAACCAAATTCTTCTTATAACTCCACAAATACCTTTTAATTAAAAATCAACTCATCTAGGATATTATGATTTCTTTAACCTCGAATTTCCCTTAACCCCCTTCCCCAAAAGATTTATCTGAAATTCTCTAACAGTTATCCGATAGATACATTTACTTGGGAAATAATATTGTATTACTGTAGAACAGTGGCTCTCAACCTTTTCTTTACCCCGCAACCCTAGAACGCTTCTGATAGATTCTCACACCCCTTACAAAAGTTCAAAATATCGGCAACAAATTATGCATATACACTATAATTTTGAAAAGCCGAGTTTTCGCGCCCCCTGGAATATCGTCTCCTACCCCGGGTTGGGAACCCTTGCTGTAGAAAATGTGATGGCATATAAAATAAATGTATATGACTGACTAACTACTGTTTATCTATTTACTCAGGAGTGAATGAAAGGAAAAACATAAGACAATCAGTCCAGTATCCCCATATCAATTCAGCTACTGATGCAGGTGCTTGAGGAATCCTTTTGAGTGGTTATCTGGGGAACAAGGAAGGTTTGGACTCAATCCCTGCAATGCAAGGAGATGCTGTTTGCTGAAATTTTTATAAAAGTTTTGGATTTGGATGGGCCTTCTTGTAAAATAACAGTGCACAAACATAAGCTGTAACTTCAAATATGAAGGATCATCTGGACATATGCTATTATTGACATTGTTTGGACAGGCATGCTATTCGTTATGCTGCTAGATGACTAAACTCGCAAGATAATTCAGTTGTATTTACTATGCAGTCTCCTCTGTAACAATGTGAATTCCAAAAATAGAAAATAAAATGGACAGCATAGCACCGAAGTCGCCCTCCTTACATTCAGTAAGGTATACTATTTGCTAAGAATCCAATCTGCTAATCCAAAAAGAATGGAAAAATTTCTATCAAATATGTTTTTAATTAAATAGATTGGTTGGCTGACTGACTGACTGACTGACTATGTACTCTCAAACTGATGATGAATCTTAGCGACCGCTAAAATAGATATTTTTCATACAGAATCTGTTCCTAACCTGGATTTTCAGATTTTCTAATAGTGTACTTGTTACCATTGTAGCTAAGTCCATCTTTTTTGCTGCTGGTCATTCTCCTTTTTCCTTCTGTCTTTGCCAGTCTTACAGCCTTCTGCAGTGACTGGGTCACATGAGGAAAACATTAACAAATTCATAAAGGTAAAGGTAAAGGTAAAGTTTCCCCCGCACATGCGTGCTAGTCGTTTCCGACTCTAGGGGCCGGTGCTCATCTCCGTTTCAAAGCCGAAGAGCCAGCGCTTGTCCGAGGACATCTCCGTGGTCATGTGGCCGGCATGACTAGATGCCAAAGGCGCACGGAACGCTGTTACCTTCCCACCGTAGTGGTCCCTATTTTTCTACTTGCCTTTTTATGTGCTTTCGAACTGCTAGGTTGGCAGAAGCTGGGACTATTTAGAAGCTGGCAACTATTTATGGCCTTGGAGTCAAGGATTAATCTCTCTATTCGCTGATTTCATATTCAACCATTGAATGATGACTGTTGCTTTGGCCATCTTGGAATGGAAATAATGACTTAGAAGTTGCTAATTATCAAATTAACAGATGGACTTTAGTAGGAGTGCTTTTGTCATGCTATTGTTATCACGGTGAACGTTAATACAATCTCTTCCTCTCTTTCTTTCCCTTTCATGGACTCTGTACACTCATAAGGAACTAATGCAGATCAATAAATTGGATTGATGAGATTATACCCAAAAGAACATTTATGTTTTCTAAATGACAAAAGAAATAAT
Source organism: Vipera berus (assembly GCF_964194415.1). NCBI lineage: Eukaryota > Metazoa > Chordata > Lepidosauria > Squamata > Viperidae > Vipera > Vipera berus. The sequence continues at coordinate 207,997,053 of NC_138202.1, forward strand.
TGTTTCTCCTCATCCTTAAAACTCATTGGAAAAGCTGCCACATCTCCAACCAGATATAGAAAAGCTGATGTCATTCATTAGTCCTGCTATCCAATAAGTAAAAGGGGAAGTGTAAAATGGGATCTGTGTGGGATTAAAATTGGTGCTTCTATGTCAGCACAATTAATTATTTTATTTTATTTTTATTTTAATTCCATTTATATCCCGCCCTTCTCCGAAGACTCAGGGCAGCTTACAAGCTTAGCAGTACAGCAGATGAGGAATTAGGTACAGCAGATGAGGAATCAACTACACGTGAAGGTTAAAATTAATTTTATTGAGATTGGTTATAATAAGAGAATCTTGCAAGTCTGATTGTGCTGTAAATTCCCCCTTCCCTCTGGCACCTGAATTAGGGAGGCATCTATCTAAGCCACTTCTGAATATTGTACCTCAGGATTTAAAAAAATATTTGAGTCCCGCTTATTTGGGTAAGGATTTTTGCATATTCCTGTCATATTTCTGCATATTTCCTTATTCTCTACATTCTGCCACTTACGTTTTCTCCCTTAATGTGTAATCCAGTGAGGGTTCATGCTTTTCATCCCCAATTGCTTTAATTAGTACTTCAGTCTGTTTGTGGTCCTTCAATGGGATAATGATTTCAGACACTGTAAGTTGAAGCCAAAGTAATCAGAAAATGCTCACAAGTAGTCCTCAACTTACACTATTCGGTCAGTGACCATTCAAAATTACGATGGTGCGGAAAAAGTGACTTGAAGTCATAGCCATTGCAGTGACTATTGATCAAAAATTGCAGTGACTACCACATATTCAAAATTCAGGCGCTTGGCAACCTGACCACATTTATGACCACAGAGAAATTTCTATGTCCCTCGCCTGCCGCCTCCCCAATTATGCCTGCCCTGCAGAGCAGTACTTACCAAGAACACGGGGAGGTCTGGGGCTGAAGTAGAGGCCCAGGGTCTTCAGAGGTCTCAGCCAGCTGCCACCACCCTACAAAGCTCCAGTTGCCCCACTACACTGTGTTCCACAGGCCCTGCCAAGACCAGCTAACCTTCACCATCTTCCACTCCCTGCTGATCAGGCATGCCTAGCCTGACCCTATGTGAGGCATCTACTGGCCACACCAGGCCTTCTTCCTGAAGCCGCTTGCACCATTCACCAAATCACAAGTGCCATTCTCCAAACTGTGCTCTCTGTTCTTGGGGTGCTTTGAAAGGCCTTCAGAAAACTTCTAAGATCTTCCAAAGCGTCCTGAGAATGGGGCACATGTCTTTCTCCATTCCTGTGATGTTTCAGAAAACCAATAGAGAGAGAATATTTGTAGCTCAGGGTTGAAAATGAGGGGTCCTTGGTACTCTCTGAGCTTGGTTGTTGTTTTCTTGCAGACGTTTCAAAATCTAGCGCTGATGATGTCATACCTAGTTTCGGTAATGAAACGTCTGCAAGAAAAGAATCAAGCTCAAAGAGCGTCAAGGACCCCTCGCTTCAGAAAACCTTTGGAAAGCTTCTGAGGTCTTCCAAAGCATCGTGAGAATGGCACACTTGCCATTTTCCAAATGGCGCACCTGTTTTCAGGAGATCTGGGGAAGCCTCAGCAGCAGCAACAGGAGCAAGAAGACAGTGAAGGTCATCCAGGGCGGTGGGATGCAGGATGGCGGGAGTCCCAGAGCGCTGGGCAGCAAGGGCTGCCGGGATGGGATGGCTGGGGTGAAACCCTCAGAGCGGTGGCAATCCCAGAGCTGCGGCATGCCAAGAAGCCCCTCTGCACCATGCTGCTGGGCCAGGCTGTGGCAGCTGAGGCTTCCAGGGTGGCTACAGCTTCACATTGCTCTGAGGCTTCTTGCAGCCCCACAGCCACAGTGAACCAAGGAGTCCCTGAACCACGGCCTATTCTTTCTCCGGCCTTCCTGAGCTCATGCCGGACTACAGCAGCCCCCTCTTCCAACTTGTGCATGGCCTCCACTGGGCCTCCCAAGGACTCCCTCGTCCCCTGCGACACCCCTGCATTCTTTACCTGGGCCTCCCTCCACTTCCTGCAGTGTCTGGAGTTACAACAACAACCAGGATTGCCACCACTAAGTGATGCGGACACATGACATTGTGCTCTGCATCACTTAGTGATGGCCATTCTGGTCCCCATTGTGATCGTAAGTCAAGAACTATCAGACTCTCTATAAAAATACTTTCGGATTATCAGCTATGTAACAGGTTCAGGGTTTTTACTGTAATAACTAGTTTAATGTCAAGATGAAAAATCTAGAGTGCCCGACATAAAAATTAAGCCACTCGTTAAGTTGCAGCTGGGTAAAAATAAAAGCAAAAGGAAAAAAACATGTCACAGCCGTTTTAAGTTCTTACAAGGACTTGCGTGAGCCAGAAGAGACTTGTCACTTTCACTGATAATTAGCTGCACAGTCTGACACAACTGCCTACTACCGTATATTAAAAATAAATACCTTCTCTTAGCCCATTTGGTTATACACATTTTCCTATTCCTTTCCCCATCATGGGCTGAGGTTTTCTAAAAGATTGTGCTAAGGATGGAAATACAATTTAAGCTGTAAAAACTAAGAAGACAACAGTACCAGTCCCAATCAATCTCTACTCAACTTTTCCTGAGAGATCCCGCCTCTTGTAAGAATTCAGAAATATTATGGGAACATTTGTTTTATTGAATAAAATTATTATATAATTAAATAGCATATTAGAAGGGGGGGGAGCCTTGGTGGAGCAGTGGGCTAATGCCTCCTTAAGTAACACCAACTGCCTGCAATTAGTGCAGGTTCGCATCCCACCAGGCTCAAGGTTGACTCAGCCTTCCATCCTTCCGAGGTAGGTAAAATGAGGACCCAGATTGTTGGGGGCAATAAGCCGACTTTGTAATAATGCCGCTTGGGGGTGTGTGTGTGAAAGCCCTAATAAGCAGGCATATACATAGAATGAAGGCTACTGCTAAGCTTGTAAGCCGCCCTGAGTCTTCGGAGAAGGGCGGGATATAAATGGAATTAAAATAAATAAATAAAAAATAAAAAAAATCCTCAAACGTCCACAACAAAGCTACGCCAGTGCCACCTGCCCACACAGACACATGCCTTGCTTGCAGCAGTAAAGCAAGAATAAAATCTCTGACAAATGTTTAAAAAAAACAAAAACCAAACCCACAACATTTAAAATTAGGAAACCAGGGGCCCCAAATTCATTCATCCTTTAAACAGGCCATCAATTACCACCCATCTGCTTCCTGCAATATGTAAAAAAAAATAACGTTCACCATCCTCAGTCAACCCTATATTCTGTAGAGATAAATAGATGGAAAGAAAAGCAAGAGGCTGCAACACTCGACCCCCAATCTTTCCCCAATATTATCTTACTACATCCTACTTGTACAGAGCTCTTAATCATTTAAAATTACTTGTTTTCCGTTGCAATTTGCTTGCCTTTGAGCTTACATCAGGATTTTATTTATTGATTGATTGATTGATTGATGGGATTTATATCCCGCCCTATCTCCCGAAGGACTCAGGGCGGCTAACAACAAAACATATAATAAGTACAGAAATCAAGATAAAATCATCTGTGCAATAAATTAAAATTAAAAATTATGAGCAAGATCTGTAGTACATGAGCAAATTACCTATTCCATAAAGCTTCCCTAGGTGGAGTACAAATAATGAGGAATGTATTATCTATTTAGTTGTACCTAATAACGAATAATGTACATATTCATCTTAAGTAACCATTATCTGCCTATAAAAGTCTTTTTAAAAGGAGTTTAAAATGTCAAAGACTACCAACAGCTGATGTCTAGTATGTGATCCCTGGTATTATATGGAGATACTCTAGATACAGGGGTAGGCAACCTTGGCTCTTTTACGACTCGTGGACTTCAACTCCCAGAATTCCTGAGCCAGCCATGCTGAGGGGAAAGGGAGAGGTTGCCATGCTGGCTCAGGAATTCTGGGAGTTGAAGTCCACGAGTCGTAAAAGAGCCAAGGTTGCCTACCCCTGCTCTAGAACAAGCTTGGGAGATGCTAGAACAAGGGTGGGCAATTAATGTTCCCAAGGGGCCACATGTGAAACTGGAGCTATTGTAAGGAATGTAGGCACTGATGCACACACAGATGTAAATTAAAAAAAAATAGCAGTCACCTTCAAAATAAAAGTAACACAGTTGTATTGTGGGCATGACGCACACTTACTTATGTTTGATTTCTAATTTCCAATTGACCTCATGCAGGCCAGACAGGGACAGCCAAAGGGCTGTAAAATGTGCTAGAACAGGGGTGTCAAACTCAATTTCATCGAGGGCCGCATCAGCATTGCGGTTGCCCTCAAGGGGCCAGGTGAGTATGGCCAGGGTGGGTGTGGCCTACTGGGTGGGCGTGGCTAGAGTGCATATGGCCTACTGGGTGGGCATGGCCAGCTCTACATCGTTGGCATTAAAGGTGCCTATGGGGGGCTGGGCAGGAGTGGGACAGATCTGAGGGTCTCTGGCAGAAGGAGGGTCTCTGGGCCAGGGCCAAGGCAGTGGGGGCCGTTCCCTCACTGTTTCCAGGATGGCTTCGCGGGCCGCATGAAACCACTTCGCGGGCCGGATCTGGCCCCCGGGCCTTGTGTTTGACATGTCTGTGCTAGAAGATTTGTGTCTTGGCTAATACTGAACTTTTGGCAAATATCCAGGTGCAAAATGTAGAAAATAAAAGAATATCATCACAGCATATGGAACCATTCAGGCTAGTTCCAGATAGAAAGTCCCCATTGTTATTCCTCAAAAAAATATCCTGCAGCTATACTGACCATACTGACAGGTGAGAAAAAAATATGGGAGAGAGCCCTGCGTGAAGCTATGATTGAAGTGGGGATAACTTCATAGTAAAAAGCCTCGTTTTGAATGATCATCATCCAAGTTCAGTCTAATGCATAATTCTGACACAGGTGTTATTATATAAAAATTACATGATAGCTTGACTGCAGCAGCAGAAGGAAAAAGCGAAGTGAGAAAACCAAAATTGTATCAGACTAGAACATCATCAACAGATCTTTTAAGGGAAAATAAGACTTGTCTTATTCACTCTTATCAGGGATCAGAAACAGGACAGGGGGCAGCCACATAAGCAAATGTTACTCACTCCGTAATGCCTCTTAGAAGATATAATCACGCCCCTATAAACCTCTCCTTGTTAGCTTTATCTTGATGAAACTTTTTTTGCTTCCTTCCCTACAGATATTCACATCAGAGTCCATAAGTGTACGTCACACACACAATAATACAACTGTGTTACTTTTATTTTGAAGATGACTTCAAAAGTTAAGCATGACATTTGCTTCAGTCATTTCATAATGCTTTTGAAACAGAACAATCCTCAAAAGAAAACTATGTAAAACCCAGACTTTTCCCATTTTGAATTATGCGTCTCTGACACACATGCAGTTCATAAATACACACCTCTGTCAATTTATGGCTTCTAATTATTAACTATCATTCTTTTCCCAATAGAACGTCTCCTTAGGATGCTCCTTTGGACCCCACATGACTCCTCAGACATGTGGGGAAAGACATTCAAAAGGCCTTTTTCCTTTTAAAAGGAAAGCTGGGACAACAATGAAAATCGGACATGTTACTGACCAGCAAGCTTGTAGGAGGAATTCCTTCCGTTAGAGGTTTTCCTTCCACCCTGTTTCATTTTTTTCAACTGGAAGGCAAAATTTCTCAGGCAATAAAAGCATGCTCAGAACTCACTGGGTTATTTTTACTTTCCCCTCTTTAAGCTTTTTCCCTCTAAAACTGATTTGGGGGGGAGGGTTCTAGAATAAATTTGGGGTTCCCGTGTCAGCAGATACCTCCTGCTTGCATATGGCTGCAGCTCTTTTGATTTCATAATTTTAGTAGTCACAGAATGAAATTGGGACAACAATATTGGATGAATCAGCTCTGCATTAGGGTGGGGAAAGTGTCTATCAAAAGGAGATGCTTTTAATTAAACCTCTTTAAAAGGCTGTTGAAGCTATAAAGCTATCAGAGACATAATAGAGAATACATATGCAATTCCCTCTATGCAGGTTTTCTGGCTAAGGGGTCAATTACAGTAAAGATCTCTTTTCCATTATAAATTGCAATTTTCTACTTTTTGAAGTAATTAACCACCCTGTATGGCATATGGAGCCCCAACAAAGGGATTAGAATTATATTTCTAAGTAAGAATGCCAGGCTCAGGGAATGGCATAAAGTACCATAGAGGGCAGCAAGGTTGGCACTGTTTTGAAATAAATATTTTGAAAAGGTTGTGTTGTAATGTGTGAATTCTCTTTTATCTTTCTACCTAGTAAGTAGAACAGGAAGCGAGTGGTACAGAGAACAAAAGTAGATTTGCAGTTGTTGTTAAAGCACATTTTCAAACCTTGCTCCATCTCAGATCATCAAGGATGAGGCAAAAGCAAAACTGAATGTATTTTATGTGTATTTATGTAATCAGAATTTAAAGGGAGACTTTTAAACTTCCTTCCATCCCATTTTAGATTCTTAGGCTGCATCTTGCATATTTATTTTGCCTTACAGATAGTGTGCATAGATTAGGATAAGAAGTAGAAATTTGCTTAAAGTATTGATTTGGCTTTAGCAGCAAGGCTAATAGAATCCAACTTAAAATTGGTCAATTTACCATATTACAGCCAAAAAAAGATAGAAGTTATATGCTTTCTTATAAAAATATAAATTTAAAGAACATGAGATGCTTCTTCCGAAGAATTTGTCTGCCTAAAAGTCCCTAACTTTCATAATGAAAGCTGGCAGACATTGCAAAGTACCGGTAGATCTAGATTAGGCACATCATGACAATAAAAACAAAGCTGAATTTTCTTTGGCTATAACTTAAGATTAATTTTAGAATGCAAACAGTAATTATGCAACTGAGGTCATAAAGTTCTTATAGTATTTTTCAAAGGATACTGTAATAATCTTGGTAATAATAATAATTGGTAAGTAAATTGACATTTGTTTTAATATATAGGTAAACAAATAAGTTGCTGTCATTCTGATGCATTTCTTCAGACGTTGGAGATACTGTACTAAAATATTATCTTATTTTCTGCTGAATGATGGACCATTCATCTAAAATTCAATTCATTCTAACACATGGGCTACTTCCACATACCGGTATACTGCTTGTACTTCATTCAACATCTATCCTTCAACTTTTTACCATTTTCAACATTTATAACCTGAGTTTTAATTCATTCCCATACAAATCTCTAAAATACTCCTTCTAGTAGTCCTTCATTTAATTTCATCTCATGTGTTTTACTTTTATTTCTAGAAACTTTCACTGTGCTGGAACTTCTTGTTTAGCCCTCTTTAGCCACTCCCAAACATTAAAAAAATCCATCAAAATCAGTCTGCATTTTCTTTGCCTCTTTTAATTTTAATCTTTCCTTGCCTCTCTTTTACATTCTTTGTAACTTTTTATTCATTTCTTATACACATTATAAAATACCTTTCTTTTATCCTTATTTTTTGCATAGTTATCTCATATGTGCATTTTTTTTCTCACCCTCTTTAAATTTATCATTCCACCAAGGATCTTTTCTTATTCTTATCGTTAATATAACTGCACACAGATCTGCAGCATGTAATTCTTTTCACTCTACTGCAAGCCATTTCCATATAGACCTTTGTTACACCCACTTTCTACTCATTCTGATGGGAAATTAATATTTTGCATAAAAGAATCATCTCTTTCCTTTCAGATGTTCTATTCTTATTCTAATACTTCAGAGTTTTTCCTGTTCATTTTTTCTTAAAATATACTCTTGATGCTACCAAATATATTCTATATTCAGAAACTATCATCATCTATAAAGAGCAGTGCTTTTTTTGTAAAAGAAAAAGGTGCCGGAACTCACACATGTCATACAACCCGCCTTGCCTACCCTACAAGGTTCCATACAAAAAAGGTGCTGGAACTCCGTTCTGAGCGTTCTATGAGAAAAAAAGCCCTGATATAGAGTATTCTCTGGTTTTTTTATTATCATTATTTACTGGAGAACAGTGCAAAACCCTGTGGATTCCTATTTTCATATACATCAGAAGAACCTAGACAACAACAATTTGTACTTTGTGATATATGATTTTTCTCTTAAATCCAACCTTAACTTTTCTGTATGTATTAATTAACCATCTATTCATCAGAGAACTTTTCACTGTATGTTAGTTTCATATGCACAACCTACCTCCCTCCCTCATCTACATTACTTATTTTTACACTACAAATCATAATCTTCCATATGATTATGATTTGCTTGTCATTGACCACCACTAATCACTGTCATTTCAGTCAATCAAAGTTTTCATGTAACGTGTTTCAGTAAGGTAAAGGATGTAAAACAGCTTTACTTATATTGTAACAGGTGTTGCATTAGCTACTAATGTTAAGGACAGTGCTGGTCAGTTTGGCATACTTTCCCACAAGCAAAAACAAATCTCACTTGTACTACAAGTTGTATCCCATGCTATTCCATGCAAGCTAGGTTCTCTTAGTCAGTAGATTACCTTGCATGCCAACCCCACTGACTAAAAGATATAAGCAGCATACTAACATACACTCAAATGTATTAATTTGTAAAATCTAGTGAATGAAAGTCGTGACACTCCTCTCCATTAAAAAGCAAATCTGGGGGTCTGAAGGCTGCTGTCTGAGGACTAATTAAAGCAGGTATTTTGAAGAACTAGGAAGTTCTTCATGGGTTTTTTGAACACATTAGACATTTGTGCATCTTCTACAGTTTAAAAACTCCACTGATAATCCTTCCAACATGTTGACAAGAGATGCTTAAAGTTCCTCAGTTAAGATCTACTGAAAGTCTTTTTCTGAATGGAAATAAAAGGCTTTATAGATATAGGAGTGTCCTCAATTCTAGCATATGTATTCATCAAATCCATCTGTTGGGGAATTGTTCTGATGAGCCAAAAGAAAATATTTTGCTTTATCCTACATGCATTATACCTGCAAGAAGATACTGTATATTATATTTTTTCTTAAGTCACAAGCATCTTTGGTACCCAGGTTGCTCTTCTAGCATCCTGCATTATTTTGATTTAAAAGACCCAAGAGTCAAAAAGTCATAGCTGAAATAATAAATGACTTATTTTTCATCCTGGTAAAGGAAATACATCATGACCCATTGTGATACACTCACAGATGCTGTTTTCACAGGAAAGTTTAAAAATAACTGAATCAATTTGCCTTGCTACTAACATTAAAAAAAAGCTTCTTCCCACAATTCATTGGGAAAGAAAAGACATGTTTTCAATACTTTGAGTGAATTTAGAAGGAAACAGCATTTTAAGGGGAGAAACAACAGAACCCCTAATTAATTTTAAGAAAGGTAAAAACCTGGAAAAACATAATCCAACAAGGCTGAACGAATTAGATCCTCCTATAGGCCACTGTTCTTTAACTCTAGAATAAAGGCATACATTTAGATTGTATTTATACAGGATTGTTCTGCTGAGGTGGTTTTCCAAAAATCAATGGATCCGCACTTCAAGATGAAAATCTAAACTCCAAGGGGTGGAAATGAGCACTGCTAGATTTAATGGGGTTACTGAGACATACACAAGACAGGTTCTTCTATGACAGTGGTGGCAAACCTATGACACAAGTGCCAGAGGCGGCACTCAGAGCCCTATCTGTTGGCACGCGCGCCACTGCCACCAGCAGCAGGTCCATCAGGCTGCCCCACCCAGCACAAAGGAGGCGAAGTGGCCGACTAGCAAGCTCGAGTAGAGGTGGTAGAGCAGAGGTCAACAACCATTGTCGATTGGCGGACTGGAAGAAAAGGGAGGGGAAAGCATTTTACATGCGTGCGTGCGCGCATGGGGCCGCGAGTATGCACGTGCTGCAAATGGGGTAGGGCTAGTGCCTGCGTGATACTCCCTAGTCCTGCCCCATTCTTGTGTGGTGCAGCGCCTTGTATCTGCAACCCGTGATGCAGCGGTGGACGTTTTTATGTCTTGCAGCACGGTGGCCCATTTTTGCGCTCTTGGTTTTTGTGTGCCAGAGGCAGCACTCAGAGGGGCCTCCCTGCCACCCCCCCAAGGGGACCACAATGCTGATGTGCCCCTGGCACTTTGCGATAAATAAGTGGGTTTTGGGTTGCGGTTTGGGCACTCAGTCTCTAAAAGGTTCGCCATCACTGTTCTATGATGTTTAAAAACATTACATCCAGCAGGATTTCCTGCAAAATAAATTGAACGTGTCCTTATTGCAAGTTCTACTCATTCATCCTAGCCAGTTATCCATAATTGCAGGTTAAGTGTGATTAGTATTTAATATTCATTTAATTGGCATTTCTTTCCTGCAGGAGATTTTTTTTTAATTACTGGCTTCCTAGCATCGTGGCCTTTTTTTACAGTGAAATATCACTACTTTACCATGAAGAAATGAAAAGATTTTGCAAGATAGAGACAGTAATTAACACCCTCTCCCCTCTATATGCATACATAGAAAATTAAGCCAACTAATTAAGAAATAAACGTTAATCACTAGTCAGGCTGAACAGGAGGCAACAAGATTGGCAAAATCCATATTGTAAATTTTTAATTCAAGAGTAGAGTGCCTTAATTATGTAGTTGTAACATAATTCCAATTATCTTTCCCTACTCATGAATTTAGCTGCCACTTCAGCTGAAAATCAACTGAATTTGGAGACCAGAAATAGTTACTCTCCAAAGCTTCTTTAATATATTTTCCTTTGTTGTGTTTATTGCATATCACCACAAATAGGGCTAGGGAACAAAACAGAAAAGAGCAAGACAGAAAGCTCTGGAATAAAATTATTTTGGGTAACAGTGCCATCTTCATTATTTGGAAGAGGTAAATGATACAATTCCAGAGAAAGAGATTATTGTGGCAGTAATACCATACAAGCGTAAAATATTCACCAATATTTGAAACCTGCATTAAGACTGTCTACAACTATTACTACTACTCTCGGAAATCTGAATCTAAAACAAGGGTGTCAAACTCAATTTCACTGAGGGCCGCATCAGCATTGCGGTTGCCCTCAGGGGGCCGGGTGGGTATGGCCAGGGTGGGCGTGGCCTACTGGGTGAGTGTGGCTAGAGTGCCTATGGCCTACTGGGTGGGCATGGCCAGCTCTACATCGTTCGCATCAAGGGTGCCTAAGGGTGCCTGGGCAGGAGTGGGACAGATCTGAGGGTCTCTGGCAGAAGGAGGGTCTCTGGGCCAGGGCCAAGGCAGTGGGGGCCGTTCCCTCACTGTTTCCAGGATGGCTTTGCGGGCCGCATGAAACCATTTCGCGGGCCGGATCCGGCCCCCGGGCCTGTGTTTGCCATGTCTGGTCTAAAGAAACTGCTTGATCTTATTATCTGCCTCTCAAACAAAAAGTAATTCCATTCTTTCCACCTACAATTTCTATTAAGCACTGGAATAACAGGGCAGGATGATGAAAACTGAGTCAGAACTGAAAAACAAACAAAAAAAAGCAAACCCAATCTGACTATAAGGGAGATTTCCATTTTTGTTGTTGAGACCGAGAGCAATAGCTTTTAAAACAAACGCCGCCTTGCAAACTTGGGTCTGTGGGTGGCCCACTTCTTTCTATCAGGTAAGAAAGTCTGGCAAATCTGCAAGTTTCAGAACAAAACTATTATTATCATTTATTTACTATGACAGAGGAGCCAGGTAACACTTTTCCATTTGTTGCCATTTCACGGTTTTCCACCAGAACTATCACGTTTACATGAAATATATGTCTAGTGACTTTGAATGTTCTCTTTTTACTGGAGAAATAAACTTCACTATCAAATTTCTTTTTGCAGTGTGTCTGTAAATATCACTGGGGCCTTTTGGATGAATGGGCATCCATCCTACCCTAAAACTCATTTGCCAGACATTGTGGAAATTAAGTTGTCTTGCATTAACTAAAGGAATGGGGAACATAATCTGGCCCGAGGGCTGTGTCATCTCCTCCTAAACTTGCTGGACCAGACTTAAAGTTCTTCCACAACACAGCTTTAAGTTGCTTGACTGACTCCCATGCATAAACCAGAGATAAATTAAGTTCATTCAAGAAATCCTTTTCCTGATATCAGCTTCCTCCACTTGGCCAAAGTGATGGCCACTTTATCTTTGGATTAAAGGACTTAATTGTGATCACATTTCTTTACTGCACCCATTCATGCTGGGAAAGCAAGCTGAGCAGATCTTAAAGGATGTGGCTTCTACTGAGGGTCACCGTATAAGAATCCCCTCATGCCAGTGGCCTAATAGGGAGGGAGGGAGGGAGGGAGGGAGGGAGGGAGGGAGGAAGGAAGGAAGGAAGGAAGGAAGGAAGGAAGGAAGGAAGGAAGGAAGGAAGGAAGGAAGGAAGGAAGGAAGGAAGGAAGGAAGGAAGGCTTCAATTACATGAATGCAGCCGCCATCTTTACTTCTTTGACTCCCTCTGGGTGCCGAAGAGTAGCAATATCTGATACAGAAGTACCAGAAAATCATGTTACCAATGTGTTTAATTAAAATGTACACTCAGTTGCATTTTGATGTACAGTTTCATTAAACATCAATTATGTCCCTGCTTCCCTAAGAAAGGTGAGTTCTGGGATAAGTATTATGTTTATTTTTCCCCAGATAATTAGTTTTACCATTCTTCTTGTCACTTAGTCTAAAAGGGGAAGCTGGCAGAACTGTTGTCAATTGCACCTGATTAACAAAAGGCCCACCATCAGTTCATCACACACACACACACCCCAAAAAAAGAAACAGACTTTCATCATTCCACCAGTGAACTTGTACAAAAAATGAAAATCATCCAGCATTTAATTGGGCCACTGGGGAAACAAAAAATGGTTCACTGGTTAAGGTCTCTTTAGAAGGGGGCGTGAAGCCCAGGAAATTGACCAGTGACTGGAAGGAAAGGGATATTATCCTTCACTAGCTCTGAACCTAGTACTGGAGATGCTACCTAGTCTACTAATGAAATATCTGTAAGAAAACAACCAAGCTTAGGAAGCACTCTGTGGTATCCTTTCCTCAGCACATAGCAACCAACTGTAGTGCCTACCACAACATGTAATACAGCACCTTAACCCAACTAACTAGACAACATTGTTTGCCCCAGAAGAAATCAGAAAACATTATTTTTGATGCAAACGTCAGGTGGAAGTGCCCTCCCAGTGAACTGGAACTAGGTAGATAATGATCATCATTTATCTATGTCACCAAGAGTTAACAACAACCTGATGGTACATACCCAATCAATCAGATGACAATGTGAATTCCTGCCCTTGAGAAATGCCTAGTGCAGACATGTCAAACACAAGGCCCGGGGGCTGGATCTGGCCCGCAAAGTGGTTTTATGCGGCCCGAGAAGCCATCCTGGAAACAGTGAGGGAACGGCCCCCACTGCCTTGGCCTTGGCCCAGAGACCCTCCTCCTGCCAGAGACCCTCAGATCTGTCCCACTCCTGCCCAGGCCCCCATAGGCACCCTTGATGCGAATGATGTAGAGCTGGCCATGCCCACCCAGTAGGCCATACGCCCACCCTGGCCATACCCACCCGGCCCCCTAAGGGCAACCGCAATGCTGATGCGGCCCTCAATGAAATTGAGTTTGACACCCCTGGCCTAGTGGCTCAGGCTTGCACTGGGACCACCCAGCTGTGCAGAACAATCCCAAATCAAAGAGAGGAGCTTTTTCTCATGAGAGACACTTTGGTCTAGTGGTTAAGGCACCTGGCTAGATACAGAAGATTGTGAGTTCAAGTCCTCCTTAGGCATGAAAGTCAGCTGGGTGACCTTGGGCCAGTCCCTCTCTCTCAGCCCAACATACCTCACAGGGCTATTTTTGTGGGGAAAATAGGAGGAAGGTGTGTTGAATATGATCCTTGCTTGAGTTATTTGTAAAAATAATAAAGATGGGATACAAATAAATAAATAAATATAATAGAGACAAGGAGTGACTGGTCTCTGGTTCAGCTATCAGTGGAGAAAGGAACCTTTTTCTCTATAAAGAAGAAAGGGAATGCTCCTGATTTTTTATTCTGTGAAAAATACAATTTTTGTATTTAGACAAAATTGTACACAAAATTGCTTTTCTTTGATTTACTGCTGATCAGAAATAATGGCAATAGCAATAGCATTTAAGATTTATATACTCATTTCAGATTACAGGAACTGCTGGCTCAGTGGCTAGACTGGGGAAGTGCTCTTCTTGTCTATCCTATTAATTAAAACTGATTTTATGCAGCAATCAAATATTATATGTCTCCAAACCGTAAAATACACATAAGTGTATAACACCTGATATATTCTCAGGTGTTATATACTCTCCTGTTATATACTCTCACTTTACATTTTGAAAAGCAGTTTATAAAATATAAGATCTGATATCTCAACTATCTGAGAATACAGTATTTCAGTGCTGCCAATTACCAAATACCGGGGTGTGCTATAATATCAAACAGGAATCTGCCACTTTATATATACCATATAAAAAGCCATTCAATTTTCAATTCCTATCAATGGAAGAAAAGGAATTTGAATGTGTTCCCTGCCATAAGCCAATTATCCTCTTTAACTTGGATTAATGATAATACAGGGAAGCCTCAATGCAATGGACCTGAGAGGCAACAGATAACATTTCCATGGTTCCAATTTGCCTAATAATGTCATTTGCATGATGGCGTAACTACAGATGATATACTCAATTTAATGAACCCTTTCCTTCCAATCTGTGGTTTAAATCAAGGTTTCATTATATTTGCTATTCAGACCAGATATTTACAGAATGCCAGAAATATTTTGAGTGTATCACTCCCAATTCTTTACTTGAAGGAGTAGTCAGCCCTACTATCTACTCCATGTTTCCCCAAAAATAAGACCAGGTCTTATTTTCAGGGGGTTTCTTTTACCTCTGGCACCAACAGCCCCACCCAGCTGGTCCACTTCTTGTGACCGAAACCTGCATTTCGCAGTCAGGCCTTTCTGGAAGGCCAGTGCAGCTGAGTACCAAGCTATGGATTCAATCCATAGCTCGGTTCTTGGGTGCAGTGGCCTTCTGGAAAGGTCTGTGACTGAGAAATACAGGCCTGGCTGCAATGTAAGTGGGTGTGGGGTGCATGAGGCAGCTTCACACCCCCACCCCAGCTTGATTTTTAAGTGTGTGCCTCACCCCAAAACTAGAGCTTATTTTTGGGACAGGGCTTATTTTAGGCCCACCCTAAAAATCAAGCTAGGGCTTATTTTCAGGGTAGGCCTTACTTTCAGGGAAACACGGTATTCTATTTTTCCACTTTCCCTACCTTTTGATTTCCCCTCTTCCTCTTTTATTTGTTTCTCTGAAATGGCTTTTCCAGTTTCTCTGACTTCTTAACTTGGGCCCTGGCTTGCAATTAGCTATTCTATATTTTATGTCATCCTGTTTTCTATTGTTTTCTCAATCCTGCCAACTCTGCTGGGCTATTGCTCTTAGCATTCTATATACTTCGTTACAATTAAAATCACATGTTTTCAATTTAATCCATCACATTAAGGGCAGCAAAAGGAAGTGCGAGAATTTATATATTCATTCATTAGTAGGCAGCATATATTTATGGTACTGGTAAAATACTTTGAAAAACTTGGGTTCAGCTTTCCATTCTTGAGTCCTTTCACATAAAATGCGTAATAGCTTTTTTTAATCAGTTAGAAGCTACTAAAAGTAGAACTAAAATCAAAATTCTTTAATACAGAACTGTATTACCAATCAATGCTCTTCTATCACAACTGTTTATGTAATATGTATTCAGAATTCGTTCTTTACTAATTGCCCCCTCAGTTTTTAAATGCAGTTGGCCCAATCACCATGTCTATTAAGCGGATGGTGCATCTGTTCTTAAGGTTTTATTGTCTTAGGCTGTTATATTTTTGATACCCACAGAAATGTATTTTAATAAACTAAATTATGTCTGATAAACAGAGAATCTTTTCTAATGCATCTAAATGCCTGTTTGCAGGTTCACCCTATTTTACTACTTCTTGCTAGTCCAAGTTAAGCTATTATCAAATCACTACTGATTTGACCCTTGAACAGTCTCACTAAAGTTGAGCCACACAGATCTCTTTTCTACAGTTAGTATAGAAGGAAGGCCAGAACAATCTCCCTCCTCATGTTTATATATCTCTAGGGGTATTACAGTAGAGGGATATTTCAATTATTTCCTTTATTTTTTTCTTACAAGTGACAAGCCTATTAAAAATAGCAATGCCATTAAAAAAATGAGAGTTCAGATAGATTCCCCATCCAATCCCAAATAGGAAGAGAAAATGACATCTGAACAATGTAGGAATTCTGTTTAAGAATCACATCAGAATTATTATTCATTTGTAATTTCCCCAGCTCAGTTGAAAAAAAAAGAGGGAGAGAGAAAAACACCAGAATGTGAAAGGCAAGCAGAAAAGCAGTATTTAGTTTGGGGCAGAGTTCAGCCTATTTTGCATACAGTTGCCCCTCCCTCCCATTAAAAGATCAGGTCTGCAAAGGACTCCTTGATTTTCAGCTGCATCTAAATTACTACCACTGGTGATAGTAGAAACATTTCACTACACCTAATATACAAGCTGCACTTATTTCTGAGTCAGTCTGATCTAGCAACAGTGAGAGGCCTTTGGTGCTTGGCTGTTTTCTTGCAGACATTTTATTACCCAAACTAGGTAACATCATCAGTGATAGTAAGGAGCGGGGTCTGCTCTCAGTTTACACAGAAGAATAAACTGAGAGTAAACCTCACTCCTTATTACTGATGATGTTACTTAGTTTGGATAATGAAATGCCAGCAAGAAAACGATCAAGCTCAGAGAGCACCAGGTACTCCTTATTTCAACCCTGAGCTACAAATATTCCCCTTTATTGGTCTAGCAACAGTTTTACGCAGTGCTTTTTTTGTAAAAGAAAAAGGTGCCAGAACTCACACATGTCATACAACCCGCCTTGCCTACCATACAAGGTTCCATCCAAAAAAGGTGCCGGAACTCCGTTCTGAGCGTTCAATGACAAAAAAAGCCCTGGTTTTACACAATCATGATTAGACCATGGCATTGTGGCCTATATGCAGAAGCACCCAGAAGTTCCACTGGAGAAAAACACAGTGATTAGGCTGTTAATTGATACATATGATGTTGGGCCCCTTATCCTCTCTTCATTGAAAGATCTGAAATAAAGGCACTGTTTAGGAACTCTTTAAAGTGGTATTTTCTAATATTTGCTCAAGACTTATCTAGTGAGATTTCCTCTTCCTTGGGGTAATCCCTGAAAAAAATCATAAAGAATGGTGCTGGGCTAGAAACCAGGAAACTGTGAATTTTAATCTTACCTTAGGCATGAAAGTCGGCTAGGTGACTGGGCCAATCACTCACTCTCTCTCAATCCAACCTACCTCACAGGGTTGTTGTTGTTGTGGGGAAAATAAGAGAAGGAAGGAGTATTAGGTATGTTCATTGCCTTGAGTTGTTTATGAAGTAATAAAGGTTGGGTAAAAAAATCTAATAAATGAATTTTTATTTTTAATTTTAATTTTTAATCCCATTTATATCCTGCCCTTCTCCGAAGACTCAGGACGGCTTACAATTTAAGCACAAACCAATGTGCTTAGCAATAGCCTTCATTCTATGTATATGCCTGCTTATTAGGGCTTTCCCCCCCCCCAGCGGCATTATTACAAAGTCAGCTTATTACCCCCAACAATCTGGGTCCTCATTTTACCTACTTCGGAAGGATGGAAGGCTGAGTCAACCTTGAGCCTGGTGGGACTCGAACCTGCACTAATTGGAGGCAGCTGGTGTTACTTAAGGAGGCATTAGCCCACTGCTCCACCAAGGCTCTTAAATTGAACAAGCAAGCCTCTGTTTATTTTTAATTGAGTGCACACTCCCTGGATTCAGCTGCTTTTGGATAAGAAAACTGCTCTTCTGATCGAAAAATACATTAATGTTCCTTGCATACCCTTGTATTAACGAGCAACCTCTGAGGAACTAGAGCACAGGTGTAAAACCCGATTGCGTCACATGATGTATCGCAATGTATTGTGACTTTTTTTGCCTTTGCGGAGCTGGGGTAGGCGTGGCCTGTGTGTGATGCATCTGGCCTGCGGGCCGGCAGTTGAACGCCTCTGAACTAGAGTCTGAAGTTTGTTGTATTCAGATTATATATTTTGTTGTTTTCTATGGTTCTAATTTTGTAATTGTGTAATGGGTTTTTAATGTTATTTTAGTATTTATAGTTATTTACTATAGATTTTCATAACTACATTGCCAATTTGGGAAATGCTTTTTATTTTCCAGAACAATCACTTGGCAGGAACTAACAGAATGGCACCTTTAAAAACTAAATGCACACTTTAAATTTAGATGAAATGATAAACTGAAAAGGACCAGGAAAAAATATGGTATATTTTCAAATACTAGTTTTCCCCAATCAATGAAGCCAACATTCCATCCCTGATAAAATGTTTAATCTCTTTGGATCACTTATAAAGTAATACAGGTGGGATAAAAATGTAATCTATAAATAAATAAAAACAAGAGAAACTTTAAAAAAGTAAAAATGGTAATGTACTGTAATGTACTTTATGAAATGTTCACTTGTGAATTTAATACAAACTTTTTAAGAATTTATATTTAGCATTTCTGACCAAAAGTATATTTGTTTAACAAGCTGGGCTTAATATTACATTTAAACACTGAGATTATCTTGCTTTTGAAATAAAGCAGACATACATCATTCTTGAAATATTATTATTGGTCTTAATCAATGAGACTTATATAATATACGAAAGAATGACTAAACTTGACTCATTTGGTATTTATGACATTCTTCTTCCAAAATGTACTGAGTCACAGGGTTACTATCAAGAAGTAAAATTTCTCTTGAAAATACTTCTCCTTTTGGAGGTGGGTTTTTCCCCCCCTTTGGTATGCAAAAGAATGCCTTCTTCTGAATCACTTAAGTGTTCTTCCTTACAGGTGTGTCTGTTCCTGAGGCTCATAACTTTTGAAAAAGAAATTAAATCTTGGTTCTTCAATCAGGTCTTTTATGATAGGGGTGTCAAACTCGCAACGTCACTTGACGCGTCACAACTTTTCCTCCATTGCCGGTAATGGGGTGGGCACGGTTTCAGCATGACGCATCTGGCTCGCGGGCCGGCAGTTGGACACCCCTGTTTTATGATGTCATTTTAAAAAACGTAACCCCATCTTTGAATATTGTTTTGTACAGTGCTTTTTTTCTAAAAAAAAAAAAAAAGGTGCCGGAACTCTCATCTTGGTGGGCGCAGGAGGCGAGGGGGCAGGGGGGCGCTGCTGCAGTCACAGGTGTGAGGGGTGTTGGTGGCGGGCTGCCCCCCGGGGCTGGAGCCGGCGCGGCTGGTGCTGTGGGAGCAGCAGGGCCCACTCTATATGGCGGGGCTGCGCGGGGTGGGCAGCGGAGGCGGTGGGGGCCAGGTGATGCAGGGTGGCCACTTAGGCATGCAAGGCAAAGCGACGGTGGCACAGGTCCAGCACCAGGTAGGCCACCAGCCTGGCTGACACGGATGAGCACAAGGAAGGAGTGCACATGGATTCCGCAGGACCCACCTCCCACTCATCCTCTCTTACTTACCTAGTTGAGATGGTGTAGTTGGGCAGCAGGGAGGGATGTAAAGTTCCTGCCAACTCGCCTTCACTGCAGACAACTTGCCAGTGCAACGTTTGCTGGTCAGGTTTTTTGGCACGCTCAGCAGCAATTCCTATTGGCTTTCGAAAGCCAATAGGCTTTCGAAAGCCAATAGAGGGAGTAGCATAGCTTGTGCAAAAGCTCTTTTTTATGCAAAAAAGGGTGCCGGAACACCATTCTGAGCGTTTTATGAGAAAAAAAGCCCTGCTTTTATGTTTTAATCTTATGATTTTAAAAATATTGTAAGTTGCCCCAAACCTCGCCATGTGGATTGCATAGAAATATTATATAATCGGTAAATAAAGGTAGAACATATGTTAAATATACATCAAATGATAATATGCTTTCCTACAAAGTCAATTCTTGCTCATTGACAGACCAAGGAGTTAACTCAAAAAGGCAAGAGAAAAATCTAGAAGAGGTCTGTGCAACTTGTAGAAGGGAAAGGCCCACACTGATAAATTAAAAATCTTTGTGGTCTGCAAAGGAATGCTGGTGGGCTAATCAATGATTTGGTGACTAGAGGAGCGTCTACAGTGTTGGAGTTCGTGGTCATGGTAAGCCATGGAGGCACTAGGCAACATGACTTTCAGGGCAGTGGTGATGATTTTATTACTTTTTTTAAAAAAAAAAGTCTGTGCTCTGTCAAAGGGTGCTTGGTAGGCTGCATGTACAGGCCTGGTCTAGAATTTATTTTGGAGCATTCAACTATCTAGAGCAGGCATGTCAAACTCATTTTGTTTGAGGCAACTTCTTATAAAAGAATTGCCATTAATTTGTTTTAATAAAATAATTTACCGTAAATCAATTTTTCACTTGATTTCAAATTAAATGAATTATATTGGTTGACAATGAGATTTTTTTTTAGTACAGTTGCCAAATGCAATACACTGGGGTTTTAGTTATATGTGTGCACTAATTATTTCAACACCAATACATTTTAACAACATATTCTATTTGTAAATGAATACAAATGCAAATTATACAATTTTTTGTGCAAAGATAAAACAAAATAACAGATTTAAGAGCTGTTATCATTAGTTATCCTTAGATAAAAAATAATTCCATCATTCAAAACTTTGTTATACTGTATAACAGATGCTTTGGGATTAAAAAAAAGACTGACTCTATTTGATTGTATATTACCATGGCATTAAAACAAAATTCGAACAGTGTATGAAAAATAAAGGTTCCCTAAACATCTGCTGGCTATATCTATACATTTTCTTTGATAGCACTCTATTGCCTTCTTTTTAACTTTTTTTCCAACTTCCCAGCTTAAAAAAGGCAAGGCATCGGGAGCTGAAAGTTACAGAGACTTTTTAAGCAGGTTGCTAAGCAACCTGTTCACACTCTTACCCTCCCACTTTTAAATTAGCCTGTACAGATCACATTTCCTTCGATTTGAGCCATCTGAAGACCTGTCGCTGCGATGCATTCTGCTGCTCTGCAACCTGGCTGCCTGAGGAGAATTTGGCTCTCCAGAACAGTTTCCTTCAGTGTGTGTGTGTGTGTGTGTGTGTGTGTGTGTGTGTGTGCAAAAAAAGGTGCCAGAACACCATTCTGAGCATTCTATGGGAAAAAAAGCCCTGGATATATCACATATAATTGAAGATTGTAATTAGTTGCGTGTGCATGTTCAGCAAGTGTGATGTATTTGTGCTGGCATTTCTAGGCCTCTTTCCAACCACATCCAGAAAAATTTGTAACAAACATTGGAATTTTTAAGGCCATGTTTGGTATTTCCCAGCAATCTGTTACTGGAAGGAAAAAGCAATCCCTGCTGCGTTACTGATCCCAGAGAAGCATTTGCATGTATGCAGGTATCCTTAGGGTGCCATAGTTATGGATGAGAAATATTGGTTGCAAAGTTGGTATTTTTGGATGTAATACAGATATTTTGGACTTATTTTTGTTTCTTTGCATGTTTGATATTTTTAAAAAGGCATATGCTACTGACTACGCTTATGCACATATGTAACATCTTTTGCTAGGATACATGACCACTGCTTTTCCAGAATGTGAAAAGTGAAAGATTGTGACTAAACAAAATTTTAATGTACTGATAATACCACCAGAAATTATTTTAGCCTTTTTAATAAATGTTATTGATGTTAAGCTCACCATGGAAAACATCATATATTGTTATGTATATACTAGGTTAATTATTTAAAGACTGAAGTGCAACATAACTAGATTCTAAATAATCTATTTTTCAAAACACACAACAGTCCAAACAGTAAAAGTCCAAATTAAGAATATTTCACTTAAGAATTGTTTAATTTAAAGTGGTTTAGTTATAATAGATGGTTAGATTCAAAATAGTTTTCAAGAGTATGTACAAAAGATACTATTTTTTTCTAGCATCAGCTAAATTAGACATATTACATTGAGAAAAATGTTTCTCATTTCTTTCCTGTTACCTTTATTGATTTCATTGCAGAGACGTTAACCTAGGAAATAGATTATTTTGTTATCTAATTTTACCTTCCAAAAGACAGAAGCAGATGAAAAATGTGAAGTTCTTTCCTGTTGGCTTTTTTGAATTAGCTATTTTAGATTCTAAAAATGTAGTTCCTAAAGAAGTAACCCTGTAAATAATTTTAATGTCCTCCACTAGTGCAGGCTCTTTTATGACTCAAGGACTTCAACTCCCAGAATTCCTGAGCCAGCATGGCTCAGCTTGGAAACCTCTCCCTTTCCCCTCAGCATGGCTGGCTCAGGATTTCTGGGAGTTGAAGTCTACGAGTCATAAAAAAGGGCCAAGATTGCCTAGCCCTGCAATAGGCTTTCAGAGGGAACTTTTTTTTTTTTTTGCAAAAAAAAAGGTGCTGGAACACCGTTCTGAGTGTTCTATGAGAAAAAAAGCCCTGGTTTTTGTATCTCTTTATGCGAGTCAGCCTGATCACCCTGACTGGATAGAAAAGAGGGATATAAATTAAGTACATTAATAAAAAAAAACAAATTTAAGGATGTAGAGGCCGTTCACAACACTGCCAGAACTTACTCACCCATAAAAGCTATACGAAATTACAGGTAATTTATTTTAAAAAACACTTGACATCATTTGAGTCCATAAAAATCAAATGACCCTAGAACACAGAGCATCTGTGAGGTGTTTATATCAAAAAAAAGTCAAGATGGTAGCCACAATTGCATGAGTGAACCCCCAACCTTTTTATGCACATTACATATTATACCCCTTAAAAGAGAGGTTTTGATCACATGGCTGACTCCTTTTTCATGTCTCTACAAGCACACCAATATTAGAGAAGTGTTAGTACAGAAGTACCAGGAAACCATGTTAAGTTAAGATGTACACTCAAATGCATTTAGATGCATAGTTTCACTAAATGATGGTAATCATCCATGTTCTTGCTTCCCTAAGAAAGATGGGAATACAGTATTATGTTTAATTTTCTCTGGATAAGACAGATTTAATAGTGATATTCACACACAGAGACACACACACCATCATCATCATTTTAGCCATTGTCTATACACTGCAGGATAAAGGCCTTATATATACATATGAGAGAGGGAGGGGGGAGGGAGGAAGAGAGAGGGAGAGGGAGGGAGGGGGAGAGGGAGGGGGAGAAAGAGGGAGAGAGGGAGAAAGAAAGTAAAGTATAGGGATAGCACAACCAGTAACCTTTCTTGTATTTCCATCTAAGACGACTAGCTTTAAATTGCTGGGCAAGCATATAAAAGCAAGCATATAAAAGAAGAATCATTACAGTAATCAGTAGGAGGAAATGTTGAGGCAGTAAAACATGGGAAAGCATATCCTGAAAAAATATTTTTAAACATGCCTCTTGGCAGTCAATATTGGATGGCAGCATGCCGTCGTTTCCAAGCTATTTGATAGTAATAAATTTCCTTTGGGGTCTGCTTTTAATATTGCAGTTCTTTAAGCTGTACACTGGGCAGGTGTCAAAATTACACCTGTATCCTCAATTAGCATTTTGACATGCAAGTACAGTTTTCTTACCACTTCTCTAGTAATGTGGGAAAATGTAACAAACAGGACCACAGAGCAGAAAGACTTGCTCAAGATTTTCTTCTACTATTGCAGCAGGAAAAAAAAATAATGAAAGCTGGGAAATAACAGAGTCAATGGGAGTGGGGGTGGC
The DNA here is from genome assembly GCF_964194415.1 of Vipera berus. Classification (NCBI taxonomy): domain Eukaryota; kingdom Metazoa; phylum Chordata; class Lepidosauria; order Squamata; family Viperidae; genus Vipera; species Vipera berus. The sequence goes on from NC_138202.1 coordinate 208,020,892, forward strand.
ATGTAAATTTAATAAATTATTATTACCAGGGCTTTTTTTGTCATAAAATGCCCAGAACGGAGTTCCGGCACTTTTTTTGGATGGAACCCTTGTAGGGTAGGCAAGACGGGTTGTATGACATGTGTGAGCTCCGGCACCTTTTTCTTTTACAAAAAAAGCACTGATTATTACTTATATTGGAAAGAAAGGAGAAAAAAATGAATTGCAGACAAGTCCATCTCTTTTTAGTTACAAAAAGATATTCTTAGCATTATTCTTATTAGTGCTAGTGTTATTAGTGTCATAGTTATTGTTATACAAAAAGTATAATAAAACTAGTACTAACACTGTTACAACTATTAGATTGTACAATAGACAGGCTTCAAAATCAAACCCATGTCCTCAATTGTTGTTGTTGTTAGTTCCGAAGTCGTGTCCGACCCATCGCGACCCTATGGACAATGTTCCTCCAGGCTTTCTTGTCCTCTACCGTCTTCTGGAGTCCATTTAAGCTCATGCCTACTGCTTCAGTGACTCCATCCAGCCACCTCATTCTCTGTCGTCCCCTTCTTCTCTTGCCCTCAATCTTTCCCAGTATTAGGCTCTTCTCCAGTGAGTCCTTCCTTCTCATTAGGTGGCCAAAGTATTTGAGTTTTAGCTTCAGGATCTGGCCTTCTAAAGAGCAGTCAGGGTTGATCTCCTCTAGGACTGACCGGTTTGATCGCCTTGCAGTCCAAGGGACTCGCAGGAGTCTTCTCCAGCACCAGAGTTCAAAGGCCTCAATTCTTTTGCGCTCAGCCTTTCTTATGGTCCAACTTTCACTGCCATACATTGCAAATGTCCTCAATTACTATTCTTAAACTAGTAAGTGAAGTCAAGTTGAGCTCAACTGCTCATGATGTGCTCATATCCGTAGTTTTCTTGGCGGCATTACAGAACTGGCTGCCCCTGCTTTATTTTACATTTTTAATTCCCCAGCCTCTTATAGGCCTGCTCTTTTGTAGTGACCTCCCAATCAAGTACTAAACAAATGCAGTCTAACGTACGTTTTTTTGACATCAGGCAAAGTCCCCTGATTTCTAAATAAAAAGTGATTTCATATGCAGGTATACAAGTCTTTAACGGTCTGTTTTTAAGAAAATACAGTATATATAGAAAAAAGTGCCCGGTTTACCCTGAAAAAAATTCAAAATAGTTTGTACTGAATAAATATTTCATAATTTTATAGTTAATTGCGCTATCCCAAGCAACAACATCTTCTCGGGCAAAGAAATATAAAATAACATTAGAAAGTTATTAAGATTATATAAAATCATAATAAATTGTAAGCTACCTGGATACGCTGTATCACTGAGATGGTCAGCATAAACATTTTTTAAATATAATATGATGTATAATAAAATGTAATCTAACATGATACAATATATAGTAAAGTGTAATAACATAATAATATAATAAAACCAATACAAATAGTGCAACAAAGTGGAAAAAATACTATTTCTGATATTAAAAGCAGTTTCCAGGTATGAAGTGCTAGAAATTCACATGTCTTTTATAAGCTTGCAAAGTGGACAGCAAGGCACAGTATGCAGGTGAAGGATGCGAGGTGTTTCATTATTCCTATGGGGAAGGGGATGGCTGCAGCATAAAAACCAATCAATTTGCCAAAGAGGAAAGCCCTGAAACTCAGCATTTTTCATGCAAATAATTTATATGGGTAACACTGACATCTTTTTCTCATTTAATTTAATCGGTAAATTAGTGCAGAGTCATAGTCCCAAGATAGGGGGCCACATAAATCATTTAAATAAACAAGCAACATCCAATGATTTGTTTACTAATAACAATTTAATTTAATTTAATTTAAAGATGTTCTAATTATAGCGATTTTTTTTTACTTCTGTGAACCTTCCTATTAGTGGGCTTTGAATTTACGTATAACAAACCAGCATTTTTTCTGCAGAGAAGTCTATTCAGGCGTAAGCAAATTTATTGTCACCATTTTGTTATAAAACTTATCTTCAGCGTTACAATGATCATGCAGATTAAACAGGTAACAGATCCTAAAATATTTTATTTAATATTTCATTAATATTTTATTAATGAAGAGTTGTTGTGAGACATTAAGAACTTCAGCTTCCACCTGAATTGGAAGACATGATTGTGAGCTTCAGCTGAAACACCAGCATACATCCATGGAAGCCTAATACATAGACAATCTGATGAACTTCTGTTGCATGTATGAACCAATAATGCAAAAATAGTATCTTCAATATTATAACACTGGACCAGTGATTTCCATTTTTCTAGCACAGGAAATATGTGCAAGGTTTGTTTAAAAGAAAAATATAATTTTCCAACATAGAATGACTGGGATTTAAAGAAATACAAAAGCACCTGATGCAGCTTTTTACTTTTCGAGAACAGAATGAGGGGGAGACATCTTTAGTATATTGTTTCCTATAAGAGGCTGTCATTTTTTCCACTCTAATGAGAGATCATCCAAGTGTCAAATGTAACCAGGAAATCCGAGCTGCAGATAAAGAAATTATCAGTTTTATACTTTCTTATGTCTGTACCTCAGACACATGCAGGTAATTCAGAACTGATTTCTCACTTCACTTGAAGGGGCGATCGGAGCTTCACAATAAAGCCACTGTCCAACTAATCTTGATATTCTTTTTCACCAAAGTTGCAAAAAACTTAGAAAAGAAGTAGGACTTTTCTCTCCTGCCCAGCCTATACAAAAGAGCCTTATCACAACCTAAATACTTTAAAGATACGAAACGAAACGATCAGAAAACAAAAGAGGCTTTTTAGTTCATGTGGTACAACTTGGAACAGGTATCCTCACAACCAGATGAGGATAATTTTTTATCTTCTTGAGGCAACCGTAGTATTTCAGAAAGTGGGCACAATGAAACTCTTTTGTTGTTTTCAAACAAAAATTAGTATACGGTTTCAAAATATTTTGTGTGACAGTATATTGTTATAGTCTTATTTCTTTAAAAAACTCCTTTTAAAAAGTCCACTCTGAAGAGAAGTAGAAACATATCATTTAATCCTTTTTTGTTGAGGTGTGGAGACATATTCATATTAGAAGCAGAGCAACTTCTATACTTTTTCACTTTTCAGAATTACTAAAATGACCCCTAAAGGATACAATTCTAATTCCTGGATATTTCTAAAATTCAGATTATATCTGACCACTGGCTATCCTGGCTTGACTTTACAGGAATCATAGCTCCAAACAGCCAGTTGCCAATTTTTTCCTAAAAGTTTAAAAGAACATTTAAGCATGGGAGAGTCAGTTTTCATTAGCAACAATTGCTGTACTTTAAGCAACAAGAAAGTAAAAATATTCAGGAAACAGATGATCACTCTTCTCAAAACTGAGAAGAATTGCTGCTTTGTTGGTATATTCCTTTCTAATACGGAATATCTAATTCACATGCATATACTGAAGCTCCTATTTTGATAGTTATAATATTGTCCTCAATTTTCAGGCCAGAAACAAGTAAACTGAATCAAATACACAGATTTTACATAATTTTCATCAGTAACAGGTTGCTTGTCATCAACACCGTCTGTACTGACTTATGAATATAGAGCACAATGAAATCTACATTATCACTTTGACATATGGATGAGTAAATCTATCTTACTTGATTTACTTTTTGAGTAAAACTATTCAAAAATCAAATTGATAAATCCATTACAGTTCAGACAGAGGGCATTGAGAGGTGTGAATAGCTACATCAAGGATGTTCGCAGTGCTGAAACACTGACAAAGACTCACATATTAGGAGTCTCCTTTTAATCCTATCATACCAAATCATCTTTCAAAGCCAGTTCCTCTATAAAAATGGAACAAATAGCTATTGACATATAACCTGGTCAGGTTACGATTCATTTTTTACGACTCAAATAAACTGATTCACACAAATTTCTTGGCGCTCAAAGGACAAAACTGTCCTTTGTCAGAGATAGTTGAGGATTAGATTTATTAGGTTATATCACGAAAAACACAGAAGGAAATATAGAATTTTAAACACAAGTTGTTATCTATTTGAAATCCATCTTCGTACAGAGGCCACCGTGAGCAGGGGGGGGGGGAAGAGCACTTTGGCAATTCCTCTTCTCTGAACAATTCATCATACCATTTTCCATGTTGTTTTGAAGCCTCCAGAACAGATTGGAAATGCAAAAAAAAGGGCAAATCACTGAAAACTACTTCTGGCTACTTTTACTGACAGAAAGCTCAGATGACTCAAACAGCATTTCTGCAGCATAGCGAACAGTAGGCTGTGATCTATATGCAGATTTTACACAGAGGTTGCTTATTTTTTCTAAGGTCACCAGATCTGGCCTGCAAACCCCAGGACAATTACTAGATGGGAGCAAACAAAGTGGAGTTTTTTGTGTCTCATTCCTGCCATCTAGTGGTCATCGGGATTCTTACAGTCCAGATCTGGTTTCTCTAATTTTATCCATACTACCGTAATTATTATATGATTCAAGGGATACAGATACCACATGGAATAAAATTTCAAAGTTGCAGCTTTTGCTAAGCCAAACTGCAGTCTGATCAGTTGTTTTTGCAATAATTAAAGTTTTAAAACTAAGGAATGTACTATATTGCAGTAGCATTTTAATCTTTTAAGAGATAAACAGTATGGACAGCCAGGAATACCTGGCTCAGGCATTATACCAGCACTGAAGAAAGATGGTTTTTTATATTATTATCATGTATAATTATTTCAAAGTAAATATATTACCAAGATTTATCAAAACTAGATTTTACTTGAATGCTAAAAATTGCTGAATACAAATGTAATGAAATAAGTGCCATTTGGTTTTGCATAAGTCAAATGCAAGAAAATTATTTGTGTCTAGGAAGACAACATATTCATTTGATCTGAATTTAATATGAACCAAATTGCACTGAACTTTCCTAGTATAAACTGGAATGTAATAGTCCCTGATTTCCAATTTGTAAAAATGCATGTACCATCAAATGTACTCTCTAGAGCAGGGGTGTCAAACTCAATTTCATTGAGGGCCACATCAGCATTGCAGTTGCCCTCAAGGGGCCGGGTGGGTATGGCCAGGGTGGGCGTGGCCTACTGGGTAGGCATGGCTAGAGTGCATATGGCCTACTGGGTGGGCATGGCCAGGTCTCTGGCAGAAGTAGGGTCTCTGGGCCAGGGCCAAGGCAGTGGGGGCCGTTCCCTCACTGTTTCCAGGATGGCTTCGCGGGCCACATGAAACCACTTCGTGGGCCGGATCTGGCCCCCAGGCCTTGTGTTTGACATGTCTGCTCTAGAGAATTGTATAAAAATAGCATTTCAAGGAAAAGTACTTGCCAAATAATGCAAATATTGCAGAACACTTCAAACAAAATTGCACACAAATATTTGTATTGACTTTTTAAGCAATTCAAACACTGAGAATAATAGATGCATTTTACTGAATACCGAGTATTGTACATATGTTTTCACTCTGTGTTGACCTTATTCACTAGGCATCAGCAGCTAGAACCTTGCACAGCCATGCTATGTAAAATATTTATTAGCATACATTTTCCTGGGTAAAACAATGTTTCCCTTCACCAAGAAAAGCATTTTTTGTCTAAACTTGTTAAAGGTAGGAACATTTCCTACTTTCATACTGTATTAGTACATACCAGATTTCTGTAGAGAAGTTCAGTATTTGTGACATACTCAAATTATGACTGTCTACATAAACAACAGAGATCAATTATATTTGAAATTACGTCCATACAAAAGGAAACTGGAAATAGTTTCCTACTGAACATTTAATCTCAACAATCCGTAAACATTTGAACAGTTACTTTACTGGATTGCCCATGACTTTATTGAAGTGTGTTTCCTATTTTTCCTTGCTGAAATTGAAAACTATTATCCTGTTCATTGTATTTACGGGATCTATTTATTAGAACTGTAAATACTGAATTAATTAAAGCTAATTTAATATGAAACTAAATCTGGGGATTATGTTTTCTTTAATAATATGTTAGCTAAGCAAATAACTGTTAACTAGTTTTTTCCCCCCAGAAATGGAGATGGGAAAGCCAACAAACTATTTATTTTCTCAAATGACCTGCTACCAAGAAGTTCCACTGCTCATATATTTCCATATAATGTCCTTCTGAGATTGGCAATATTGGGCACACCAAAAGGCTAACTTTGATGAAGATTGCCATTGCACTTGTCATTTTTCCCCCTAATTGTCACATTATAACAATGGGAATTTGTTGTGAATCAGCACTGTATCTCCTTAATATATTAATAATTTTGTTCTTTTCCTTTTACCAAAAAATGTCACTGCTCAACTCCATTTTTTTTCCTTTGGAAAGTGTGGAGATAATATTCATACACTATTTTATTGAACTGAAACAGCTAGTGACCATTCAGGAGCCAACAAAACATATCCATTCCCAAGAGAAAGTCTCAAATATTAGTAAGCTGTAATATCTTGCCCGTTGGAAGGAACCCCCCCAAAGATCAAGCATCTCAATTAGGTAACATCTGCACCAAGATACATTAATAAATTATGAGTGTAGCAGTACCTTTCCAATATATATATATATATAGTGTTGAGTATACAGTACTCAACAGTATACAGTATAACTGTTATACAGTATTTGTTTCTCCTAGTTTGTACTTTCTCAAAGCTATCAGATACATAGATGCTTAAGGTGGATTAACTGACCGTGGCTATGAACTCAGGAAGTTTTCAGGGCAGGAAGAAAAACCTGCCTTGGTACAATATAGAAGCAAATATAGAAAAGAAGTCAACTTTGCACCGGGCAAAACAGCTAAACCTGTAATATCCAGTTATTCCTCAATCCAACCTTAGCCAATGCGACGCCCTCCAGATGTGTTGGACTATCCTGTGGCCGCGTGAAAGACTCAAAGAGCATCAAGTTCAGAAAGGCTGCAAGTTTGTTAGTCAAGCAAAACTGCTCAAGTTGCCTGGATCACCGAAGGGCCTCTCAAAAATACCAGAGGAAATGACACAGCTGTGCTTGAAACCAGCTGTCTAGCGAGTTATGTATAGCAACCGGGACAAAGACAGGAAAAGGACCGAAGGATCTGGGGGCACCCTTCTTCAACCTAGCACTGCCCGAGCGGCTCCTCATTTGCCAACGCCAAAGAAGAAAAAAGGACGCAGAGGGAAAACGAAAAGTCCCACCAATACCCCACCCCTAGACACCCCAGAATCGATAAGGAAGAAGGGAAAAGGCGAACGATGCATCCGAGCCAACTAGAGATTATTTATCCCGCCGGCTCTCTGCAGATTTGCCAGGGCAGGAAGCGGAGGAAACGACCAGGGTCTTTTTGGGCAGCAGCTATTGCTCGGCTCTTTCCCCTTCCCTCCTCCTCCTCCTCGCCTCTGCCGGCCTCACGTTACCTCTCGGCGAGGCAGAGTTTGTAGCCTTTCCGCATTTCCTACGCGCCCAAGCAAAGTTAGCCAGAGTTGGGACGGGCGAGGGGCAATGCCACCCACCCACCCGCCTCCGAGGCCTGCTAACCTTCCATCCGGCGGAGCTGTTGCTGTCCCCCTTGTCCTTGAAGTAGGGCACGTTCTTGACCATCCACTCGTAGATCTGGGAGAGAGTGAGCCGCTTCTCCGGGGCGCTTTCGATCGCCTTCGTGATGAGGTCCGCGTAGGACAAGTTGCCCCAAGCGTTGCGGCGGGAAGAGCTGCTCTTGCGAGGGCCCGTCACCGAGGCCAAGGCGGCGGGCCCTGCGTGCTGCTGCGGCTGAGGGTGCTGAAGGCACGGAAAGTCCCCGCAAAGGCAGCCGCCTGAAACTCCCAGGTCCGCCGCTCCGGAGCTGCCCGTGCCCGCCTCGAAGCCGTCGCCTCCGCCCGCTTCCAGCAAGCTCAACAGGTCAGCGCCGGCGGAGGAGACGCCGAGGGCCGTCACCCGCCCGCAGCGGGACGGGGACGCGGCCCTCGCCGGAGTTGCGCTGGGCGTCTGTCCCGGACTGGACGGGGCGAGCTCCGGACGGGGTAGAGGCCAAGTGCAGGACCTCGGGCGGGCCAGCGGCTGGAAATCTGGGTCGGTCTCCACGGGGTGAGGCGCCTCGGCCATGGCGAAGGAGGAGCGGGGGTGGGGGGAAGAAAGAGCGAGCTTTCTTGAGCCGGGCGGGCGGCTTCCTCGCCTGGCCAGCGGCCTCCCGTCGAGCGCCAGACGCCACTTGACAAACTCCCGGCTCCGTCCCGCGGCCGCTGGCTCGCTCGCTCGCTCGCTGCCTGGCTGGGCGACAGACGGGCAGGGCTCGCGCAGTTAGCTCGGCGTCCTGGCTGAGGAACGAGCACCAGCGCCGCCCACTCCGCCCGGGCCTAAGGGACGAGCACGAGGGGGCGGCCCAAAGGCCGAAAGAAACGCCCCTAAGGCTTTGCCCGCCTGGGTGGAGGGGAGGCTCTCTCCTCCGCGCTGGGGAGAGAAGCACGTCGGGGCATTTCCCTCCCGCTCCCCGCGCACACAGACACACACACACAGACACACATACACAAACACAGACACACACACACACACTTCTGGACTTTCGCAGTCCAAGGGAAAAAGGGGGGAAAGCACTGTCCGCGGTGGGTGAGTTGTGGGGACTTCTTGAAGTGTCCCCCCCCCACCCTCCGGTTGCTCAGGGCCAACCCAGCGTCTCGTTTTTTTTTCTCTTCTCGGTCTGGTCCGCCGAGGCCTCGGTTCGCCTCGGGAACTCTGCTCCCCTTTCGCGTTCGTGGGATGGAGCCCCCCCCTCCCCGGGCGCGCGCGTGTGTGTGTGTGTGAGCGACGGTGTGTGCGCCCGCGAGAGAGGCCGCGGGGATGCGAGGGTGCGGCTGCGGTGAGCCAGGCAGGATGTGCGGGGTGGAGGGTGTATGCGAAGAGCGCCCGCCGGGCGAAAAGGCTGGCTGCTGTTCAGAGATCTAAAAGCCGTGTTTCAAATGTGTTTTATGATTTAAATCGATCGCCGTGTGTGTGTGTGTGTGTATACATACATACATACATACATACATACATACATACATACATACATACATATATATATATATATATATATATATATATATATATATATATATATATATATATATATATATACACATACATATATATATACATATATATATATACACACATATACACATATATATACACACACATACACATATATATACACACATATGCATATATACATATACACATATATATACACACATGCATATATACATATATATACATATATACACATATATACATATATATACATATATATATATACACACATTATGTTTTTAATTTTTAACTCTAACTTTTAATTTATTTTAATTTTAATTTTAATTTATTGTACAGAGGCCTTTAATTTTAATTTTTATCTTAACTTCTGTATTTATTATATGTTACTGTTGTTAGCCGCCCTGAGTCCTTTGGGAGATAGGGCGGCATATAAGTCCCAATAATTAATTAATTAATTAATTAATTAATAAACAAACAAACAAACACATATATACACAGAGAGAGAGAGAGAGAGAGATACCGTGCAGGGTTTTGGAATAAAACGGAACACGAAAAGAATTAAGTAAAGGGGACCAGAGGGTGGGGGGGGGAAGAAGCACTGTACAAGGTATGAGGGAGTTTAAAAACCGTTTTAAAAGTAGGTTGTTTACTCACAGAATGGAGGCTGTTCAGATTCGTTGCAATAGATGGGAGGTGGAGACCCTGCTGCTAGGCAGGTTAATTAAATTCCCCACAAGACACGATCTGGGCTAGGTTTTCCCTGGAAGGCCTTGGCTGCAGCAGAGACCTAAAGGGACAATTAATATATGTGGAAGTCTAGGGCCATGTAAGACCAAATTTTTAAAAAAGGATGTACTTGGCACACTGTTCTCTCTCATCATAAACTCATGGAAAGCAAAAATAACCAAGTGTGGTAAAGCAAAGAAATTAAAAGGCACAAGATATTTTTTTAAAAATATAACTCTAAACCAAATTTATAACAACCTCATTCACCATGCCTTTCCAAGCTCATCTTTGCTTACAAACAGTACTTAACTCCATCACATGCAAAGTACAAACCAAGAGCCAGAGGCCTTCCTGCCTTTTTGAGGATCTCATCAATTACTTCCAACTACTCCTTCCTCGGTATTCACCTTCCTCTCAATCCAGTCACTCTTTCTTTGGCAATTTAATTTCTTTAAAAGGGGGGTGGAGGGGATTCGATAAAAAAAATGTTTAATGAATTATCAGGTGATTGGTATGCCGCGTACTTAACAATACTCAAGGTGCCCTACGATATAAATATAATAATTTAAAAACAGTAATGCAACCATCAGCTAAAATCTATAAATAAATTCTATACTCTCCCTGTAATGGGAGTTTTCCCTGCGGAAGAATATTGTTTGCAACCAGAGTATTAACTGGGCGGTTAATACAACCAGAGTATTAAGGGTTAGGGTAGCTTTCTGACTGCAGTAGACAAACTTCCGAGGATGAGGAGGCCGCACCAAAAAGACCACGTTCTGTCACATAATCTCTTATGCTGCTTCCCATTATGCTGTATTGGGCAGGTAGTTTCTACCTGAAGCAGACCACCTCAAAAGTAGCAAGAAACTAATCCATAAAGGGAGTTATAGGTGACAACACCACCAAGAAGCTTACTGGTAAACTCTGCTGCTCCCGCAGGATGGAAATGACTCTGCTAAGCTTGTTAGTGCCAGTCACAAAATAGGCAGACCCATTCTGTGCCATTTGTAGCTTCCAGGCCAACATCAAGGGAAACGCCATGCAGAAGAAATTGTAGTCGCCTAACTAGGGAGTTGATAACAGCAAGATTCACTGTCTTCAGAACTTTCTCATCTAGAAAAGATAGCAAATGGGGCACACAACAGCTGGCCAAAAACTTCCCTAGCTACAGTTTTTATCTGCTGCTCTAGCAGGAGCCAGAAGTCCAGAAGAACAAACGTACTGTAGAGCAGGGCTTTTCAACCAGTGGTACGGGTACCACCTGTGGTACATTGGCACCTGGCAGGTGGTACGCGACCATCCTAGAAAAGTGGTTGTGGGGGAGGGGAATTAGCTGAACCGGTGGCAGCGCTGCACAAGCCTGAGCGAGAGACGGATGGAGCTGCAGGGCTGTCAGGGCTCAGCGGAAGCGCCAGGATCAGCGCCAGGCTCCAGCTGGAGCTCAGCGCTGATCCTGGTGCTTCTGCTGAGCCCAGAAGAAGCACCGATCAGCTGAAATGTTGCAGCATCTCCAGGATCTTGTGATTTACATTCAGATGCTTGGCAACTGATTCATATTTATGATGGTCACAGTGTCCCAGAGTCATGTGAAGTGACCAAAACCTTCTGCAACCACCCAGCAAGGGGGGGGGGAATAAAAACCAAATACACCCCCCCACCCCCACTGCCAATCTTCAACAGAAATGCTCACAACAATGAAAACCTTGGACAGGAGGAAGAGCGCCATCAGGTGGGCAGACAGGTGTCTTGCTCAGCTGTGGCTTGGGGGGCACTTTTTCAGTGCCATTGTAACTTTGAACAGTCACTAAATGAACTGTTGTAAGTCGAGGACTACCTGTACTTCATCACTTTTCCTTTTTTTTTTTTTGGTCAAGTTTTTGACACCTTGCTGGGCGACTAGTGGTACTCGGATGTTGCCATATCCTAAAAGTGGTACAATAGGTGAAAAGGTTGAAAAGCCCTGCTGTAGAGTTGATCCTTCGAACGAAGTGCAATTCCATCAAGACCTACAAATGGATCATCCATAATACCTGTTCTGTACCAATAGAAACTAGAAGTCGCCACAAAATCTCCAGGCTTCAGGTCAAGACTTTCACCATCTCTTCTGCTCAGCCTAGGGGGTAGAGATGTATAACAGCAAGCTCCTCTCTCCCACCAACATCAAATGGCACCATCTACTCAGAACAGTGTCCCAACCCCGTCTTTAATAGTCCAAAATGATACCATGGTCAACAGCATTGGATGAGTATCATTGACAGATGCAACAGTACTGTAGTAGAAGTACACTACCCTCATCCAGGTCCCAGTAAACAAATTTTGGGCGACCACCAGCCTGGCAATGAAATCAAATCTCTTTGGGAAGGCACCTGCAGGCTATTACATAGGCCAATACACTAATAGTACTCCCAGATTATGCTTGTTAACCAAAATCACTTATGGTGAGTTCAGACTCAGCGGAAAAATCTCATTCTCACAGTATATCGTGGTCATCCCTCCTCCATTTCCTGACCTTGGTGTAATGGCTGGTGTACAACTTGAAATCCGTCTCCCAGAGCTTGTTAAGCCAAGGCTCTGTAATACATTCTAGGTCTACTCTCTTTTCCATTACAGGCAGTTCTCATTTAGCAACCACAATTTGGACCGGCAACTCAATCATTAAGTAAGAGATTGCTAAGTGCAGTTGCTACTGTGCTTACAATCTTATTTCAGCTTTCCTTCGCTTTAAAGATCTGAAAATGTCATAAATCCAAAGATTGGTTGCAAAGTTACTTTCTTTCATCATCGTCGTAACTGCAGATGTTTCTGTCCAAGGCAGTCACTAAATGAGGACTACCTGTAGAAGAGCAGGGGCTTATAATAAACAGACCTACCATTTAGTAGAGTCAACCTGAATCCAAGGTCTTCCTAAGAGATTATCTAATATTAGTAGATGAGGTCCCTGCTGAATTTTCTGTACACTACCTTCATAGGCTGACTTTTTAAAATTCTTAGCATTGTCCCATAAGTGCAGGAACCACTTCTCTCCCCCTCCCCACCAGATTGGGGGCCTATTTCAGCATTTTAATCTATTGTACACCAAAATATAAATAAAAGTAAGAAAGTAGCCACCTTTTGGCAGCAAACATAGCTGTATCTCAACAACTTGTGGAACAATTAAGCTTAGAAAGAGGTATTGACACAGCCATATGAGGAGTTTATGATTTGTGGAAATGTTAATTGTATGCTTTGTTTCCTTTATTTATATATCGGCTTGTTTCGAACAGAGAGGCTAATGCAGTTAATTTCAACCATAAAGTTGGAAAGCTATATACACTGCAGGATGTCAGTTCCTCAAGCTTAGGAGAGATTAAAAGTGCAAAAGGTTGTGTTGCCAGAAGTCTAAACCATTGTTCCATTTCCCATATAGGAAAACACATAAGTTTATCCAGAAGAACACTAAGTCCCTGTTTTCATACTTGAAGCAAATAGCAGTGTCAAGGAACAGCATCTGTGTGTATATCCACACGCACATTACATGCTGAAAAAGTGAATAGTTTTAAATGGGGTTAAATTTAATTAATGTGAATATGCCCTCATGAAAATCTCATGTATTATAATCATTTCATTATCATGCTTAATTACTTTCTTTTTAAAGTCAATAGCAAATATTTAAAACAGGCTGGTGTGGTACAACTGACTCAGTTATGGGCAGGAATAGACCCGCCTCTTATGACCTGAAGAGGCTCCTGCAACAAGCCTGATTCCCAGGAAGTCCCACACTGCCAGACTTGGAAGAAACGAGAAGAAAAAAAAAAACTCTGATACCGGTAGTTGAAGAAGGAAATTTGTTTTATGGTCCAGTTGGAAGCCCTGACTGAGAAGGCCCTTACAGTAAAACTACTGCAGACATGTCAAACACAAGGCCCGGGGGCCGGATCCGGCCCGCAAAGTGGTTTCATGTGGCCCGCGAAGCCATCCTGGAAACAGTGAGGGAACGGCCCCCACTGCCTTGGCCCTGGCCCAGAGACCCTCCTTCTGCCAGAGACCCTCAGATCTGTCCCACTCCTGCCCAGGCCCCCATAGGCACCCTTGATGCGAACGATGTAGAGCTGGCCACGCCCACCCAGTAGGCCATACGCACTCTAGCCACACCCACCCAGTAGGCCACGCCCACCCGGCCCCCTGAGGGCAACCACAATGCTGATGCGGCCCTTAATGAAATTGAGTTTGACACCCCTGAACTACTGTATCTTTCTCCCAGAGGTGGGGGAATGCATAGCTTCACCAATCTATGCAGTCCAGGGGTTTTCCGCCCTTTCATTGTTTTCCTTTTTATTTTGAATTTTCCCTTTAGGTGGGAACAACAACAACAACAAAACTTGGCTTTATTTATTTATCACGTTCTATCTCACCGTTGGAACAACTCTTGGCAGCTTGCATTATATCTGAAATAAAAATTACGATATTTTAATTTAATAAAATATGTATGGTTCGTTGTTTTGTTTTTGTTTTTTGAAAAGTCTCTCTGGCTTCCTTTGATAAGAAATCCAACTATAAGTGTGCATTGGTGTGCGGCAGCCTGCAGCAAATTTTGCTTAACCTAGCTCGAAAGTTCATTTCAAAATTGGGAAATGTCTGCCTTCTCGATAGGAATGACTGAAAAGAAAACCCCAAAGGACACATCTTAAGGGTGAAGTAAGCTGTCACTTCCTTCCTGTGCTTTTTTTTTCCAGAGAGGCACCTATACATCTGGTCAAATTGCTTGCTTTGCAGACTCCTGGTGCATGCGCCAAATACACAACCCGAAGCGCAACATTCATTTCCTTCAGAAAAACATGCATATGAAAGCACTTTGATCATTAAGAGGTGCAAACAATAGTTCTATTAAGGACTATTCCTTTTTGCAATGATATCTTACTATATTAAAGAATAAGCTCTTGAACTTTACAGTAAAGCTTTGTTTTCCTTCCACCACCATAGCTTTTTCCCCATCGGAAAACCAAAACAATAAAAAAAAGACATTAAAATCTCTTAATAGCAATGATTGGCAAGCTAAACATGGCAGACTGCCTGCCATGTTTTGCAAAGATGATTACACCCTTTTCTCCCCCCTGATAAAACAGAAGATGGAACCCTTTTAGACAAGTTAAATCTTCAGTGCCGATGCCTGGCTTGGCTAAGATCAGGATAGTTAGTCAAGGAGCTGCTGTGAAGGACAATTCTCTTCCAGGAGAGGGGAATGTCCAAGGAGCTTAGGAGACTGCTGTACCTGCCCCAATGAGAGGGCCAACACAGGACATTATTATTAAAGATATCTTAAAAATACAGTATTGTAAATGAACTTACAACTGTTCATTTAGTGGCCGTTCGAAGTTACAACAGCACCGAAAAAAGAGACTTATGACTGTATTTTGCACTTAACAATTCTGATCATGTGATCAAAATTCAGATCCTTGGCAACCGACTCATATTTATGACAATCGCGGGGTCACGTGATCCCCTTTTGCAAGCTTCTGACCATCAATGGGGAAGACAGAATCGCTTAATCGCGTTACTGACTTTTAAGAACTGCAGTGATTCACTTAACAGCTGTGGCAAGGAAGGTTGTAAAATGGAGCAAAACTCACTTAACAAATGCTTCACTTAGCAACAGAAATGTTGGGCTCGATCGTGGTCATAAGTTGAGGTCTACCTGTAAGGTAACTGCAGAAATGTAGGCAAGAGTCACACCTGCTGAATTCTAGGCTTTGATGCATGGGTGTCATTTTAATTACATTTCAATGAAACATGATGCAGTTTATCTCTGCTCTTGGGTACGTGCAGGCCTTGGTCTTGGGGCCCTCTGTAGTTCCGGCTTCTCATACAAAACTGACATAACCCTTATGCCCCAGGTTGGTTAAGCAGCTCTGTTTCAGCTCTGGTCTTTAAAGGAGAAGGACCATAAATAAGCCGTATTTTAGTCCTAGCCTTTCCTTGTGATATTGTGAATGAATGGATGGAAGGAACATTTCATGTCAGAATTGCTCAACCGGTTGTCCAGCTGGAAAGGAGTATGAGTAACGTGATGCAATTAAGTCGTTGCTGACTATTCAGGACCATATTTTGTATACAACCTTAAACCGAATAATCCATTTCAGTAACAAATGCATAATTTATTAATGCTGTTTCAATTAAACATTGTAGAGATTTGCAGCCTGGTTGTAGGGATTCAAAGCACATATTAAATTATTACTATTCCCCTGGTTATCCAATCACCTCACCTCCATCATTAAGACATTACCATCTGGCGGTATCAAAACACCTAAAAATACATTTCTGGAAATATTGATTGAGCTCATTACTTTCCATGTATTTGTTCATCACCCTGAGTTAAAATGAAACAAAACATTTTATACATAAATGAAATAAGCCTCCTTTAAAAAAAACCCTAACTCATCTGTTTTAATAGAAAGCAGGAGTAGTCACAAGACGTAAAAATAGATCACATTTCAGTATTGGTTGTATGATGTGGGTCTACCCATATGCAAAGGGCAATGTACCTGAGAATAAATGCAGCACTAAGAGCTATGTATTTTTCTCGGTATCATGTTGCTGTTTTGATGTGCAGGACAGATATCATAGTATTGCCCACATGCCACCTCTGAGAGACATCCTTTATTTATTTTTGTATTGCAATATGCTGGAAGAGTCTAACCGCACAGAGCACCTTTGTATATTAAATAATGCTTGAATAATTACTTGGAAATAATACACTTGACACATTACACCCCGATTCATTTTTAATTTTAAAAAGTCTCAGGTCAGTTTTGCAAGAGGATTAACATTAAACATTCATTTTCAATGTTTTACAATCCTGTTTACTTCACTGACTTCTTCCCATTTTCTGCAGTATATAATCCAACACATCATGATGTAACTGTCCACAGTGCTAATCGTTTTAAAAAAGCATGAAGTTGCTGGAATCAGTCCCCAGGATCCTTGAAAACACTGTTCTTAGTCTGCTTGCAGAGATTAATCGGATTTGACACATTTTTAATGTCTATAACAGTGAGAGAGGTTCCATAAATGTAACAACCAACTCTTTATTTAAACATGGCTATGAATTATTATCACTTGTGTCATGGGAAATAGCAATTCCCAACCAATCTTGGCGCAGCTAAAAGACATAAGCAGAGCTACACTTGGGTGGTATTTAGATGAAGATTGCAAGGAAATTCCAGAATTTTAATCTTGCAGAAATACTCTGGAAGTTAAGCATTAATGGCAATCATTTCAATTTTATTGCAAATCGAATTACATGTTTATGTCTAGGCAATGCCCCAGAGTCATGCTGGACTCAAGGATCTTTTCACCTTTTTATTGAAGGGGGAACCTTAAGTTGACAGTAATAGCCAAAGGTGCTTTTTATTCATTTAGACCAGGAATGACCAGTTTGTTCTGGATTGAAGCCTACCCTTGGCCTTTGAGCATCAGACTCCTTGTGGTGATGAAGAGAAAAATTAAATTTGACTTTATATATTTAAATTAAGTGTAAATGTAATATAATATTTTCAGCCATGTAGCCAATACATTTTTTCCTTTTGGCACATTAAAAATTACACATTTATAATGACTTTGGAAGGTTTCCAGAGGTTGAAGGCAAGGCGTTACTGATTTCACATGCAGGCGAAAGAGATCAGCTTGCACAGATGTGGTTTAGCTCTGCTCACTCAGGATGTGCCTCACTTCAGGCTCAGGAACACATTGGGTGCCATCAGCTTGAAAAAGTGGGTGTAGCCACCATTGAAACATCCATATTGCAGAAGGTAAACAAAGCAATAGCCCCTAGTTCCCCCCCAATTTTATTTTTTTGAGACTGCATCTGTTGGTGAGCGCATTGTTGTAACCGTCCTTAGTTCCTTCCACATGGAATTAGAGATGGGTGAAGTATACATCACATGAAAATTTATGTTTGAATAAATACATTTCAGACCTTTTGCACAGGACTAACTAGAACATACATATATGCCAAAATTAATATTTTTTTTCAGAACTTGCAGTGAAGTTTGTAATTTGTTGCATGAATCTTGTGTATCACGTATTACAGGAGAATATACATAGTAAATGTCAATTTTGTGCTTGTATTCTCTGGTACACATAGAAAGAAGTGTATAGATATATGTATTGTTGTTGTTCGTTGCGAAATCGTGTCCAACAGATCGCGACCCCATGGACAAAGTTCCTCCAGGCCTTCCTGTCCTCTACCATCTTCTGGAGTCCATTTAGGCTCACGCCTACTGCTTCAGTGACTCCATCCAGCCATCTCATTCTCTGTCGTCCCCTTCTTCTCTTGCCCTCAACATAGATATATGTATACCCTAAAGTTACTTTGCAAGTGTTCATGCACAACTTTTTCCAATGAGCTCACAAACAATGTAGCAGTAATGGGCTACTGCATTTCCACTCATTCCAGCCTGGCAGTGAAATGCTTGACTTCAACAAATGAAGAATGAAGCTGAAAAATCAAGAGATCCATGCAAACTCAGCATACATTTGTATCTTATTAATAAGCTTTCCCCTCAAGTTTACTCATTTTACCTTCACTTCAAGTATCATCTACTCATATTAAAGCAGTTGTTTTGTAATTTGGCCACAATTCCCCTTCTGGAACCCTTATATTGCACTCACTATGGTCCCTGTACCAGCAGCACTCAGCCAACCCTATAAATATGCTTTAAAATGTACACATTCTTGTCACAGCTTTTGTCTGTTAAGATATAGAGTGACATATACTGTACAAAGCCAGCAAGTTTTGCAATTAGTCAGGTTTGCTTTCTCTGCATTTTAACTGTCAATTTCTCCTTGCGCTAGGCTAGGGCATCTGGAGGAAAGACAAGAAGATAATTGCTTATGCTGCAATTTTTATCCCTATCACACTTTTAATGGTTCAGAAGTTCAGTAAGATAGCAACATTTACCACTCAGAACTGACGATTTGGTTAGAAAAGCTGCAGCTGTAGCAACTGGGGGGGGGATATCTCTTGTTTTAATCATTTCAAAGGTGTAGCTCTTCAAGACACTTACACCTATCCTTAAGTCAAAGAAAGCCGCTGGACAACTTATTATATAAAACTGACCTGAGCACCAAACAGATCTTTATAAAGTACTCACAGGGTTTGAAACGAATTGTTTTCAAAAGATGGTTAGAAATTATTTTCGGGTGCTGTGTTAGGCTAGCCTCTCTAGCCTATTCAGTACAGTTTTTTCAGTAAAAGCTGTAAAATCCTATCACCTTGTTAGCATTGCCAAAGCATTTACAGGTACATTGTATAGGGAAGGATTAAGGATTGTTGCAGGACACAGAATCAGATGGCAGCATGTGACCCTAGCTTCTTCTGTAGCCATAGTCAAAACTTGCCACATTCAGCTGAATTTAGGTATAACAAGGAATTTCAGGTAATTTAAAACTAGAAGTGTGCATTTGCAATTATGGCTGTAGCAGAGAAAGAAAAAGGAGCAGCTTGAAACCTGTGGTTTTTTTTGCCTCCTTTGTTTTGACTCTTTGATTCAGTCTTGCCTCCTGGCCATTGCCTGGACTAAGCCCTGCAAGTGGTTGGTTTTGTTTTTTGTTTTTTGCAAAGTTGATCAGAAGTGGTTTGCATTGCCTGCTTTCTAGGGCTGAGAGAAAGTGACTGGCCCAAGGTCACCCCACTGGCTCAAAGTCTCCAGCCTAGTGCTTTAACCTCTATACCAGGGGTAGGCAACCTTGGCTCTTTTATGACTCGTGGACTTCAACTCCCAGAATTCCTGAGCCAGCCATGCTGGTTCAGGAACTCTGGGAGTTGAAGTCCACGAGTCATAAAAGAGCCAAGATTGCCTACCCCTGCTCTATACCAAACTGAGTCATGTATGTTATGGAATTTATTGTGCAGAGGTCTCCTTGTGCTACCAAAGAGTTGCACAGACAAGGAAGGGCACTGAGAGCAGTAAAAATCACACACAGAAATACACTGAGTTCTAAAAGCAAAAAGTAGTTTACTTTTGAGGTGGTGTAAGAACAAAAATGCACAGTCAAAAAATAAACAGTCCAGGTCATAAACAATAGCAACAGTCCAAGCTACAAAGTCTTCTTACCGGTCCAGAGGTCAATACACAGTTCAGGTTTACAACAGTAGCAGAGCAAAAACAGTAATAGTAGAGATCAGTGAATTCAGAGAGAGAGAGAAGCTACTTTCCTAGCTTCCTCTTATGGCCATGAGAACACTTACACACCCATTGGCCAATTAACAACTTAAAGACATAGCATTATGGTTAATATATTTTCAACCCAACATTGTAGGCTAACACCATATGCCTAACAATGTATATAATTGTATAACTGTAAATCAGATGTTAGCATTAGGCCACATGACCACGGAGACGTCCTCGGACAAGCGCTGGCTCTTCAGCTTTGAAACGGAGATGAGCACCAGCCCCTAGAGTTGGAAACGACTAGCACGCATGTGCGGGGGAACCTTTACCTTTACCTTTTTAGCTATTAAATAATTGATGTATCAATTAATTTATTTGTCATACTTGGAGAGCCACCTACTTCCATAAAGATTCAGAGCTTCCCAACTCCTTCAATAATAAAATATGCAGTGGGGAAATGTAACGGATGTGACTCACTCACATTTACAATGTCATACACCGAGCCTTTTTACACAGAAGCAAATCTCACTGAAAGACCCCAGTCCAATAAATTAGAGGTTACCCTAAGTCAGGGGTGTCAAACTGCCAGCCCGCAGGCCGGTTGCATCATACAGAGGCCATGCCAAAACCAGCTCCTGCAATGCAAACAAAGTTGTGATACATCATGTGATGCGGCAAGTTTTTACACCCGTGCCCTAAGTAGCACTTCTGAGGCCAGACGTTGGCTCAGCTTTTTAGCAGGAAAGCTGTAGAAACCCAGATTACTAGCACATTTTCAATTAAGGGCCCATATCTTTTTTTTCAAGTTGTGCCCAGTTTACACACACACAGAAGCATGCACATCTATGCCATAGAAGGGATTTATTTAAGATGCAGCTTTCATTTCTAATAAATTCACTTTTGTATAAGATACAGACAGTGTAAAATGCAGCAGAAATCTTATTTAAGATTTAGCATATTTGTTTGAAGGAAAGTTAACTTTCAACATAACCACCATCATTTTGGATACAAAGCTTAATACAGTTTTGTAGTTCTCCAAATATGTTCTGCAGTAATATCACAGCTGCCCTAGGGCTCCCAAATATGTGCATCCAAGAACCTAGAACCATTAGAAGCTATTCAATCATGCTTCCTAAGGAACCTGGTTTGGTTCATTGTTCTAACTCAACCCTTCAGAATGAATGGTCCAATTAAAACTTGTGCCCAAACACCACATATAAGTTACTGGTTCAAATTAATCTTTAACCTAGGTTGTCAGGCCTCTGACTTTTCAAGACAAATTCTAGGCTTCTTGGTGAAAATTACCTGGTGCCATCTTAGGAGAGAATTACAGATATAAAAATACACATACCATTTTGTTTTATTTTGCTATTTGTTATAATTTGTTGCACCATAATTGTCTTAATCCCAACAAACCCTAGCATGGTCTTAGCAAGTATTAGAAGTAATATAAGTTAGCATAGTTTTACATCCTCATAGTTTAATAAATTCTAGCATTACTTATGTCTTTTTATCTTTTTATTTGTGGTGTTTTATTCATTGTTAAATTAGTTATAATTTTAAAGAATATTTTTGGCATTTTAATTCCTATACTCTATAATTTTATGTTAATACCCTATTTTATTCTGTCAATAGTACTTTTTATTTTTCCTTTAGAGCAATTGTTATGTTATTAGTTCTATGTTCATCTATAACCAAAATAAAACTGATTGATTGAGTGGATAGCACTGGGCTTTATCAACCATGGACCAAAGATATAGAATGTCTCAAAATGCCACATCAGTGCTTGCAACCCCTTAAAAATGCTTAATTAAAAACAATAGACTTGAGATTAACATGATTCACCAAAACATTATATTTCAAATCTATTATACTTCCCAGAGAATATATATTTGAAAGTATGGATGGCAGACTGGCTCTTGAAAATGTGTAAATTATCCATTTTCAGAAAAGCAATATTTTCACCTAATCAGAAAATGAAGCAATGTGTTTTTCTTAGTATAGATGTCATTATATTTATATAATTTATTTTCATTTCTATTTGTTAATTATATAGTATTATAATATAGATAGATAGATAGATAGATAGATAGATAGATAGATAGATAGATAGATAGATAGATAGATAGATAGACAGACAGACAGACAGACAGACAGACAGACAGACAGACAGACAGACAGACAGAGACAAATAGACAAATAGATTAGATTGGTATTTTATTTTTTGGTTTGTATACTTAGGGGTATTATGAACTCTCTTTAGTATTTCATTGTTCCTTTTATTATTTAATGTTTGGATTTTTTGTACTCTACATTTTTAAAATCTTGCTATAAAAACAATAAAATGGGAGAAATTTACAAAATCTTAGACCTAGGTACTATATTCAAAATGAGAAATGGGAATTTTGGATCCAGGTATTCTGTGTGATCTATAGCTTTTTGTTAAAATGTGCTTCTTACTTAATGTTTGGGGATTTTAAAAAACTGTTGCTTTAATTTTTGTATTGATTAGAATCCTATTTACTGTATTATTTGCTAAAAATGTTTTATTCCAATGAAAAATGCTAGACATTTGTAAGAAGTGCAAATTTTTGGAATTTATACTAAATGTCAAGTACTGAGGACATTCTTTGGTTCATACTATTTTATATGTTAAAGCTGGATTTTCTTTTCAACCACATGGTTTTAAAGCAACCAACTACAAGAATACAAACATAATTAAATGGAATAAATACATAATAAAAATAAAAAGCATAATATATTTTAAAAGGCAGATAATTCAGAAATAAATAAAACCCGGTTAAAATTCCAGAGCCTATAAAGCAGTCACTTAGCCTCAACTGCTTACCAAATAGGCTTCAAATATTTGTGAAATTTTATTGGTATTGGATGTCAAAAATGTATTTTTTTCCATTTGATTAGATCTGGAAAATTACATTTAATAAGATGAAATAAGGTCAGCTTATTGTAACCCATTTTCTGTTTTTTTCATATTTTTCTTTTCATTTTCTAAAAGCTTCAGCTCTGCATCTATAGTCCTAAATATTAGCAGATTTTAGCTTTGAAGAACAATGATAAAATCTTATGATTCCTTAGGGACTGGCAGACAAATGTGGAATTTCAAAAGCATGTCATGTGCATTCTCACAAAATGGGTGGTATGGTAGATTTGATCAGTCACAAAATTGGCTCCTTGTGATAGTCTTGCCCTCCCAGTCTACTTTTATTTTTTTCTGGGCTATTTGTCACAGTTCCAAACAGTACTGAACAAAAGCCACTCACAGTTTTAAATTTGTTTCAATGCAACCCAACAGAACGTTCAAAAGAAACTATGTATAGTAAAGGGCTCTGGGTTGTGCCCATTTGTCCAAACACCTATTCATCTCTCAGTAGGATAACTCGACCAAAACAGCACACAACAGAACCAAACTAGGTGTGGGAGAAAAAGCTGACAAAAGAAGAATTGTGTTATTAACCACTCTGGGTATTTTTTGCATATCAGGTTTAGACATTCATGTTTACCTTTTGTCATTGATACCAAGAGTGGGTGAAATTATGATCATCTCTGAGGTTTAGCAGAGTGACGTTGTAATTAATTGGTCCCTCCCAGACATCTAGGTGAGCAGCTGTTGTGAAGTGGTCTCCATTTTGATGCCAGATGTTAGGCTTTTTTTTTCTCCCTTCCACAGATCTTGGGATGTTATCACCTTTCCACAGTGGCATTTGAATGATGCATCCTGAATGTTATCGTGAGTGTGAAAATTGATCTCCTAAGCTTATACCTGCACAAGGATACTTAATTAAACCCATGCAATCACCAGAAGCACACTGTCAAAGTGTTAACTGAATGTCCTTCCCACCCACCCCATTTCCCCTCCAAAATCCCAGTCCCTTGGCAACCATTGCCTGGAGTTACGCAAGCTTCACTCATCCCATTCCTCCTTCACAACACCCAATGGATGAACCCCCTTGTACTTGCCCAGAATTGTTATGGCCACCCATCAAGGATCCAGAATTGGCTGTAGCTTCCCACTACTGCTAAATGAACTTCAAACAACATCTGTGCATGGCCTTGGGTGCTTATGTTTAGTCCTTTGCTACAAAAACTATGAAATTTAAGATTTGTTTTAAGCAGTGGCGTAGCGTGGGTTGTCAGCACCCGGGGCAAGGCAAGCACCGCACCGCACGCCTGGCACCACCCCCTCCACAGTGGGCGGCGACTCGGATCGGATTCGCACAGCCAGCACTGCAGTGAGAGAGAGTGAGTGAGCCAGGCAGGGGCAGAGAGCTGCGAGTGCGAGCACGCCCCCCCAGATATTGCGCCCGGTGCAGCCGGCCCCCCCTGCACCCCCAACGCTACACCACTGGTTTTAAGTATTCAAAGCATCATTGTATCGGGCTTTTTTGTAAATGGATTAACCCTGTTTTTTCGTTTTAACAATGTTATCAAACATGTAACAGGAAAACTGCCACCTGTGGTTATATGTAAACCAAGCTACATGTAACAATTTGGCAGCTACTGATAAGTTTTTTTTAAAAAAAAGACAGAGAAAAAAAATCTATTCTTTTGTCAGAGCTGCCAGAAGAGTAAAATACGATGTTTATTTTACTCCCAAATTTAGTTTTTAGAGGTGGAAAAAGTGTTCCTACGTGGCTCTCTTGCTTATCATTTATTTGCCCAAAGTGGCAGTATGGCACAGAGCATAAGATATTGGGCTAGGCCTGAGGAAAACCAGATACTAATTCATCCTTAGCCCAGAAGCACCCCCAGTGACTTGGCTCAGTTTCTGACTTTCAGCCCAACCTACCTGGCAGGGATGTTGTGGGGAAAATTTGTGGTTTTAAGTTGAGGCATAACGTGACTGGACCCGATTTTTCAACATTTTCAACATTGTTAATACATGGTGGTTAAGTGACTCAGTTTTCCCCAATGGAATTTTTTTGTTGCAAACTTGAAATAAACACTGGAAACCAACAAAAAACATTGCAAATCGTGGTCATGATAGGACACTGCAATCGGCCATAAAGATGAGCAGTTGTTAAATGTCCAAATGTAAGTCGAGAACTACCTGTACACTAGTTCTTCTCCCTCCCGGACATAAAGGATGGCATTCTGTGCTATATTTTTGGAAGTACAGTCGTATTTCAGGAGCTGCAGCCACGGGATGGAGTATTATCTCAGTACTGAATCAAAGGTTCCAGTACCTGGCAGATTATTGTCATTGTCACAGAATCTGTATTCCCTATACACTCTTCTAAGCCAATGCTAATGCTAATAATATACTTGTTAAGTGTTGTTGTTGGTTGTATGAAGATTTTATGCGCTGCATTCATTACAACAGGGCTTTTCAACCAGTGGTACGGGTACCACCTGTGGTACATTGGCACCTGGCAGGTGGTACGCAACCATCCTAGAAAGGTGGTAGCGGGGGAGGGGAATGAGCTGAACCAGTGGCAGCACCGCACAAGCCTGAGCGAGAGATGGCTGGAGCTGCAAGGCTGTCAGGGCTCAACGAAAGCGCCAGGATCAGTGCTTCTTTGGGGCTGTCAGGGCTCAGTGGAAGCACCAGGTTTAGTGCCAGGCTCCAGCTAGAGTTCGGCACTGAGCCCAGAAGAAGCGCCGATCAGCTGGAACTGTTGTAAGTCGAGGACTACCTGTACTTCATCACTTTTTTCCTTTTGGGGGGGGTGTCAGCAGGTTTTTGACACCTTGCTAGGCGACTGGTGGTACTCGGATGTTGCCATATCCTAAAAGTGGTACGATAGGTGAAAAGGTTGAAAAGCCCTGCATCACAATACACAGGTTCTGCTTTAAGCTATTGTTAGCCTATCCAAAACACAGGGAATGTCCCACAAGAAGGTAAATGATCCATCTATTAAGATGAAATAGAATAGAATAGAATAGAATAGAGCTGGAAGGGACCTTGGAGGTCTTCTAGTCCAGCCACCTGCTCAAGCAGGAGAACCTATACCATCTAAGACAGGTGATTGTCCAGTCTCTTCTTAAAAATTTCCACTGATAGAGCACCTACGATTTCTGGGGGTAAGCTGTTCCACTGATTGATTGTCCTCACTGTCAGGAAGTTTCTCCTTAATTCCAGTTTGCTTCTCTCTTTGATCAGTTTCCAACCATTGTTTCTCATCCTTCCCTCTGGTGCTCAGGTGAACAACCTGATCCCCTCTGCCTTGTCGCAGCCCCTCAGATACTGGATTACTGGTATCACATCTCCTCTATTTCTTCTTTTCTTTAGACTAGCCTAACCCAAGTTCTGTAGCCGTTTTTCATATATTTTGGTTCCAGGCCTTTGATCATCTTAGTTGCTCTTCTCTGAATTTTTTCCAAACCCTCAACATCTTTTTTGTGATATGGTGACCAAAAGTGGCTGCAGTATTCAAGGTGTGGTCTTACTAGGGCTCTATAAAATGGTACTAATACTTTGTGTGATCTTGATTCTATGCCTCTGTTTATACAACCCAAATAATTATGTAAGGTCAGAAGTAAACAGCCTGAAATCAGCAACAATATTTCAACAACAATATCCAGAGGTTAACTGTTCCTCTCAACTAAAGACACAAAGCTCTCAGCCTGTAATGCCCCACAGTATAGAAAAAGAAGCATTCAAATTGAACCTTGCTTCTAATATAAACAGGGCTTGTATTTTACTCTTGGTAGTGGCTGGATCTTTACTGTACTTTAAGGGCTTTAATTGTTCTTGCAATAAACATAACTTATCAAAGATCGACATTCTTGAATCACTGCCTGCAAGGCTTCTAATATCAGTTGGAAGAAACCTGACACCAAAGCCAGCAGCTTTATGCTCACGTTTATGGGAGGAAAGAATAACAGGAGTTCATTGACCCAGACTATGCTGACCAATCCTCTCACAATACTGTTTACTTCTGATCAGGTTGCTGACCTCCACACAGCAATAGAACTAAACTAGTGCAATTGATACATCAGAGTTAGGTTTTCACTGGTCCCTACAGTATCCCTTCATGCTTAAGATCCTGGAGTTGCAGCTTTGTCATTCTCCCACATTTTCCTGGTTGATTGGTTGGACAGATTTCTAGGCCACCCAACTCCGGAGTGACTTTGGGCTACTTAATAGGATTAAGTTCTTGAGGCACCTTCCCCGCTGCAAGCTGTGGATGGTTCCCATTCTGCTGTTGTTTAGAAGAGCTGTAAAGACCTGCTTCTTCAGCCAGGTGTTTGGCAAAAGAAACTGACTTCTTGCTTCATTGTGCTTGCCACCTTTTATCTTTTATCTTTATCTTAATGAAATAAAGTAAATGCCAGACTCACAAGCTCTGCAACCCCCTACTGCTTTCCATGCAGATCAGGATATTTCCCTGATTAATTTACCAGCTGCTCCATAGAGTGTCAAAAGGGGGGGAAAAACAAAACCCTGAATAATTCTCTTTACAAAGATGAGAATTGTGCAGGGATATTTTTTTCCCCAAATAGACAGGTCACAGCATAGGAATATCTTTTTCAAGGCTTTCATTGCGATCCTACCAAGTTCTAGTCTGTGGGACATATCTTTCCTGCTTATTTTTTATGGTCTGTAGCCAGTCTTAAAAGGCAGAAGCTATCTACTACTCCAGTATCTTCATTATCAATTCTAAGCCTAGATCAGGGGTGTCAAACTCAATTTCATTGAGGGCCGCATCAGCATTGTGGTTGCCCTCAGGGGGCCGGGTGGGCATGGCCAGGGTGGCCGTGGCCTACTGGGTGGGCATGGCTAGAGTGCGTATGGCCTACTGGGTGGGCGTGGCCAGCTCTACATCATTTGCATCAAGGGTGCCTATGGGGGACTGGGCAGGAGTGGGACAGATCTGAGGGTCTCTGGCAGAAGGAGGGTCTCTGGGCCAGGGCCAAGGCAGTGGGGGCCGTTCCCTCACTGTTTCCAGGATGGCTTTGCGGGCCGCATGAAACCACTTCGTGGGCCGGATCCGGCCCCCGGGCCTTGTGTTTGACATGTCTGGCCTAGATGCTATACCTGTTGTCATTACTTTGGCCTTTATACTGTATTTAATCATAGTCCCTTATTTGCATTTTAAGCTGTGTCATCAGCATTGTATAAGTTGCTGGTGTTTCTTCTTCCAGTGTTAAAACAATGCTTATTTTCTGCCAACCCAGTCTCTCTTAATTAATGTTCAGCATATAAATTGAATAAATAAGGAAAGGGTATACAACCTCGTCTCAGTTCTTTGCTGACCTGAAGCCAGATTTTTTCTCTATGTTCCATCCAGACTGTGGCTTCCTGTTCTGCCCATAGTTTCACATCAGCACAATGAAATGTGCTCGGATTCTCATTTTTCTAAAGACATTCCACAGCTTGACACAATCAATACAGTAGTGCCCAAAGTTGTGGAAACCTTTTGGGGAAAGTGTACAGTAGAAATGCCACCTTTGGTTAAGTTTCCACCAATTTTTCTTCTAATTTCTTTATAACTGTAGCCTTTTTCACTTAATAATACTATTTTACATCGCTTTCTGGGCAACCAGTCAACTCTTTGCACCATTGCTTTAATTTTATTATGTTTTACAAGCTCACTAAATGAGAGGGGAAAAACCCAACCAACTTGATAGAGATCACATAACACACTGACAAATGTCCTCCTCTCAGCTTCAATAACTGATTCCTACTGTGATCTGACTGGCTCATTGCCAAAACAAGATGACACCTGATTGGCTCTCTAAACACTCATGCTCATTGGCTAGAATCAGATGAAGGAAAGCTACCTGATATCAACCTAAGCAAGTTGTGCTTCCTTTTTCTGGTTATTTGGCTATAACTTTTCATAGAATATAGTACAGATAATTGAACAAACTTTGTTGCATTACATTCTTGATTAAATTATCTTTCCATTGATATATAATTTTATGGTACTACTCCCCCCCAAAAGTGGTGTTATTAGCCATCAAACCTCAAAAATACACTTTTCCCAAAACGTTTCCACAGTTTTGGCCACCACTGTACAACTGAAGGTCTTTCTATAATCAATTAAGTGCATACTGACTTTTAGGGGTGATTTTTTGTTGTTGTTCAACTATCCACTATGCATCAGCAAAAATGTACCTTGTTGCTTGACCTTTTCTAAAACCATCTTAAACATCTGGCATATCCCTTTCCTTCTGGAATTCTACTCTGCATTGCATGATTCTAAGCCTCATTTTGATAGCATATAAAATTAAAGATATTATATGGTAGTTTGCACAGCCTATTAAATCTCTTGAAATATCTTGCCATAGATTCTTCATTAATTCCTGTAACTTTCCAATCTGGTGTTGACCAGAGTATATTCTAAGTTATCTTGAATGTTGACCTCTCTACAGTATATTATTTCATTCTTTCTTTGATCTTCATTGAATCAGTAACTACCCATTCAGTGGCATCCTTTAGCATACCAGTCCCAGGTGGGAACCTCCTTCTGAGTTTGGAAAAATCTTTTGCTAAGAGTTTCCCTGTTTTTCCATGTCTGTTTCCATTTTCAACATCTTTACGGATGTTGTAATGCTGCTACTCGTCTCAGCTCTCTGAAATTTAGCGAATTTGTCTCACATCTTGCTTGCTTATTTTGTCAGCTTCAGATTGAACTTGGCCATAAAACTTATCAACCTCCTCTTCTTTGCATCAGTGGTTGGAGCATAAAATAGAGTGGTTGACATATTAAAGGCTTGTCTGTAAAGTGTGATTGATATTATCCACTGATTGACTGTGTTGTACCCAAGTATTGACTTTGCTACCTTCTTCCTTACTATGAAAGCAACATTGTTCGTTTTCTGTGTGTGTCCTGAATAGTAAATAGCATGATATCATGAGTGAAAATGTCCAGTTCCAATCCATTTCATTTGTCGATGCCTAAGAAGTCAATGATTCATTTTATCTTTCACTAAGTTAAGGTTTCCCATGTTCATCTTCCCATTGCCATTCTATCTATCTGCACTTTGGATGTTTTTCTCCTGCATAGCAACTGATCAGCAACTTGATGTCCTGAAGGCCTTAATTTAGCCACATCATAAACATCATTAGTTACTCTTGAGATGCTCAGTTCTTCCTCATCTTTAGTGCCATCTGACCTGAGGGGCCCATCATCTGGCACTCTATTGGCATAATTTAATATTTTCTATCCATGTGGGTTTCTTGAAAAAAAAATTACAGGAATGGTTTACACTGCTTCTCCTGTGCAAAATGAAATAATGCATTTGCTATTGTCACTAAAATGATCATCCACTACCAGCCTCTTCTTATGTCAGTGCTGCCCAAAATAGGAGCATGTTTGCTTTAGCTGGGCACTCAGAATGACTTTCACATCTTGGGTGACCCTCCTTGGAGTATAGTTCTGGTGTTCTATTCATGTCTGCCAGGAACATCCCCACCACTATGAAGAAACACAGCAGGACTTGATGGGGAGGCTACTGTAAATTATGGTTAGTGCATAGCCAGGTATTTAAATTGGATTTGGCAATTTTGTCTACCTATCGAGTCCTTTTCAAGAACCTGGGATAGGCGGATGTTGTTTAATATTATTAAAGGTATTTAATATTATTAAAGGTATTGATGTAAGCTGTTCCAAGTGAAGTTGTCTTTTGCAATTGACTGATGGTGATTTTGTCAATGCCAGTAGTGTTGAAGTGGTGCTCTAGATCTCAGTGGACTTGATTTGTAATTGCCACGTTACTAGATGTCCAAAAACTTCCAACACCTAGTGTGTCAAGTGAGGGTCTGTGATCCTGAAGCCCCTATAAACAGAAGAACAATGACACCGACGTCCCCTAAACTCTGCTGAAGATGTTACCTAGTTACAAAATGTTCAGAAACCAACCCACAAGCTCGGAGAACGAACCTTCACCCTCATCCTACACCCGAGCTATAGATACTCATCACCATTGCATACCTAATATTCTTGCCTCCCATTTTCCCCCTAACAACTCTGTGGAGTGGGTTGTTCTAAGAGTGACTAGCCCAGTCACCCAGCCACCCTTTGGGTCTAAGAGAGACCTAGAACTCACTCTCTCCTAGTTTCTTAACCAGCACCTTAACCCCTACACCACCAAACTAGATAGCCAGGAGTTATTTTAAATTCAAATGTTTGTGACCTTGTTCTAGAAAAAATAATAATACTAAATTTAGAAACAGAGGTAAAAGTTATTATTTTAAAAAAATAAGAAATGCTTTCACTTTATCTTGCTTTAATAGCAAATTCTTTTGTAAGCTATTGCTTAGCTATTATAGGGTTACTCTTCCTTGGAGTCTGGGGAGATGTTTACTTTAGCAAGGTGAAATAGGTCAACACTGACATTGTGTGGGAGAGAAAATGTGGTACAGTATAGCTTCCTCTAATAATCAAACAGATTTTTGCATATAATCCTCAACTGTATATGAATTATATTAAATCCCATTCCTTAAATGTTTACGTTATGTAGCTAATTATATTTAACTATAGGCTTAGATTCTTTCTTTGCTGGTCCTGGTCCTTAATACTGACAGATGGTTTTCAATCCAAGTGATACTTATCCTTTAGGCTTGCACTGCCCAAGCTTAAGTTTACACCATCTTATCTACTCCTACAGAGTTATGATCAGGCAATATTATTTCTCAAGTCATGCATTATGGATATAAAATGAGCTTGACTTAAGTTGATTTCCTAAGCTTCCCTAATCAAAAAGCAGATTAACACCTTCTAAGCAGCTTACAAAACTACAGAAGATAATTATATTAAGTTATATGCAGTTATATTAAAGGGAACATAAGAAAATATATGGTGCTTATGTCCATATGAAGATGAACAGATGATTGTTTCTGCACTCTAGTTCTATAGATATTAGCAGCGCTCTTATTTTCTGAATACCAAGTCTCTCAACCCAATTCCATCTTTTCAAAAAACCTTTCCAATTTCTCTGTAACATGTAAAGTTGCAAAATTCTTTGCAAGAACACTGATATTTTCTACCTTATACTTACTTGTCCAACACCAACAGAAAAATTTGATTGGCTTTTTTCAGATCATTCCTGATCATGTAGTATTTCATTATGACTTTGGGCCACTCCATCATTCTTAACCCAATGTAACTCATAGGCTCTTATTACACATAAAAGAGGGAGGAGGCAGATCTAGCGGTTAAGGTGCTGGCGTAGGAAACCAGGAGACTGGTTTCTTGCTTTAGACATGAAAGCCAGGTAGGTGACCTTGGGCCAGTTACTTTCTCTCAGCCCAACCCTCTTCACAAGGTTACTGTTGTGAAAATAAGAGGAGAAAGGAGTATTAAGTATGTTGGATGCCTTGAGTTACTTATAAAGTGATAAAGGAGGGATAAAAATCTAATAATAACTAACTAAATACACAAATACAAATACACACACAGAGAGAGCGAGCCTTGGGCTCCTGAATGAAAGGTAGGATGGAAATCTAAAAACCAAGCAAATAAACCACAATATCATGCTCAACAACCAGCATTTCCTTTGAACTGAAAGGATCTCATTTGCATAATGCCATTATCTTGTCCTTGTAAAACGGTAAACCTACTAGGGACTAAGAAGACTGGAATATAACTTAAGCTGCTTATTGGATGGGATTAAAATATATGTACATTATTCTCATGAGAACTGTTGAAAAGGTATTGGATAGAAAAATAGAGAAACATTAACCGAAGTGGCATAATTAGCCAAAAAATGGAATTTACAACACAGGTAAAATGATTTTTAAAATTATGTTTAAAAAAACACTGAAAAGAATGGGAGAGTTGAAAAATCAGACAACGCTGATAAATACATGGGATCAGTAATTCAGATTTGTTTTAAAACTGTATTTCAAGCCGTATTTAGTATTATTTATCTTCTTCAAATTCCAAAGCAATCAATGAGTCTGAATAAAAGCTTACCGGCGGGTAACACCCAGGGGTAGGGCCTTCTCAGTGGGTGCGCCTGCCCTGTGGAACCAGCTGCCTGCAGAGCTTAGGACTGCCCCCACCCTCCGTTCATTCCGCCGGGACCTGAAGACCTGGCTCTTCGAGCTCTCGGGCCCAGGCTGAGAATATTTTTAATTGTAATTTTAACTGGGTTTTAATTTTCTCAGGGTTCTATTTAATCTCTTTTAATTTGTTTTAACGTTTGTATTGACTGTTTTTTAAATGCCCTGTAAACCGCCCTGAGTCCTTCGGGAAAGGGCGGTATATAAATCTAAATAAAATAAAATAAATAAATAAATTTTCATATCTGATTGGCTGTATATAAACACACACACACACACACATGCAGAGTTGAGAATGAAGGCAAAGAAAACATAAGGTGGTGCAGTATATAGATCCACGTGGAGAGGAACACCATATCTTTTTGCAAGATATTTTTTTTCTGAAATAAATCTCAAACAATAAACAAGTAGAATATTCCATGATCTAATTCTATTTAAATTGTGTTGAAAATAGGGAAATAAAACTAAAAATACAGAAAGGTTTATCTTGAAGTGCTATACTATTAGTCAGCATTACCAACGAACATCTGTTGGTGGTTTCTCTTTAATCTTCAGACTGATTTTACTCCAATATTTTTTAGAGCAAAACATTGTAAACACTATCTTAACAACATTAATAAACAGAGAACTATACACTTTTATTCAACAATTTGCAAGCCAGATTAAACCACCATTGCCAGTTTTGATATCTCTGAATCAGGCTCTTTCCGGATTATGATGTACAGCAGGACTTTTTGAGTTTTCATTTCGATATGTTCTCTATTTGAATCAAGGCTTCCTTCTCATGGGCTTCAATTTCCTTAAGCAATTGTTCTTTTTCCTTGAAATAATCCCGGAACCATTGAATGTGTTCTATTTTTTGTTTCACACTTAAACAGTGGTTTTTGGAAAGGCCGCATGCTACAAGTTCCATGAAGTGGCGAATTGGTCCTTCTTTAGGAAAGTCTGCCAAATGCTTATCCAGAAATATATGTTCGTAAAATTCACCCTCATCTTCAAGTCCTGATAAAGTTAAGGGAAAGATACAATCACTGTCAAAACACTTCCAATTCACAACCTCCCTGAGCAGACTGCAGTACCGTCGTCTTATAATTCACAAATTATTTGCAAACATTAATCCCTATTGTCATCTAAGCCAATATTCCCGTTGATATCTTGAGCTTTAAAAAGCCACTCTGATAATTATTTGTTTTTAGAAATACTGCAATAGTTTTTATTAATTCAATACACTGCTCAGCTGACCATGTGGAATGAAAAGCTTTATGCATCATCTTGTGCTATCTGGATATCTCAAAAAGACATCTAAATGTTTGAGTCTGTCATTCAACTTACATTCTATTAAAGAGATTTTTAAAAAGTCAAATTGATAAAACTAAAAAAGAGCAGATTATTTATATTTATCAAAATTATATACCTCAGTAAGGTAAAGCTAAAGGTAAAGGTTCCCCTGCACATGCGTGCTAGTCGTTTCCAACTCTAGGGGCCGGTGCTCATCTCCGTTTCAAAGCTGAAGAGCCAGCGCTTGTCCGAGGACGTCTCCGTGGTCATGTGGCCGGCATGACTAGACGCCAAAGGCGCACAGAACACTGTTACCTTCCCACCGTAGTGGTCCATATTTTTCTACTTGCATTTTCACGTGCTTTCAAACTGCTAGGTTGGCAGAAGCTGGGACGAGTAACAGGCACTCACTCTGTTACGCGGCACTCGGGATTTGACCCGCCAAACTGCCGACCTTCTGATCGACAAGCTCAGTGTCCTAACCCAC
Organism: Vipera berus; assembly: GCF_964194415.1. Lineage (NCBI taxonomy): Eukaryota > Metazoa > Chordata > Lepidosauria > Squamata > Viperidae > Vipera > Vipera berus. The sequence continues at coordinate 208,055,529 of NC_138202.1, forward strand.
TGAGCCACCACGTCCCTTGCATATACCCCAGTACTCATCATTAATTGGTTCCAGGAGGCGCTATGAGTACCAAAAACAATGAGTACCAAACAATTTTTTCCCATAAGGAAAAATGTAGTGTCACAAGGGAGCTGACACCGACAAGTTCTAGCTTGTGCGTTGAGTACCAAATGATGAGTACAGGGACAAAATTTTCTTATCAAAATGTGTTGAATACTAAATTTGATGAGTTTCAATGCAATTGAGTACCAACGCACCACTGTACTTGCCCATCTTGCAGTTCGAGGTGACTCTTGATTAAGGTGTATCTGAGGGGACCTCATACATATAGGTTTTATCTTTTTCGCTTATCAAATGAAATTATGTCCTGTTTTCTTCATTCAGCTATTTGAAGTAGCCCTTAATTCTCATTTTGAGGACACAAAGTAAAAGGTGGATATTGTGTTCCAGGTATATACTTTGTGATATGCTCTGGTGCAACTTTGGGAAAAATTATAGATGAAAGTTAACTTGTAATATTTTTATGGGTAATAATGAAACATGTAATAGAAAATATAAGAATGATGTGATCATATAAAAAAAAATTAAGTTTGGAAAGTAATGTATGGTATTTTAAGTTGTATAATATATTAGGAGAAGGAAAGGTTGTATAAACTTGGTTTTAGTATGGAAATTTAAAGTCTAGTTGGAAAGAAGAATAGTTTTTAATAATTGATGTAAAATTGTTTTATCTGTGATTGTTCTTATTGGGTATTATTGATATTATTGTGGTGGATATTAAATGGATGTTGAATTTAACTATGGTAGTAAGATTTCTAGTAAAAAGGTAAAATTACCGACTACAGAAGAATGGACTGTAAAGTTTTTTTTCCCCCGAGGATATGGTAAAGATCTTAGTGCACCTGAAAGACTATTTGCAACAGAGAGATACTACGGAGCAAATATGGGACTAAAAAGTATTATTTTGTATTTGAATAATTATTGATATGATATATATACGTTTGGAGTTTATCTATATGAGTTAAAGTGCGATAGTTTAAATAGTTTAGGATTGTTTGCACAAGTTAGATTATGATTGTTTGTATTTTTATACCCTGTATTCAGATCTGGGAAGTTGGGGGGGGGAGGGGAAAGGGAGGGAGGGGTTGGGGAGGGTTGGGGAGTGGGAAGAGGGTGGGAGGGGAGGGGGTTGGGAGGGGTTTTGTTTTGCTAAAGATAAAATGTATTGTAAAACTTTTCAATTAAAAAAAAGGGATCTCTTTGTTTTCCCAGAGATTATCATAAAAATGATGCTAATTCAGAATTGATTTCTTTGTTAATTTATTCAAGCAAAATAAAATAAAATAAAAAACAGCTATATTTGAAACCAGCTAAAGGTAAGTCTCAAAAACAATATGCAAATTCTGCAAATGACTTACACTAATATAATATATAATTCATATATCATATCATATCGTATCGTATAACATTACATTTTTTTAGCTCCCTCCAAATCCAACTCCCCAAAATCTCCATCCCAAATTTTCACTGAAGAGCGGCAGAACCAAGTGCAGAGTTCTTTTAGGATACTCACCAGCTTCATTGTTAATTGGGAACTCCCAAAGTTTTCCCTCATTTGTCCACTGTATCATCTCCTCAAAACCATTCTGTGGTAGATGTGAAAAGGTTGATGTAATAGTTTCGGCAAATTCCAGATCCCAAATTGTTGGTATTGCTACTGCGTCTAAATTGTCAATGTATTAAAAAAAACTCACATCAAGCCAAGTTAACCACAGAAATGCTATTCATTGGAATTGACAAATCTCTCTCTCTCTCTCTCTCTCTCTCTCTCTATCGAGTCAAATATATTGTCAAAAAACCCCAGCCAATTTCAAAATTCCAAAATGTTGGCTGTTTTCACTGTTGGTGCTGCAATAAAAGCTAATTTAGTGTCAACATTATGAATGGAAGCATGGACAGCATAGCACAGCTCAATAAAAGGACAACTGTTTTCCCTATCACTTTCTCTTCTCAATTTGCTTGCTTTATTAGCTTCAGAACTGACTAAATAGATATTTCAATTTAAAAAAACAATAATTTGAAAATACGTTCAAAAATGTTTTATGAATGAAGAGTACTATGAAGATAAGTACCCTTTGACATTGTTGGACATTATTTGAACTAGCAGGAAAAAATAAGAGAAATTATAATTTTATTTCCCTGTGTTTCAGTCTGAAGTGGAAAAATTTAAAAAAAAAACAACTGGAGGAATTTTCTCTAGCTTCTATATAATCTGTTCCTTAAAGCAAATGTTATAGTTACAAGTGATCCCTGACTTAGAAACACAACTGAGACATGGGTTTTGGTCCCTAAGCAACGAGATGTCACATGATCGCATCACTTACCAACCATAATCCCTTTTTTTCCTCGTTGTGGTTGTTAGGGTTTAGGGTTAGGGTCAACTTCCCCAACCTCCCTATCTCTCTCCTCAATTCTATGCCCTTTTGGCTACCCTACATCCTGCTTGTGGCGTGCAAACAAACGCTGATGCTTGCAGGGAGTGAATGAATGCTGCTGCTTGCTGAGGTTTGCTGCCCCAGAATGATGGCCAAAAGGGCATAGATGAAGGAGATAGGGGGCTGGGTAGAACTGTGTCCCTGTGGCTGTAAATGTGAGTGGGCTACAAAGCACTTAAATTTTGATCACACGACCACTGGTGGGGAGAAGGGGGGCTGCAATGGCCATAATTTCGGACATGGGATGGGAGTCCATTCTTTCAGCATTGTCACAATTTTGAACAGTCACTGAATGAAGGAGTGTGTGTGTGTGTGTGTGTGTGTGTGTGTGTGTGAGAGAGAGAGAGAGAGAGAGAGAGAGAGAGAACGAACAGGATGGACAATTTTCTTATTCTGGGGATACAGCTTTTCTATAATTAGCATGTAAATGCGGTCAAATATCTAAAAATGCTTTGGAATATGTGCTGATAAAATACCTCTAAGAATATCCTTTCCAAATCCCATTAAAAACCTAAAATGCAATACAGGTAGTCTTCAACTTATGACCACAAGTGAGCCAAAAATTTCCATGGCTAACAATTGTTAAGTGAGTTTTGCCCCATTTTACCACTTTTCTTCCCATAGTTGTTAAGTGAATCACTGCAGTTGGTAAATTAGTAACCTGGCTATTAAGTGAAATCCAGCTTCTTCCCCATTGACTTTTGCTTATCCGAAGGTCGCAAAAGGGGATCACATGACCCCTGGTCACTGCCACTGTCATAAACATGAGTCAGCTACCAAGGTCTGAATTTTGATCGCGTGAGTGTGGGGATGCTGTGATGGTCGTAAGTATGAAAAATGGTCATAAGTCACTTTTCTTAGTGAAGTTGTAACTTTGAATAGTCACTAAATGAATGGTTGTAAATCAAGGACTACCTGTATCTGCCTCAAGTTCCTCATTAGTGGGAACCTAGGATGCTGCTTTAGATAAAGTCAGATTACTGAACTGTTTGGCTATGTACAAGTGTTGAAAGCAGCTTCCCCAACCTGGAATCCTTTAATGTGTTAGCCTACATCTTTTAGACACCGCAGGGGCATGAATTTTGGGAATTATAGAATTGTCAGTCCAAAGGATCTAGAGGGCATCAAACTGGACAAGGCTAGTTTGGGCGTTCAGATGGGATTTTTAAAGATCTTATCCAGAAATGTCAGGAATTAAAAACAAACTTTTTTATATGTGAAGCCTGCACTCAAGTTACTAAAATGAAATCCCTTCTCTAATTGAGAGCCAAAATTTCTATATTTATCATAATTTTCAACACTTCTACGTAAAGAGCAGGTAAAATTCTCTATTTATTTATTTACAGTATCTCATATCTGGTTCCAAATTCTCCCTTGTTGTTAAGCCAGAGGTGCCCAACCCCCGGTCCGTGGCCCGGTACCGGGCTGCGGCATGCCAGTAACCAGTCCACACAAACAAGCAAAGCCCCATCCGGGAAATGCAGGCAGCACACAAAACTAAGCACTCTCCGGTCCACGGAAAAACCTTTGTCCACAGAACCAGTCCCTGGTGCCCAAAAGGTTAAGCAATTAACCTCTTCTCTAAATACAGACAGGGAGTTTCTGTAGGTTAAACATTGATTAAGATGGTTTATGGTATGTTCAAGACTACTGCATTGAGCATAGAATGGATGAGTTTTATTACACTCAAATTATCTTCCTGGCATGATTATAGTAATTATTTTGTGACTAACCTGTTTCATGTGCTCCCTTTGATTTAGGAGTGAAAATCTGTAGCCTTTCTCCAGAAAAGAGATTCCTAAAAAAATAATAATAATAATAATTAAAAAATCTCCTTTTGGTAGAAAACGTAAAGGATCCAATATGAATAATTCCAATTTTTTTCCTAAACAGTTTGAAATCTTAAAACATACTCCTCTGATCTGTTTTCAATCACTGCCCACACATTTTTCAAGCATGTAACAATGAATATATTCATACATTGACATATATACATATATAACTAAATTAAATTTATTTGTAGAGATTTATGTGGCCACCCAACTTGCCAAAGTGTGACTCTAGGCACCAGGTCCATAGAAAGCATCCCTTCTTTTTGTGCTGGATATCCACAGCTGAAGAATAATGTTGACTTTAAAAATCTACATATTATATTTTACAGACTAGCTATTTTATTAAGCCTGATTTTTATGGCATATTAAACACATGACAAATCTAATTCACTGTAGCACATCACAATAAAGGGGGGGCGGGTTCATAATGACAAAGAACCTGGCATGGTTCAACACAGCCACATTTGATTATCCTTGTACAGGTAGTTCTTGACTTTTTTGAGCCAAAATTTCTGTTGTTAAGCAAGGCATTTGTTAATTGAGTTGTGCCTCATTTTATGACTTTTTGCCAGTTGTTAAGTGATTCACTGCAGTCATTAAGCGAATCTGGCTTCTACCATTGACTTTGCTTGTCGGAAGCCAGCTAGGAAGGTTATAAATGGTGATCACATGACCCTGGGAGAGTACAGCTGTCATGAATACATGCCCGTTGTTGCCAGCATCTGAATTTTAATCATGTGACCATACGGATGCTATGTATATGTGAGAAACGGTCACTTTTCTCAGTGCTATTGTAACTTCAGGTGGTCACTAAATGAATAGTTGTAAGTCGAGGACTACCCGCCACGCTTTACAAATTCAGGATTTTAAAGAGATACCTGCAGAAACTCATCAAGTAAAGTACCTTTTAATTCTACTGATTTCATTAATATGTGCCATATTGCCATCTTCATCTTCATCACATTCAATTTCACTGGATGCGCTAACGGCTTTTCGTTTCATAGGTTTTCTTCTAATTTTCATGCTTGCCATCATTTTGCTAAAATTAAAAATATTAGCATATATTAATATTAGGATGTACTGAAGGATGCATAGTACAGATTTTTTTTGTTCATGTTAGCTATTCTGATGCAATAAACATGAATATGAAAATGTAAAGAAAAATTCAATTGTGTGGAAGTTCCGAAACCTATTCTTTTTTTTCCCCCTTCCAACTTCCCTTATTTTTAAAAAAAAAATCTATCTGATGTTTCACAGACCAGAAACCTAGCAGCAATAACTATATTTTTTGTATTTGAACTATGGTGATAAAACTAAAGAACAGTGCCAAGAATGCTTTAAAAAAACAACAAATAAACTCCACCATCTTTATACACAATTTACAAAATAATACAACTCGATCTATCCTTCTCTGGAAGTTCAACCGGAACAAGGCTATCTTCCCTACTGCCTTAGAAATCTGTAGGAATAGGCACCTATTGGCAATGGTCAGTGGTAATGTCTTCCCAAGCATTAGGGCGATAACAGAAAATGCTCTGTTTAACCATGTATTGTTTGTAAGTAGTAGACTGAAAAATGAGTGAAGGCAGTTACTGACTCCAGACCACAAAGAATTCTGTAAGTCAATACAAGCACCTTAACTAGATTTGGCTGCTGAAGGTCAGAGAAGTTCTATTAATGAAGTATGAAGATGCACCTGACTGCTGATCTAGAGCAGGCATGTCAAACTTGTGACATCTCGTGATTTTTTTTCCCCCATTGCCGGCAATGGGGTGGGTGCGGTTTCGGTGTGACGGACCCGGCCCGCGGGCCAGCAATCTGACATGCCTGATCTAGAGGTTAGGCAAAAGATACTGTTAGCAAAACTTTCAGAGTGTTTCCAAAGGAAGCCTAAGCATCAGTTTTCCAATATACAAACCTATGAATGGTAGAACAGGAACCTGGAAGCATACCTGGCTAGACATACAGTACCTGGCCACCCAGTTTTCTAATAGCAAGCAATTTAACCACATTTCCGGATCAGATTCTTATATTGGATTTTAAATAAATAAGAAAGCAGGGTGGTTTAACCGTAGTCTTCATATTGACTAAATACTCCATCAGTTGACCTAAGGGCTCTATCTGACATTATCAAACACCCGCTTCAAGATGTTAATACGTTTACTGGGTATTAACAACCTATTAAGGACATCTTATTCCATAAAGCTCAATATATACTGCCTCTCCCTATAGGTATTAAAAGGTCTTATCAGCACAAGGATCCCTCCAAAACACTACATGCCAAACTATTTTAACCTTTAGCTATTTAAACTTTAGCCTTCCTATCTTGCATCTTTCAGAAACACTGGATCTATTAGCTGCCATGATTTTTAGCCAACTGGTCTAGGAATGCTGGGACTACAGTGCCAAATATCTGGAGAGCACCCATTGAAGAAGATTGCTCTACTTTTTTTAGTTGTTTTGAAGGAGGCTTACTTGTCACATTTTTAAAGAGGTATCAACTGCACTGACTGCAACCTGCCAGCTCAGACTAGAAATCTGTAGGAGAGTGGCCTGGAGAAGATGAGATTAAAGGAAAGGCTTGTGGGAAACTAAAGTTTTAATTTAATTAACCACTCAGTGGGTTAGGATGCTGAGCTTGTCGATCAGATGGTTGGCAGTTTGGCGGGTCGAATCCCGAGTGCCGCGTAGCAGTGAGCGCCTGTTACTTGTCCCAGCTTCTGCCAACATAGCAGTTCGAAAGCACGTGAAAATGCAAGTAGAAAAATAGGGACCACTACGGTGGGAAGGTAACAGCGTTCCGTGCGCCTTTGGCATCCTCGGACAAGTGCTGGCTCTTCGGCTTTGAAACGGAGATGAGCACCGGCCCCTAGAGTTGGAAACGACTAGCACGCATGTGCGGGGGAACCTTTACCTTTACCTTTAGTATGCCAATGTTCATCATTGACAAGCAGTGTGATGAACAAACCAATTATATTGATTTGGTAAAAACATCCATGAAGTGGCTAGCCCTGAATTTTTTCTTCAAAATCACTCTTAATACAAAGAGCAAGCACTCTAGAATGTATTCTTTTTTCCTCTAAACAACACGTTACTATTGTTGCTGTGTTTTTTCTGACCCATCTGAGCTAGAATTAAACAAGATCTGTATTAGGCTTTTTCAATGATTTATTATGTCAGAGCACAGTGGGACTGAGAAAGAAAATGTTGTGAACATATACAAAATCTGGGTCTGAATGCCATCCTTTGAATATCAACTTTATTTTAAAGATCTGGGATAATGAAGATGTATCTTAGTTCTAAATGTTATTATTTATAATAAAGTTTAAACCTTTAACACATTTGTGAAATTATGCCATAATTTCCACTGAGAGAATACTCATTCCACCGTCAAATTCTGTATTGTTATAATTTCCATTCAGCAAATATTCAGTCTTTCTTATGTTTACAAACCAAACTAATAGTGGAGATTTTGTAAAGCAGCGACACCCACAGGCTATCTTACATCACTGCAAACAGAGAAAAGCTTAGCCATAATTTACTAGCAGAAAACCAAAGAAATGCAAGACTATATTCAGTTACACAGGGATACATTTATTCATTACGGAGACCTGGCTGGGCCCAGAGGGCGGTGTCCCTCTAGTTGAGTTGTGCCCTCCGGGTTTCTGTGTTTCTATCTGGGCAATGGTTGGATGATTTGGGAGGGGTCTTGCCAACTATTGTCCCCCTGTCATGGTCCGATCATTATCTCCTGCGGCTGGTCTTCCGCTATGTTACCCCCCGCCGCTGGGCTGTGGAACCGACCAGGTGGTTCCGTCCCAGGCGCCTAATGGACCCAGAACAGTTCCAGATGGCGCTTGGGTCTTTACCTATCTCCCTTACTCACAGCCCGGCCAATGCCTTGGTGGATGCCTGGGAAAGGGCGGCCACCGAGGCACTCGACCGTTGTACCCTTGCGACCCCAGACCCGGCGCAGATCCCGTTGGGCCCCATGGTTTTTTGTGGAGCTCCGGGAGATGAAGCGTCGGAGATGGGGTCTAGAGAGCGGTTGGAGGTCCACCCGGTCTGAATCTGACCGATCGCGGCTAAGAGCCTTCACAAGGTCTTACCTCGCGGCAATGAGGACGGCGAAATCTAATTACTTCGCTGCCCTCATCGCGTCCGCAGATAATCGCCCAGCCGCCCTGTTTAGGGTGACTCGCTCTCTCCTTGATCGGGAGGTGAGGGAGGAACCCTTACAGGGGCGGGCTGAGGAGTTTAGTCATCTGGTGGACAAAATTGCTCAGATCCGGACCGGTTTGGACTCTGACTGGGCAGAGTATGACATGGAGGAATTAAGCGGTCTTGAGGATGTTATCTGGACTGAGTTCGACCCTGTTTCCCCCGATGACGTGGACAGGATCATGAGGAGACTGAGCTCTACCACTTGTTTACTAGACCTGTGCCCCTCCTGGCTGGTTTATGCGGCTCGGGAGGAGACACGAGGCTGGTTCCTGGCAGTAATAACTGCTTCCTTGAAGGAGGGCATCTTTCCTGCCGCCTTGAAGGAGGCGGTGGTGAGACCCCTCCCCAAGAAGCCTGCCCTGGACCCGGCTGTTTTAAATAACTACCGTCCAGTCTCCAACCTTTGCTTTTTGGCGAAGGTTGTTGAGAGCGTGGTGGCGCATCAGCTTCCTCTGTTCCTGGAGGAAACTGATTATCTTGACCCATACCAATTGGGTTTCAGGCCCGGGTACAGCACGGAGACGGCATTGGTCGCGCTGGTGAATGATCTCTGGCGGGCTCGGGACAGGGGATGTTCCTCTGTCCTAGTCCTTTTAGACCTCTCAGCGGCTTTTGATACCATCGACCATGGCGTCTCAGGGGGTTGGGAGTGGGAGGCACTGTTTTACAGTGGTTCTCCTATCTCCTGGGCCGCTCGCAGTCGGTGTTGACGGGAGGGCAGAGGTCCGCCCCGAGGTCTCTCGTTTGTGGAGTCCCTCAGGGGTCGGTCCTCTCTCCCCTCCTGTTCAACATCTACATGAAACCACTGGGTGAGCTCATTCGTGGTTTCGGGGTGGGGTATCATCAGTACGCTGATGATACCCAACTTTTTCTTTCCACCCCGAACCAACCCAGTGATGCACTCGACATGATGTCCCGTTGCCTGGAGGTGGTCCGGGTTTGGATGGGGAGAAACAACTAGAAACTTGCCAGGCCAGCAAAGATTGTTGGTCGTATGTCGTATGTTACCTTAGTTCCACCATGTTGCTCAAACACATTAAAATCTTCCTGATCATGTGGCCTATAGCCCTTACTATCCCTCCCAAAACTATTCGCCTTCAAGAGCCAATGCAGCCGCAGCCATTCCAGGCGCCGCCATTTGTCCTGCATGTACTCCAAAGCACCTTTTGGAGACTGAATCTAAAGTACTGGACAGCCCAAATATCTTCCTCCTTCAGGCTTAGTGTAATTTGGTTTTACATAAATTGTTCTGCAAGAAGCTGTCTAATAGATGGTTCTTCTGAGCTGGCACTTTGATTCAGCAGGTTTAATATAAATGCATTTTATAAACTTCACTAATTAATCTCTCGGTTAAGCTTGGTAACCCCAAAACCAGTTCTAGCCAGTATCGAGGGGAAAAAAATCTGAAATATATTACTGCAAATATTTCAATACCATTTGTTGCTGCATATTTGATTTCACACTCTTTTGTGAAATTTACTAAAGGAGACAGAAGCAGAAAAATGAGAAATTACAGCAATGTGCTGTACATCATCATCTTCTCAAGAAATAATGGAAACGAAGAGACTGGCTAAGACTGCTTTAAACTTTCTGACTCCAAATCAAAATGTGCATTTTTAAAATAAAGCAAAGGAAGACAAATAAAAGCAATTATCACTATTTGTCTCATTTCAATGTGACAAGCATATTATGGGAACAGAATGATAGCTACAAACCTTAGGTCAGCCATTCTATGCGCATTCATTTCTTCCTTGTGCTTTCTTACCAAATGCAACAGTTCAGAAGTTGTCTTTTCTTTATCGAAAGGGAGTGAAGATGCAACAGCAGAGGCTGCTTCCTCCAATTCTGGAATACGTTGGTTGCTGAAAAAAGAAATATAAAATATAAATGCTCATTTTACATTCTTTGTTGCCCATATTTCGCTAACCTTCTGAAAACAGACAGAAAATTAATAATGAACAAATGAATAATGAATGAGGAAATCATCATCCAATATTTTCAGATGGTCATACTGTACTAGCAATGTACAACAAACACAGCTTCAAGGACCTTTCTCTCCCTTATTCTTTCCAAGTTAGCTTGTGACACCCGTTCAAATAGAGAACTGTTCTCTGTAAAGCAGGACATATGTCCACTCGATTCCTTATTACCGTATTTTCCGGCGTATAAGACGACTTTTTAACCCATGAAAATCACCTCAAAAGTTGGGGGGTCGTCTTATACGCCGAGTCGTCTTATACGCCGGAAAAATACCTCTCGGATGTTTTCTCTTTTCTGCTGGGCGGCGGGATCGCTGGGTGAATGGAGGTAGGCATGGCGACCCGTGGTAAAGCGGCTGACGGCGAACGGCGAAGGAGGGCAAACTCTCGTCAGCTTCTGGGGCGGCTACTGCAGCTGCCGCCGTTGCTCTCTCTAGGACTGGCCATACTAGCGCCTCCAATGCTGGCCGTCAGGTCCCCGATGAGAGGAGGGGCAGGCAGTCCCCAGAGGCGCCCCGCTCGACCGTAGGAAGGGAGCACCTTTGCTCCCGCCGAGGCACCACCTGACTCGCGCCGACCAGAATTGCTTGCCCGGTCACGCCTCGGCTTCGCGCACTGCCGCTGCCCGTGAATTGTCTCCGGCGCGCGGGGCGCTCTTTTCAGCGTGGTGAGTCTGCCAATCAATCTTCGGGTTTTGGGCGGCGGGAGGGTGGGGGGAAAGAGAGATGGAGCGCCTCTTGTCTGCAGCCACTTGGCGCCCCTTGCCCGGAACTGAGAGCAGCAGCGCACCAGGCGAGAGAGCTCAGAGAAAAGAAGGCGAGGCGTCCATTTGGCAGGGAAGGAGCAAAGCTGGGCAAATCACAGAGCAGGCAGAGCAGAGAAACGTTACAGGGGAAAAGGGGGCGGGGTTTAAAAGGCAAGGCGGGCAGGACGTGGAGACGTTCTGCAGTTAGAAGTAACGAAGGAGCCTCCGGGCGCTTTCTGGATCGGATTGTGCAAACTGAGCGTGCCGCTACAGTCCTCGTGTTTCCCAGGGTTGCCTGTCGTGCCAGAGGTATTCCCTGTAGCCCCAGATTCTTTAGCTCCCCACTTTCCTTAATTCGGGCGAATTTTGTGCTCCGTGGAGAAACATTAACCGCGCAAAACTCGGGGGAAACCTTGGTATTTGGGAACGGAAAGGCTTAAGCCTTTTCATTTCTGTTTTATGCACGGGCTGGGAGGGTCACGAAGTTTACCTCTTTTATTTATTAACGAGTTGTTAATATGCAGATTGTGTGCCAGGAAGTGAAATATTGAGTTATTAGCCCAAACCCTATAATTTAACATGAAAAGTAGGGGGTCGTCTTATATGCCGGGTCGCCTTATACGCCGGAAAATACGGTAGTTATGGGAAGGAAACATTTTCTAGGCTTTAATATTTATATTGAAAAATAGCTTCATAAATGTAATAATCTAGTAATGGTTAAATTATACCAATTGCATGATACAGTATTAGACATCTTTAACATTTCAATTATTGTTTTTCAGGGGATAACCCCCGGCAAATATTTTAAATTATTCACTCTTTTTATCACAACACTTTGCATTTCAAACTGGCCATTTTCCTACTCAAATAACCTTAATTTGCATAGGAAATTTTCCAATTCCTTTTTTTCCCCTTGGGAAATTTGAATTACTATTAATATGACAAAATCTTTGTTCTCAAGAAAGTTTATTCTGAAAAATGAAATGAAACCCAAATATATGTTTTTTAAAAAAAATATATTTAGACCAGTCATCTTATAAATTGTTCAACATGAAGCAGGCTCCAGATAACGAATTTCTAAAACTGCAAAGTACTAGCACTGACAGGATATAACAAGTATTCTGGTTATCTTCATATTTTCATTTTTAAGGGGAAAAAACCTTACCCATTGGTACACAAAGATCTATCAGTAATGTTTACATGTATCTGCATATCCTGAGTAAACCCGAAATAGTCAAAACTACTGCACTCCATAGGTTGCTATACTCTAGCTCTCATCAATTGTAGTTATTATAAAACATCAGCATCAGGACTTCAGGACTCCAGATGTTATCCAGAAAACTGAAGTTTTAATCTACTTTCTTCAACCTGTATAATATTTTAACATCCTAGTCCCTCTCATGTGCGACAGACAGAATTCTTTCTGCCTAGTTAGCCAACCAAAATTCTCTAATAGATGATCTGTGATTCACAATGAAAAGGCTGAAGCCAGGACACCAGAACAAGTAGGAAAGAAATCTTGCCAATGCTTAGAACGAAAAGTGATGTGAGAAACAGTAACACAAGGAAAAGAAACCTGGGATTGTTGGGGTCCCCATATAAGGCTTTAGCTGTGGTACTGCAGAACTGGGTTAATAAACTGCTAAAACCAACAGAAACAGCAGCAGGTATCCTGGCAAAGAGCCAGTGTGCTTTAGTGATGAAGGCACCAGGCTGGACACCAGGAGACTGTGGGTTCTAGTCCCACCTTAACATGAAAACCAAAAGGGTGACCTCGAGCCAAGTCACTCTCTCTCAGCCCAACCCACCTCACAGGGTTATTGTTTTGGGAAAAATAGGAGGAAGGAGTATTGATTATCTTTAGTCATTTGTAAAAATAATAAAGATAGGATACAAATAAATAAACATAAAATTAGCTCCTGGAAACTGGTTGGGTTTTTCTTTGTTCCCTGCCACCACAATTTGGCAGAACAATTTAAGGAGAGAACTCTTGGGGTCATACCCAGAGCCCACAAGTTTTGAATCCTTCACTGAGAATGACTCCACACAAAATCAGAATAAAGAGTCAGAAGAATTTTTCCTTCTTTCCACAACATAGTGAATAAATCTGGTCATTTCTGAATCAAACAGAACACATATCAAATGTCCCTCTGGCTCTTTATTATTTTCCCTTTTAATACACCATTTATTTATCACTACCCCTTTTTGGTTAAGTATCTCTTCAAACAACCACAATATTTTTAGACAAGCAGCATGAAAGTATACTCCCATAAGTTTACCTTTTTTCATCATCTTCCAGCAATCTGCTTTTGGCATTCTCCATAACCTTCTTCTTTGTACTTAGTTCTATTTTCATTCCATGGATTAACTGCAGCAAATTTTTCTTTCTTTGCACTTGTGTTTTCTGCTCCTGAGCTGGTGAAATATTTCTATTGGTGCTGCTGATTTGGTCATCTTCCTTAGTGCAGAAGACAGGAGTTGTGCTGAAGAATTTGGGTGCTTTACTAGGAAAGATGTAGAAAGCACAAACTAACGATGCAAACTGAGTTTTAAAATTTTTACAACTTAAAATTCTCATAACAAGAGATCATTATCACAAAATCAGTTAAAATACAAATTACAATCACAATACAAAAAATAATAATGAAATACATACAGCAGCCAAGAAAATGAGATAATCCATAAATGCTAATATAACCAGAAAATGGACTCCTTCACATACTCAGGATTTCAAACCAGAGCACATAACTAGGCTTTCAAGGCCTTACAAGTAAATATTTTTCTGGAAAAGAACCATATCTTCTGCCAATAGTATACTGATTTTGAGCAAAAACAGATTGCACATAAAAATTGATTAGAAACAATCTTGTAAGGATTTGGGTTTACAGAATGGGGGCTATCAGATGAGAAAATCCCAAAGATGACACTGGAGTTGGAATTGTGTGTGTGTGTGTGTGCGCGCGCGTTAGAGAGAGCGAGAGAAAAGCAATGGATGGAAACTAATCAAGGAGAGAAGCAACCTAGAACTAAGGAGACATTTCCTGACAATTAGAACAATTAATTAATGGAACAACTTGCGTCCAGACTTTATGAGTGCTCCAAAACTGGAGGTTTTTAAGAAGAGATTGTCTGAAAAGGTATAGGGTTTTCAGCCTGAGCTGGGGGTTGGCCTAGCGGCCCTAGAAGACATCCAAGGTCCCTTCCAACTCTTGTTATTCTGTTATTGTAATCATGCACAAAACTACTGTTGCTGAATCAATGCCCGTGTTCACACAGCACATTAACACTATTCTGATTTACCGAATTAGTCAAATTTGTAGCAACCACAGCCAAATCTAGTGTCTTTCGTGAACTTAACCCAAAACTTTCTGAACGAGCTGAAATTAATATAAACCAGGCTTCTTATCGCTCTCTCACCTCTAAAACCTACTGCCTGCGCATGATTCTTCACCAACATTTGGGGGGAAAAAGTGGCTGAGAAGGGGCAAACATCTGAAAGGAGACTGTTATTTTGCCTTTGAAATGGGGCATCAAACACCAAGCCCCTCCCTCCCATGTACCTGCACAAGGCCACAACCACGTCCTCTCTTGGAGCACCGAAGCGAACCAGAGCACAAAACCTCTCGGGGACCCTGACGCTTCTCCGCCACATTATCCTCGAAGCAGCCAGGAGTCACGCACAAGCTTTCTGCAACCACAAAGTACTTCCGCCGCAAGCTTCCGATAAGCTTCCGCCAGTCCGTCCGGAACGCAAGCCCTCGAATATTGGTTCCGCAGCCAGATCACTTGGAAGAGAGGGTATCTTTCGCGGTCTTTTGGATATGGTCGTTTCTCGTTCTAAACGGGACAGGAACGCCGCCGTTTAAATATTTACTGCATACATGCTAATATTCAGAGGGTGGGAAATTAGGGTTTCCAAATCATATTGGTAAGGCTCGCCTAAAACCCTAAGGCCCAAACCGAACGAGCTACATAACCTACACGTAGAGCGAGGTGGCAATCAAGTCTATATGCTGCATGCAAAAGGGGTAGATCCAAGAAGGGAATGGTAGCCCCTCGACTACCAACGCCTAAAAGGCAAATTGAGGGGTCCTTGGTGCTATCTGAGCCTGGTTGTTTTCTTGCAGATGTTTCATTGCTAGATAACATCATCTAGTATTTTATCTCGTGTCGGTGCCGGCTTGCTTGTTTTTTTCTTTTCCTGTTTTTAAATAATGCATCACTTGATCGTCTACTGCTAGCACTGGTGAGGTTACCTAGTTTCATTGCGTAATGAAACATCTGCAAGAAAACAAGCAACCTCAGAGAGCACCAAGGATCCCTCATGTCAACCCTGAGCTACAAATATTCTCCTTTAAAAGGTAAATTGCAGAACGCCCCAGAGACTCGCGATCTCCCCGTTCCCTCTAAGGCTGCCAAGACCACCTGGCCAGCCTTCGGGGCGGGCTTTGGGGGCGGCGGCAGCAGCACCATCACCGCCTCCGGTTCCGCTTCCCAGGCCGAGCTCCAGCTCCTCCTCCTGTCCTTTCCCCAGCCAGGCTCGTGGCGGGCGGGCGCCCCTTCCACCGCAGGTATATAGCGCTCGCTGCGAGGAGAGCGAGCCGAGCCGTTCTGGAGAGGCAATGCAGCTGAGGCAGCCGAAGAGAAGCGCAAGGCTTTCGGCGACAACTCCAGCGGAGAAAAGTAGCCGATTTCAGCGGACACCCACCTGGGACACTGTCCGTCCCTCCCTCGGGAGCTGCCGTCTTCGGTCTGCAGGGATCGGCCGGTGCGAAGTCCTGTTTTCTTGGCGCTGTTGGGGGGGGGGGTGTCCTTCGTTGGTCTTGCAGTCTTTCATCTCGTGTCGGTGCCGGCTTTCTTTCTACACCCCCCCACCCCCATTTTTAAATAATGCATCACTTGATCTTCTGTGGGAGACGCAAGCTATCACTGCTTTTGCATTCGGAGAGATGGATGTAGCGTCTGCCTGCAGATCTTTAAAACGGCTAAGTCCCTCCCCTGGATCAGCTGGCCCACAAGTCCCGCAAAAGATGCAAAATGCAGCTGCTTTAAAGAGTTGTAGACTGATGCTAGGTTCACGCTCTTGTCTTCGCTAAAGCAGATTTTTGGAATAGAACCCGAAGCATTCCCCAGCCCTGATTTAGGTATATACATATAGCACATGAACAAGGCACATGAAGTAACCATATGCCTAAATATATATATCCTGCCCTTACGATTTGTATCCAGCCCTTATTACTGTATAAGTAACTCAAGGCTGGGAACATACATAATACTCCATTCATGTGATCAGTTGTGTTATTAATATTGATTATTGTGCTTTGGCTGTTTCTGTGTTGAGAAATGTTGCAAGAAGGATATTATTGCTTGAGACAAATAAACCTATATGTATTTTCCTGAGAAATTGAAAAAGAAAACTATACATTTTGCCAATACAGATAGTCCTTGACTTATGACTACAGTTGAGCTCAACATTTCTATTTCTACAGTTAAGTGAGTTGTGCCCTATTTCACAACCTTTGATAAATTAATAACTGCAGTTGTTAAGTGTATTGTGTGGTCCTTAAGTGACTCTGGCTTCCCGCATTGACATTGCATGTCTGAAGCCACTTAGCAGCTGGTGATCACATGACCCTCGGACAGTACAACTGTCATAAATACATGCCAGTTGCCAAGTGCTGAAATTTTGATCACGTGACCATGGGAATGTTGCAATGGTCACAAGTATGAAAACCAGTCATAAGTCACTTTTTTCAGGGCTGTTGTAACTTCAAATGGTCACTTAGCGAAAGATTGTAAGTCGAGGACTACCTGTAATATATTAACTTTGAGCTATGCAAATTGTTAAGTAAGTGAATATGATCAAGGCTTTCCCAAGACATTCCTTTGCAATGGGTAATTTTAATTTAATGTGAATTATCCTAAAGATTAACTTGTTACAACTAAGAAAACTTCAGCTTCCTAAAGAAGGAGGATTTGAAAAAAACCTAGATAAGTAGTTGGTTTAACATTATAGGGGAGATGGGCAGCACAAAAACTTAACACATAAATAAAAAAAATAAACCTGATAGTGTGTGAATTGTCCATGTACTTCCCCCCCCCACAAGATGTTCAGAAGTGTGGTGTGTGTGTGTGTGCGTTGCCATTCTTGACTCCTGGCAAGTGCCCTGCAGATTTTTGACAATATTTTCTAAATGGTTTGCCAATGCTTTCTTACTAGAACTGAGAGAGAGATTGGCCCATAGTTCAAGAGCTGAAATAAAGGAGTCAAAAGAAAGTAATATATCCATTATAGCCTTACATTGTGATGCCTTAAACAGCAAATTTCTCAGTCCTGATGATCACCAGTTTTATATACTGTATAATAGATTTAGTAATACAAAGATAAAATGTTTGAATAGATATATAATATTTAATTATGTTTGTTTTGTTGGCTGGCTGAGATTGGCAAAATTCTAATCCCTTGGTATTATTGGTAGGTAGATGACTATTTTTTGTTGTTAGGATGCCAAGTTTTTCTGTAGGTGGTAGATGGAGAGTGTGGCTATAAAGATAAATGTTGTTTTCCACTGATACCTCTCCATTAAAGTTATTATTGTTGTTACTGATTGCCATCAATTGTCTACTACCATCCTTAAAGACACAATTTTAGTTAGCTAATGATGGGATTCTTGTATTTAGTATTTATATATTAATGATTAATTGTATAATCATTACAATTATTGTAACTATTCTTGCAGTTCTAGACTGCTTTCAATAAATACCGTATACCCTTGACCGAAGATCGGTACACTCCTTCTATCTGGGATGGTCATCCTCTTCCACCGAGCATGCAGCTTTGGGAGGGATGCACATGGAGCGGTGAGGGAGGAAGGGGACACCTGCCTAGCCAGCCAGATCGCCCTCACATCCTACAATAAATACAATAACCCATCTATAAAATATTCATAAATACAATAGTAGCCTGTTAAAATCACTGAACATTATTAATTTTTTAAAATTAGTTTTTAAAATTTAAATTTTTGAAATTAGTTTTTAAAATTTAAATTGTTAAAAAATTGCAATCAAAATTGTTGCTCATGGACAAATTTTTATATCTGAATGGTCTCTTGGAAAGGACTGTTCTTTTTTTTTTACCTCAGAGTACCAGCACACCTGACCTTGTCAAGCTGTTCTAAAGAAAGGGGCCTGCTACCAAGAGTATCTCAAGCCCCGTTAGTGGGTATAATCCTTTATCCCCTGATTTTTTTTTTACAGGATAAGACTCCTTGTAGGGCAAGCAGAGTCTATATGAAAAAGATGGTCCTAAAGCTAACATGTTTCCAAGCCATATGGGGCTGACCAGATAATCCCAGCACTTCATGTTGAGCCATAAATTTACTGGCAAACAATGTAGCTCCTATACTAGTATCAGTGTAGCTCTGTAAAACTGATTGGTACCAATCAGCAAATAAGTTGTGTCATTCTCTGCCTTCGGAGTTATTTTCAAAGACAGCTCCAAGTAGTTGATAGAGGCAAGAGTGTGACTCACTACTGTCTTCAGCACCTTCTGGATTTTGCAGTTATTTTAAAATAAATCATTCCTCAACCGGAGACGTCTTGGAAAAGAAATCACAATATGTCTCCTGAAATCTATATTTTAAAGATTTTTAAAGAATGTATTGGAACAGACTTCAGTTATCTGACAATTCCTTAGCTGTATTAAGCCTGCATATCTTTATAGCAAGAGAGAGTGCTAGAACTGGGCAGGATTCAATAGAGTTTGAGGAAATATGAACAGGAAATAGTAAGATGCTTGGGCAGGAGAGTTTGATGGTGCTTTGCAGTATGGCTTTATTGTGTCTGATGCTTTTATTGGGAGCTAACTTCCTGTAAAAATCCCTGAAATTGTTCAGATCTGAAGCATAGTTCTGGAATCATTGTGCTTAGATCCTAACAAGAAACTCTTGCCTGTACTTTCTTTTTGCTAACTTTTTATTTTAAAAGTTTGTATTCCCGTGACTTTTCCACATGATTTGGATGAGAAATCTAATCCCAATAATTTGGAATAATTTTTAGATAAAAAACCAAAACACCTGAACAACTCAGTATATATTTAAATGCAACATGGTGCTCAGCGTGACACATTTACTTGCTGTCAGACTAACACTGTCATTTCCCTCTCTCTCCAAATCTAATTTAGAGATACCCACCCCAACTCCCTGTGTGCTACAGGAAACTTTGTGATTTAGAGTCACCACAAAGCAAATAAAAAATATGAAAACAAATCCTGTCATCCAAGCTGCCATTGACCTCACAGCTGGGGCTGTAGGTAAGTCTTAGGCATTGCTGTTTACATAAATCCTGTTAAGAACTGATAGCAGATACTTTTATGCTCTTTAAACAAAGATCTTCTCTGGAGGTATAAGGCAATTCTGTCGACAGCAGTGTGAGTCCTAAAAGTGGCTTTTATAGTGGAGGCCACTAAAGGGGAATAATGTTTTGACCTTGCCCTGAATTATGATCTTCCCATGAATTGCTTCCTTTCGTCTAATCCCTTCCTATGGAGGAAAAGTAAATGTGTAAGCATTTTTTGTCTAATAATTTCCCAACTGCAGCTTTCAATTTATTGAGCCCTTATTTCATGCTTACACAAGCATTTCAAAATATGTCACAAGAAAAGGTTGAGCAAAGAGTGATTGGAGAGACAAGATAATCTTTGCTTTGTGTTGCATTCTTTGGTATATCTAAGTGGTGTGCTGGTTTAGTCAACTGCCTTTTATTTGTTTGCTTTCAGGAATGCAGCAGTGTAGATGGCAGCTACTGCTGTTTCTCTATAGTGTCAGCTGTTACCCAGGTGAAAAGTGAAGACTGCCAACCACAGATATAGAACAAGGCCTGTCCAGGTTTGGAGCATAAAGCTCTCCTTGGTAGGGGGGGCTTTCTCCCCCCCCCCACCCAGGCCAAGCATTTGCTCATGGGAAGCCTATAAGCTAGAGACACATGAAACGCATAATACTTCAAAGTGAAAACCAGCTGTTTGTGTAAACTAGAGGAAAGTTTCAAATTTACTCTTGAGACTCCTTTCCTTCTGATGAGACCTGCAGAGAAAATGCTGCTGATATCAGAAGCCCCCCAAATTGGCTCTGATGCAGAACTACTGCATTTTCCTTCTTCTAGGTCTGACCTGGGTGTGTCAGCGAGGCCAGTCTGAATTAGTGGAGCTTAATAGCCAGCGTGCTGCCTGGGGAATTCTGGAAAATGAAGTCCACACATCTTAAGAGTTGACCAAGTTAAGGAATACTGACTCTATTGTATTTCTGGACAAAGATCCAGAAGAAGCCGGTACATACAGGTGAAACTCGAAAAATTAGAATATCGTGCAAAAGTTCATTTATTTCAGTAATGCAACTTAAAAGGGGAAACTAATATATGAGATAGACTCATTACATGCAAAGCAAGATAGTTCAAGCCGTGCTTTGTCATAATTGTGATGATTATGGCATACAGCTCATGAAAACCCCAAATCCACAATCTCAGAAAATTAGAATATTACATGCAATCAATAAAACAAGGAGTGTACATAGAACAATATCGGACCTCTGAAAAGTATAAGCAAGCATATGTACTCAGTACTTGGTTTGGGCCCCTTTTGCAGCAATTACTGCCTCAATGCGGCGTGGCATGGAAGCTATCAGCCTGTGGCACTGCTGAGGTGTTATGGAAGACCAGGATGCTTCAATAGCGGCCTTCAGCTCTTCTGCATTGTTCAGTCTCATGTCTCTCATCTTTCTCTTGGCAATGCCCCATAGATTCTCTATGGGGTTCAGGTCAGGCGAGTTTGCTGGCCAATCAAGCACAGTAATCCCACAGTCATTGAACCAGGTTTTGGTGCTTTTGGCAGTGTGGGCAGGTGCCAATTCCTGCTGGAAAATGAAGTCAGCATCCCCATAAAGCTCATCTGCAGAAGGAAGCATGAAGTGCTCCAAAATCTCCTGCGTTGACCCTGGACTTAATGAAGCACAGTGGACCAACACCAGCAGATGACATGGTTCCCCAAATCAACACAGACTGTGGAAACTTCACACTGGACTTCAAGCATCTTGCAGTGTGTGCCTCTCCATTCTTCCTCCAGACTCTGGGTCCTTGGTTTCCAAATGAGATGCAAAAGTTGCTCTCATCAGAAAAGAGGACTTTGGACCACTGAGCAACAGACCAGGTCTGTTTTTCTTTAGCCCAGGTAAGACGCTTCTGACGTTGTTCAGGAGCAGCTTGACAAGAGGAATACGACATTTGAAGCCCATGTCCAGGATCCGTCTGTGTGTGGTGGCTCTTGATGCACTGACTCCAGCCTCAGTCCACTCCTTGTGAAAGTCCCCAACACTTTTGAATGGCCTTTTCCTGACAATCCTCTCCAGGCTGCGGTCATCCCTGCTGCTTGTGCATCTTTTTCTTCCACACTTTTCCCTTCCACATAACTTTCTATTAATGTGCTTTGATACAGCACTTTGGGAACATCCAACCTCTTTTGCAATTACCTTTTGAGGCTTTCCCTCCTTATGGAGGGTGTCAATGATGGTTTTCTGCACAACTGTCAGGTCAGCAGTCTTCCCCATGATTGTGATTCCTACTGAACCAGACTGAGAGACCATTTAAAGGCTCAGGAACCCTTTGCAGGTGTTATGGCTTAATTAGCTGATTAGAGTGGGACACTTTGAGCCTAGAATATTGCACCTTTTCACAATATTCTAATTTACTGAGATTGTGGATTTGGGGTTTTCATGAGCTGTAAGCCATAATCATCACAATTATGACAAATCATGGCTTGAACTATCTTGCTTTGCATGTAATGAGTCTATCTCATATATTAGTTTCCCCTTTTAAGTTGCATTACTGAAATAAATGAACTTTTGCACAATATTCTAATTTTTCGAGTTTCACCTGTATATGAAAGAGAAATTTGCAAGCATCATTTAGCTGCTTGCTTGTTCTGTTCTTTAAGAAGGGAGGAAAAGCAGGAGCCAGCAATGCCCACATCCACACCAGACCTAGCCTCATCTAAGACAGAGCCAAGTTTGTACCTTGTTTGCAATTCTTAAGCCAGTGTAGTTGTCTCCACCGTGGAAGAATAGGGTTTTTTTCTATAGTTGCATCCAATTGTTAAAAATGATTGTCAGGAGCACAACATAATTAATTTCAGCTGTATAACGTGTGCTTTTGGATACAAAGAATTGTTTTTTTATAGTTCAAAGCATTTCACTTAGAAAAGCCTTCAGATTCCTTTGATTCTTTGGTTTTGGAGGAGAATGATGGGAAGATAACTTTTTGCTCCCAAGTATTTCTTCTGTAGGTCCTTGGTGCTATTTGAGTTTCATTGTTTTCTTGCAGATGTTTCATCATGAGTGTTTCTTCTGTTCAGGGTAGCAGGATTTCATAGAAGTCGCTTTCCATTTCTTTTCTTTTCACCATCTTAAGCACTTCAGTGCCATTCCTGAACGTTTCCCAGCTTTTTTTAAAAAAAATCTGAGAAGTATTGTGCCTCTCTTCTACATCTCTAGAACTTTGATCACTGAGCACTTCCAAGTAAGGAGAACGTTAGTTTTTTTCTGTGCTTTCTTTCTTCAGAAGAAAAAAAAAGTTTGTGCTGGGATTCCTACTATTATATATTGTTAACATGCGGAAATCCCATAATTCTTTCAGGTAACTTAATCTTAGAGCAAGCATCAGCAGCTGTTCTACTTTTTTATGATAGCGCTGATGAGATTAGATTTAGATCACAGTTCTTTTCCATGCTGAGTGAGGAATTGAACTTTGGTTTCCTAAATCTGAGTCGTAGCCACAGATCCCCTCTGTGCTACTTTTCTAAACTGATGTACTCCATATATCGCGACTCCCAGAATTTCTCACCAGCACGCCAAAAGCTGCATTGGCTGAGAAATTTTAAATTGCTATTCTCAAACAGCTTACAGATTACAAAAAGCTTGCGCTGCACCAGAGTTCCCCAGCCTTTCTGGCTTTGCGGACTGGTGGTGCGGAGGGAGAGAGGAGATGGTTCTGCGCATGCGGCTGGCAAGCATGCGCATGCGCAGCTCCATTTGCATGAGTGGTGGGCACACTGTTTGCCCAAATGGAACGCACGTGCTCGCCCACTGCTCACATAAGTGGGGATGCGCGCGTGCTTGCTCACTGCTTCTGTGGCCCAGTTTTAAATGGCTCACAACCTAATAGTGGGCTGCAGCCTGGGGGAATGGGGATTCCTGTACTACACTGATTCAGCTCTTGATATTTGTGGGTACTCTACAGTGAGATTCACAGTCTGAGACTGATAGAAACTTCATTCATGTCCTAACCAAGGACCTAAAAATGATTAAAGTAGTATCTAAAAATATAGGCAGTTCCAACCAGTTCCTAATTTTGTAAAATTAGGGCGTTTCCTTTATTTTTATTTATTTATTTATTTATTTTAATTTCATTCCATTTAATTATTTAATTAAATAATTAAATAATTTAATTATGAAATTATTTTAATTTCAATTAATTTAATTTCTTTTCCGAAGACTCAGGGCGGCTTTACAAGCTTAGCAGTAGGTTATGCTCCAAGGGCCCCATTCAAAATTTGTATAACAACAGATTCTTTTTTCCATCAGCATTCAGCTTTGGTCTGCAAGTTCTGATATTTCATAATTTTTTCCAGTTGTTTTTCCTCAGTCATTGTTGTTGTTAGTTGCGAAGTCGTGTCCGACCCATCGCGACCCTATGGACAATGTTCCTCCAGGCCTTCCTGTCCTCTATCATCTTCTGGAGTCCATTTAGGCTCATGCCTACTGCTTCAGTGACTCCATCCAGCCACCTCATTCTCTGTCGTCCCCTTCTTCTATTGCCCTCGATCTTTCCCAGCATTAGGCTCTTCTCCAGTGAGTCCTTCCTTCTCATTAGGTGGCCAAAGTATTTGAGTTTTAGCTTCAGGATCTGGCCTTCTAAAGAGCAGTCAGGGTTGATCTCCTCTAGGACTGACCGGTTTGATCGCCTTGCAGTCCAAGGAACTCGCAGGAGTCTTCTCCAGCACCATAGTTCAAAGGCTTCAATCCTCAGTCATAGCATCATCCAAAATAGCAACATAAATGAACCAGACTTTCTTCTTTTCAATAAATGTTATATCAGGCATGTTATTAACAAGATGCTTGTCTGTTTCGTTCTTAAAGCCCCATAAAATGTTAACCTACTTATTTTCCAAAACCTTCTCAACTTGATGGTCCCAAATTCAAATCCAAACCTCTGGCAATGTTTCCATTGACTGTTTCTGGCAGTTTGTGAAATTTTGCTTCAGCCACTAATCAAATGGTCAATTGTGTCAGCCTTTTTACTACAAAGGCAATATTTGCTATTGTTTGTAACATGTTAAACATTCGCCTTCACGCAACTAGTTGGCAAAGTTTGTTCTTGAGCTACTAAAATAAAGCCTTCAGTTTCTTTCTTTAACACTCCTGGTCTTAACCAACTCCATGTGGGGTTTTTTAAATCAGCTTTTCCTTCTACATCTTTCATGCATTGACTTGTTCTTTCGATTAATGTCAGTTTCCAGTTGTTTCTTTTCTATACTCAGCCTTCACTTTTGCAGTTTTCAAGAGCTATCCTTGATTGCCTTCAGCAAGGATTCTTGGCTTTTCTTAATGTAGCCATTCAGACCATGCTTTTTTTTCTCCACAGTTCGTTTCACCTTTAGAATTTTTTTTTTTTAATTCCATTTATATCCCGCCCTTCTCCGAAGTCTCAGGGCGGCTTACAAGCTTAGCAGTAGCCTTCATTCTATGTATATGCCTGCTTATTAGGGCTTTCACACACACACCCCCAAGCGGCATTATTACAAAGTCAGCTTAATTGCCCCCAACAATCTGGGTCCTCATTTTACCTACCTCAGAAGGATGGAAGGCTGAGTCAACCTTGAGCCTGGTGGGATGCGAACCTGCACTAATTGCAGGCAGCTGGTGTTACTTAAGGAGGCATTAGCCCACTGCTCCACCAAGGCTCTAGCTTCTTCAATTCTTGGAGTACAAAGCATGGTCCAATGTCATTAGTTTTCTTGTCTTCCAATTCAAGTCATCAGCAGTATTATTTTGTGCAATTCAAGAGAGTATACATAATGCTCTCACTTCCTATTTTCCCCCAAAGCACCACTATGTAAGGTTTTAATAAGTCCCTTATTTCAAAAAAAAAAATTGGGATAGTATGATTTTAATACATCAACTCCATCCAGTCACCTGACTCTACCCTGAATTAAGAGATTGTAAGGTCGTAAAAAGAGAGAGCATGATTTTAATATATATTATTCTTTATTTTGAAAGAGGGAAGGAGTGACTGAAATGAAACATAATCCAAATCTCAGAAAATATGCTCTTGCCTTCAGATTCATGAGACTTGGCTTATTGAATATTTTTTTAAGATAGCTTTAGCACTATATGAAATTGCCAGTTGGTGCCCTTTCGGAAAAGTTGAGCAACGCACAACTTTATACACATACACACACGCACACAAAATAAAATAAAAATGTTTATGTGCCTTTTTTGTCATGGATAATTTTCTTTTTCCAGTTCACCTCCTTTTGTTTGAGAATGTCACGTAATTGCAAAAACAAAAAACAAAACCCAGCCCCCCAACAACTCCCATTTCTAATGTTTTTACTTTCCTTTCTCATGTAGGAGGTACTGCCTGTGTGATAACCGGTCAACCATTTGACACCGCAAAGGTGAAAATGCAGACATTCCCCACCATGTACCAAGGGTTTGTGGACTGTTTTGTGAAGACCTATAAGCAAATAGGGTTCCGTGGCTTCTACAAGGGGACCACCCCTGCACTTGTGGCAAACATTGCTGAAAATGCCGTGCTCTTTATGTGTTATGGCTTTTGCCAAAATATTGTGAGGAAAATTGCCGGCCTAGACAGGAAAGCAAAGCTGAGGTTAGTGTATTATTCCCTCAACCGCTCTGCAACTAATAGAAGGGTTTTTGGGTTTTTTTTTAAAGTATCACAGTTCAGACGTAGAAGTGCAGTTCCCACACCAGAAAATGAGATCCTGTTGAAATAGAAATGCTGCTGCTTGATTCACATGTTTTTTCTTCTAATTACATCTTGATTCTCCTCTGCATTTCTGGTACTTAGGACAAATAACAGTAGTTTAAAAGAGAAACAGCTGTGGATGAAATCCTTAAGTTTTGATTAATTCACTTAATTAGGTAATGCATCAGACAGTATTCCAGGCAACCCAGCCTACTACTATGGCTTTCTCAGTGAGATTGTTTTAAAGAAGAGTCTGCAAGAACTACTTCTTTTGTCACATAGAAGAAACTCTGAAAATCTTTTCCTTGCCTTCCTATTCCTGAAGGAATGGCAAGAAAACTTGCTGTTTGTAACATGGGACTTTTTGTCCTTACTTTACCTTAAACCAAGGATGGGAAGCTTACGGGCTGCACGTAGTCCTTCATCTGCCCCAGATTGAGCCACTGAACTTCAGTGGCAGAATGTCTGATTTGGGGGGGTGCTTTTTCTTTTTTTCCAAATACAAGAGTGGGAATGTAAGCAGGAGGCTTTTCAGAGGCCTAAAAACATGTTTGCAATCCAGGTGCTGGAATTGGAAGCAGAAACTCAGTTATGCAATTTCATCCTGTTTTGGGAGTTTCTTAAATAAGGATGGGAATATTTATTTATTTATTTTTTATTTTAATTCCATTTATATCCCGCCCTTCTCCGAAGACTCAGGGCGGCTTACAAGCTTAGCAGTAGCCTTCATTCTATGTATATGCCTGCTTATTAGGGCTTTCACAAAACCCCCAAGCAGCATTATTACAAAGTCAGCTTAATTGCCCCCAACAATCTGGGTCCTCATTTTACCTACCTCGGAAGGATGGAAGGCTGAGTCAACCTTGAGCCTGGTGGGATGCGAACCTGCACTAATTGCAGGCAGCTGGTGTTACTTAAGGAGGCATTAGCCCACTGCTCCACCAAGGCTCCATAAAAGTGGCTTGCTCCAATAAAAGTGGCTTGCTCCTATTCCCACTGTACATCCCTACAACACCTTGAAAAGCAGGTGAAAAATACTGAACTCTTCTGTTGATGTCACTGTGTCATTGGATGGTTTCCTGTGACTCCCCAGAAAATCAGGCGGCTGAGTTGAGGTCCCCAATCTAAAGAAATTGCTCGCCTCTGTTTTAAACCATGGTTTGCTGAAGGAATCCTAAATAGCTGATTCTACAACATGATAAATGATAAGGCATAGATTGCAGTCACAGTGGCTAGAGTCATATGATAATTGAACCAAAATTCAAATCATATGATGGCTTTGCATAATATATAAACTACATCCATCCACTCTCTACCAGCTTATCCAGACACTGATTTCTTTTCAGATGAGGTTTTTGTATTCCTTGCTAGTCAGATATCTATAGCAAAAGGTGTTACAATGAAAATCCAGTTGATAGATTTCAGGTCAGCAACATGCAGGGAATATATTTTTTCCATATCCGATTTCCTAAAGAATTATATCTGGAATTTACCTGTTTGCGGCTCTTAGTCAATTGGCAGAATCATGTGAGGCTTCAGTAGATCCCCCATGGATCTGCTAATCTGACCTGTGACCTTTGACAAATATATGATTTTCTTTCAGAGAGTTGCATGATTAGATCACCTGTTTATTCGTAAGCCCAGTTAATGATTTTTTAAATGTTAATTGTTGACAACATTAATTGCAAAAAATCCCAAGACAAAATTAAAATGAACAAAAAATAAAATATATAATATCAGCTTAGCTTCTTTTAAAGCCAAATAGATTGCAAAACAGCTATAGGGCTACTAAGCTTGGTGTGAAAGTAGATGAACCTAGAGGGAGTATTAACATACTCTTAATGCCTATGAGTTGTGCTAAGTTAAAGGATTCTTGAAGATGGATGTAGGACACTTGAAACTTTTGAAAAGATAGAATACTCTGGACAATGGATAGGCCTGGAAAACAAATGATAGAAGCCAACAGGAGCGAATGATTCTGGAGTTTGAAAACTTTTGCAGGACTGCTCCTTTTAGATCATGTAGGCATCCAAGGATAGGCAAAGCAAAAATAGAAATACTGTGGAAATATGCTGGATCACTGAGCAAGAAAGGATGGTGACTGGAAAAAAAATGGATACAAAACTCTTATCACATCCCCAACTTCTTTCTTTCCCCTAATTTCATTACTGGAAGTGTTTATCACTGTTGACCAGTTACCCATTGAAAACAACAAAAAGAGGCTATACCACTCTTTTCCTTTAATCTTGGTACAAAAAGACCCTTATCTATTAATGGTATTTATACTGCATCCAGTTTTACAGCAGGGAATTTAAAAGGTGCTTCATTAAATCCAGTGTAGAAAGCATGATCATGGTGATATAATGATTTTATCCCACTAATTATACATATAAAATTCAAGACGGCGAGCATACCTAATACTCCTGCCTTCTGTTTTCCCCACAACAACCACCCTGTGGTTCACTCAAGTCAGGTGGGATGCTTAAAATGCTCCTTTGCTATCTCTTTCTAGAATTACTTGCAGCAGTGACTGAGTCAAGGCATGCCAGCCTTGAGCTTCATGTGATTTCCATATACCAGATACGTGTTGTCTTTTTTGCAGCGACCTTCAAAATGCCATGGCTGGCTCCTTTGCTTCTGCCTTTGCCACTTTGGCCCTCTGCCCTACAGAGCTTGTGAAGTGCCGCTTGCAGACCATGCATGAATTGCAATTATCTGGGAAGATAGTGCAACAGCACAAGTAAGTAATTCGTTAGCCTCAACCCTGCCTGCCTTTTCCAGGTTTGGAAGTGATATGGCCTTTTTAATGAGTTTATTTCTCTGTACTTAAGATGCTTGTATTTTTTTTAATTATGTTTCTTATATTTTTTATTACATTTTTATTGATTTACTGGTTTTTTAATTTAAATTAAGAATTTTTCACAGAGTAAAAGATAAATGGAAGGAAAGAAGAGAAACAAACAAAAATTAGGAAATAGAATCACTTCCCATCTTTTGTTCAATTCGAGTTATAATCATATAGTCCCTCCTCTTAGATATTATACAAGTCTCTTCAGCCCCTCATTTAGTCAACCTAATGAGAAGGAAGGACTCACTGGAGAAGAGCCTAATGCTGGGAAAGATCGAGGGCAATAGAAGAAGGGGACGACAGAGAATGAGGTGGCTGGATGGAGTCACTGAAGCAGTAGGCGTGAGCTTAAATGGACTCCAGAAGATGGTAGAGGACAGGAAGGCCTGGAGGAATGTTGTCCATAGGGTCGCGATGGGTCGGACACGACTTCGCAGCTAACAACAACAACAACAAATGAGGGAATAGTTTAGTTTTTCTCTCACGACTAGAAAATTTGTGCCTCACCAGATGCGAATGAACTGCAGCTCTAGGATCTGTCCAACATCTATTACATTTTTCCTGTTTTAAGTAATAGGCAAGATTCCTAGAAGCTTAACCACTGGCAATTAAGATAAAAAGTTTTTTTAAAATCAGGGATTTGTAGTATCTAGATATCTATAATCAAAAATTTGTACCAAACTACTTCTGAGATGGGTTTTTGAGAAACACACAGCTTAATTTTAACTATTGATATGTACTGTGTTCCAAGACAGGAACTAGACATCTTTGGAAGCAGTTTTTCCAGCTAGCCTTTCCCATCGTTAGCTGGCAACCTGTTTATAATAATAATCTATTTCTTCTCCTAGTACAGTTTGGTCAGTAGTCAAAAGTGTTCTGCAAAAGGACGGCCCCCTTGGCTTCTATCGTGGTTGGTTCAGCACTTTACTACGTGAAATTCCAGGCTATTTTTTATTCTTTGGAGCTTATGAATTCAGTCGGACCTTTTTGGCATTTGGAAAGCCAAAAGAGGAATTAGGTATGTCTGAGCTTGCTAACAATATGACTTCTTGTCTTGAGATAAATACAGCTCCTCTTAATCCCACCCTTGCTGACTTTAAACCCAAAGGATTTCTGCATAATAATAAAAAAATCTTGCTGCCTGTTCAGAATCTTCTCCTATAAACACAGTAGCTTTAAATTATTTATTTATGGCATATCATACATAGACTAGCAGCCTTAAAGATTACTGCTGATTAAAGAAAAAAAGCCCAATCCAAATTAGGTGAAGAAGAACCAGTGCCCATTCTTTCCTTCAGTTCGTGACCTACACAAAAAAAACACAACCTAACAGCAGCCAGGTCAGAGAATTAGCAGACAGCTTAATAGCCAATACACCCAAATAATGTTTCAAGTGATTCTCATTAACTCACCAATACACTGTACCTTAAAACAAACATGCTTACCTGCTTTAGTAGGATAACGGGAGATTTTTTTTAATAAAAAAATTGCAGGTTGGGGGAAATCACTTGAGGGTTTTTTGCTATCATATTTATTTATTTTATTTATTTATTTATTAATGGGACTTATATCCCACCCTATCTCCCGAAGGACTCAGGGCGGCTAACAACAATAACATACAATAAATACAGAAATTAAGATAAAATTAAAATTAAAGGTCTCTGTACAATAAATTAAAATTAAAAATTGAAATAAATTAAAGATTAGAGTTAAAATTGTCAACATAATTAAAATCCCTGTCAGTCCAGGTCAGCCAGGTGGAAAAGGAGTGTTTTGAGGCCGCGGCGAAAGGACTGGAGATCTTGGGCCATCCGAAGCTCAGGGGGGAGCTGGTTCCACAGGGCTGGCGCTCCCACAGAGAAGGCCCTTCCCCTGGGGGTCGCCAGCTGACATTGTCTAGCCGACGGTACCCTGAGGAGGCCTTCTCTGTGTGAGCGTACTGGGCGATGGGAATTCGTTCCCGGCAGCAGATGGTCCTGCAAGTATCCCGGGCCTAAGCCATGTAGGGCTTTAAAGGTAAGTACCAGCACCTTAAATCTCACCCGGAGGGCAACCGGTAACCAATGCAGCTCACGCAGGAGGGGTGTAATATGGGAGTATCGGGGTGCTCCCATCACTACCTGTGCAGCCGCACTCTGCACCAGCTGAAGCCTCTGGGTGGTCTTCAAGGGCAGCCCCATGTAGAGAGCATTGCAGTAGTCTATACGCGAGGTAACGAGTGCGTGGGTGACTGTATGTAGGGCATCTCGGTCCACAAAGGGGAGCAACTGGTTTACCAGGCGAATCTGGGCAAATGCCCCCCTAGCCACGACTCCAATATGATCTTCAAAACTGAGTCGTGAATCCAGGAGGACGTCTAGATTGCGTGCTCTATCAACGGGAGGTAACATCTCTCCTCCTATAATCAAAGATGGAACCTCTTGGACTAAACGAGATGTCGCTACGTAAAGCCACTCAGTCTTGGCCGGGTTGAGCCGGAGCCTGTTCTTTCCCATCCAAATCTGTACCGCTTCCAGGCAACGGGACATCACATCGAGGGCATCACTGGGTTGGTTCAGGGTGGAGATGAAAAGCTGGGTATCATCAGCATATTGATGATACTTCACCCCGAAGCCACGGATGATCTCTCCCAGCGGTTTCATATAGATGTTGAACAGGAGGGGCGAGAGCACCGACCCCTGAGGCACCCCACAACTAAGGGGCCTAGGGGTTGACCTATTAGAATATGCGACAATATATTAAGCTCCTGCTGCTTGTTTTTATAGGTCCAGTTGCATTGGTGCTCAGTGGTGGCTTCGGTGGCATGTGTCTCTGGATTGCTGTTTACCCAGTGGACTGCATCAAATCTAGGATCCAAGTTCTTTCCATGGCAGGAAAACAGACTGGCTTTATGAGAACGTTTGCAAGTGTTGTCAAGAATGAAGGTTAGAATATGAAAGAGACTAATGAGCCCATGGGTGACGGTATCTCTTAACTTCTGCAAAGCCACAGCTGTCAGCTGTTCCTTATACTTTTTTATGAGGGGAGGTGGGGGGGGGCAAAACAAATCTGGCTGTTTTCCAGAGAGCACTTACTTAGTTTTCACAGGTGATGGTCATGTGTTTACTTTTGGTAGCATTAGGTAGTTTCTCTCTTCAGAATAACATGTGCCTGGACCACACTTTGCTAAAAAGAACCAGCTGGTTGTCAATTCACATCTGTTGGTGCTGCTACTCATTTTCTTTGTAATGACAGGAAGTTAAATTGCAGGGCCAGATTAGGATGGATTATCAGCATGATCAGATAACCATTAATTTTAGGAATGATGGTTGAATACAGCCAGGAAGAACAAAGTAAGACTCTTTCACTTTTCAAGGCTGAGGTTGGCAAAAAGACTACAAAGACAGGATTTAAAATGTTACTTATTACTACATGAACCTGAAATAGTGCTTAGGAGGTAAATGTAACTTAGTCATGGACTGTTGTAGGACAGTTTGCCTGTATATGAATGTGTATAGTCACGGTAACAGGATGTCGATTTCTCGTGTATTAGGTTTGAGTCTTCTTGCCTTGGTCTGATTCATTCGTGCTAATTCATGGTTTGTTGAATAAAGCAGTTGGCTGGGTTTATAGAAGAGATTAAATCACAAACAATAACCCACATTTGAACTTAGTATAATGTGTAAACCCAGCTCCTCTCTGTCTCCATCATCTCATGCCCTTAGAAAGATTACATAATTAGTCTTTAGGATCAACCTCTTTTCACATACAGCGGGCTTTCCTGACCTGCCCCCTTCAGGTTTGGGCTGCAGCTCACATCATCTCCAGTAACGTTCCATATCACAGCACAGTAATCCAAAAGCAAATCGTATTGTGACTGTTTTAAGGCTTTAGAATAGAACAAAGGCTCCTAAGTGAAGGGCAAATAATGTGTATGTCATCATGCAAATGATGCAACTTACATATTTGACTCAAATATGACTTTACATAATTACATTATTTGTATTATATCGACCTATACTATACTTTTTATAAACTGTACACTCATTTCAGTTGTTGTTCAGATTCCTTCTCTTGGACTTAGCAGCTTTCTGGTCTAACTTTCTGTAAGAAAGTTAAGTTGCATAACCCGTGAATCCATGATTAATTTAACCCTTTTAAGATATAATTAACCTATGACACTGGTTATCAACTTGTGGTCCACTATCATGAGAGGGTCCACAAAGGTTTGAAGAACTGTTATGATTTAAATCTTAAGTCTTGGGGGTCCATGACCACAAAAGGTGAAAAAAAGATTGAGAACTTATGATAGTCACAGTCCAGATAAAAATTTAGATTTATTTTTCCTTTCAAATGCACTATCCAAATCAATTGCAAGATAGATTTATATATATAGTTTTATTATTAATGTAACCGTCATTTCAGTCTTATACCAGTAATTTCTTCCTTTATTTTTCGAACAGATTAAATTGCTTAACACATTTCTGAACATTATCAACTACATGTTAAAGTAAATAATAAATTTAGATAAGGAAAAATCGTCTGATCAACCGAAAACTATTTAACCGTTTCTTCCAAATTTGCAGGCAAGCTGAAATTCCTAAAAGTTTAGCTTTTGTTGGATTTCCTTCTTCAGTTTTAAATCAGTGCAACATAGTCTGAGTTTTAAAAAAGTGATGGAAATGAAATTCCAAGGTAGTTTTTCTAATGCTTAACGTCTTCCTCATAGGTGTGTTTGCCTTGTACTCTGGACTGAAACCTACTATGATCCGTGCGTTCCCAGCCAACGGTGCCCTGTTTCTTGCCTACGAATACAGCCGTAAACTGATGATGAACCAGTTTGATAGCTAGAACCTTTATCACAGACTGACATCATTGGAATTATTGTGGTCACCACAGCAATTGTCCAAGTGTGAGTGACAGATTTTAAAATCCGAGAGTGAAATGACTGCGATTTTTTTTAAAAAATGATTTCAGTAAAAATACTGTATTTTCTAAATATTGTGTGCTTTGTGGATTTATGCATTTAGACCAGCACTGATACTACGTGATCTTACTCACTTCTATAGAAATTTTAGGTATGGGACTTTAAAAAAAGAATGTGCTGCAACACCAATTAACTGTAAGCTTGCAACATAAGTGACTGCATTAGAAGTATCTTAATATTCTGGAAAGCTGAGCAGGAGGTACATTGCAGAGAGGTTTTTATAATGTTCCACATTAGTTAATTTGTATACAACTCTACTTATTGGTGATTTGATTCTTACACAACAGAGAACATTGGAAAGCACCTTGCAGATAAAATCACTTGTAATCCAGTACCCAATATTTCTCTATAATGTTCCATGTTCCCAGAATATAATGCTCTTGTTCTAATCAGCATTCTGTTGATAGAGAAATCAGATTTTTTTTCATCCTCTAATGACATATTATCTACACAAGTCTAAACATTTCTCTTTAAAAAGTATTAATATAATCTCCTGTCTTTGGCTATAATCACATTTCTTAGGTGTAGCATGTTATTAGCAGCAATATGGACAACAGTTGGCTCAGCTTCTATAACAATGCTTTGGAATGGAGTGATATTTTAGTCTGCATTTAGCTCACTGACACTGCATCTGAATTCAACGTACAGAACAAGCTTTTAGCTGAAACTCAATGTACTGAACAGTATCCTTCACAAATATGCATGTTACAAACTAATTTTAGATGCGTCAAACATCTTGGAATACAGTAGTAGCAAATTCCGCATTAGATGCTAATTTTGGAAACTCAAAGTAGTATTAATAACTTATTAAACACTAGATCACTTTTTTCAAAATTGGCAGCTCTAAGATGTGCAGACTTCAACTCCCAGAATTCCCTAGCCAGAATACTAGCTGGAGAAGTCTCAGAGTTGAAGTTCATACCACTTAAAAGTTGACAAGTATGCAATATCTGCAACAGTTTATATAACAGAATATCTAATGTTGCTTGACAGGTTTGCATACAAATGATTAGAAGGACTGACAACATTTCAGAATAAAAATACAGCATATGATTTTTGTCGATATTAGATGTTAAACCTGCCTTACATATTACAAAAATGGAGTTCCCACATGAGGGATAAAAATTATAAAAAATACACCAGGTCAGAAACTCAGTGAAAGGCCAATGGAATGCAGAGAGGAAGGAAAAGCAGGTAGAATCTCTCCAACCTTGGGGCATCATGGCTCACACATGAATCTGATGAATCTGGCATTAGAAGCCATTACAATATAGTTAAGCCACATCTCCAGACTCCCAGTCATAAATTGCAATTGGAAATTGGCCAATAACCCAGTCATTTTGGGGGGATAGAAAGATAAAAGCTTTTTAAAAGGTCAGAATAAGATAACGAAGAACTTGTGAACTTGTTACTGAGTTTACACAGAGGGATAGGAACAGAAGAGAGCAGTAAAACTCACTGAAGACCCTTTAATTTTCTTACACAGAATCCAGATGGCAAAATTAATTGTCATCATGATAGTGCACTAGGCCTTAGTTTTATTTTTACATTCAAGGTGATTCTGAACACTGAGAAGGAGTAGTCTCAAAATACAATTGCATATCAGGTGCAAAACCAGGTTACTAAATTATTATGCAATTCCCAGTTAAGTCTGTTTCTGCTTGCTTCAGTCATGGGTCAGTGAAATATAACTCCACAGCAAAATTATCTCTGAACATCTTCCACATCTTTGGCTTGTTTAAGTTATCGATTTCATTTCTTGTGAGGAAAAGTCTAGGGAAAAGAGAAAAAAACCCAGTTCTCTAATGTAAATTACTGTATTTAAACTTTTGCACAGAAGAGAACAAAATAGTTTTTCTAATAACACTGCATTTTCAAATAACTTTTCCCAGAAAAATATTCAGCTCTTCAGCAACCCTTCGGTTCCCCTTAAGAATGCACATGCCTGCCTCCTGTGCATGGCTAGTGCCATTGTGACTCTGCAAATGCTATCATTCACCTCCAAACATTATTCATAGAAAAAAAGACAGGTGTGTCATATCTAAGAAAGCTGAATTTTCAAACACATAAAACTCACACTTTCATGAGTATTGGCATTTGGCAATACTCATTTATGATGATGACACAAATTGATGCACTTGGAAGGGAACAGCGTATAAATGCCCTCAAATAGGTAAATATAAATAGTTTGAGAAGAGCATAGTTTGGGAAAAGAATATAATAGCTTGAATGCAAAATAAATTCTAGTCAACATTAAATGTATTTCCAACATTAGCAAACAAGTAATGTCAAATGTAGCTTAATAATCTAAAGAGAGAATTAACACTTGCAACAGAAATTATTCCCTTGCTTAAAAGCACTTAGGTACCACCCTAGTATTTTGTATCTCCTACATGGCAAATAAAATTACCTGCAGTGACAAACTGAATGGTACCATTGAGGACTTATTTTCAAAAAACGTTGTGAACTTTTACTAAATAATTACATACCGTAACTTTTCTTAGAGGCTTAGTAAGCTTTATAAATCCATTAAAGTAAAAACTGTAATACGAACATCCCTCTACATGGCAGAGGCATTTTTTTTAAGTTGGTGTTCTCTGAGGAGTGGACTCATACTAAGCAATATGAAAAGGCAGGCCTCCTTTTCTCTATAGATTATCCATAAAATATACACAATCCCATAGAAATAAAGAAATGCCGGTCTGTTTCTGTGGAGGCTTGAGCTAGGTTTCTGTAACCTAAAGTCTTTTATACCCTCGCTCACAGATCTGGGTGCATTTTGGCTTTCTTTTCCATGTGTACTTAAACATAAAACTTACTGGTAGTCCCGTATAAAAGCTGTATGGAACCAAAAAAAGAAAGCACAGCCATCATAGCCTTTTGGAATATCCTAAATTTTTTTAAAAGACAAGAAATACAGTTAATGCTACTTGGGTAAAACATCAAGCCATCATCACAGCCAAATCATAGAAATAACTGAAATTGACTTCCGGTTTGCCATCGCGGTGTTGGCGGACGTATAGAGGTGAGCTCCGTCTTCAGTGTCCAGTTTTATCCCGCCGGGGGACCCTGGAAAGGGTTGAAAGTTGCCCTGTAGGGGCGATGAGCAAGGAGAGGACCCCTGTTTGATTGCGGAAGGGCAGTAGCCCTTCCGCTTGATCTGGGGCAGCTCTCCAAACTGGCGGGGAAAAGATCGGCCATAGCAATATGGCTCGTCATTAAGCTGCTGACAGCCGAAGTCAAAACTACAACCAAGCACCTTTAAAGCAACGCGGATGAAACTGGGTGAGATTTGATCTTCTCTTTAAGACTTTAAATATTTTTCCTGGAAAAGCTGCCCAAAGTATTTCTTCCCCCTGTGAGGAGAGAGGGAAGGGAATTCTTACCCCACCCTCTTAAGAACAGCGGCGATTGACTACCTAAGGAAAAAGAGCAATTGTAAGAACAATTCTAACTTAATTGGATGCATATACCTTTGAAATTTGGAAACTAAAAGTTTTCCTACCTTTACTGGAGATATTGGCTTTTATTTAAAAAGAAAAGAAATAAATCTTGAAAAACTATTATTAAACTCAGGATCTAAAAATTTTTAAACATCATTGGTGACATCTTGCAGTAAAATATGCTATTACAATTTGTTATTGACTAAAAAGACTTGGCTGGAAACCCAGAAATTAGAAAAAACCCTCTGAACCTTGACATACCACCTGTGAGAAACACAGCTGTAAAGAAGGAACTGCAAGACGGTTTATCTGGCCTGTTTGAACTATGAAGATAAACCTTTACTGACTTTCAGAATTATATGTGAGAAATCGTTTTCCTATTTCTTCACCTGAGAAGTCTTTGTTACTACACGAGATGATGGAATACTTTGGACTATAAATTCTTACCTGCCAAGCAATTTTCACTATAAGACTATCCACAACACGTGAAACAGATGTCACACATCTAGCTACAAAAACTATTTTTAACATTTTATTTTAAAATCCTTAATTTAATACATTATCAAGAGAATATGGATGAAGATCAGGAAAAAAATTCCTTTCTACGTTGAAATCAATACATGAAACCATTCTTTCAGCATGTCACAAAATAAGAGGCAACATAAAGGAACAAGATGCCAGCTTAAATATACAGACCCAGATTTTGACTACAACCAAAGATCCAACAATGCTGAAAGCAACAGGAGAAATGGAACAACTAAATATTAAAACAGAAGACCCAACAGACCATCAGATCCAGCCAATGGGGAAATTGGAAAAGAGAGTGACAACATTGAAAATGGAAAAGATTTTTTTCATAAATCAGAAGAAACTTGAGGAAAAGGAAGAACAGACTGAATGGAAGATAAACTGTGGGAAACTGGTATAATGGGGAGGTGATCAAAGAAATATAATGGGGCTAGTTCTTCCAAAAAATGTAATTAAATGGTTTTCTTAACTCAAATAATACACACAATAATAGAGGGAGAACTGTTTGATGAATTAAAAGTACTGACATGGCTGGTTAGTTGGCAAAGGAAAAAAGCCAGAGTAAGGCTGAAAGAAACTAGGGTTTTGATTTATTAGGGGGGGATTTTATACTATTGATTAGAAGGTTGAAGATAGTTGAATATAGATAATTCTTTTTAGAAAATAAAGTAATATTATAACTGAATAGGTAAGATCTGTAATAAGATTAATAGATTTTTGGTTTAATATAGTAAAAAAAGAATTTTTAGAAAATAGAATAAGATTATATGCAAATAGATAAGACGTATATTTAGAATATTAGATTTTGTTATAAAAAGGAGAAAATGTAGAAGTTGAGATAAGGGAAACACTAGTTACCTAAAGCTTTGAAACTATAACATAAAAAATGTTAAGTTGAATATTGAGGAGAAATGAAAGCCTGGGGGAAAAAGGATACAACAGGACACTGATGTATATAGGATTGAATGTAAACACAATTAAGATATGTATAAGGTTAAAATTATTGATAAATGTAACAAAGATGGTTTTAATTAGTTGATAACAATAAGAATTATATTAATTCAATATGAGATAGTAGATATTAAAGGATAAAGCGAGGAAATATCTGATGGTGTAACTTGAGATTTGTGCTAAAGATCTGTGTATGTTATGGAATCATTGATTACCCAGTCACCACGTTGCTTTTTAAATGTTTAATTGTAAAATTAGAAAATCAATAAAATATTATAAAAAAAGAAAGAACTGAAATCCATAACATGTCTTCAGCTGGTCACATCTGATCAATTTATGTAGAGAAATCTGGCCACTTAAGGCTGCAAAACAGAGAAGTCTGAAGTTTCTTTCAATCCAAATCAACAATTGGTCAGTTTGAGACATGGCTATGTAATTTCCTTAATAACAATATGGAAGTAGTTTGCCGCTGCTTTTTAGGCTTTTTTAGTCTGGCATTTCCTGGTGGACTCCAAAACAGGCCTACCAAGCTTAGTTTTTCAAAGTCAGCCAAGTTTGGTAGGTGGGTATAAGGTCAGCAGGATACTTAAAACCAATTTAACGGTTTTGTGCCTGAGATGGAATGGAATGACTATTTCAACACAGTTACAAATGTGACAGGTATACAAAAATTCACCATTTCTCAACTTACAGAAGTAGCTTCAAATCTGACTTTCACATCGTTTCTGATGACAGGACAGTTCTTCAAACCAATTACTACCAGGTCATTTTCATGATCAAGGAACAACTGAAACAAAATATAAACACATCTTATTCTCACTCACTAAAATTCTCTCACTCAATGCAAGACTGTAATTTATTAGTTCTTTTTCTCATGCACTGAAATCACCACGAAGGTGATATCTGTTAATATTTCAGTAAGTCTCTCCACTCGAGAGGACAAGATTATGTATGTGAGAGACTGAAAGTCCTATGCATATTGCATTACCCATTCTGGCTCAAAAGGAAATTTTAAAGGTAAGAAGTCATGCCATAAAACTGCCATTTAGCTCTTGAACAGATTATACAGTTCTATAAGTATATAACCTCATGCAATATTAAAGAGGTCTCCACTAGTGCTTTAGGTATAAATTAACTCTATTTTGAATGCAGCTTTTCACAGACTAGTTTGCTTCTCAAAAATTGCTTCTTTCAAGGCACGAACATTAAAAACACATTCTTCTCTGACCCTCAGATGGATTAATGCCACCTCTAGTTAATTTATCACTATTTGTGGG
The DNA here is from genome assembly GCF_964194415.1 of Vipera berus. Classification (NCBI taxonomy): domain Eukaryota; kingdom Metazoa; phylum Chordata; class Lepidosauria; order Squamata; family Viperidae; genus Vipera; species Vipera berus. The sequence continues at coordinate 208,095,850 of NC_138202.1, forward strand.
AACTTAACTGACATATAATAATCTATCAGCCTTTCTGGATGCTAGTCAAATAGCACGCTAGCTATTTTTGTAAAAAAAACTGCAAAAGGATCTGTTATTCTCACAACACAGCCAATAAGAATAGCAGAAGCTGCCATACTGCAAGTCAGATTACTGGTGTGCCTAGCGCTTTCTTTTTTATGCTGGTTCTCCAGGATCTCAAATAAGAAATTTCTCCTTCCCATTTATAGATTCTAGAGCAGAGGTGTCAAACTGCCGGCCCACGGGCCGGATGCGTCATGCCAAAACCACGCCCACCCCATTGCCGGCAACGGAGAAAAAAATCATGATATGTCACGACACATCACATGATGTTGTGAGTTTGATACCCCTGTTCTAGAGACAGAAGTGAAACAAATACCTGGCCTGCATCTATTAAGCATGGCCCTTCTCACTACTTTATTCATCACTGCCTATTTGAAATTGTTCAATCAGTGAATTCAAAGCAAGGATGCATCAGTTTTCATTGCAGTACGCAGATCTGTGCTGCAATTGAACATGGAATGAATGGGAATTCTATCAACAAATCCTGGCCTTCATGGCTGCAGGATCCTTAAATTAACACGAAGCTCTGACCTTGCAGTTAATTAATGTTGCACAAATGCACTGAAATGCTACTTCCTTCTTCATGATTATCTTTATTCTGAAATCAGTCCCATTGCCCTTACCAACTCCTAAAGAGGGGAAAAAGGAGAAATGGAGACAAAGACATGCATTAGATAATTACTGGAATCAAACAACAGAATTCATATTTTAAAACAAAAATATCCTGTGATGTTGCAAAATGACCAGCTTTTTCATCTCCTAGTCCTTTCCAATCCAGTTTAATATGTTCTGACAATTTGACTATGTAAATGCTAGGAATACAATAATATTTACAGGGTTGCTAGTCTATCAATCCATTATTCCTAGCTTGTTCTACTTTCAAGCTGCCCAATAAATGCCTCCTTTTACTTGATCCATATCTAAGCAAGCATTCCTTTTTCACTCTTCACAAAAAGACTAAATTGACATTGTGTTTTTCTATGTTTCATGTATGTCTATGCATTTATGTATCCATTGATTTTGGAAAAAATGCAGTTATAGTTTAAAGGAAAACTATGCAATAGGGAGGTAGATTAAAAATTGCAGGTACAATGAAAAATCTCAACAGCTTTCAATTTCATGACAGCAAACTTGCCTTCTGAAACTTGCAATGCTGCTAAACCAGCCATTTTGTATTTGTGTACTTTCTCCAAATGTGCAAGCACATTTCTACAATGGGAAACCTAAAATGCTGAGAGACAGGTTGAGTAAAGAATCTCCATCAAACACAAGGCAGCTGGTCAATTCACTTCCTGAAATAACATCAGTAGGCTAAAACGGCACCAACACAAGGATATGTTATAGCTGCTACCCTGCTGAAATGGTTGGCTGAACATGTGTGGAAGTAGACTGGAGGCTTTGAACATCCTGTTTTAAGATGGTACTGGTCTGTTCTAGCGACTTGCTTGGAACTCAGAAGAGACGCTACAGGGATCCCAACTCATAAAAGTATCCTAAATAAATCTAGTGTCTTCATGTCCAGTTTGAATAAGGGATAAAAGACTGGGCATAATATAGACAATGTCTTATCCTGCATAAAGAAGTACAGAAAAAATAGACTTAACAGCCAGAGAAAACAAACTAAAAATCTAATGCAAAATCATGTTTTACCTATTTCTATAAAAAATGAGTGACTGGGCAGGGGCAGGGGCCTCCAGTATAAATCTAATAAGAGGCCCCTGGTTAATTTTTTAGCAAAATTTTTTGTGGGGTTAGGGAGGGGGGTGGGTGTGGACTATGGTTGTTTGGCAATGGGGGGGTGGTCCATCAACCGTTGTTCAGGCCAGGTCCGGGATTGGTCGCGTGGGGGGAGAGCGGGGCTCGGTTGCCTCCGGGACTCGGGAGCGGGTCGTGGGACTACCAATTCCCACGACGTTGGGGAATGGTAGCAGGTGTATGATCAGAGGGCCGCATCGATACCGGGGAGGGCATCTCCGCTATTTACAAGCGGTGAGGCGCTCCGACCCTCTGTTTCTTCCCCAAGGTCCCGGGAGCAAGGATGTGCAGCCACCTGAGCTCTGGCTGGTGTACCTGAATGCCAGGTCCGTTGTTAATAAGGCTCCCCTTGTTCGGGATCTAGTTGAGGGTGAGCATGTGGACCTGGCTTGCATCACGGAGACTTGGTTGGGCCCAGAGGGTGGTGTTCCCTTGGTTGATCTTTGCCCACCAGGTTTCCGGGTGCTACACCGGCCTCGGGCTCAAGGCAGGGGCGGGGGAGTGGCGGTAGTTATTAGGGAGACCTTGTGTCCGCGGGAGACCACCGTTCCCCAGATAGTCGGGTGTGAGTCTCTCTTTTTGAGATGTGGTCCTGGGGCGCAGTTGGGCTTGCTGCTGGTGTACCTTTCGCCTAGTCGCGCAACGGCAGCCCTGCCTGAGCTATTCGACATCCTCTCGGGGTTGGTGATTGAGTTCCCCAAACTTATAGTTTTGGGTGACTTCAATCTACCATCCCTAGGAGGATCATCTGAGTTAGCTCGGGAGTTCATGGCTTCCATGACGGCCATGGACCTGACGCAAGTAATTCTTGGACCGACTCATGAGGGAGGCCACACCCTTGACTTGGTTTTCTTATCTGGACGGTGGTTTGATGATCTCGGTGGGGGTTCCCCAACTATTATACCCCTGTCATGGACCGATCATCATCTCCTGCGGCTGGTCTTCCATTTTGCCACCCCCCGCCGTGGGTATATGGAGCCAATTAGATGGTACCGCCCCAGACGCTTAATGGACCCTGATAGGTTCCAGGCAGCGCTGGGGTCCCCACCTGCCTCCATTGCTCACAGCTCGGCGGATGCCTTAGTGGAAACCTAGGAAAGGGCAGCCATGGAGGCACTTGACCGAGTTGTACCCTTGCGGCCCCTGACCCAGTGCAGATCCCAGCGAGCTCCATGGTTCTCCGTGGAGCTTTGGGAGATGAAGCGTCGGAGACAGGGCCTAGAGAGCTGTTGGAGGTCCAGCCGATCCGAATCCGACCGATTGCGACTAAGAACCCACATTAGGTCTTATCTCGCAGCGATAAGGGCGGCGAGGTCTAATTACTTCTCCGCAGTTATCGCGTCCGCAGATAACCGCCCGGCCACCCTGTTTAGGGTGACCCGCTCCCTCCTTAATCAGGAGGTAAGGAAGGAACCCTTGCAGGGTCGTGCCGAGGAGTTTGGTCAACATCTGTCGGATAAAATCGCTCGGATTCGGACCGGTCTGGACTCCAGCTAGGCGGAGTCTGATGATCAGGACACGGGCGGTCTTGTCAATGTTATCTGGGAGGAGTTTGATTCTGTGACCCCTGAGGAAGTGGACAGGATTATGGGGAGATTGAGCTCCACCACATGTTTATTGGACCCGTGCCCTTCCTGGCTGGTGTATGCAGCTCGGGAGGGGACACGAGGCTGGTTCCAGGCGGTTATATCTGCCTCTTTGAGTGAGGGTAGTTTCCCCGCCGTCTTGAAGGAGGCGGTGGTGAGACCTCTCCTCAAGAAGCCTGCCTTGGACCCAGCTGTGTTAAATAACTTTCGTCCGGTCTCCAACCTTCGCTTTCTTGCGAAGGTTGTTGAGAGTGTGGTGGCGCATCAGCTCCCTCTGGTCCTGGATGAAGCGGATTATCTAGACCCGTACCAATCGGGTTTCAGGCCCGGGTACAGCACGGAGACGGCATTGGTCGCTCTGGTGAATGATCTCTGGAGGGCCCGGGACAGGGGATATTCCTCTGTCCTAGTCCTATTAGACCTCTCAGCGGCTTTCGATACCATCGACCATGGTATCCTGCTGCAGCGTCTCAGGGGATTGGGAGTGGGAGGCACAGTTCTTCAGTGGTTCTCCTCCTATCTCCTGGGACGTTCGCAGTCGGTGTTGGCAGGGGGGCAGAGGTCGACCCCGAGGTCTCTCGTTTGTGGAGTTCCTCAGGGGTCGGTCCTCTCGCCTCTCCTGTTCAACATCTATATGAAACCGCTGGGTGAGATCATTCGTGGTTTTGGAGTTGGGTATCATCAGTATGCTGATGATACCCAGCCTTTCGACCCCAAACCACCCCAGTGATGCCCTCGACGTGATGTCCCGTTGCCTGGAGGCGGTTCGGGTCTGGATGGGGAGGAACAGACTTCAACTCAACCCCGACAAGACTGAGTGGCTGTGCATACCGGGATATTCAGAATATTCCACCTCTTTCCATGGGGGGTGAGTTTTTACCCCCCGTAGATAGGGCTCGCAACTTGGGAGTCCTCCTAGATTCGTGGCTTACTTTGGAAGATCATATAGTGGCTGTGACTAGGGGGGCTTTCGCCCAGGTTCGCCTGGTGCGCCAGTTGCGGCCCTATCTAGACCGGGATGCCCTGTGCACGGTCACTCACGCGCTCGTGACCTCTCGTCTGGACTACTGCAACGCTCTCTACATGGGGCTTCCCTTGAAGACCACTCGGAGGCTCCAGCTGGTACAGAATGCAGCCGCGAGAGTTGTCTTGGGAGTTTCCCGGTACTCCCATGTTACACCTTTGCTCCGCGAGCTGCATTGGCTACCAGTTGTCTTCCGGGTGAGGTTCAAGGTTTTGGTAATGGTTTTCAAGGCCCTACATGGCATGGGTCCGGAGTACCTCGGGGATCACCTGCTGCCGGCGTCAACTTCCCTCCGCCCTGTGCGTTCCCACAGAGAGGGCCTCCTCAGGGTGCCACCGGTCAGAGAATGTCGGCTGGTGGCCCCCAGGGGGAGGGCCTTCTCTGTGGGCGCCCCGGCTTTATGGAATCAGCTGCCGGTTGAGCTCCGGATGGCACCTGACCTTCGCTCCTTCCGACGCGGCCTGAAGACCTACCTATTTGAGCAAGCCGGCCTGGCCTGATGGGGGATGTGCTGGGGTTTTTATTGGGGATTTTTATTACTCTACTGTTTTTAGCTCGGGCTCTTATTTAATTCTTTTTTAATTTTTGTATTCTGTATTTTTATGTGCCCTGTTCACCGCCCTGAGTCCTTCGGGAGAAGGGCGGTATACAAATATAATAAATGATAATGAAATGATAAATGACTCTTAAATCAGATGTTCCTTCTGATTAAACTACTTAGACTTTCCCTTTGATTCATAAACATTCTAGCCATTTAATAGAGGTCGTTCAAAGAGATGTTACAACTCCACTCTTTCTTCCACCTTAGTTCTGTAACTTCTTTCCAAGTTCTTCCCCAAGCCTTTGTTTGTTTGTTTTTCAAATTCAATCTCCAACAGAGGGAGATGAGACAGTCTGATTCAACAGAACCAAGAGCCATGCTTTATTAGTGGATATGAACTGACCAACTAGGATGAGTCCGGCTGGCTGTAACTGTCAAGCATATTCAGCCTGCCCATCACAGCCCTACTCTGATGGTACTACTGTGTGATGAAAGGAGCCCAACTGTGATCTAAGTGCTGAGACTGCATAAACAACTGGACAATCCCCTTCCTACTGTATTTTAATGGCACTTACCTTGGATAGCATAGAGTTTTATGCATTTGATTCTGAAAAGCTTCTCTGGTGGGAGGATCAGGTTGTATTCTGATTTCAAGATTTCATAATATTCTACATATCGACTCTGCAAATAAAATTTAGGAGTGCCTTGAGACAAAAATAATTTTATATAGAAATCTATAGTAAATATAAATAGTCATACCTCTATAAAACCAAAATCTTAAGGAAAGCAAATGTCCTATTAATCCAAAAAATGGAAAGTCCATTTATAATGTTATGTGGGGAAGTCCTTGGGAGACGGGGCAAAGAGATATCGCCCAGGAAATGGTCAAGTGAGGAACAGCGTACCCTGCAGTTGGATGGTAGGCGGGGCAACAGAAAGGACCTCCCTGAGCTTCTCAGGTTGTAAAGGAGACAGTAGGAGAATTGTACTTTCAGACTTGCAAAACTGATGTCAGCCTTACCAAGTAGACCAGACATGAAACAAGATCACATAAGCTAATTCTACTTGATTGTGAAGCTACATGAATAGAAACTTGAAAGTCTGAAGGCACAGCCTGAAAAACTAAGGAGCATCCCTTCTGAACCTCTTGCCCCACTGACTATCCAGCTGTGGGCTACGCTGTCTCTTATCTGATCATTCCCTAGGCCAGGGGTGGGCGACCTTGGCTCTTTTATGACTTCTGGACTTCAATACCGAGAATTCCTGAACCAGCCATGCTGACTCAAGAATGCTGGGAGTTGAAGTCCACGAGTCACAAAAGAGCCGAGGTTGCCCACCCCTGCCCTAGGCAGCATCTCTTTGCCCCGTCTCCCAAGGTATTTCTCATATCATTCTCTGATGTTTGACTTCGTAAGGGGGAGAATTTAATATTCATGTCCCAAGCTTTGCTTAACCAAAAATGACCAAACCCCAGCTATCAGGACTGGAGGAAAGGCAGTGAAGCAGAACTTAAAAAAATGCAAGGTAAAAACAGAAAATAAGTATTTAAATTACACAGCTATTTTTGTGCCAATCAATTGTATTATTTTTTTTATTCAACCTTACACATAGCTTCATAGTAAATTTTTTTTACCTGTGATGGAGTTTCAACACCCTGAAACTTGGTGCTGGCAGTTTCATCAGTTCTTCTTTTACCAAAGTACTCCAAACTTTCCTTTAAAAATGAGAATTGTGTTACTATAACTACTGCAGCATCTTACAGTATTCGGTTTAGAGAACTTATATCAGAAAAGTGCACAACTGGGGGTCAGCAGAGTGCCTCAGGGCTACACATTTGTAAGTGGCATGCCAGAGCTTACACTTCAGAAAATAGATGTGCTCAAGTAAACCAAGTGGGCAGAGTGCAGCAAAACTTAATTTGGATTTAATTAAAGAAACAATTACTTTAACACATATTTAATTATTTTCCTTTTCAGTCATATTGTAAATTACAATTCATAAGCAATTTTTGGAAGAACTACGGGCAGCAACTAAGCTAATACCAACTTTAAATAGTTCCAGGAGACATCCAAATAATTACAAGTTGGTCAACTTAATATTTGCTGCAGGCAGGCAGGTAAAATAGTAATCTGAGAAAAAGAACAACTCGACACATATAGGAAGAAGCTTTGTTGAAGGAATTTCACACGGTGACAGAACAGCTTTTTCGGCTCTATTACATGAAGTCTTGGATATGGCAGATTCAAACTCCTTATCAAAGATGATACTGAACAAACAAGAAATTGTATGCTAGGTGGTTTGGTCAAGCCAGACTGAAAGTATCAGTTTTTAATTCCATTTTACATCTGGAACCCACACAGAAGAAACTATGGGAGGTAGCACTTCAGATACTTTTAACTCATTCAGAAACAAGAGGGAAAATATCAACATTACTTTGGTACCTGCGCAGTCTTAAACAGGCCGGTGTCAATAAGCCAGATGCAAATCATAGTTCCAGTCCTACCTGCATCAAAAAGGGGAAATCGGTGACTTAGAAATAATGATATCGTGTTGACTTGTCCCGAAGAATGAGGCTATGAAAGCATCAGTATTAAGCAATCCCACCCCTGCACCTCCAAACTAAATCTGAAACCTGAACTTACGAAAAATTCACCCTGCACATCTAACACCAAGTAATGCAAACAGTCTTCGCAGATAGCTACTTTCAGTGAATGCTAAATCTATTGAGCCATGGTGGCGCAGTGGTCAGTATGCAGTACTGCAGGCTACTTCTGCTGACTGCCGGCTGCCAGCAGTTCAGGTGTTAAACTACCATTCTTGGAAGGTCAGTAAAATGAGGACCCAGATTGTTGAGGGCAATATATAAACTGCTTAGAGAGGGCTGTAAAGCACTGTGAAGCGGTATATAAGTCTAAGTGCTACTGCTATTGCTGAATTTCCACGCATCCCAGATAATGACTGATAATCTAAGGTTTTCAGAAGGGCTAAAAATAACATTCCCCTTGAGTATGGCTGAAAGATACTGGATCACTACAGTGCATTCTGCATGGGGCTGTTTTTCAAGACCATGTGAGGCTACAGTCAGCACATCCCTTAACTAATACATTATCTGAAAACATTTTATCAGCCCTTCAGCATTAATACTGACAGATGCTAGCCTCTTGAGTCCAATTCAGGGAGCCATTTTACACACTCTCCTGCCCCAGAACAATTGTCAAAAGAGGGATCTTTGGGATTTCCAAGCCAGAGAGTTCGCGTACCTTTCCCACCTTTACAGTGTATTGCTATAACATTGTGGTTGTCCTGTTCCATCCATTGCCTCACACTGGCAGTGAATATGAGCATCTCCCTTAAAGAAAAGGAAGAATGCCTTATTTAAGAGCTTATGTATATATTACTGTAGAAAAATTAAAATGTTCTCTCCTTTATCAGAACAGTGGAATTTCTTATAACCACACACCATTTCCATTTAAGCATCTTTAGGTTACCTCTGGAGATAAGCCAGAACATAGTTCATAGGAGAGATTTTTAAGGACTTTCCACTAAAAAGACTTGCACTGCTGCTCACAATTGGAAACAAGCTGAATTTATTAAGAGTTTTCTTCTTTTGGGGAGAGGAGACAGGCAGATTAGGCTGGAGGGCTTTTGTGAGGAAGGGCATTTTGACAGATATTAAGATAGATTATGGGAACAGAGGAAGGGTCATTATAGGATAGTAGTCTTTCTTGGTAAAAGCAGGACTACTGAGTCCAGTGTGTGGGTGTATGTTGGCTTGTAAGGGAGGCATATGTATTATGACCTTGTAAGGGAGGGATATGTATGATGAGCACACCATTAAGGATAGCAGCAGGACAATCCATTATGATGGATGGAGAGGTACATGATGAGGCCCAGAAAAGCAATTGTGAGGAAGAGCAATAAACAATTTGATGACCATCCCTGCTTCTATTCGGTGAGTTTGATTCTGGATTTATACTGTCAGCCCTTCAAGGTAGACCAGATAGGAAACTGAAATCATGCATCTCACTGTCTCGTCTCTGGGTTTAGGATTGACAGCTGGTTATAAAACAACCATTTTGTACAGCACTTTGTTCCCTGGGATTTTTTGACCCACTGACTTTTGTGAAGGAAACAGCCCACTCTCCAGCATGATTCCATCACCTGTTCGACAGCCCTTCTGGCTTCTTCTAGGAGCCAGGATGAACCCTCTTGAAACAAGGCTATCAGTGCTTTGTTTCAAGGGGAGTCATTGTGAGGTTATGTTATCCTCCCTTAACAGGTTTTACTGGGATGCAGCTGTTTTAATGATTAACATCTCATCTCTGACACTCTTCTGTGTAGGAAAGATTATGGAACAGATAGAAAATGTCCTAAGACACAGAAGTCTTTGAAATCTTTTGAATCAGGGTTCAGGCATGGGAATAAAAGGGCATTAGTCGTTCTGGTTAATAACTTTTGCTAGGACATGGATGAAGTGTACCCCTCATGAGCAGCTCTTAAATACCATCCACCGTGGCATTCATTCTGGACCACCTCAGAGGGCTAGGGATTGGAAAAACTGTTCTTCAGTGGTTCTGCTCCTTCCTGAATAGGTGGTTCCGGTCTTAACGGGGAAGGAGGAGTTGACCTAGTGGCTGCATCCTCTACTTTTAAACATCTACATGAAACCACTCAGAGAAGGCATCTGATGGTTTAGGATGAGGTGCTAGCAATATGCTGATGATACTTAATTGTATATGCCAGTTCAGTCTGGCTGAAGATACTATACAAGTCTTGTCCAATGCTCTTAGCATTTGGATGGAAGAAAACATGTTAAACTTAAACCCAGCAAAATAGAGTTGTTTTTTGTTTGGACTCACAACTCCTAATAGAAGAGTAGGCCAAGCTGTAATAATGAGGCCCTTAGTTTCAGCTGGTACACCAGCTGCAGCCCTGCCTTGACTGGGAATAGCTTCTTACAATGACTCCTGCCCTCATCACCCCTTGCTGGGATAATTGCAAAGCACATTACATGGGGCTACATTTGAAAACCATTCAAAAACCACAGCTCGTACAGAATGTGGCAGTCTGTGCGCAGCCAGGTGCTTGACCATGTTATACCATTTCTGCAAATCCTGCAGTAATGTCCTGGTGGCTTGTGGATGGAAATCAAAGTGCTAGTTATAACCTACACCGCCCTTTATGGCTTCGCTCTTAGTACCTTCAGGTTAGCCTCCTTCAAGTGGATTTGACCTGTCCAAGGCTTTTCTCTTGGGAGAAGCTGCTAGTATTGCTTTATTTCTAGGAAGTGATGGGGCTGAAGTCCAGAGGCACTATTTCTCTCTGATGACTCCTGCCCTCTGGAATCGTCTCTCTCTGGAGATGAGATTGAGTTCACTGATTATAACTTTCAGGAAACAGGTTAAAAGTAAGTTATTCCAGAGGGCCTTTGAGTATTAACTAATGTTGCAGGGTTCGGTTATACAGAGTTTTTAATTAATTTATATTTTATTTGTACTTTATTATTGTGAACTGCCAACAGTTGTGAGATAGCAGTATATAAATTCAATAGACTATAGATTTTCATAGATTATATATTTTCATAGACTATAGGTATCTGCAAACTTTAAACAACTGGATTTGGTTTATTCAACCTTAATTTACTGTCAAATCTACACAGCACCATTGCAGAATCATACTTACGCCAAAGTGGGAACATTGTGGTCATCAATAAACATCCGCTCCACTCTATAATGGAAAATCTCTGGGTCATAGCCCTGCTCACCTGCAGGAAAAAATATTATACAAATATTATGTATATAAACAAAGATCCATTAGGAAGATTCCAAAGCAATACTTTGGACAAATATCTAGATCTTAAATGGTACTTGGGCACTATTTACCCCACAATTCCCCTTGGGCATTGACTAGACTCCTTGCTCCACCTGATTTTTATTTATTTTTTTTTACATTAAAATGCACACCCACAGCTTTTAAAATGGGAAACTGCGTATTTTCATCCTTCTCTGTTCTTTCCTGAATATCTGGGTTCCTTAAGAAAATAAAAATGTTAAGCAACTTTAATCAATATCTTTAGTTTTGAAGTGTGCCCATCTGCTCAGAAAAAGGGCAACACTAAGCCAGGGCAATATAGCATATTCAATAAAAGGAATACTAACAACATGGCAGGTAACATTCTGGCAAAACTTTACTTTGAAATTGGTTACATCCCTGCCAGCCATCAGGCAATCTTTACCAGTAATTGTTTTGCAACAGTACCACTTGTTCTCAAACTTTAAATGTACCCATTCCAAAAAGGCTGGCAACCTCTGATCTATACCAAATTTTATATGTTTGATGTAAATTTGCCCTCCCTCTAATTAGTCAGTGGAAGTTCCAGTTTTGACAACAGATTGGAGTTTTTTAAAATTAGCAACAAAAACATCTATGATTCTTCTGCTTTATAGAATCAGATGTATCAAATTATAATATGTATTTCATCTCAGTAATCAAAGCCCAGCAGGGCATGGCCCTCTGAAGTGTCAATATCTATATGGTTTATTAAATACATACACAAAGATGCATCCCATTAAACTGTGTAAAAAAAAAAGCAAAGCTATATTAATTCCAAATTTCTACTGGAGTTGACAGGGTAGCAAACAGCAATATGTTCAACCCTTCTCCTTGCAATTATACTGAATTTTGTTGCTGACAGAAACAGTTAACATCTATGGTTTTTAGGTAGTTGCTGAGCTACAGGTAGTCCTCAACTTACGACCACAATTAGGACCAGAATCTTTTATCAGTGAATGACACAGATGTTGTAAACCTAGAAAAGTTTGATTTAACACTTGCCACAAGGCTTGACATTAAGAAGTGAACTGAAGAAAATAGTCTATAACTGAAGTAGTTTTTTCTCTTCTAGATGTTTTATACCTTCCAGGTGTTTTGACGTTACAACTCAAGAAGTTTCAGTCAGTGAGGTATTGAACCCATCAGATGGAGACCACTAAGTTGGGAAAACATGAACTGAGGTAGACTAAATAACAGTCATTATGCTGAAGAGGTTAAAAAAAGTGGGAATATGTATATAGCTTAAGGCTATCATAAAGACTGAGTTCTGTATCATTCAGACCTTTATTTTAAAAGGAAGCAGTTACTGATTTAGTGTGGTATGGTTAAGATATGTGATACCAAGATTCATGTCCTCCCTCAACTATGGACATTCACTGCATATCTAGAAGGCAAAGCTAAGACTGAAGGTGGTGGATGGCCTGGCTTGTGATGAGAACAGATGCAGTTGAAGTTTTCCTGACTGCTCCAGTCTTGGTGACTAAGAAACAAAGTAATACTTACTACAAAGATTGTAGACTTTGTAGTGGTCTTCATGTTTTGTATCCAAGAACTTTGCAACTTCCTTATAAAAAATAATAATTTATTTTAATTGTCAAGGTGGCTTGAATTATTAATGACTTTATTTATCTAACTGGTTTCAGATAGAAAGTATTCGAGGAAGATTCAAATCTCAGAGGGTTTTGACGCTGATATAGAGACATACAGCAACCTCCTGCATTCTGACTTCTACTTTCATAATTTCCAACCAGTATTCTGGCTAAATTATAAATACTGGTATTGCTAAAGTCCATCAATAAACTAAAGCAGTACTCGGGGAAAAAGACAAACCACAGTACATATTCTTACAGATCAGTCCATCCATTGATAAGCTGACTCTTGAATTTTTAATCAAAATGCTGTACCATGAAAAATGTATCACCCAGGTTAGCCAACCCTAAAAATTTGTTTTAATTTCCACAATTTGCTTATCTTCAGGTGGCACATTATCCATGGTATTTTGATTAAAAATTTGAGGGTCAGATTCTCTGCTTATATACAGGTAGTCCTTGACTTACGAACCATGAGCCCAAACTTTCTTTTGCTAAGCAAGACAGTTGTTAAGTGAGTTTTGCCCCATTTCATGACCTTTCTTGCTACAGTTGTTAAGTGAATCACTGCAGTTATTATTAACACAGTTGTTAAGTGGCTCTGGCTTCTTCATTTACCTTGCTTGTCAGGTCACAAAAGGTGATTACATGATCCCGGGACACTGCAACCATCATAAATAAGAGTCAGTTGTCAAGCATCTGTATTTTGATCATGCAACCATGGAGATGCTGCAACAGTCGTGTGAAAAAAGGTCATAAGTCACTTTTTTCAGTGCCATTGTAACTTTGAACAATCACTAAATGAACTGTTGTAAGTCGAGGACAACCTGTATATGTATTTTTAAAAAGTACTACCATATAAGCCCATCCATGGACAACCTGAACTTAGTTTTGGGAGTATATTTTGGCAGCTAAAATTCCCTGCTGATCCATGAGTATATGTGGATACGTGCTTATCATACCGTAATCCATAGTGTGGAGGACCTATAGTAAATATTCATACTGATTTTTTATTCAAAACGCAGAATGCATTTTTGCTTTATCTGCAAACTCAAAGGATTATACTTTGCACTGCTAAATTTGATAGTTGCTGAAGGAGCCAGATAGTCAGAATTCTGCAGAACAATTTAGAAGAGGAATTGAATACCACTGAATACCATTATTATATTAACAGAAAAACAGAGTTGGAAGGAACCTTAGAGGTCTTCTGGTCCAGAGGTCACCAACCTTTCCCAGTTGGCGGACCAGAGGGAAAGGGAGGGGGAAGCATTTTACATGTGCATGTGCGCACAAATGAGTCCAAGAGCATGTGTGCGCTGCAAACGTGGTGGCGTGCCCCGTTCTTGCACGCTGCGGTGTCCCATTTTCACATCCCATGGCACAGCGGTGTTTTTGCGCCCCATGGCATGGCAGCATCCTGTTTTCGCTCCCCAAGGCGCAGCGGCATCCTGTTTTTGTGCCCCGCAGCCACAGTGCTAGCACAACTATGGGGGGGGCGCGGACCACAGGTTGGGGATCTGTTCTAGTCCAGCCCTTTGCTCAAGCAGGAAACCCTATACTATTTTAGACAACTTGGCTGTTCAATCTCATCTTAAAAGCTTCCACTGTTGGAGCAACCGCAATTTCTGGAGGCAAGTCGTTTGACTGATTGTCAGGAAATTTCTCCTTAGTTCTAGGTTGGTTCTCTCCTTGATTAGTTTCTATCCATCGCCTCTTGTCCTGCCTTCAGGTGCTTTGACCCATCTCTTCTTTGTGGCAACCCCTTAGATATTAGAAAACTGCTATCATGTCCCCACAGTCCTTCTTTTTATCAGATTAGACATACCCAATTCCTGCAATCACTCTTCATACCTTTAGCCTCCAGTTCCCTGGTTAGTACATTGACACTTTTATCGGCACAATTTAGGGTTGTGATATATAGTCGAGTATCATCGACATAGGGTTTCCTGCTTGAGCAGGCGGTTGAACTAGAAGACCTCAAAGGTCCCTTCCAAATCTGTTATCCTGTTATTCTGTTAATAATGTTATTAAATCCCTCTTCCAAATTGGTAAGTTCTACAGGCCTCAGAATGCATAATCAACTGCCAAGGATCCATTCACCATATGAGATGCTCATCCTTGAATGAATCAACAGTTGAAAACCGTTTCATTGAGAAATAATAATACCAGTAGCAACATTCAAAAAAATAGCAATAGTGAACAGGTCTTGAGTAGTTATTTCTCACTGCTTATCATTGAAACCCATTTTTTCATATGTTAAGTAGATGTTAAAATTATATATGGATTCGTGCCTAAAGCTATGAGGGGAAAAAATCCCAAGGGCAGACTATATTTTACTTGCAATATAGCTTTAACTTCCAAGAGGTCTTTTCTTCTGCAATTAATGTGATATCTCTTACAGTCATACTAAAATTAAACACCACCAATAACAATTGGGAGTAGAGGAAAACAAAAAGGAGGATTCACAGAATAACAGAAATTATTTCCATCAGCTTTTAATCTTTAGATTACCGATATAGGATTCCTGTAGAAAGCTTGCTGTCCAGAAGATGGAAACGACATTGCTATAACACGAGCTAACGAACAGATACAAATAAGCAAAAAAGAAAGAAAACGTTAAGATCTGCACTGTGAGACCAATGGGAGATTTTTCCATAGGTTCACTATTTTTGAGTAGAGTCATGTGAAAAAGTAAGTATACCTCATTTTTTTAATGTTTTCAACCTATTTCAACATACAAATATTTGATCTTTATTTCAACAATATTAATACCGTAGATAAAATATTAGAAATATGCAGTGGTGGGATTCAAATGTGTGAACCACCGGTTCTCTGTGTGGATGCCGCTTCCGGAAGTCCATTCTGGGCCTGGGCAACAAAAAAATTAAGCTACCGGTTCTGCCGAAGTGGTGCGAACCGGCTGAATCCTACCACTGGAAATATGTGCCATTTACATTTAGTAGTGCATTGTGTAATTTAAACAAACATAAATGCAAATTTTGCATACAGAAAAACTAAGTAGACCCCCAACATTTATCACTACTGTATCTCAAATATCTTAGACTCAGGTGTGCCAGATTAGGTCATTAAAAAAAATATTACTAAAACTTCAAACATTTAATTGATTTTGTTCTTTCTTGTTGAATACCTGCCTAGATCCAAAAAACTCTCAGAAGCCTTCAGAAAGGAGATTATAATGCCTATGAGTCTGGGAAAGATTTCAAAAGGTTGTCAAACATCAATGATTCCACTATCCAGAAGATCATCTACAAATGGACATCTACAAACCCCAGAATTTCATCATAGGACCTACAGATAGTTCTCACCACTACTGATGTCCAAGTGCAGGAGTCTACTATTGTAAAGAAGCTGCACAAATTACATCCATGTGGAATATAGGAGAAAATATTTGCTGTCCAGAAAGAACATCAGGGCAAGACTAAAGTTTGGTCATAAACATCTACACAAAGACCAGGGCTTTTAGAACAATGTGCTATGGACAAACAAGCAAAGATAGAGTTATTTGGTCACAGTACCAGAAGACATGTTTGGTGAAAACCAAAGTCAGCATTTCACCAGAAGAACTTGATACCAACTGAAAAGCATGTTTCTATCAAAAAGGTAATACCAGGTATTAGAGCCAAAGGCATATTTATTTTTCCACAAAAGGAAATGACACATTTGCTCTTTTTTTGTTATCTTATTATTGAATTAATTATTGTAAAGTTAATTTTATAGAGTTTTTTCTTCAATTAATCACCTCTGTATTTATATACTGTTTGAATGAAGATAAAATGATATATCCACATATATTAAAAAAAGAAAAAACTTTATATGGAGTGTATTGTTCAGATTATTGTAGATTAAAAGCAAGAACCACCATTTCATGATTTTAGAGATTATGACAAGGCTCTTCCTGTCAAATACAACTCTGGGGTTTGGAATTTGTACATTCTCTTAAGCAAAAACGTGACAGCTTGAGATCCTGTGGTCATAGTTGCAGATGTAACTCTGGTAAAACATTTTTTAAAGGGAGAGAATTGGATTAATTAGTGACTTAATCAGTTCAGAAGTACAAAAGATTTTTTTAAAAACTGAAGAGGACAATATTAAAGTTAACACCACCAAGCAAACACTAAATTTTATGCAGGAAAAAAGTAAA
Source organism: Vipera berus (assembly GCF_964194415.1). Taxonomy (NCBI): domain Eukaryota; kingdom Metazoa; phylum Chordata; class Lepidosauria; order Squamata; family Viperidae; genus Vipera; species Vipera berus. Next base: position 208,112,423 of record NC_138202.1, read on the forward strand.
TGTGGAGTCCATGGTGGTCTCTAAGCTTGCAGATGTTTCGTTACCAACTAAGTAACATCATCAGTGTGTGAGGTTTGCTCCACAATAGCAAAGTACAGTAGCTTGCCCCTTCCAGTGTTGGTAGGGGTATGTTTTTTTCTTAATAGTTCCTTGATTAGGAATCTATATAATATAATCAGGGAAGGACGTTTGTCAATAACTTAACAAATACCCCACAGTTTAGCATATTAATAATGCAGAACAAATATAATGAAAAATGGACTGAAGATGCTGTACTATAGAATCAGGAGACTACCAGGCTTTGCCCATGATGGAGTGCTTTGCTCCAAACAGATTATATTAAAGTAGATTCAGCCTTTTTTTCTCTAAGTTTAATATGTAATTCAGACTCTTTCCCCCAATATATCAAACTGGCTTCTCCAATTTAAAAGGTTTTCTCCAGAGTCTCAGACCACTGCAGATATACAGTAGAAAGCTGATAATCTGTCCTCCCCATAATGGACTGATGAACGAATAATAATCTCAGCTTTTTTAAAAAATGATCATATTTTGCAAATGTGAAAGAATAAAATTTGGAATTATAGTCTTCGACTTATGACCTTGTGACACTGCAACTGTCATAAATACTTGACAGTTGTCAAGCGTCTGCATTTTGATCACTTGACCATGGGGATACTACAATGGTCATAAGTGTGAAAAATCATCATGTCACTTTTTTCAGTGCCGTGGTAACTTTGAACTGCCACTAAATGAACAGTTGTAAGTTGAGGACTTATACATACTATATAAATTTGGTACTTTAAATAAAAAACATGTTGTATTACAATAAAGATGTAAAAGACATCCAACAATTAAAAAGTAAAACATGATCACCAGTTGACTTGGTGAAGGATCAAACAATGTATACTAGTGTCATACCATCAGGTCTCTTAAAAGATGCTATAGCTATGAGAGTTTGAATTTTTTAAGGAAATAATCCTAAATAAAGAAGTATTTTATTGGCACATATCAATAAATCCCAATATCAATCAGTAACTGTATATATTTTGCAGTACAAATGGATTACAAATGGAGAAAGACAAACATGTTACTAATCTAATTTATCCAATTTTAGATATATTAGGTATTGCAACTTTCCACAATCTAATACTTTCCAGATACACTAACACAGATTCCAGAATTGCCAGTCAGCATGCCAATGGCTATGTTACCTATTGTTACTTTGGGCATTGTAATTCCACTTGAAGGGCATCAGACTAAGGAAAAATGAATTATAGTTTCTTTCAAGCTACATCCGAAGAACCTGCTCAAGATCTAGTCACTCATGAATTACTAACAAGAAAAGGTAACACCACAGTCATTGGCAAAAGCTGCTAATGTAATTAATTCACACTAGTGTTCCTCCCCCCCAGCCCCCCGCCATTCTTCCTCATTCCCTAGGACCAGCATTCTGTCCTTTGTGAGGAACATAACTGTCCCATGATATCTAAATTGTATGCATAAACATTCTCTATTATATAAGACTTTATAACCAAGCATAATGACAGAATTAAAGATCTAATTTCCTTTTCATACAAAGAGAGGCATGACTGTGTGAATGAAAAGGTTGAGAGGTGGCATTGGCTCTTGGCCACATTAAGATTTTTTACATGACTCTCACTGTACAAATATTCTGTTGCAAATGGTTAGATTTTAACTGCTCAGTATAATTGCCAAGGTCTACCTCAGCAAGCACTGATTCTTAACACAAAGAAGCAATAGTGAAGAGAAGCCCAGGGATGACTACGTTTCCCTAAAAGCAGTCTTTATAGATGGAAAATGGAACAAAGGGTTCTTCTTGTGTTCATCTTACACACATTCTTCCATTATCTTTCTATGCCTAGATCAGGGCTTTTCAACCAGTGGTACGGGTACCACCTGTGGTACACTGGCACCTGGCAGGTGGTAGGCGGCCATCCTAGAGAAGTGGTAACGGGAGAGGGGAATGAGCTGAACTGGTGGCAGCACTGCACAAGCCTGAGCGAGAGATGGCTGGAGCTGCAGGGCTGTCAGGGCTCAGCGGAAGCGCCAGGATCAGCACTTCTTTGGGGCTGTCAGGGCTCAGCGGAAGTGCCAGGATCAGTGCCAGGCTCTAGCTGGAGCTCAGCACTGATCCTGGCACTTCCGCTGAGCCCAGAAGAAGCGCTGATCAGCTGGAATGTTGCAGCATCTCCAGGGTCTTGTGATTTACATTCAGATGCTTGGCAACTGATTCATATTTATGATGGTCACAGTGTCCCAGGGCCATGTGAAGTGACCAAAACCTGCTGCAACCACCCAGCAGACGGGGGGAATAAAAACCAAACACCCCCCACCCCATCCCCACTACCAATCCTCAACAGAAATGCTCACAATGAAAACCCCAGAGAGGAGGAAGAGCACCACCAGGCGGGCAGGCAGCTGTCTTGCTCGGCTGTGGCTTGGGGGGCACATTTTTCAGTGCCATTGTAACTTCGAACAGTCACTAAGTGAACTGTTGTAAATCGAAGACAACCTGTACTTCATCACTTTTTTCCTTTTTTTTTTGGTCAAGTTTTTGACACCTTGCTAGGCGACTGGTGGTACTCGGATGTTGCCATATCCTAAAAGTGGTACAATGGGTGAAAAGATTGAAAAGCCCTGGCCTAGATCTCCAGTTATGACTAATCTCTCTACTAGTCAAGAAATACCAACCAGTGACATAGGTGAGATCCAAGTCAAAGCCACCTCTTGTGTAACGCCTTTTATTTTCTGAGACCTGTCAGTCAAAAGGGGAAAAAAAGCAATAGTAAATAGTGATGTTAGGAAATAGGTAGTCAGTCATGGAAGCATAAATTCCACAAATTATCCCATTAAAAATGAAGAGACCTTTAAATCACTCATCTCCTGGTAACTGCCTAACACAATGGTGGAGAAATGATATGCCACTGACTATTTCTTGAAACTTTTTCCAATATTTTTTCTGCCTAACTTTGAAGCACTCTGTCTTCAAAATCATAAGTTAGTTTAATTCAGCAGGTACAAAAACACTTTTTTAAAAAAAAATACTGCAAAGGCTGGTTCAGTAAACAGTAATCTGTCTTAAACATTATACATTTTGTAAAATTTGCAGTTTTTTCAAAAAATCAGGCTATTCTTTGGTCACATTTTAAGATGGAAATGTAGGTGCTGGAAGTCAGACAAAGGTAATTTGCAAGAAAGCACTATCTGTAGCCAAGTTTTTGTCCTAATCTACTATAGATGGCTTTTTAAATATATCCTCAGACAAGTTACACATCCATGATGGTATCTTTAAAAAAAATCAAGTGGTACAACTAAGCAAAATTCTATTCAAAATCAAAGAGATGTACTATCACCCATCTGCAAATATATAATACTGCTGTTTCACTGTTAAAATGAAGTAGCACGCACAAACACACATACACACACACTACTTTGAGTTCAGGCTTTCAGTGCATAAAATTCACAAAGATGCTGATTTGATAGCTTCACCTTACTATCATGGGTTCTTCAGAAAATCAAGAATAAGTGTTTAAAGTGCAAAATTTTTAATCAATGTGAAGCAGATGACCTATTCGAAACTCTGAATGAAAACCTGAATATTACATGGAATCACAAGATCTGAAAAGGTCTACCTTCCAACAAAAGACCTCAGTGTTTCCTGTCTGGTGCTCTTCAGAGAGACTGGAAATGCAACCATCTATTCTAAGCTAATGTGGGCCTTCCATCTCCTGTAAAAAAGTCCTCAAGTCTTTCTATCACAGAATTTAAGGAAAAAAGTCAATTAAAAATTAATTAATGTATTCATGTTTATTAAAAGAAAGAACATTCAATCAGAGATTTCAAAATATAATACACAAAAAACCCGGTTCAGTTTACCTGTTTACAACAAGCCCACAAGGCACTATATCAGCCTTCTCAGAAAGTGAATTCAGCAAATGTAGGCACCAGAGTTGACAACATTCTATTTCACTTACCAACCTCCGAGTCACTTTTTCAAGTCGTTCTGCCTCAGCAGCCAATCGAAAAATCCTTACCAGAATTATAACCCTCAACATTCGAAGAATGACAACTGTTCTGGGAAAAAGAAAGAATGGGATTATATCTACTATTAGTGCAAACTCTGGCTATACCCAGATCACAATGTAGCCCCTTCTACAATGGTATTCAACTTTGGGAATCTGTAAGTTTCAACCGCACCAAATTATTATACAACCTCATCTCCTGCCATATCTTCCCACAGATAAAGAATTTCTATAGATATCAGAGTTATTGTGGTAGAAGAAGGAGTAAGAATGCCATTTAATATCTACTTTGTTTTGGGAACAAATGAAAGCACTATTGTTATATATCAAAAAGATATCACTCTTCAAACAAAAAAACCCCCCACAATAAGCTAGGTAAAAATCAATGCATGCAAGACCTGATAATTTATAATCTGCTCATCTCTCCCTTTTAAAGAATAAAAATTGAGGTCTTTAACAAACAGGAAAGAAATAAAACATAGCATTTCCGCATTTTCGAGTTAGACTGATCAGGTGCCTGTGGAAATTCTGTCATGCAATGTCATAGTTGTTTGAAAGGTGCTTTTTCAAAAGGCAGCTGGACAGTTTTCTTCCTGAGGAAGAAGATGACGTTTCACTTCTCATCCAAGAAGCTTCATCAGTTCTAGCAGGATGGTGGGGGAATGGAAGGATTAGTTCTGGCAAGGATGGGGGGTGGGGGTGGGGGTCTGGAAGGATCATTTCTTTGCAGTCATCTGGTTGTTAGCACTCTCCCTGAGAGCTACTGAAGCCTCTTGGGGGGCTATCTGTGCCCTCAGGGTCACGTGTGCAAATGGGGGTGGAATCTTCTTGGAGCTGCTGCAAGGGCTGTGTTGTACGATAGGAGATAGGTAGTGTCCCTTCCTCTCTGTTGGGAGAGAGGGAAGAGAAGCAAAACGTCTTCCTCTTCCTCAGGGGAAAAACAGTCCAGTTGTCTTTTGAAAAAGCACCTTTGAGCTGAAGAAGTGCATATTTCTTACCTTGGAAGCAGAGTTATTCCAGCCAAGTCAGAGGAAATATATACAATATCAACCAACAATGTACCCACAACAATGATGCTATCTAGAATATTTAATTTGGATTTGAAGTAGTTTTTGAATCTGAAATGCAAAACAGATAAGAATATTCAAACACTAAGTAACATTAGCTTAATGGTTTCCCTCTCCCAGTGTCAGAATGACAGTTGCCCATCAAATAGCTACTGCCAATAAGACCTCACTGCTAAAGAGACAAGAGAGGAGGAGGAAACACAAGATGTCTACCTTGGAGTTCTGAACAGAACCTATATTTTTCTTCCCTCCGACTGTAAATGAACTCTGTAGAAAATAGTATAGTTCTACAGGGTGACAATACAGTCCATGTAGATTTTATGACAAAAGAAGCATAGGTATTAGCAATAAACATATTAGAGAGATATATAGTAGAAAGACAGGAAGATACAGAATATAGTGTAGATAAAAAGCACGTGGAAAATAGTTAAAAGATAGTTTATTAATATGATACAAAATTGTGAAATAGTTAAAGACCCTTATAATTTACAATTCTTTTTTTTTGTAAGCTTTCCTTGTTTTGTAAACTAAACTAAAAGTCTCCCCAAGCTGTTGAAGGGAGATTCAAAAACAAACAGGAACTGTCCAGTTTCTAAAGCTTTGAGTCTTTATCAAATCTGAGACAATCTGATTATTCCTGGTTCAAAAATATCCTGCCATAGCTCTCCATATTGCAACAGTCTGCTGTAAAACTCACATTGTATACATTATCATCTCAGAATCTGTATGTAATCCATTCTTTTATTATTACCAGCACCTCTGAGGGAAGCGCAATGTTTTTTTTAAAAAATACAAAAAAAAGTCATTTTAGAAAGCTAGATATGCAATCCATTTATGAGAAATAGCTTAGCACTGATCATGTTCAGTGATCATAAAATACAGACTCTTGAGGCAAAAACTGGAAGGAGAAGTGGAACTAAGTTTGCTTCTAGATTATTCCTCTGAGATGCAACGGTGCTATCTAATTCATGATATTTTACAGACAGTCAAGATGATATAAAATTCCACTTAGAAGCCTCCTGCCTTTTCCTAATCAAGTTCTTCATCTTTTCTTTCTACCAGAAACATATAAATTTTTTAAAAAAGAGAAACAAAAGCTCAGAAAATATCTTGTTTTGGCTGCAATGTACCTGAAAGCATTTCAGTGTCTCAAAAAATTAATACAGTCTCTAGAAATATGTACAAGAGTATTCCAAACTATTTTTTACAGATCCCCCAAAACTTTAAACCTTTAAAAAGAAAACCTTTAAAACAATTTATTTCCAGTACAATTCTACTATAGGAATACATAGATCTCCCTTCAATCCCTAGGGCTAGTTCTAAATTCCCATATTTCATTCCATCAAGATGCCTGTAAAAATCAGCAGATTTCTATATCCACATATGCTCTTACCCTTCAATAAACACTCGCAGGATTACATCTATGAAGAAAAATAATGCTATACTGAAAGAGAGGTTTCCAATCATGTGTTCAACAGAATCATGTGCTTCATCAATCACCAGAGAAAGAATCACAAGTGAAACATCCACAAAAATAAGCACCACACCAAAAAATCTGCAAGTGTAAGGGAGATGAGAAATGTAGGTATATTTCAAAACAAAAAGAATGCAAGTCATAATTCTGTACTTTTTGTTTTTCTATTACATAAGGTATTAAGATCCAGTTGGTTTTGGACCACATTTTCTGTAATCTCTAGTTACCATTAACTATAGTTTTTGATAATGAGAGCTGTAGAGAAATAAATTCTGGGGATGCTTCTTTTGGAAAGAAAACGATCTTATCAAACCCTACCAATTCAGTAGTGGAACGACAAGGTGCTGGAGAGCCACAAGTGTGATGTGCAACCTGCCCACTAATACTAAATCAGTTGAACTAAAATAGTTGAAAAGACATGAAAAAACAGTCAGTTATTTTATTAATGCAGATAGTGTCCCCACATTTATTTTAAAAATATGTGGGGTTGTTAATTTAACTGGGTTTTAGATTTACTCTTGGGGCTTGAATTTAATTTAATTGTTTTATTTGTTTTTAATTTTTTGTATTCATGGTTTTAACTGCCCTGTAAACCGCCCTGAGTCCTACGGGAATAGGGCGGTATACAAATCCAATAAAATAAAATAAATAAAATAAATAATCAAGAAATTTGTAGTAGTTATACGCTGGAGGCATGTGCACTATAGACTGGGTTCTTACATTGTGCTACACCATATTATAGTTTGATATTATGTGTCATGTGTAGTCAGACTCTATGGATTGTAAATTATAAATTATGACTTAATAGTTGAATGAATCCAGCAAACTGTCTTACTGAACAAACCATGGTTTATAAAAATGTTTAAACTGAGCAATATTTTCTGATACAGTAATTCTGTAGAATTGAAAGGGAAAAAATTCCTGTACAATTCTTTCCCTGTACTTAATTACATTTCATGCAATCTTAATACTTACCTGAATCCAAAAGACATCACGTATGGAGATATCTTTTTTTTCATCTTGCTGAATAGTTGGTGGAGAAAGGGAGCAAAAGAAAAACTGTTAAAATTTTGACTAAGATTTCAAGGAACAAATCAAGCCTATCAAAATAGAATTATATCTGTACTCCTTGATCAAGTTTAATATAGTGGTATCAATAATACAGAAACTTTTATTATACTTATAAGACAGTGTAGATTCTAGAATTATACCTTCAGTAACAACTCACATTTTTAGGCCTGCTAGGTACTAGTTAAATCTTCCTAGCAATCCTTTTTGTTTTCCTTATAACTCATCAAAGCAGCAATTGTTTCTATTTTTCTCAAGAATTTTTGAATCCAGGCTTTAAAAGATAACTATAAATTTTAGTGATTAGTGGAATCCTATCAAAAAGAAGAACAAACAGAATTCTATCAAGAAAGAGAGCCAGTTTGGTTTAGTAGTCAGGGCACCAGGAGATCGAAAATTCTAATCCTGCCTTAGCCATGAAACCTGGCTGGGTTATTCTGCCCCAATCACTCTCAGCCCAGCTCACTTCGCAGGATTACTGTTGTGGGGAAAATAGGGGAAAGGAGTATTATGTATGTTCACCACCTTGAGTTGTTTATAAAGTAATAAAAATGGGATAAAAAAATCTATTAAATAAAATAAGAAAACCAATTGTGTGCATACCCTGGATTCATAGATCAACTATGCCTGCAAAACAGAAGACTGCTTTTCTTCTCCAAAAATACATTATTTTTCCTTGCATACCCTTGTATTAATAAGCAACTTAGAACTAGAGACTGAAGTTTGTTATATTCAGATTATATCCTTAAGAATTGTTTTTGCTTTTTTCTATGTTTCTAATGCTTGTTAATTGAGTGATTAATTTTTCAATGTTATTTTACTATTTATAATTATTTACTATAGATTCTCATAACTACATTGACAATTTAGGAAGTGCTTTTTATTTTCCAGAACAACCACTTGACAGGAACTAACAGAATGTCACATTTTAAAAACTAAATGCACACTTTAAATTTAAATAAAATGATAAACCAAAAAGGACCAGGAACAAATATGGTATATTTTCAAACAGTAGTCTTACTCAATCAATGAAACCAACATTACATGCTCGATGAAATTTTTAATCTCTTCTGATTTGTACTGGATCTTCCACCCTCACCCTCACCACCGCCACATTTTCCCTTTATACATACTTTTACAACCTTGTGTGACTTTATTGCCATTCTGGTATATATGGACAAGGAATTTACTTTATATGAGGTTGCCTATACTGTACATTTCAGAAATAAATGCATGAATAATTCTGTGAAGTTTTGTGGAGTCCACTATTAGGTTGATTGATTGATTGATTAGAATTATTTGCCATTTCATTTTGAAGTGACCGTGGGTGGCTTATAGCATTAAAAGCATTAAAATTCATAAAATATAAGTATTTCTAAACAATAAAAATGGAAATTACAGAGGTAAAATTATAGTTAAAAGATGGGAAGGGAGAGAGTAGGATGTGTAGGAGGGAGAGCTCTTAATTCATCAATCACCTCCAGTGTGATGCTCCGCCATTGGCACCCGAAGCCATCTGACAGAGCCAGCTCTTCAGGCCCTTATAGAAGGTCAGAAGCTGATCTCATGTCAGAGGCCAAGATGTTCCAAAGGACAGGAGCCATGGTAGAGAAGGCCTCCTTGCTTGACTGTGGGGCCCGCAGCATGCTCTTTCTGTCAGCATGGGTGGGGTGGGCCAGTCCCAAAAGGATGGGACAGTTTTTCAAGTAACCTGGACCCATGCCATGCAGATCTTTAAATGGAATTACTAACACCATGAATTGTACCTGGAAGCAAACTGGCAGCCAGTGCAGTTCACAGAGCAGTAGTTAACATGGCCTATCCTAAGGGCCTCAAGAACTGTCCACACTGCTGCATTTTGCACCAGTTGAAGTTTACAAATCCTCTTCAAGCACAGCCCCATGTAGAACTCATTGCTGCCGTGCAAATGCTTGCTAAATGTAAGCATAAAAAAATCCTGTCTTTTTCTCAACTAAGTTAGCTCAATAACAGAGAAATGTTATTTATAATGTAATATTGTGTATTATTTAAATTTATCAGCTTACCTTGTCCATGAGTCTGAATCAGAATCTTCTTCCTCAACACCATCATCAAGAGTAACAACAGATTCCTTGGTTAGCTCAGTTCTGCCATAGAATTAATCAGTCAAGCTACTATTATAACATTTTTTCTTCAATGGTAACATAATCAACTCCATTTATCCCAAAGATAAAGGACTTGTGTAATTTAAATTTTCAAACTGTTCAGGAAATTCAACTTACTTAGTACGTGTGCCTGCATCCTCTTCAGTAATCTCCTTGGTCACTTGATTTCTGCCACAGAATTAATCAAGCTGCTATAGTTAATATTTCTTCTTCAAAGGCAACATACAACATCATCTCCCCCATTCTAATCACTGCCCTCCACATGTCACATTCTAGGGTTGTAGAGTAAATTGGGAAGTGGAAAAATATCCCAGAAGGCAGAGGCAAATTATTGGTGTTCCATATGAATATGTCCATGTAATCACCAGGAACTGAGTTTGACTCAAGAATGATTTTACCCTTATTACATCTGGAAGATGCTAAATTGTAAGATGCTGTTTTAACTCTGAATGAAAAGACATTCTCTAACATATTTTTACAGTATAGTTCACTTTCTAAACATGTACCTTCTCTTTCTTCAAAAACTGCAGGAATCAAAATTAGACAAGGATGGAAAGGAACAACCAAGGGCAAATCCTGAAAAAGTGTTTTATGAATGTGTCTTCTTCATATATCTAATCACCAGGAGTATTGAGTTTTCTGTTTGCTCCAATGAAAGTCATCCACTTGTGGGTAAAACTGAGATAGTTTCAAGTGGGAAAATGTGCAGACTAATAATGTTATGGGATATACTACACCACACTTGTTCATACAAGTTTTTCCCACATTCAGACAAAACACAAAATGCCCTGCACACCACAATACGTGATTCAAATTGGAATTCAAATGAAATGTCTCATCTACTGTGAAATATGGAAGTTTGCTTGTTAATATTACTGCCCAGTTCAAACCATTGAAATGAGGGGAAATTTAAATGATTTAAATAATAAAGTATTAATTCGCACAACTGAGTTTTTTTATTTAGGTTCACACATGATAGGATATACTGTCATTTGATTTGATTATGACTTAGCATGATATACAAATGTAGCCACTGTAGTTTAAAAAATAGTATTATATACAGAAGGGGACATTATGGCTTTTTCCATAAAGCATAATAAAATAAACCATAACTTACTATCATGTGTGTAACCAAACATAAGAGCGCATCTTAAAAAAATATTTCCATTCCCAGTTTCTGAAACTAAAATGTAAAATCTTCCAGGTGAGCTTGACTCCGACTGCTTTCATAGACAGTTCTGTGTAGTTTTCTTACCAATAAAACAGGAGTGCTTTGCCATAGACTTGTTTTGATCTTTTGTCTTTTATTTTTCAGTCTAGCCTACAGCCTGGGCATTCAGTGCTGCTTGCAGACCTACAGGCCTTCCGACAAAAGCAGTATCAGAGTGCAACTTAACTCCTTTGAGGTATGTCTGTGATGTTTTGACAAATGGAGGAAGATCACTCTCTTCCTTATAGGCTTATGTGCCAACACTGCTGGCATTACGTGAATCCCCCTTGCCCCCACTCCCCCAGACTGCGCTGCTGGTATTCCTAGAGATCCTCCCTTAAGGGCAGGTAGGTGCTGCCACACAGAAAAGAGCTTTGAACTAACTATGCAGTTTTAAATAATTTAGGCCAGCAGCATCTTGAAGAGTATGACAGCTGCAATGCAGGCATCCAAAATCCATTTCTCTTTTATTTCATTTTATCTAATTGATAATAGAGTATTTATAATTTGCCCAATAACCAAAGTTGTCTGGTAGTTAACAAACAGTAAAAATGAGTTTAATCTAAAAAAAGGATAATATCAATTATATTAGAAAATAAGAATTTTCGGTGTACTTTTTAAGCTTATTTGGAATACCTTTTGTAGGCATACTTACGTTAACATGGTTTAACGTTCTCACCATTAGTATTATTATTTGAAAATTCAAATTATCTGTCTTATATTTCTAATGTTTGTACTTTTATTTGGTAGAGACCACAGCAAAAAGCAACAGTTCTGCTTCTTGTCTCCAGAAAAAGAAAGAACAGGTACAAGCATGCTTTAGAATATAACATGTAGTCCATTTTAATAACTGTCTTCTTAAGATGCTATTTATAATTTGTCCATCTTTGCCCCTCCCCTGAAACACAACCAGGACAAGAAGCTAGCAAATCTATTAATATTTCTGAAATAAAAGAGGAGTGTCACCTGCACTTAAGGTAAATCTGATGGAAGAAAGTAGAACTTACTGCAATAGATGTAAGTTTTTATTTTTAGAGCAACTGTAAAGTTTTAATATACCGTATAATGGAACAATTATGAAGATGATAGGAAAGACAAAACATTTCAAGGATTTATAAATCCCACAAACCAAACACACATCAATTAAATTAATTCATACTTTCAAAAAAATATAACTTGGACTCAAATTGTATTCTCATATGTTTGGGTAGATATGTTATTACAGATCTAGTATTAACTTGAGGCCCTAGCAACTGAATCTGAAGTTCTTTGCATTTAGAGTATAGATGCTGCCATGGAACTATGATTACATTTATATTCCAACCAGAATAACTCACCGAACGGAGCCTTCTAATTCAATTTTTACAGTTGACATTATATTTTATTTCTTATGTAGTGGAACACGGCAGGGATACTGCCTAAGAAAAGAAAAAACACAGGAACTGTTGAGAGTAACAAAAGTGGTATTTTATACATACAAGTTACTTGCTTAATAAATGTAAAATAAATTATTAATGTATGTTGTTTACCATTGTTTACCATTATATTGTTCTAAGATGGCGGCGCCTGGAATGGCTGCGGCTGCATTGGCTCTTGAAGGTGAATAGTTTTGGGAGGGATAGTAAGGGCTATAGGCCACATGATCAGGAAGATTTTAACGTGTTTGAGCAACATGGTGGAACTAAGGTAACATATGACATACGACCGACAATCTTTGCTGGCCTGGCGAGTTTCTAGTTGTTTTGGAACTGTTGGTGAGACCGTTAAAAGTCGTTGGCGCTGTTTGAATTTGTTCTGCCAGCAGCAAGATCTGACTGCTGGCCCAGTGATGGATTCTACTGCAAATCAGGGCTGTTTCCAGAGGAGGCAGAGGAGGAGAGGCCCTGGAGCTTATGGAGTGAAGGAACTGGATGAGGCTGTTGGCAGGCCCAGAGGAAGAGAGAGAGGCTTTTGGAGAGTTGGTGGCGGCGGCAGCAGCGTGCTCCAGGGGCGAAAAGAAGCAAGGCCTCTTTAAGGAAAGGGTGGAAGAGTCAGGATCAGAAAAAGGAAAGAAGGCGAGGTTGTCAGAATACAAGCGAATTTGAGGGCTAATCCACATGGAGCCCCATTTCCATCTGTCCTGTTTGCCATCGTTCACTCCCTAGAGACTAAAATGGACAATGTGAAATTTGAGCGGGCCCCGAACAAGGAGTATATATCGGAGGTGGTGACCCTTTGAGAGCTGTATGCAACAAAATTTCATTTTGATGTATGCCAATTGGTGTACATTCAAAGTGACAATAAAGTTATCATCATCATCATCATTTAGCGGTATCCGATTCTTGGTTATAGGCAAGTGCTCTCCATGCTACCCTGTCAAGCACAGCTTCTTTCTATTAATGTATAAAGGTAAAGGTAAAGGTTCCCCCGCACATGCGTGCTAGTCGTTTCCGACTCTAGGGGCCGGTGCTCATCTCCGTTTCAAAGCCGAAGAGCCAGCGCTTGTCCGAGGACATCTCCGTGGTCATGTGGCCGGCATGACTAGACGCCAAAGGCGCACGGAACGTTGTTACCTTCCCACCGTAGTGGTCCCTATTTTTCTACTTGCATTTTTACGTGCTTTCGAACTGCTAGGTTGGCAGAAGCTGGGACGAGTAACAGGCGCTCACTCTGTTACGCGGCACTCAGGATTCGACCCGCCAAACTGCCGACCTTCCGATCGACAAGCTCAGCGTCCTAACCCACTGAGCCACTGCGTCCCTTATTATTAATGTATACATACAGGCTATTTAAGTTAATCTACCAAAATCAACTATACATTGTCTATAAATTGGTTGGCACATCAAAGCCACACACAGACCTTTCACAGTAATGAAAGGCTTCATTACTGTAGTTCCAGATTAAAAGCTCTGTTTACTAAAGAAAATAAATTACAGGTAGTCCTCAGTTTACAATTATAATGGAGCCTGCCCATCAGGGTCATTAGTTGTGATGGTCATATATCCGGTTACCCACTTAACCAACCCGATTTTATACTTTTGTGGCAGTTGTTAAGCAAACATTGCAGTCATTAAGCAAAATAATTGTCTGCTATGAACTGGTTTTAGTGAAAATCAGAAGTAAATGCCATGGGGTCATGTGAGGGGGGGCAGTTTTTAGAAGTTTAGAATCAGGTTGTAAGTACCCACAGGAAGGTTCTTCGTAACTTCAAATAGTTGCTAAGCAACTGGTTGTAAGTCAAAGATGACCTGTAAACACATATCCCATTTCTCTTTGTTTTGTTTTTCAGAAAGAAAAAAATAAGAAAAAATACAAGAGGATTATAAATAAAAGCATCAAATGGAAGTGGATGGCTGCACAATAAAACATTGTCTGGAAGTCTCATTCACTTTGGCCAGACTTTAGTTACTGTACATCAAATAACTACGTAATTCCTTAAATCAAGTCCCAAGCTCCAGGATCACTGATAAATGGGAATCATGGCAGGTGGATGTCTAAAGAACACCAGTGTTAGAGAAAGCTGGCTTCAGCCTATTTTTCAACGGTGAAGTTGGTTACACCATTACCTCAGACAGGAATGAGAAAGTCACCTGATCAAGTTTTAAAAATATTTCCTGTAAAGTGAAAGAGAGCACTTTCTTACCATTCTCAATTTATCAGCTTTTCTGTCAAATATTGAGAACAGCAAAGTAGCTGTGGCAACGATTGCACCTCTATAGTTAATGTGGAGCAGTGGGCTAATGCCTCCTTAAGTAACACCAGCTGCCTGCAATTAGTGCAGGTTTGCATCCCACCAGGCTCAAGGTTGACTCAGCCTTCCATCCTTCCGAGGTAGGTAAAATGAGGACCCAGATTGTTGGGGGCAATAAGCTGACTTTGTAAAAATGCCGCTGGGGGGGTGGGTGAAAGCCCTAATAAGCAGGCATATACATAGAATGAAGGCTATTGCTAAGCAAATTGATTTGTGCTTAGAGTGTAAGCCGCCCTAACTCTTCGGAGAACGGTGGGATATAAATGGGATTAAAAAAAAAATGTGCCAGCTGCAGTCATTCATGAGCCAGTCAGACTTGGTGAGCTATGTATTAGAATTATTTATTTATTTCCCGTCTTTTATTATTTTTATAAACAACTCGAGACAAACATATATAATGCTCTTTCTTTCTCCTATGTCCATACAACAACCTTTTGAAGTGGGTCTCTGTTACCATCCAAGCGAACACTGAGATGTATTCTATGTGGAGCTATTTTGGATAAGCAAAACCCTATTGGCCTTCCATCAGGACTTAAAAATTTGGTTATGTGCCTGCATCTAGGCTCTGAATGTGTTAAGGGCCTGGTGTCTTCACTTTAGTGTTAAATTGGATAATTTCCTCAGCCACTCTCTCTATATACAGGTAGTCCTCCACTTACGACCACAATTGACCCCAAAATTTCTGTTGTTAATTGAGACACTTGTTAAGTGAGTTTTGCCTCAATTTATGACCTTTCTTGCCACAGTTGCTAAGTTAATCACTGCAGTCATTAAGTTAGTAACACAGTTGCTAAGTTAATCTGTGTACCCCATTGACTGTGTTTGTCAGAAGGTCGCAAAAGATGAACACGTGACCCCGGGACACTGTGACCATCATAAATATGAGTCAATCGCCAAGTGTCTGAATTTTGATCGTCTGACAGTGGGAATACTGCAACGGTCATAAGTGTGAAAAACGGCCATAAGTCGCTTTTTTCAGTGTCGTCGTAACTTTGAAGAGTCATTAAATGAAGCACTGTTAAGTCAAGGACTACGTGTATCTTATTTCTGTGCTGTTTTCCTCAGTTTTAAACGCCATATAAATTAATTAAATAAGTGGAAATTAGCTTAACGGATGCAATCCAATCACAGCTGAAAGAGGAAAGAGGAAGACTCCGGGTTTTCCACCCTCAAGTTTTTCGTTCTCCTTGCTAAGGGAAACTAAGATGTTGCGGGGAGGAGGGAGCGCAGAGGCTCACTCGCCGGATCGGGGCTTACAGGGAGGAAGGGGCACAAAGGAAGCGCTTCTTTCATTTTCCACTGACGGCAAAGATGCCCGGTTCCCAAGCGAACTGGCTGCCCGGCTACCTCACGTTCTACTGTACTTAACCGTATGAGGGAATCTGGGCGGCACAACCGAGTTCCCGCCCAGCCGCCCGGCCTCTCGCTCACCTACGGTGACCCGTCCAAGGCTCTCCGGGTCAATACCACGGAGCCCCTGCCTGGGAGTTTCGGGCTACGAGCAGCGGCGACCAGAATGGCTGAGAAAAGCCGCCCCTTTTGGGGCGCCTCCTCATGCTGGCTCGGCCGCGACTCCACCTGACGGGGACTCGGGCCTGCTTATCGCCATCACTGGCGGGAGAAGCGCGGGGCGGCGGCTTCCCGCAAAGTTCTCTGGCGGAACGCCGTTGCCAAGGCCGCGCGGCTCAGGTCAGAGGCGACCATTATCGCGGCGAGCGGCGACTCTCCTTCCCTGGCGAGGCGCGCGAGATGGGCGCGCGCGCTCGGCGGTTCGGAAGGGCGCAAAGCGGGTGGATTTGCTTTTTTCCCCTCCCTCGTCGAGGCGTTCGCCTGCCTCAGTAACGCTGGACTGTCCTCTGATCTTCATCAAGTTTAGATTTTATTTAACCCTGGTCTGTTTTGGAAAAACAAAACCAACAACCCACAATTGATTGGTGGTGTGTGATTGATTCTAAACCTTGCTTTGACTATTAGACGAAATTGGCTGTATTTCTGCACCACATAAGAAGAAGGGGTGACGGTATACCTAAGGGATTCTCACCGTATGATAATATGCCAAGCTATAAAGGTTAATAAATCTAGGCTTTGCACAAATCCACCACTTTAGATTCCTTTCAGGTCCTTGGTTTGTGCATTGCGGCATGCCGCGATTTGTTTTAATCACAATGCAAAGGAATGTAGAAGACTGGGTGCTTTATTCCGATTTAGCATCTTTATTTTGATCAGGTACTGGTATATTTATATATTTATTTATTTTATTACATTTATATACCACCCTTTCCCGAAGGACTCAGGGCGGTTTACAGGGTGATTAAATATATATTAAATATATATTAAATATATTAAATATATATCCACATATGCTGGCTGTACATAAAACTCTAACCCATATTAGCCTTATTTACAACAATAAAATCAGTGCTTTTTTTGTAAAAGAAAAAGGTGCCGGAACTCACACATGTCATACAACCCGCCTTGCCTACCCTACAAGGTTCCATCCAAAAAAGGTGCCGGAACTCCGTTCTGAGCGTTCTATGAGAAAAAAAGCCCTGAATAAAATAATATTAAAAGTAAGGTAATAAACAGAAAGAAGGAATTACAGTGGTG
Source organism: Vipera berus (assembly GCF_964194415.1). Lineage (NCBI taxonomy): Eukaryota > Metazoa > Chordata > Lepidosauria > Squamata > Viperidae > Vipera > Vipera berus. The sequence continues at coordinate 208,129,766 of NC_138202.1, forward strand.
CAGATAATACTCATCTTCCAATTCTAAAAATTTTCTAGAAGGCCATTAGGGTGGACGGTTATTTGACCTCAAGAAGGAAGTCATTTCATAACATGGCTTTCTATAGGAAAACATTGGGGTTCCATTAAGAGAATTTGTTAGCATTCACCAGATGAGGCTTGGATGAGCCTTATTACCAGCAGCTGCTCAAGACCAAGGTCGCTATGTATAGACTTGGCCATTGTGGTTTGTAAAACTATGGCTTATGACCATAATAGGCAACCATGGACTCCAGTTCTATTTTTATACTTCCAGATTTCCCAAATTGCACTGCTCAAAACTAGATTTTGGCAACATGATTTTTCTTCTCTTTCATATAACATATGCCTAAAATATGCTGGAGGCTTAAAGCATTTTAATTTGGTAGCTAAAGCGCACTCTCCCCACAGCAATAAACAAAAAATGATTAATAATTTTGATTAAATCATTGTCATGACTTTGGAGGCCAGGTTTATTTATTTTAAGTGTATGCCTTAGTCCCCAAAAAGTTTACTGCCCCTTGGTTTATTTCTTCGTATACTGCATGAACTCAACTATTTGAAACTATGCATATGTGGTTACTGAGGTCAGCTTCAAGATCCAGACTATTCAAAACTTAGAGTTACCATTCAAAAATTCCTAGAATCAGTGCCATTAAATTCACAAGAACTCACTTCTGAGCCAATATGCATGGGGTTTATGTCAATCATTTATTTCAGTGTAATAAATGGTAAAAACCCACCCCCCCTTTCAAAAATATAGAGCCATACCCATTAATTACAGCAATATAAATAGGATTGGAAGAGTTTTGAAACATGTTTCATTTTATTAGTGTTCAAAATTATTTATGACTTTTCTGTCTTTCTCATTGATGAAAAAACTTTGTAGGATATAAATTAAAAACAGCAATATTTGGATTTCCTGCATATGCCAGTTTGAAAATCAGAATGGTTCTAATCTATAGAAACAGCCTCATACAGAAGCTACATTATTATAAGCCTAAATTAGACCATGCTATGGCAGGATAACAGGCTCTCTTCATTGAAGTGTACAGTTTTGTCTGATTATCTGAGCTGAGTCTGATTTGGTTACAGAGTCTGGGACATTGAATCCTGCTACTTGAAAGTTACGTTCATCTCCCTCCTGGCACGTTAGGGTCCCTCAGGAGGTGATATTTAGATATGTCAAGTGGTAGTAAATGTCCCCTGCTAGGATGGTGTGGTTCCACCTGTCTTTAGGGAAACTAGGTGAGAAGATGATAGGCCTGCAACTTCAAGTGACTATATAGCACGGGTGTCAAACTCACGACGTCACATGACATGTCGTGACATATTGCGACTTTTTCCCCATTGCCGGCAATTGGGTGGGTACGGTTTTGGCGTGACGCATCCGGCCTGTGGGCCGGCAGTTTGACACCCCTGCTCTATAGGAAGCATGTTATCTGGACACATACTGTAGCAGTCAGAGTTCAGGCTGCGATATAGCACAGAGAGGACACTAATCACACTTTTGGATGACCTCTTGAGAGCTCAGTTCTGGGGAGGATACCTGTCCTGGCCATTCTTGATCTGTCAATGGCTTTATAATTGATTCTGGGCCAGCTGAGGGGGCTGGGAGCAGGAAACACTGTTCTTCAGCTGTTAAACTTCTTCCTTTGCTGCCTCAAGTTGGTGTTTGGTGGGGGAGGGGGGGGAATTCAGCCTTAGCCCTCTGCTAAAATTGTACATCCCTGCCCCAGGCCATCCAGGTGATGCTGTCAAAGTATTTTCTCAGTGCCTGGAAGTTTTGCATTTCTGAATAGGGTTGAACTTCGTAGAGGGAGTAGGGACTGAAGGACAGGAGGAAGATTTACTAAGATAAGTAGGACGAATCTGGGCCAAGAAACTGACTTGAGAAAACGTCTAAGATAAATCCCTCCCTGGTTCACATGAAGATGAAGAAAGAGGGAAGCACATTCAGATTTGCAAGATTCTGTTGCGATAGCTTTATAATGAAAGTAATCCTGCTCTATATGTCTTGGGTTTCTTAGTCTTGTGTAAGCTATACAGCTGACCAACGTGATAAAGATTGAGTAGCTATGAGTTTTAAGGCTCCTTCTGTCTGATAATTTTCCTTTGTTAATTCTGAACGGGATTATACTCCTCCAGGCAGAGTGGGTGCACGGTCTGGGGTTCCTTTTGGACTCATGGCCTCAGTTTCAAGAGCAGGTGACAGCTGTAGCTCAGAGGGCCTTCACCCAAATGCATCTTATTATGTCAGTGGTGCCCATTCTCAATGGAGAAGCACTGCTAGTCACGTGACTACAACACACTCTACTTAGGGTCGCTTTTGAAAGGTATTCAGAGGCCTTAGCTGAACAAAATGCAACTGCACTTGCAGCATTGTGTATAGGTAGTCCTTGACTTACAACAGTTCATTTAATGACCGCTCAAAGTCACCACGGCACTGAAAAAAGTGACTTATGACCGCTTTTCACACTTGACACCATTGCAGCACCCCATAGTCAGATGATCAAAATTTGGACCTTGGCAACTGATTCTTATTTAGGATGGTTGAAGTGTCCCAAGGTCATTCAATCACTTTTTGCAACTTTCTGATGAGCAAAGTCAATGGGCAAGCCAGATTCACTTAACAACCCTGTTATTAACTTAACTCAGACATGTCAAACTCGCGACGTCACATAACATTGCGCAACGTATTGGAGAGTTTTCACCATTGCTGGCAATGGGGTGGGTGCGGCTTCCTGATGACGCATCTGGCCCGCAGGCCGGCAGTTTGACACCCCTGACTTAACTGATTCACTTAACAACTCTAGCAGGAAAGGTCACAAAACTGAGCAAAGCTCACTTAACAACTGTCTCACTTAGCAACAGAAATTTTGGACTTGATTGTGGTTGTAAGACAATGACCACCTGTACATTACTGCATTGTGACCCGGTGGGGTTCCAGGTTCAATTTAAGTTGCTATTGGTTATCTTTAAAAATGATATGGGGCCAGGTTATTTATGGAAGCATTTTTCCCTGATGGCTTCTTCCTATCCCACCAGATTTGGCAGGGTAGGCATGGTCCAAGTCCCTTCAAGTAGGGCAATGTCACCTGACATTTCCTAGGAAATGTGCCGCCTCTATCGTGGTGCTTGCCCTATGGAAGAGCCCCCCCTCCCGGAGATGCAGAGATTCTAACCTTGCTGGGTTTTCAGAAGGCTATGAAGACCTGGCTCTTCCCCCAGGCATTGGGGCCAGGCTGTTCGTTCTGGAACTTTGGTGCATGTATGTATGATATGGGCTCCCCCTGAGATTTTTAACAAGGGGCCTCTCTCTCAATTTTTTTTTGGTATACTGAACAAAGTTTACATCTGTTTTATACTATATGTTCTCTGCCCAGAGCTTTGTGAATACATGGGTGGCATTATAAATTTGATAAAGTTAAAGACAATAGTCCACTACACTGGTCAAGAACAGGTTGGTTGATAGATGTTTTTGGACTTCCCAGTCTAGGATAAGAGAGAATGACTCACCCAATGTTACCCAACCATTCTAGACTCTGGAATCTGATCCGGTATCTTAACCTCTACACTCCACCGGCTATCAGAAATTGTATTACAGGGCTTTTCAACCTTTTTCACCCACTGTACCACTTTTAGGATATGGCAGCATCCGAGTACCACCAGTCACCTAGCAAGGTGTCAAAAGCTTGATGACCAAAAAAAGGAAAAAAAGTGATGAAGTACAAGTAGTCCTCAACTTACAGCAGTTCGCTTAGTGACTGTTCGAAGTTACAATGGCACTGAAAAAAGTGCCCCCCAAGCCACAGCCGAGCAAGACACCTGCCTGCCTGCCCGGCAGCACTTTTCGTCCTGTCCGAGGTTTTCATTGTTGTGAGCATTTCTGTTGAGGATTGGCAGCGGGGGTGGGGTAGGGTGGGGGTTGGTTTTTATTCCCCCCGTCTGCTGGGTGGTTGCAGCAGGTTTTGGTCACTTCACATGACCCTGGGACACTGTGACCATCATAAATATGAATCAGTTGCCAAGCATCTGAATGTAAATCACAAGACCCTGGAGATGCTGGAACATTCCAGCTGATCAGCGCTTCTTCTGGGCTCAGCAGATGTGCCGGGATCAGCGCTGAGCTCTAGCTGGAGCCTGGCACTGATCCTGGCACTTCCGCTGAGCCCTGACAGCCCCAAAGAAGTGCTGATCTCAAGAAATCTTGAATATAAATTTCAAATAATTAGGATTTGCAATATTACTTGCCCTATCCCTTTCCTATTCTCTCTTCCAGAGCAATTGGAAGTTAATTATGGGCAACTGAAAACAAGAGACCTCATGTAGAGTTTTCAAGGCTGGAATTTGCAAAGTGCAATTTTTATTAGGCTTCTTTCTAAGAATCATATCCCATATGGCTGGTGCTTCCACTGAGCCCTGACAGCCCCGAAGAAGCGCTGATCCTGGCGCTTCTGCTGAGCCCTGACAGCCCTGCAGCTCCATCCGTCTCTCGCTCAGGCTTGTGCGGTGCTGCCACTGGTTCAGCTCATTCCCCTCCCCCGCTACTTTTTAGGATGGTCGTGTACCACCTGCCAGGTGCCAATGTACCACAGGTGGTACCCGTACCACTGGTTGAAAAGCCCTGCTGTATTACACCAACATAAATGACGTAAGAGAATTTTAAACCTGGATCTTTCACTTCTAGTCTAATATTTTAACCTCTACACCACATTGGCTTTCAGAAGTGTTACAGCAACATAAAGGTGGAGAATTTTGGCCTTTATTTTTCATTTTCTCTGTCTTTTTCTCTCTTCCTATCTCTTCTCTTTTTCCAGTGAAAGGACAAAAGTTCAGATTCTCTCCTTTCTGCATATTGAAGCATTTATGTCATTAAAGAATCTTTTCCAAAATTTTCAGAAAGAGTTTGTGCCCTTTATTGTCAGTAGAGGGTGCTGAAAGTATTTCTAATAAATCCTTTGACATACTTTTTATTTTCCTACGTATAAATTTATATTTGTTGACAGGGTAGGGAGGGAAGAAGATAGGGAAGCATGCACACTATCTCTACAGAAGAAGCAAAACTCCTGCATGTTCAGTTGCTCAAGCACTTGAATGCATCGAAGCGTGACAAATAGGGTAAGCTTTTTTCGTTTACATCCTTCTACCATATTTGCATATGTTCGTTTTCAATTTGTTTTATATTTAATAATTTTAAAAAAGCTCTTGGATAAATTGATAATACTAGTTTTTACAGCCTGTGAGTATTTCTTAATTAGTTTATACAATTTGAAGGGATGAGCTACTTTGGCTTAATGGCTAAGACAGCAAGCTAGAAAGTGGGAGACGGTGAGTTCTAGCCCCACCTTAGCCATGAAAGCCAACTGAGTGGCCTTCAGCCAATCCCTGGCTTTCAGCCCAATCCACCTCATAGAGTTGTTGTTATGGAGAAGATAAAAGGAGGGATATGTGTTGGTTAGGTTCACTGCCTTGAATTATTTGTAAAAAAATAAAATAAAGGCAGATATAAATAAATAAAATCTGATGTTTAATCACCTTTTAAAAATAAATGTATTCTTCCTATCACACTAAGTAGCATTTTCCCTCGACTGTAGTAATTCTTAGGCTCTGCTGTATATTCTTCAATGGGCCGAGATATAGGACTTTCGACTTTTCTATACTCTCCTATGTAAAAGCAAGGGGGGAAGTGCAGTTTATAGTGGGTGGTGACTTTATTCTTCTCACTTCTGGGATTTCTGTGCTTACTGTCTTTTTTACTCTCCATTTTTTTCCAGCCATAACTTCTTCAGGGTTAGCTTTGCAAAACTTACCTAAGATAACTGAAGTTCCTCAAGTCAGTATTGTTCTGGATAAATCAACATGGTTTGTACCTATAATATTATGAAAGAAAAAGGAACAGTAACATTCCTTGTGTTGCTGTCTTTTTACAGCACTGGCTGTTAGTTAGCCAATGCTGTACAAAGCCACACAAGGAATGTTACTGTTCCTTTTTATTCCATAATACGATAGGGTGTATTTGCAAGAAATTATATTTCAATTTGTTGCCCAAACCAGGAAATCCCTGTATTTCCAAGAAGCTGAAGAAAACTATCAGTAAACAATGTTAGTTCTTAGAATTTTTTTTAATGTATTTGAGTGTTGTTAGGACTAAAAAGATACATAAATGTGAGGTTATTATAGTTCTCCCCATTAGATCAGGGCTTTTCATCCAGTGGTACAGGTACCACCTGTGGTACATTTGCACCTGTCAGGTGGTACGCGACCATCCTAGAAAAGTGGTAGCGGGGAAGGGGAATGAGCTGAACCGGTGGCAGCACCGCACAAGCCTGAGCGAGAGACGATTGGAGCTGCAGGGCTGTCAGGGCTCAGCAAAAGCGCCAGGATCAGCGCTTCTTCGGGGCTGTCAGGGCTCAGTGGAAGCACCAGCCATATGGGATATGATTCTTAGAAAGAAGCTTAATAAAAATTGCACTTTGCAAATTCCAGCCTTGAAAACTCTACATGAGGTCTCTTGTTTTCAGTTGCCCATAATTAACTTCCAATTGCTCTGGAAGAGAGAATAGGAAAGGGATAGGGCAAGTAATATTGCAAATCCTAATTATTTGAAATTTATATTCAAGATTTCTCTTATTCTCCTTGAACTACACATGGTGCACCATGTGCCAATTTAATATGATATGGTGTTATCATGCATAGAAAAGTTGTGTGTTTTCACCCACATTAGTAATAATGATAACAACAACAACAACAATAAAGTTGGAAGGGACCTTGGAGGTCATCTAGTGCAACGCCCTGCTCAGGCAGGAAACCCTATACCATTTCAGACAAATGGCTGTCCAGTCTCTTCTTAAAAGCTTCCAGTGTTGGAGCATTCACCACTTCTGGAGGCAGGTTGTTCCACTGGTTAATTGTTCTGTCAGGAAGTTTCTCCTTAGTTCTAGGTTTCTTCTCTCCTTGACTAGTTTCCATCCGTGGCTTCTTGTCCTGCTTTCAGGTGCTTTGGAGAATAGCTTGAGTCCCTCTTCTTTGCGGCAGCCTCTGAGATATTGGAACACTGCTGTCATGTCACCCCTAGTTCTTCTCTACCTTAAACTAGACATATTCAATTCCAGCAACTGTTCTTTATATGTTTTAGCTTCCAGTCCCCTAATCATCTTTGTTGCTCTTCTCTGTACCCTTTCTAGAGTCTCAACATCTTTTTTACATCGTGGTGACCAAAACTGGATGTAGTATTCCAAGTGTGGCCTTACCAAGGCATTGTAAAGTGGTATTAATACTTCACATGATCTTGATTCTATCCCTCTGTTAATGCAGCCTAGCACTGCAGCACACTGCTGGCTCATATTGAAGTGATTGTCCACTAGGACTCTGAGATCCCTCTCACAGTTACTACTATTGAGCAAGGTACCACCTATACTCTACCTGTACATTTGGTTTTTCTTGCCTAAACGTAAAACCTTACTTTTTCACCATTGAATTTCATTTTGTTAGATAGAGCCCAGTGTTCAAGTCTGTCCAGATCTTCCTGTATCTTAAGCCTATCTTCTGGAGTGTTGGCTATTCCTGCCAGCTTGGTGTCGTCTGCAAATTTGATGAGTTCCACATCTATCCCCTCGTCCAAATCGTTGATGAAGATGTTGAAGAGCACTGGGCCCAGAACAGAGCCCTGGGGCACCCCACTACACACTTCCTTCCATGTAGATGCAGTTCCCTTGAGGACCACACGCTGAGTACGGCTGGTCAGCCAGCTACGAATCCATCTGGTGGTGATGCTGGCTAACCCACATTTTTCTATCTTATCAAGTAGTAGGTTGTGATCTACTTTATCAAATGCCTTACTGAAGTCCAAGTAAATTATATCTACAGCATTCCTCTGGTCCACTAGTTTTGTCACTTGGTCAAAGAATGCAATAAGATTTGTCGGCATGATCTGCTTCTGACAAACCCATGTTGGCTTTTAGAAATGACTTTGTTTGCCTCTAGATGTTCGCTGATTCATTGTTTGATTATCTTTTCCAGACTTTTCCCAGGTATTGAGGTCAGGCTGATAGGTTTGTGGTAATTAATAGAACAGAGAAATGCCACTGAGTGTTCCTCACATCTCATTAATTGCATCATGAACCCGATAAGCATTTTAAAATGCTGCATACTCATGCTGCAGCTTTTCTCTCACCCCCAGCCAACAACTGATGTAACAAAGTAATCTTTGGCTTTTCCAACTCAAAAGTGTTATTTTCCTTCCTCTCCTAACAAAGTTTTGGGTGATCTAACATGCTAGTTGATGTCATCTAACATGGTAGTGATGTATTTGATGTCAGGAGATCTTCCTATCTGCTGTTAGGCCCCCCTTGGTCACTGGGTACCGCTCCTATTTTTACTTGGACTGCAGAAAGGCTATACATCCTTTAGGACATCTACCTGTGTGTAAAACTAAAGAAAGAACAGATGTAGCAGATGCTTATTGTAGAGCACGGGTGACAAACTGCCGCCCCCATGGGCCGGATGCATAATAACGAAACCGTGCCCACTCCATTGCTGGCAAATGGCAAAAAAGTCACGATACGTCACCACACGTCACGTGACGTTGCGAGTTTGACACCCCTGTTGTAAGAAACCCCGAGTGGCTTGCTTAAGGAAAGGCCAGGAGAAATGTGACTGCATTTTGTATTAAGGGACTTGGTCTTAACTCTGGTTTCATTAAAGTCCTTATGTTATTACCTCAAGATATACATTTGACTGGAATTTGCATTGGTTAGGACAGAATTAAATTGTTTTACTGTTCTGTTCACTAGAAGATATTTCTGAAGCACTTGAGACTGGCTAAACATACCGTACCAACGGCTTACGAACAGCCTGTCAGCATGTTATCCATGTTATCCTGAAAGTACAGATATTTGTCTGTGTCCAGGCTGTGAAATCCTGCTCTCCCTTGCATGTGTTGGCTTTGAATGTAGAGCCAACATTTAGGAATAGCTGGAAAGTGTGAAGAGGAAAGCCACAAAAATTCATACCACAAGCTCTCTAAATTATAATTATAAATTCATAGCATGAGCCTATATATGTTTACTACATTGAGGAGGGTTTCCTCTGATAAGTGTACAGTATAAGGATTGCCTAAAGTAAATATTTCTTTAGGTAATTCCATATGTACAATCTGGGAGACTAACACCGTTGAGTTGCTTTACAGATTTATTTTGAAAATTTGCAGAAATGTCCAGTATCTATTTTTATTATTCACTGATTTGAAACAGATGCTGGTCCATGCTATAACGCTTCCATCTTTCTAAATATTTCTGTCCTCAATAACAAGCCAAGTTACTCAATTGGGGTGGGGTGTGGTATGTTTATTGAGTCAGTTGCATCCACTTTCTGTCTAAGCTGAGAGCTGCTGAAGTTCTCCTTCCCATGCAGCTGCTAAGACACAGGAATACCACTGGCCAAGTTGTTCTTCCAAGGATGGAAGAAATAAGGAATTAATTTTCACATAATACTTAAAACACTCAAATCAGCTGCATTCTATTCTACAGCATTAATGGCTAACTAGACCATATTTTAAAAGATAGAGCAGATGCCCCCAACCTTTTGGGCGCCAAGGACCAGTTCCGTGGAGAGAGGTTTTTCCACGGACCAAAGGGGGGTGGGTGGTTTGGTGTGCTGCCTGCATCCAGTGAATGGGACTTTGCTTATTTGCATGGCCCAGTTTCTGGCATGCTGCAGACTGGTGCCTGTCCACGGACTGGGGGCTGGGGACCCCTGAGGTAGAATATAGAATTTCCCTAATCGCTTTCCTCTTGTGTTTTGTTTTCTTTCTTCCTGTTGCTGTCGTCCTTTTTTGTTGCTGCATTTGATTTAGTGGAATCTGTTACTAACACAATGGCTCCCATTTATTTTACACAGTGGCTAAAAGTGGGTTTAGGCCTGGTTGGTACCGAATGGGAGAACACTAAGAAATTCTAGGACTGTAGGTCAGCTTTGGAAAATTAAAAAAAAACCATTTTGGAAGAAGACAGTGGCAAATCACTTATGTATTTCTGTCAAGAAAAGTTCATGTGTATTTCCATGTAATGATCTGGTCTGGAGCTTAGAATAAGAATTTTCACCTTATTTTGTATGCTTGCTCTGACTTCTATGGGAGCCGAGCTTTAACACATCTGTAAGGTATGAGATTACTTGCTGGAATAAAAGTAAAATGAACAAAACAGAGTTGAAGAACTAAGAAATCAGAAACCACTGTATCTTCTCCACAGAATGAGAACTTAAGTCTGTTAGATCAGCATTGCTAATGGTTGGGGATGATAGGTGTTAGAGTTCATCAATATCTGGCAACCACATTTTTCCTAATCCTTTTATAGGCAGTACAACTCAGTGGAGGGTGGTTGGCCTTTAGGATTTTACTGACACGGTTAGAAAACACATATTGGGTATGTTCAGTGCCTTGGATTTGTTTCCAAAATTATGTTCCGTTTAGGAGCATGTATCTGTCGCAACTTTAAAACAGCACCCCATTTCCTAATATCACACAGCACCTGCTGCTGATTTTGAGAAAAGGGACTTTTTTGGGGAAACTGAAGCATTGCCTAACTTTAACGAAGAGCACCATTAAAGCCCAATGCTCAGCTTCTTTCTAGTGGGAATAGTCTTGTTAAGTCGGGTTCACGGATTGAAGAGATGCAGGCGTTGGTGTGTGCATGATCTTTATTGCTGGTAGCGTGGCCTGAACAGCCAGACAACGAATACCTGGGCATGCTTTATACCTGCCCAGGTGAATGCCTGACCAATAGGTTTGAACCCTGGTTTCCTGCCGGTCAGGCAGCCAATCCCTTTAAATCTGGCTTTCCCGCTGAACGCAGCTCCTGCACGGAGCTGTCTAGCTCCGCGCCTCCTGATGCGGCTGCTACACGTGTAAGCCAGCACAGCATACACTACAGTCTTATGCAGTGGGGAAGGAACCAAGCGAGGGTGTCAAAACTAACAAATTGGTGAATGCGACATCCTGATCCAAGCCCTGCCGCTTTTGTATGTGCAGCAACATCAAAAATATGTACAAAGGAGTAGGCTTGAATTGTGACTCCCTAGCCGACATCTTGCTACTTTTGATATCGCTGCCCTATTCCACACCCTGCAGACACTACTGATGTAAGTTGTGTTTGAACACATATGGTCCACACAGGACACTTGAAATCTACCTTTCAGCCCTCAATAGACACACGGAAACCAACCATATTTAGACACTCGTCAAAAGAGAAAACAAAAAAGTTAAGAAGGAAACAAAAAGACATGAACACATTCTCTTTAACAGCCATCATCCAGATAAGCAGCATCCAAACAATTAAGGACAAAACAATACCCTAATCGAGGAGTTACCAAGGAGAAAACCCTAATCTCACCAATACTGGCTTGGCAAACTATTGTATATAAATAGGAGCAAAGCCCACAGTCACTTGTACTGATGATATTACCTAGTTGAGTAATGAAAGGTTAAGAAGGAAGCAGCCAAGCTCAGAAGCTAGGTTTTTATATTTGAAGTTAATTTGCTTAGTTTTCTTCATCGCATTATTTGAAAGCTGTTAATTACCTCTTCTCATTTTTATTTTATGAATTCATGCTATGTGTTGCCTTTAATATATATTTTTTATTGAAAAGTTTTATAAAAGTTACAATATTATCCCATCCCCAAACCCCCCCAAACCCCCCTCCCCCACTTCCCAAAGCTGGTTACAGGGTTACAAATAGGGCTTTTTTTCTCATAGAACGCTCAGAACGGAGTTCCGGCACCTTTTTTGGATGGAACCTTGTAGGGTAGGCAAGGCGGGTTGTATGACATGTGTGAGTTCCGGCACCTTTTTCTTTTACAAAAAAAGCACTGGTTACAAATATATAGTAATCATAATCTAACTAACATTAATCAACTATATAAATAACCAAATACATAATACACTTTAACCCGCCTATAACATAATTACAAACTCTCTAAAAATATATAATATATATAATATATATGTATATATATATATATATAAAAATTTTAAATTATAACAATCTAAAATTTACTCATAAGCTAAATGGAACTTTTTAGTCCCATATTTTTTCTGAATATAATCTATCCATCTTCTCCAAACCGAAATGTATCTTTCTTGTGAATAATCCTTCAAGTAAGCAGAAATCTTAGCCATTTCTGCTAAATTTGACACTTTAAGCGTCCACTCCTCTATAGTAGGCAGACAGTCCTTCTTCCAATATTGCCCTACCAATAATCTCGCAGCTGTTATCAAATTCAACATCAAGTTAAGTTGCCTTTAATATATTGATATCATTTTCCTGTAGAAAATAGAGGGGGGAGGAGAGGAAAGGTTAGCATGTAAAGTCCCTCCTGATTGCACACATAATATTCTAAGCTAAAACTATACATATGTTAAACATTGTGATATGTGAACTTGGCCAGTAGGTTCACTTGGCACTCAAAACCACTGAGAGCAGTGAAGCTCTTCTGAGAACTGTGTTGTTTATGAAATAGGCTGATGGTAATATGACTTGTTAAAGTTTCATATATTTTTTTTAAAAAAGGAGCACATTTATATAATTTACATTGTTGCCAGAAGAATGGTTTAAATGCTATTCAGAGTTTCACGAGTAAAATAATATTAATAGGTCATTATTGTAATTATCTGAGAAGTGATTTACTCTGAATTTTGTCTATTCCTGGAAAAGGGAGTAACTTTGGCAGGCACAATTTGAAGGGCTTTCAGAATTTCAAAATGGCTATCTTGGGAAAGAACAAAATGTTCCGAGTGTGTTATAATCACAGTGTTTTTGATCTCGTCACAGAGTACATAGGTCTACTCTGGTCATACTTTTTTTCCTGTCCAGATACAGTCTCTGCCTTTTGGTACGGGCACCATAAATGGCTGCAGTTATATGCTCTTACACAGCTACAAATGTGGGTTTGCATAATATCAGAGGTAGTCTATGATCTCAGACAAAATGTATAAAGCATTGGCAGAAATCTAGATTTGCCTCATAGGCAAGAAGGCTGCAATTATCTAACCACTTATCACTGGGAATTACAAACAGACATAGGCTTGTGCTATAAGCTCTCACATGAAAGGATTCAATCATGTGAGTGCCGTTATAATGAGTATATTTGAAATAGGGAAGCAGTGAGCATAATGAGGGAGGTGCAGTGGAACCTACAGAATTCCTCCTTGGCTACAGAGCCACGCTGGTGCAGCGATTAGAATGCCATATTGCCAGCGGTTCAATCCTGACGAGGCTCAAGGTTGACTCAGCCTTCCATCCTTCCAAGGTCAGTAAAACAAGGATCCAGAGTTGACTCTGTAAACCGCTTAGAGAGGACCATAAAGTACTGTGAAGCAGTATATAAGTCTAAGTGCTATTGCTAGTCGCGCATTGTGCTAAACCATTATGTGGTTTGTGGAGTTTTTGGTTTCTGTAATACGTGGACATCAGTTATTGTATTTTGATTTGTGAGGTAAATTTATGGAAAAATCTAAATCTGGCAGAACCTCACAAGTCTCCCTATATCCTATTTTCATGACCTCTAATAGTTCCATTGCCAGTCATTGCCAGTATAAGCAGGACCCAATTAACTCTCCGTCATTTTTAATAAGTTTAACACATTTTTTAAAAAAAATAAAACCCAGAGTAGGGGAGAAGTAATTCCCTATCCCTACACATAATACAGTCCCAGCCCTTTTTTTATCACTAGCCTTCCAGCACAGCTCTGTCCACTTCAACCACCGTGGGGAAAGATTGTACACTTAAGGCTTAGGATTTAGATCAGAAGTCTCAAACTCTAAGTCTATTCAGTTCTTCAAGTTATTTTTTGTGGCCCACAATACCTTTGAAAATGCAGAGGACATTGCCCAATAACGCCTGGGCCCTGAACAACATACAGATATGTGAATTAGGTTACGTGAAAAACTTCTGGAAATGAAGAAGAGAAGGAGGAAAAAAGATCAGAGAAAGAACATTCCCCATTTTACAACCTTTCTTGACACAGTTGTGAAGTGAGTCACTGCGGTCGATAAGTTGGTAACCTGGTTGTTAAGTGAATCTGGCTTCTCCATTGTTTTTGCTTGTCAAAAGGTTGTAAAAAGTGACCACATGATTTTGGGACACCGCAACGGTCATAAATATGAACCACTTGCCAAGCATCTGAATTTTGATTACATGATCATGGGGATGCTACAAAAGTTGTAAATGTGAAAAATGGTCATAAGTCACTTTTTTTTCAGTGCTGTTGTAACTTTGGTCACTGAATGAATTGTTGTAAGTCGAGGACTGTCTGTATACTGTAGTTAAAAATGAAAAGGAGAGGATGCAAGAATGCCTATAAAATTCTTCTGTTCTCTTCTGGGTGTTGGGTTATCAGCTTTATTTTGAAAACGAACAAGGTAATTAGCATCCCCCTTTTTCATACAGTGATGGTTTTTCATCTTAATGGGATGATGGTTGTTGCCCCTAGAAAGCTAAATAAAGAAAACAGGAAGCCCGAGCCAAAACAAAGTTTGTAGGGAAAGTAATAAATTATGACTTGTCTTGGTTTTCAGGTTGCATTGGGCATATTGAGTGATATTTGAAGCATAACTAGTTCAACCATTTTGCGCAAATACAGGTTACTGATTTCTGATAGGAAGTTGAGCAATTTGCCTGACAAGCTGGCACCGAGATGAGTACAGCCAGCCCAGAAATTATACGTATCAGGTGTCAGCATCTCAAAGGCTTAAGTTCATAAATCTTCCCTAAATCATATTAAGGTTTACACTGAGTGCCATGTGTGAGCACAAATATTTGGAGATCAGCTAAGCAACCAGTATGACAACATATCCTAGCGAAAGTCCCGCTGCTGCTGTAGCAAATAAATAAAAAAGGAAGTTGCTTGTCTCCCTGTGTTCTTTGGCTGTGATGCTTTATATTTCAGCTATTCTGGAATAGAATCAGACAGCAATGCTGCCTGCCTATAAATCTAAGGACTGCTGTGGCTGAAGGTGATTTGAGCAGATGAATAAACAGCAAGAAGCCGAGAATCTGAGGCTGTCTTACGCACCAAATGAACTATAAATTAGTCTCTGTCCTGGAAGAGAATCTCCAAACAGAATCCGGCATCCAAATTTGCAGGGGATCATTTATGACAGCAAGTTTGGTTTCTGTCTTAACAAACTACCCAAGAAATTTCAATTATAGGTATACTGGAGAATGCTGGTGTCAAAGCAAGCACAGATTAAAAAAAACTTTCTGCATCTCTACTGCCACCCAGTGGGAAGTGCGTAGGAAATGCAAAATGATATAGCAAAGCACAGCAGCAAACCCCAAAAGTAATAATGTTTTCCTCTTCTCCAATACTGCAAATAAATAGAAAATAAAAAAAATGTAAAAATAAAAAATAAATAAAGCTAGTAAATAAAAAATAGAGCTATGTCCAAAACACGTTTTAATTAGGGGAAGAGACGGCACGGGGATAGCCATCTCAGTGTCAAAAGGGGAAAGTAACAGGAAAGGGTTAGAAAATAAGTGATTGTCAGCATGTAATGCAAGATATCCATGTCCTCCCCTTTCACCTCCCAGCTCTGTCAAATGAATATCTCAGTGATTCAGCTGCTTCTGCTGCTGTTCCTGTTCCTTGGACCATTTTGTTCACCTGCGCCACGACTCTCGGTATGTAGAAGCTGGATACTTGTGATGAGTTTTCTACTAACACCAAGAAAAGAATCCTGAGTGGCTGTAAAATTGCTGAATATTTGGAAATGTTCTCAATACAAAGAGAGTTAGCTTGTTGGCTTGGTCAATACTCAAGCCATTGCTGAGGATTATAATATCCTAAAACATTTACATTTGAAGTTTAAAAATGTAATGAATACGCCTGTCGTTCACTTATTGAATAATGAGCAATCTCTGTTGCAATGTATAAGACTTCAGCATGCTCCCTTTTTCAAGGATGCTGCCTTCAATCTTCAATATGAAAAAGTCGTACATGGTATGGGACAGCGTGCGCACACACACACACACACACAAACAGAAAGAGAGAGAGACTATGGCCTAATCCTACTGTTATTCCATTGCTGAATAATCATAAGTACCATAAATTGAACAAATAAACAACCATAAAGGCTGAGGATCGTGTTAGGAACCTTATTTTGCTGCTGATATTACTCTAAATACAAAGTTAAAGATATATGTGTTTTTCAGACAGATATTTTCCCCCTTACTTTCAGAAAAAGGAGGAATGCCTCTTAGAAAACAGCAAACTACAGAAGAAGTTGAAAATGCTTCAAGATTTATTCCAGTTATATGAATTTCAGTTGAAAGACCTGCTGGGGAACAACTATCACAGAAGAAAAAGCAAAGTTTTCTCTGCCAGGAAGACAGTACCTCGGGATATGTTTTTGCCCACAACTAGTGGAAGTCTCTTAGTCTATGATCAAGGTACACTATCTAGGGGATAAATCTGTCTTTCTTGAGAATTACCTTATTATGATAGCATTCTGTAGACTCTTGGTTTTCAGTCATATTATGACAGAACAATTAATCAGTGGAACAACATGCCTTCAGATGTAGGTGCTCCAACATGGGGGTTTTAAGAAGAAATTGGACAACTATTTCTCTGAAATATTATAGGGTTTCCTTCTTGAGCAGGGGGCTGGACTAGAAGACCTCCAATGTTCCTTCCAACTTTGTTATTGTACTGTTGTGTTATTCAGTTCCAAACATCCTAAAAGCCACATCTCCTGGTTAAGTGGGGATTTGTAATCCAAAATGCCTTGAGAGCAATTAATTGGGGATGGCTAGATACTAACCTTAGTTGGTTTCAATAATTTATTTTTATTTTTAAACAGGTAAAGTTTTATTCAATGAAACAATCACATTAAATAGATTGAATAGATTGAGATGAAAACTCAGAAAAATGTTGTTAGGTCAAATGGATGAAATTTTCAAGAGAGAGAGATGGAAAGTTTAATAGGCAGTGCATGAAGCTGATTGTGAATATGGCACAAGCAAGAATGGTTTATAAGATAGAAAAATGTGGTGAGTGCTGTAAATGTAAACTATATTTAGATGTAATTCTTTGCTTTCACTTGTTTTTATTTTGTAAAACTTTGCTTACCTGGAAATGTAATAGCATGAGAGATGTTTATACTGGTGGTTACTCTGAATCTAGTGAAAGTTGCTACTGAGCAAGCATGTAGAAAGGCAGCTTCTTCAAATTATGTATTGATAACTTGAGAATTTGGGAGAAAGAATATGCAGCTGTTATTTGTTTTAGAAGGATCATTTTTCAGAGAGAGGCTCTATCCACTTTAACCTTGGCTCTAGCATAGTGAAAGTAGGGCTTTTGAAATCTTTCCCAAAATGGGGCTGAAAGAGTTCTGTATTTCTGAGATAAACATTATTAATACATTTAAATAATTATGATTTATTTGTATCTACACCAGAATTAGGGACGCGGTGGCTCAGTGGGTTAGGACGCTGAGCTTGTTGATCTGAAGGTCGGCAGTTTGACGGGTCGAACCCCGAGTGCCGTGTAACAGAGTGAGCGCCTGTTACTCGTCCCAGCTTCTGCCAACCTAGCAGTTCGAAAGCACGTAAAAAAATGCAAGTAGAAAAATAGGGACCACTACAGTGGGAAGGTAACAGCGTTCCGTGTGCCTTTGGCATCTAGTCATGCCAGCCACATGACCACGGAGACGTCCTCGGACAAGCGCTGGCTCTTCGGCTTTGAAACGGAGATGAGCACCAGCCCCTAGAGTCGGAAACGACTAGCACGCATGTCCGGGGGAACCTTTACCTTTTTACACCAGAATTAGGACTGGTATTTGAGCAAATGGGACATACGAAACATTCACATTCATCTTCCACAGAACCTAATTATTCTTTTGTAGCTTTTAATAAGCTATAGTCAATCTTTCCAAGACCATGAGGTACAACCTTTAAACTCTTTCAATTTTCAGTGTCTATGGAGATGCTCAATCATCTAGGACAGTGATGGTTGTCCCGCAGGTGTTTTTCAAAAGACAACTGGACTTTCTTGGCTTTTTTCCTTGAAAACCTTTGCTTCTTGGATGTGAAGCAAACAGTTTCAAGGAAAAAAACCCAAAAAAGTCCAGTTTGCCTTTTGAAAACACACCCTTTTGGGGTGTGTTTCATTTTTATTTGTTTGGGAGATCAACTGGTGATCTGAGCGCAGGCTGGAAGGTTCAAAGGAACTGACTGGGTTCCTTCCATCTCAAGCTTTGCTCACCTGTGCCACCCTTTCTTTGGGCCCCATGAAGGAAAAGTCACATCACTGAAAATTAGTGGTTTTGTTTCAGATGCCCTGAAAACTAGGGACGTGATAGAGAGAGTCTCCATAATCACATAAGCTGTGAGTCGCTCAGCCAGGAGGATGTAGTGGTCAAGTCAGGGAGACTCAAATTTCAAATCCACCCTCAGCCGTGGAAGCTCAGTGGGCGATTTAAGGCTAGTCACTCTGTCCAGCCTACCTCAGAGGGTTGTTGTTATGGACCCCATGAGTTAAGAATTTCAACTGGTGGGGTCTAGGAAGAGAGCTTTCTCTGCTGTTGCACCGTCCTATGGAACATCCTGTACCCTGAGGTAAGGCAGCCCCCCCCCCCATTCTTCTCGCCCTTAGAAAAGCCTAGAGACTTAGCTCCTATCAGCTGGCACGGGGATCTACGAGTGGTAGGCAAACCTAGGACGGGTGGTGGCAGGAGGGCACTCCCTCTGCCTTTTCAAGCTTTGCTTTCAATTCTGTTTCTGATTATGGCTTTTATTTGCAAATCAGTCACTCAGAAAGTGAAATGGGTGGTGTGTATATTTGATATGTAAGTCAGTAATACGGCAGGAGGGAGTCATTACATATCATCTTCAGCTCTTCAACAGAAATGGGATATCAAATAAATACATCCATGATTTAGATTTATTGTGATGGCCTATGAATTTGGAGCAATAAAAGAGTACAAAGAAAAAAAATGATACTCTCCTGTTCTGTGCAGGATGGCTGGGTGTAGTTCCATCACTTGAAGTTATTGTTGTTTTGTTTAGATTGTGCAATGCTCTTTAATAGAGGAAGAAGAGAAAGCGGGTACTACAGAATTAAACCCCGACAGGACAGAGAGCCTTTTCTTGTGTACTGTGATATGTCAGATGGAGGAGGGTGGACGGTAATTCAGCGGCGGTGCAACGGCAAAGAAAATTTCTACCGGTAAGTTTCTGAGTTATTAGTCAGGGCTTTTTTTGTCATAGAACACCCAGAACGGAGTTCCGGCACCTTTTTTGGATGGAACCTTGTAGGGTAGGCAAGGCGGGTTGTATGACGTGAGTGAGTTGGCACCTTTTTTTTTTTTACAAAAAAAGTACTGATTATAGTTAACAGCTCACCTGAAAAGAGTCTACAGTTTCTTTATGCATCATCCCAAATTAAGAAATGCCCCCCAAAAGACAAAGATGTTCATAAAATTTGCAGACATTATTTGCTATGAATCTCTCTCTCTCTCTCTCTCTCTCACACACACACACACACGCACACACACACACACACACACACACACACACACATTTAGAAAAGTATATTTCAAAATGAAATGCAATAATACATATCCCCCAGTTAGAACTAAATCTTGTTCTCAGTTTTTCTCCAAGATTACAAGATTCAAAAGCCAAATTATTTTGGTTTACAGTTGTAGATTTATTTGAAGCTTAATATTTTCTTTTGAAATATAGTAGTTCTGCAGGATTTGAAGACTGTTTTCCTATCGAAGAAATTCTTGTTTTAGCTCCTGGCTTTGAGTTTCTGTCTGTATGTACCATAATGGTTGCAATGTACTGTACCTCCCTCCCACCTTCCTCTATTTGAGCTTCCATAGGAGCATGCAGCGGTGGTTAGGGCTTTTTAGCTATGTATCTGGTTACAAAAATGGCATTCTTTACTTTCACAATATACAAGAAGGCTTTAAATGGAGAAGGCAGCTATGCAACCAGAAAGGTTGTTTTTCTCAGAGAAACTACTTAGGTTCCCCCCCCCCCCAAACAAGGCACAAACATTGTAGGGTAGAAATGTGGAAGGGGAAGCCCTAGAAATGGATTTTATTTCTCTGAATATGAAGCACAGAAAGAATAAGGTTGTTGTTCCTGTATCTGCAGTAATTCAGGAGGCAACACAACGGGCAACATTATTGGTGGTCTTTATTTTTCAGCTGTGAACACCGATTGACTCACAGCGTTCTCTCTCTGTTATCTCAGCATTCAGTGATCAAGGGAATGATTATTAAAACGAGATCCAAACTTTTTTGTTGGGGGACTGGAAAATAGAAATGGCGGTGATGTGGAAGTATCCTCAAGTCATCTTAGTTTCTGCCAGTCTTCAAGCATGAAGCATTGCTTTGAGGAGTGCTGATAAGCTGCACTCACTATACTGAAAAGCTCCCGTGGAAAAAAAGAGACAGAGTGATGGAAAAGCAGCTCAGTGCATAATTTCTACAGGGCTGTAACAACACAAACGATGTCTAATTTTACTATGGTTTCAAGTATAATCAAGCTGGACCAAAAATAATTTGACTTGGCTACTGAGTACAGCCAACAGTGCAAAGTCAAGCAGGTCCAGAGCTATTCTCAGCTGATGCAAAGCTCTTTTACACAGAGTTTCACACAGTATATATAAAAAGAAAGGAAAACATGAAGCAGAGGAGAATGACCTTTGTTCCACCTCCTATTAACTGAGAACATGGATATTTATCAAGCTTCTATGTCTGACTATCTCTTGCCGTAGAAAAAGGGGGAAATATAGTCATCTACTTGTATTTGAGAGTTGTATTTCAGAGCCAGTTTGGCCTAGTGGTTAAGGCACCAGGCTAGAAAGTGGGGGACCGTGAGTTCTAGTTCCGCTTTAGCCATGAAAGCCAGCTGGGTGACCTTCGGCCAGTCACTCACTCTCAGCCCAACACCTCACAGGGTTGTTGTTGTGGCGAAAGAGGCAGAGGAAGGTGTATTGGTTATGTTCACCATCTTGAGTTATTTGTAAAAATAATAAAAGTGAGATATTAATTAATTAATAGGTTAATTAATCAAACAAAAAATTAGCACAATCCAATTGGAGGCTTACAGGCAATTGGTTGGTAATCAGAGCGAATGGCCTGAAGACATATGATAACTGCCATTTTTTACAGCAAGTCATAGGTAATATTCCTTAAAGATCTCATTTACAGTGTCTTGAATTCTATGATGAAAGATGTGATATAAAGGTAATGATCATTGAAATCTTATAATTTCATATTACTTAGCACTAAGTTGTCTACTGAGACTAATACGTGTACACCTCTTTGCTGCAGAGAATGGCTTGATTACAAAGAAGGATTTGGACAATTGCAGGGCAAGGATGATGAGTATTGGCTTGGTAATGATAAGATTTATGATCTTCTTTTCAATGGTAAGGATACCTACTAATAAATTTAAACACAGATAAAGTAATGCTTTCTATCAGCCCATTAGTGAATGCAGGCCTTTAGATCTTCATTTCTCTTATGATAAATTCTGGAAGAGTCTATTAAGGATAAACTATGTGTAGTGGTAGGAATATGTCTGACAAGTTTCTTCTTACCTCCCCACAAAATGGCAAGGAGCATAGTATTGGTAAACATCAAGGACAGGCAATGTAAGAATCTAGGTATATTTAGGTGTTGAGGTGTTGGGAAGAGGAGTATAGTATATTACCAAGACTTGACTTGGTATGGGGTGTACATGGGGTCAGAGGTGGGGTGTTTATTACCTGAACTCAGAGCCTTATTCAACATCCAGTGGAGACTTCCATGGGTCAGATTGCCCATGCTTGTTCTTTGTGACTCAAGATAATCTTATTTATGATTAAAGTTGCCAGAGCAGGACTTAGTTCCGTTAGAAGACTATTAATATCTCCTTAGGGGTGGAATGTATTCTTCCCTGTCTAAGAAAAACAGTGGGGTGCAGCAGTTAAAAATGCCAGTGGGATCTCAGATTGCATTAACATGTGAAAGTTACCAGGATGTCAGTGGGTCTAGAAACCAAGCATTACAAGGAATAGTTAAATGTTTAGTTTTTTTTAAAAAAGGGCATGTGCAAAATAGATTATGGGTGGATATAAGAGCAGTGTATACTACAAACATTAAAAATAATGTTATATGCAAGGTAGGATATACCTGTTCTGTGTTGAAACCAAGGACAGACCAAGACTAATACATTCCAATGAAATCAGGTGGAATATTAGAAAGAATTTCCTAATGGCAGAAACTGTTGAGCATCTAGAGTTTATTTAGACCTGTTGTGGTTGTCCACTTGCCCTTTGTTGGGCGTTTTTCTTTTGGCACCTAGATGGCCACTTCCTGCATTAAGCAGCAGGTTGGACTAGATCAGGGGTGTCAAACTCAATTTCATTGAGGGCCGCATTTTTATTTTATTTATTTTTATTTTAATTCCATTTATATCCCGCCCTTCTCCGAAGATTCAGGGCGGCTTACAAGCTTAGCAGTAGCCTTCATTCTATGTATATGCCTGCTTATTAGGGCTTTCACACACACCCCAAGCGGCATTATTACAAAGTCAGCTTAATTGCCCCCAACAATCTGGGTCCTCATTTTACCTACCTCGGAAGGATGGAAGGCTGAGTCAACCTTGAGCCTGGTGGGATGCGAACCTGCACTAATTGCAGGCAGCTGGTGTTACTTAAGGAGGCATTAGCCCACTGCTCCACCAAGGCTCCACCAAGGCATCAGCATTGCGGTTGCCCTCAAGGGGCCAGGTGGGTATGGCCAGGGTGGGCGTGGCCTACTGGGTGGGGGTGGCTAGAGTGCGTATGGCCTACAGGGTGGGCATGGCCAGCTCTACATTGTTCGCATCAAGGGTGCCTATAGGGGCCTGGGCAGGAGTGGGACAGATCTGAGGGTCTCTGGCAGAAGGAGGGTCTCTGGACCAGGGCCAAGGCAGTGGGGGCCGTTCCCTCACCGTTTCCAGGATGGCTTTGCGGGCCACATGAAACCACTTCACGGGCTGGATCTGGCCCCCGGGCCTTGTGTTTGACATGTCTGGACTAGATTCTCGTTAAGATTCCTTCCGATTCATATAATCTAGGATTATCAACATGTAGATTTGCAGTTCCATCCACATCTGACTAATACTGTTTATCTGGAGCTATTTCCATTGGGTTTGACTGAAAGTTTCTTTCATGTCAAGCTTGATTCCTAGGGTCATCATTGAACGTGCATGTGGTTTTCTTAGCAACAAGATGCAAACAGCTAGACATTGCTTCTTCCATGGTGTTTTCTCAAGCTCTCGTCCTAATCTAAAATTCTAGGATGTCCTGGCAGTCTGTTATGATCAAGTTGGACACTGCTTTTTTTTGTGTGGTTAATCAAGGTACATCCTGCTTCCAAAGTTTCCTAGGCCCAATGTTATGGTGGTCATAACTAATTTTTGATCCTGTAATTTAGAGCCTAAGCTTCTTAGGGATTATCAGCCCTTTTCTGAAGATACTCAGGAGCAGCCCTTTTGGATTTTCTCCACTCTCAAAGGCAGGCCCTTCTGGGCGGCCCTTCTGCGTGACTTTCCAGCTATTGTTTTAGGAGTTGCATCTAGTCTTCAGTCTTTCTGCATTTATAAAAATCTCTAAAATGCAACCACTTTGCTAATTTTTTTCATTACTAAATGATACCAGTATTAATTTTAACACAAATTGTAATTTCTGTTTTTAACTTTCATAGTAGGTTTCTTTTCTAAATTTTGTTCAGTGCCCAAGTATTCACCAGAATGAAAGGCAGAATAAAAATTAAAATGTTTACGCGGAACAATTGAAGAGAGTGGATTGTCCTTGTGCTGCTTTTCAGTTCTTGGTGTAGTATTTGCTTTTCTTTCTGCATGTAACATCATTACAAAAATATTGGAACAACAGCAGTTGCCTTGCTGGCCAGGACAGTGATCCCAACAGGATTTTCCCCCGCTAAAGATTGGCAACAAATCACTATTTGTACAGTTTTCTATCAAGTTCAAGAGGAAAAAAGATAGAACAAAGCCTTTAATCATGCTTTGCACACCTTACGTATTTATCATCAGCTCAATAAAAAAATTAGTCTTGTCAGTTTACATGACACCTTAATGTCATCCCTGCCCTGTAGTTCTAACCCACCAAAAATAATATTTTAAAAATGTGGTCACTCAAGTGAAAGATTGCTCACTCCTGCAATAGTTGCAGTGAAGGGTTCACGATGCTCCTTATTAACCAAAGGTGTTATTTTAAAAAAAATATTTTAGGAGGAATTTCACTGAAAATTGATCTAATGGACTGGCATGGAGAGAGACGATACGCAATTTATGATGATTTCCAGATCAGGAATGAGACAGTGAGTAGCCTGACCTATGAGAATGAATAATTGGTCCTAATGATATGTCCTATGAGAGGCTGGCAGACAATATAACACTATCTCATCAGTATCCTCATGAGCTAATACAGTAAATGAAATATATAACCAAAACCCTATATTTAGGTCCTCCTGAACAAAAAACTGAAGCGATCTCCAGTCCATTTGAGCTGAAAATCAGAAAGAAAATGTCTTATTGCTAAATCAAAGAGCTTCTAGAATATAAGTCTAGAAAATTGTAACTATTATTTTAAAGAACCCACTAGGATCACCGGAAGAGGTGAAATACAGTTTACTACGAACTATACATTTGGAAACTTTTATGGGACCAGAATATTTTTCTAATCTCTCTGGGATTGGCATTTCAATAATATGAAAGACTGTAGTCTTATCTAAATTAATATTAGGACTAAAGTGGTTGTGCTACTGCCTAATGATCTAATATCCCACAATCCCAGGGAATCAGTCAAGAAGGCAGGGAGGTTATGACCTTTGTGTTGCATTCTGCTTCATCACCGGAAATGGCTCCTCTTCTCTCCATAATTACCACTTGCCATCGCTTCTTCCGTTCAAATGCAGAAATGTCAAATAAGGGGTTGGCATTTAGAAAGCTGTTTCCAAAGGCTAAGAAGGTCAGAAGAACATTGGTGGTGCTTGGGAGAGGTGGTCGAAGGTTAGGCAGGGAATGTCTGCCTGCTGTTTTCATCTGTGGGCCATTAAACCCTGTTCGTATAGGGGCTCAGTATTTAATCAGTGCCATTGGGTGGGGATTGTGGAATGCTCCAATTTCTGCCTAATCCATGCAAAGCTTGAACTGGGGGCCAATCAAGCCTAAGAAAAGCTGGCTTCCATGTAATTGGGCTCTGTGGTTTTGTAAATATTCTGTGGTGGTAGCAGTCTCTGACATATGACTCGCTCCTTAATCTTGAATCTTAGTAACCTGAGGTGCTGTGGCTTTCCTTCAGAACAATTACATGCTATGGTTTGGCCTTTATTCCGGGACTGCTGGGAATGCTTTGTCTGGGGGGAGCAACTTTGAGAGCCAATGGTCTGCATCACTCAACGGCATGCCTTTCTCTGCTCCTGACCGGGACCATGACAGGTTCCTAGCAGGCAACTGTGCAGAAGAGAACAAATGCGGCTGGTGGTTTAACAGGTGAGTTCATTGGCAGCAACCCTAATGAAGTCACATGAACAGTGGGCAATTGAGACAGATCTCCCTCCTGGATGTCTGAATCTGTGGAGGCTGTTTGTTATTTTGTGTGTCACGGTCAGATGTACCTATTGCCAGTTCTAGAAAAAGACAAATGTGGTACAGAGATAAGCAAGGAAGTCCAGGTTTCCTACTTCTGCACAGCTAGGAAGCTCACAGTGTTATCTGAGACCTTCAGTTAGCCTAATTTATCCCTCAAGATCCGGGACAGGATGAAAAGAGAGGCATCTTCACTTTCCCTAAAGAGAAGGTGGACTATGAAAAGCGATGAACACAAATTAGTTTGCAGGCACCAGCATTACCTCCATGTTTTCAGGAAGGGACTGCAAGGACCTCCATTCCTTTCCACTGCTGATATACTCAAATGCAAACAGATTTAGAAAAAAAAAGATTACCATAATTAACACAATTACACATGACAAAAGGTGGACAAGGAGAATTGCAACGAACAGAAGTACATTGCGTCTCTTCATGGGCCAAACTATGTAGTGCTTTTGCCAAATATGACCTAAACTTTGATCGGTTCTCCACATGTCCTAAAACTAGATAAAGAGAACCCAATTAACGGCATTATACTTGTTCACTGATTTGTTGAGAAACATGACCGAAGGCTAAGTATTTCTGCATGGCAAAAGTACAGTATGTCAGTTTTTGCTTTCAGTAACTGGTGTATCTTCATGTGGCAGCAATAACTGTTATGTATGCAGGCACCTGCATAGCAACAGCCACCAGGGGGCGTTGGCCTGAACGGTTTTGGCGGGAAACCTAGGGCCAACCCCATTGGCTGTCCGCCTACCTGGCTAGGTATTTAAGGAGGCCAGGTAACCCTCATTCTCCAGTACGCTACCCCCCCCATAAAGAGCTGAACACGTACTCCGGCTGGCATCTCTTCCTTGCGTCGGACCCACTACAATAACTATTTTTGCCAGCAGCTAAATGTTTCTAAAAATTGTTAGAACACAGACTAACAGAGTTGAAAGGGACCTCGGAGGTCTTCCAGTCCAACCCCCTACTCAGGCAGGAGACCCTATCCCCTTTCAAACTTTATGAAAGCCTTCAGTGATGGAGCACCTTTATTTCCTTAGACATTACCCTTGGGATCTTTGAGACTTTCTGTAGTGTTCTCTTGGTATGATCTTGGTTGGTCAACCACTCTGGGGAAGGGTAACCGTGGTGTTGAATTGCCTCTATTTCTACGCAATCTGCCTGGCAATTGACCGGTAAGAGTCCCAACCTTTTGGAAATAGTTTTGTAAACTTTTCCAGTTGGGTATCAACAGCTGTCTTTCAAACATCCTCAGAAAGCTCCTTTGTTTGACACCCTTCCACATAGCTCCACATGTTGTGATGATCAGACTTTGATAGTGAATACCCAGAATTCTATTTTTTAAATGAGGCAGGATGTCCGAGACAATGTTTTTGACTCATTTAGTTTAATTTGGGTTCTCTCTATCTAGTTTTCAGTATTGTGAGGAGAACAGATCAAATTTTTAGTCATATCTACGCAGAAATACTGAAAATTCAAAAATGTTTACAACTTTTAAGCACCATTGTATAGGTTACTTTTCCAATCCTGCAATTCTTCATCCATCTTTTCTTCCTATATATCTTCCATTTAAGTTAAAGGCTTACCATTTACTGAAGGCCCCTCAAATGGAAATAGCATAAATTCATGAAAATACAGTATCAGGCAACAGGCTAAGTGGCGGTGAAAAGCAGCTCTCGTGGTTCTATTGTAGAAAATGATCAATTTTATCTAACAGCAACTAGTTAAACTGTAATTTTTCGTATTAAACAAAAAGTGTATGCTACTTTCTTGATCTGGTGCCCTTGTTGGTGTTCTGTACCAGCCTGCTACCGGCCCTGCAGCAAAAGCAGGGACGACCCCTTTACAAACGGCAAGAGGCTGGAATTACGCCTGCCAAATTTATTCACATAAAACAAGAGCAAGACAAGACACCAACCATAAAACACGAGCTAAGACGCAGGAACAATCCAAGCGGTTGCCTTCAGCAAACCAGCCCTCCCACACATTCCCCTTAAATACAGTTCAGGGCGTGGCCTCTCTGTGCCTCCTTCCGAGGTGCCCCATTGCCTCCCTCTGTTTACTCCTGACTGACTGCTTCCTGCGTCGGGCGTCCTTGAACAGGGCCAGCTGTGGGTCATCTTCATCCACGCTGTCAGGCTCACACAGCTGGGTCTGCGTCGTGACCAGATGAGAGGGGCCTTGCTGGGGGCTATCATCAGCAAGATCTTCAACCCCCTCAGCAAGGTCTTCAACACCCCCCTCCTCCTCTGAGTCGTCCGACCCAACTGCCGAACCCACAGGCTGACCCTGAATCACAATACTTGGGCTGGAACACAACTCCCAGAATCCCCCGTTTTATTCCAATGCAGCTGGAAGTCACCTGGTTGAAGGAGAGTTCTAACACCAATGGGTCATAATGTAATATCGCCAATTAAGATTTATGCCATTTTAACTATTACTATGCACTTGGGCCATTCCCTGACCTTTCATTAACATGTTTTTCCCCCCCTCTGACATTTCCACAAGGTGCCATGCAGCAAATCTTAATGGACTATATTACAAGAAGGGGACCTACTCTGGGCCATTGGATAACGGAGTGGTTTGGTCAACGTGGCGAGGCCTGTGGTATTCCCTGAAATATACAGCTATGAAAATCAGGTTCCAGTCCTTTCTGGATGGAGAGAGTGGAAATGGTGAAATCAACTGAGATCTTTTCAGGCACATTTGAGAAAGAGAAGCAGGCATGCCAAAATTATTGTATATGTGGTCCTTGGCTTGAGACTTAGCACACTGAAAAAAAATCTTACCGTAAGGAGCATGCCACGGTAAGGAGGAAAATCAGATTTTGCTTTGGGTTACCGAGCATTGCATTATTCCTGTATCATTGCACCAGCTAACAATTTTTTAAAAATGGCTTTTCGTACAAACAGAACATGCCCTCAAAAATAGACTTGTACTTTGTTGAGGGCACACAAAGGACAATTCTGCTTATTATTTACCTTTCCTTTACAAAAAAATAGTCACTTGTTGAATACAGCATTGCATATTTTTAAATTTGTTTTGGGAATTCATTTTGTTCCCTGTCTTTCAAAAATTAACCACCTTTCGGGGAAATGCAGAAAAATGTCTGTGAGTCACTGGGAAGAAAGGGTTTTAAGGTCCATAAAGAGAGCATGAGACCAATCTGTGTGAATCCCATCAGAGATGTTCTAAGGAAAGGATTTCTGGCTGCTGCCACAGAGCCATAAAGAATGTTAGATCGGAAAGGCAGGTTTACTTGGCATCCCCTTGTCCTTTTTAAATTTGTATTTTCAAAACTGGTGACTTTCTTAAATTGAAAAAAAAGGAAAGAAAGGTGAATCTTGACAGCTGCCTAATCATGTATAAAGCTAGACGTGCATTTTTCACAAAAGGTTTTTTTTAAAAAAAATTATTCTGAATAAGCACCATGTGTTTAAAGCTGTAACTTTTCAATTTATAATGTTTCAAATTTTACGACTCCATGATGGGCTAAGCCTAGCTTTGGGATGGATGTTCTCTCAGTCTTCTGGTAAAATGTGAACAATTATATTAATTCCTAACGTGTGAGACATTATTAAGTCCATTTACATCAGCCATATTTAATGCAATTAAAGTAGCAGCCATTGCAAAAATATGTAATCACAATTATATCGTCGTCTTTCAAACAGCATAAAAATAAACATTAGCTCATTGTTTATCAATGTCTAGAATTTGTCTGTTACAAAACACTAATAACATTTGTTTCACGTTTTATTTTTTTCACATGCATTTTCTGAAAGAAACACTTTCTATAACTATGTGCCAGTGGGGAAAAACCAAAACCAAACTGCTTAATTTTAAAGTTTCTTCAACTGAAATTTATTGAAGTTTGCAAAGGATGTTGACAAGGATATGTTTCCTTGTTAAGGAGAATAAAATTTTTTAAGGTGGATTCTTCTGAATCAGAATTTTGCTTTGCAACTAAACAAGAGAAGCATGAGGGGACGTCTAACAGGCAACTTTGTAATTGGAGTTGCTGTGATGCAAACAGTGGTTAAAGAAGCATCCAGTGCTTGTCCAATAGAAATGAATAGACCGGCTATATTCCAGCTGTGCCTGCAACCACACTAACCTCTTTAACTATTACCAAATGCAGACCTCCAAGTCTGATTTTATAGGCCAGTGAATGCCACGGTGTAGAATGTCACAGACATTTTCACAGTCACTTAGCAGCCACTGACAAGGAATTCTGAGGATAGTAAGGCTAACCAATTTAAAATGTATTATATGCTCCAATACCAACGTCCAATACTATAAACTGAATATGTAAGCATACAGGCTAACTTTGGCCTTAAAAGCATCTTATTTCTGGGACAGTTTAGAGAGATTCTGCACAAGTACATATTTAGTCATTATTTTTGTCTTAGGGTATCATTTACTTTTTCCAAGTATTTGGCCTGCTTCGATGGAATGATAATTAGGCCTCCTTCCCTTCTTAAGGAGTTTACTGTTAAAGTACATTTTGAAAGTTTAAGAGCTTTTGCAGTTGCTAATGCCGCAGCTTCCCATTTGCCTACAAGAATTTCAGATCACCAAATTTTCAGCAGTTAAAGTACTTGTTTCACCTTCATTTAACTCAAGATATCCAGGCAGGTCAAACATTTGTTGTTCTGAGTCAATCAAACCAAAGGAAGTGTTGTCATAGAAGTGGCACCCAGTATCAGATGGAAAGCTTTGACATTTGCTCTTTCTATACTGTGAGGGACTCAGAGTCTCCAATTTCTGGTGACCATCCTTAAGAGTTAGGAAAGAAGACTCCTTCCTCCAAGCACCTGCAGGATATAAAAAAGGTCCACTTCTGGTTCTCTTATGTTCTGATTTATCAGCACAAGATACAAAAGATCCCAGAGGACGATGGTGAACCAGATCTGGTTTCTTCTCTGGAAGTTTCTGTTTGTGAGGAATAGGTCCCCCCCAACTCAATGACTCTGTGGCTAAAGGAATGCTGTGATACAATTCAAGTTCCATAGTGTTCTGTGCTGTATTTTTAGATTTAACACAATGTTGTTTTTCCATAACATGATTCCAGAGTTTGGCCCTGCAGTGGTTGAATGAAGTCTGACTTTGTGTAAGGGTAGACATGCTTCTTTTCCGAAATGGTTTTGCTTTTCTAGTTTCATGGAAACTTGCTGTTCTTCTGAACTGTGAACTTTTTTGGTATCCTCTTTCTGTTGACTCTCCTTTGTTATCACAATACCTGTGGTGGCTTCTTCTCATTAAGGAATGATTGGGGCTCAACACAGAATTGGCCTGCGATAATGTGCAATCCATCCTAGAACAGGGTCTATCCCCTGATAACCTTAGATAATCAGGTGGCTGTTCTGGAAATGGAGATTTTATTCTAAACTTACTTGCAGCAGCTACCTCTTGGTTTTCTGTTTTCATCGTGTCCATGAGAGGGTTCTGAGCCACATGATAAACTTTGGTTGTTTCTGTAAGTCCCTTTTTCTTCATTTCTTTCAACTGCTGCTGGGCGAGGCGATAGCTATAAATGGGAGGGATGATTTTATGGGCACTGGACTGCGAATTCTCATGAGCTAATCCTCCTCCATCTTCGGGGACCAAATGAAGGCTTCTCCTGAAATTCAAGGTTATGTCAGAAGCTTCTCCTGGGGAAAAACAAGAGGTTTCTCCCTCAGAAAAGCTTTCTTGTTGAGGTCTGTCTGGGCAAATATCCTCTTCGTCGGAATTTTTTCGAAAGCCAGGTGAATGAGTGGAGTCACAGTTAACTGGACTGCTGCACTTCTGGGTTCTGCAAAGCTTCCTCCATAAGGTGATAAGGATGGTTGCAAAGATTATAGATAAGCATAACGATATCCCAGTGATAGTTATCAAATTATTGGCAGCTCTTTCAGGAGATAATGGTGTGAGGAGGCCAGTTGTAGTGACTGAAACAAAGAGCAAAGACATCAGAAAACACAATTTATAACTGCCAATCAACCCAACAAATTACTTACCGATTCTCACTCTATGGCCTTAAAGCACTTTTTAACTATTTCAGCATTGGCTTTCTGATATCACTGTATGCCAGAACTTCACAGGTTGAAATGCAACCGTTTTAAGACTGATTTCCGATGCTTGGATGTATGTAGCTTTGTAATCACTGTTTTTTTTAATTCAGATGTGGTGTTGCAGCTGTTCCAAAATAACTTTGGAGCCATTTTTCTCTCTGTCACAACTAAAATGTATTACACTATCAAAACATAGTACAAATGTGTGCTATTTGTGCAATAATGACAGCCTCATTTGAACAACTTGATGGCTATTCTGGCTAGCCAGGAAACAAGGCACTTATTGTAAAAATCTACTTTACTTGGACATTTTGGAGGTGCTCTTCGTGTTCATGATTTTGTGAAATATTTTTATGTAAATTAAGACTGTGTAAAAGGAATAAGCTTGCCATCTCAACCAAGTCAGGTATTTGGGCCCACAGAATGCTCTGTTGACCAGGAAACGGACAACACCAAACACAGAAATATTCTCTCTAAAGTAGGACACGCAGTCAACCTAGTTAAAACACGGCAAGCTCTGTACCAACCTAAATCTTTTAGTTTGACATGTTGTGGACAGCAATTCCAAATAGGGCTTATCCTGAGTTTCTTAGGAACTTTGTAATCCTGGAGGCAAGGTTAAAAACTGTTAAATGCAGTGAGTCTCAGTATTTGCATAGCTGTCAGTCAAAAAAAATCATATGACATCAATTGGTTAACAAGTCTACCCGTTGCATGGATATAGCTCAATATGTAAACAATATATGGCAGCCTTTCCCAACCCAATGCTCTCTAGATGTATGGGCCTGCAACTTTGTTTCTACAATACCACATTTTCACTGGACTCTAGGAGGCTTTAAATGGCAGTACCCTGGGAAATGTTGATTACACGAATACATTCATATGTGCCAATCAGACACAACTCTATACTTGGGTTTCCTTCCTTCAATCCTCCCTGCCCTAGACTTCCATGCTGACTGTTGTCCCCAGACAATATATTGGGCAGAGATCTGTTGAATACATACAAAAATAATGCAAAGTAGTATAGACTATAGTGTTTTTGAAACATCAAGCTTACGTACTGGGGCATTCCTCCAAAGAACACGGAGAAGTCTCTTGTTGCCTTCCCGGGCAACCGTGCATCATGTGGACTGGGGAAGGCATGAGGCATTCCCGATAACGCTTACGAATGCCACCTCCACAAGTGGCACTACACGAACTCCAGGCTTGCCAAGTGCTCCAGGATCCTCCTAGGAATACATAAATGACATTACTACAGAGAGCCATTCTCTTAAAGCTATCAACATCCTGCAGAAAAAACAAGATAAGAATAATTTATTATGTTCTAGAAAGTAGATGGATTCAAATTCCTTTTGGAAACTGAATTATCCCTAAACGAAATATAGGTTTGGCTTACAACCACAATTGAACCCAACATTTATGCTGCTAAGCAAGTGAGTTTTGCCCCGTTTTTACTACCTTTATTGCCTCAGTTGTTAAGTGAATCACTGCAGTTGTTAAGTTAGTACCACAGTTGTTAAGTGAATCTGACTTCCCCATTGACTTTGCTTATCAGAAGGTTGTAAAAAATCACGTGACCCCGGGACACTGCAACCGTTATTAATATGAATCAGTTGCCAAGCATCGATATTTTTAATCATCTGATCATGGGGATGCTGCAATGGTTGGAAGTGTGGAAAATGGTCGTAAGTCACTTTTTTCAGTGCCATTGTAACTGAACAGTCACTAAATGAGCTGTTGTAACTCAAGGACTACCTATAGACTATTAGTGACTTCCGTTGTTAAGGAGTAGACAAAAGATGTGATAAATTAACCAGAGAGCAAATGGTAACAGAAGACCTGGGACTTGTGAATGCTATACAGCAGGGTAACACAGCTGAAGCTGATGACCCTTCAGGAAAAGTGTATTTTTGTGAACTTGCTTTTCCACTGACCAGAAACTAACCCAAGGCTGATTAGCAGGAAACAGTATCTATATACATATGCCTACATATATCACACTTTTCTTTTAGGGGTAAAAAACGTTATGCAAAATGCAGGAAGAAAATGAGTACTAATAAGTCAAACTAATGGAAGGCATAAGATAAAAAATATATACAGTAGATCAAGCTTCTACCGTCTTCCACAAGCTATATCTCTTTATCCTTGCAACCCATCCTTGCTTCTATCTTATCTGTAAAATGACTTTTATGTCTTAAGCAGCACTTCTGCCCCACCACTTATGCTAGAGAGATTAAAAGTGTTACTAACTGGGTATTACTAGATACATTTTACACAAATATAAAAAGAGAAAGCCAAAAGCATTCTTAGCTACAACATAGTATGGTCTAATTCTATGGTCTATAGAATGTTGTCATCTTCACGCTGTCCTGTTTCTCGATGGCTTTCAACATTCTGCACAGGTAAAACCAACATAGGGAATGTCTGATCTGAGGGGGGGGGGGGAAGGTCTCCACAGCTAACTCCTAATATGTGATACGTCGTGTGTATTGAAGTATTAAATGATTGTCTCTGAGTAACAATGATGGAGGAGTCACATGTGGTGATGGAGCAAACCTTTTCTATCCAGATGCTTTTAGATTCCGCCCCTCAGCACCTCCAGTTAAAGAAGGTACATATAATAAATGGCAGGAGTGATTCAAGGCTAGAGAATTGTTGCCCACCAAAGTAGGCAATCCTGAGCAGCTGGTCCAATAAATGATTTGATGTTCTATAAATTTCTAAATTTCACATTGTGAGTGCTTAATGTAGACAAACACCATATGAAAAATTGTGCTGCTCAAAAGTCTGCTCAAACATAGTACTTCTCAATTATAACAATTGCCTGTTAAGCAAATATCTGTAATATGCTAGTTCTGGCCTATAATCTCCAGATGACTCCTCTACGGACAGGAGGAAAAAATAACCTCGTGAAAAGAACAGACCTGCCTTGATTCAGATCCAATTTTATGTAAGCAATTTAGATTGTATCAAAATCTAAATACTACTGGGCTACAGGTTTCTTACCTTTCCACTAAAATATCTGCAGAGAAGATATTTCAAGAAATGAAAATTAACAATGAGCCCTATCTTCTGGGGCTGCTAGGAACAAATGGAATGCTTTAGTCAACTTCCAGAAACATCCGTTTGTCCGTTGCATTAAAGTTCTCCAGATTAAAAGCTCCCGGGTTAGTCACACTTGTTTACCATACCAGAAGAACCTGGTCAGCAAATACCTCTATATCAAGAGTCAAGAATGCTGTTGAGGGTCACTTTCATCTCTGTTGGGTCAGGACTGTGTTCCCTTGGCCCATTTCCTTTCTCCTTCTTTCCTTCCTGGTCAATGAGTTGCTAGGATGGGAGAAATCATTCTTGCAAGTGATTTGAAGCAGTTGGTTGGGAAGGTCTTTAATAACCTCAAAATAGGGACAACTGTACCAATATATTGATCATGATGTCTTATGACAGTTACCTTGTTTATGGCGTGATTTTTCCCACTTGTCCACTATCAGAATTCTCATTTCCTATAAGTAAGAGCAGAGCTTGCTTGGATAGATAATGGAGTCAAGAGGGAAAATGCAGCTCTACTGGAATTACCAGAGGGTTTATGCTGGCAGTCTTGGCTCTGAGCCTTTAGTAACACTTTCAAACTGAGAAATTAAAGAGGTGATTCATTTCCTGGCATAGAAGTCGTGTTTAATTTTTGTATGCTGGGCTGCTGAGAAGCAAAAGAGCAAAACTAGTAAGAAGAAAAAAAGCCTGGCAATTAGAGACCACAACTTCTTCATAATTGTAGAACACTTCATGAATAAGACAATTTACCCCAGAGGACAACTGTATGATTTTCAATGGCTTACCCTGGAAGCCTTCTCTCACAGAGAAAGTAGAAGGTCCAGTAGCAAGCAGCCACCTATTCAACTGCCAGAATTATTTCTTGAGCAAGCATCATGCAACAGCCATGGTGAGACTGCCTTGTGCCCTCACCTCCTGAAAAGGTATTTCTAATAATGCCAAGCAACAGCCCACTCTCCCAGTTGGAACTCATTCGTATATATATATATATATATATATATATATCTTGAAGAGTCGGTCCAAATTAGACCAAACACACAAGTTGTATTGGTGGGCAATGGAAACTTAAACTTATGGTCCTATGTAGGAATTTGGGTGGAGAATCCTAGCACAGAATGCCATAATGTCCTTATATCACCCTGTCACAATCTGGCATTTTACAGATATGTTGGTCTGTGAATCTTGGCAGTTGTAATCCCAGCACATTTGCAAGACACCATGTGTGATCTATTATCTACACAATAATCTTATTAAGGACCATCTATGTACTATGTGAAGAGATTCAAAACGGCTCTTATTTCATTTCTTTCTAAGACAATGTAAGGCTACATTTTTTTTAAAAAAAAGACACGTGCTGCATGTTACATAGCAATCAGGATCATCAAATTTCTTTGGACATTTGCTATAATTAATTGAGAGAGACATATTTTCCCAGTTGGTTCAGCAAATAATTTGTATCTCACCAGAGCAACTTGGCAAGTTCTTGTGACTGGATACTCCTTTCATTTTCTGGCTAATGTTTTCACTATAAAGTCTTGTAGATAATCAAAGCAGCTTACCATGCCTTGCCCAAGGCAACCTGGAATATTTTGTGACTAACCTGGATCTGAGGCTAATGCTCACCCATTAAAATTCTGCATCTTTGCATTATTTAAATTTACTTGATTTGCCTCCTCCTCCTCCTCATCATATAGTATATGTTTCCTAGAATGGGGAATATTTTTTAAAAATATTTAGATAAAACAAGAGAAGATATATGACTTGGAATGAGGCAGGGGATACAGATTAGATGGTTATGAGATCTGGGCTGCAACAATCTGGACAATTACTAGATGGTGGGGGCGGGGGGAAACACAGATAGCCCTTGACTTACAACCATTCATTTAGTGACTGTTCAAAGTTACGACAGCACTGAAAAAAGTGACTTATGACCAGTGCTTTTTTTGTAAAAGAAAAAGGTGCCGGAACTCACACACGTCATACAACCCGCCTTGCCTATCCTACAAGGTTCCATCGAAAAAAGGTGCCAGAACTCCGTTTTGAGCGTTCTATGAGAAAAAAAGCCCTGCTTATGACTGTTTTTCACATTTACGACCGTTGCAGCATCCCCATGGTCACGTGATCAAAATTCAGATGCTTGGCAACTGACATGCATTTACAATAGTTCCAGGGACGCAGGGTCATGTGATCACCTTTTGGGGCCTTCTGACAAGCAACGTCAATGGGGAAGCCAAATTCAATTAACAACCGTGTTACTAACTTAACAATTACAGTGATTCACTTAACAATTGTGGCAAGAAAGGTCATAAAATGGGGCTAAACTCGATTAACAAATGTTTTACTTAGCAACAGAAATTTTGGGCTCAGTTGTGATCGTAAGTTGAGGACTACCTATATTTTTCTTTGCAGCCATCTTGTGGATTTTGGCAGCTCACGTCTGGTACCTCTACTTTAGAAGCCGGGGGGGGGGGGGGATAGTACAAGAAAATTTCTTTCTTTTTAAATAAGAAAGGCAAGACTTTAATGGTATAGTTCAGCCTCATCTACAGAACTGCATACATAAGAGAGATGGTATATAGAATACACAATTTATCTACATGTTTTAAAAATTCATAAGCTGCTCGTTCCTTTAAGTTATAGGAACATAGAATACAATCCTTTCCCCTTGTCGTTCATCCATCTAGCAAACTGTCAATGCAAAATTTTACCATATTTAGCAGGAATCCTATCCTATGTGTGTAGTTCAACCCCGATGCAGACTTATTTATAAAAGATGATGGATTATGCTTTTGTATTATACTCTAGTTTCCAGAAGGAATATGCATCCAAAAAGACACTGAAATCCTCCTGTTTAAAATAAAGACATTTTGGAAAAGTAATACAAACCAACATTCCTCTGGATTCGTACACATTCTTTTGCCCATGGTGTGGAATTCACTTGGTTGGAAGAGCTAAATTCAAAACAGTATTTGTTTGTGCCACTGTCAAACAATGCGCAACTGAGTTCTATTTGATGGTCCTCTGGATTCAAGATGTTTTCATAGAGCTTTGACACCATTTGACCCAACGGGTTATACTTAAATACAGCAATGCGTCCAGCAGAAGATGTGCACGGAGGAAAAACAACAGAAGCCACAACCGAAGACTCACAAAACACTTCTTCTGATACAACAAGCTTGTATCCAAATTTGCCCACAAGATCTATAGGTCCTGATGAAGCAATGACTGAACCTGTCTCTGCTGATTTCAGTAATGTAGTAATGTAGGCTTCCGGGCTAATCACAGGGCAGTCCAATGTCACTGATTGCAACTCAAAGAGAGAGAGGCTTCTCCTTGTTCTCAGGCCCAGTGTCTCATTTGAGATCAATGTCCCTAGTTCGTATAGGTCGCTGGTTAGAATTACATCCAGAGAAATCACTGTTGCATTTATGGGACATAAATATTCATTAGTAAACAGTCCAAGCTGAAAGGAATTCCCATGACTATCTGAAATCCTCCTCAGATCAAAATTAAATGTAGGCCATTTCACATTGAGTAGAACACTTCCTCTATTCTGTTGGGAATTAAGTCCTCTGATGTTTTCAGAATCCAGCTTGAACCAGTAACTCCCAGCGTTCGTAAAGTGAGAACACTCAAAACCAACCACACCTTGACGCTGGTCTTCTGGAAGCTGTTTTTGGGCAACAATTTGGTTGGTGCTGGCTTCCATGAGTAGAACAGAAATGTTTTTCAGTGTGTCATTAGCATCATAATAATTCTGAAAACTAACAGATACTGTAACGTTGCTTAAAGCTATATGAGTCTGTTGCTCCAAGAGAAGTTTGATTGCTCCGAGAACTGGAAAATAAAAGGAATTTGATAGTATAATTAATGAGAAGAACATGAAGAAGTAGAGCTTACATGATTTGGGGGAAATTTAATATAACCAAGTATAGTAGTCCACCTAAGGCACGGGTGTCAAACTCGATCGCGTCATGTGACGTATCGTGACATTTTTTTGCCATTGCAGAGCTGGGTGTGGCTTGCAGGCTGCCAGTTTGGCACCTCTGACCTAAGGCATGACAGTTCTCAACATCCCTGAAAACTATACTCTGTGGGAAGGGATGCTAGAATTATAGCTCTAAAGGTTGCTGCTAAACACCTTAATCTACATAACATGTAGCTCACAGCCTATTATCTGCTTAATTTACAATCCCAATTTAATTTAAATTTAATCAGGGGATTGGACTAGAAGACTTCCAAGGTCCCTTCCAACGCTGTCATTCTATTATAATCCCAATTTAATGTAATTTAATACCAATGTTCATATGCAGAACAGATGAAAGATTCAAACAGCCCAATTTTGTTTTTCAGAATAGTAATTCTGTCCAAAGTATATGCCTATGTACAATTGCTGAATTATACAACAATTCAGCTACAGTAATGAACTGGCACTTATAATGTGCTAGGTCCCTTAATTCTCTCATTCTCAGCTGTTTTTAACAAAAGTAAGCACATCTCTTAACCACAAGCAAGAAACCCCCACTGTCTCCACTCCTCCCTCCTAAATCTTCTCTCCCTTACCATTCTAACAAACAAATACCGTAATTTTAAAGCCGCCAAACCTACCTCCACTACTTTTGATTCTCTGTCCCGTACTGGATTTCAATGTTTTTTTAGAAAGAACATCTGTTTTTCTAGATAGTTAAACATTTAAAAACATGCACTAGCTAACCTAAAAGCTAGTAGCTAAACCTTTAAATAGTTTCCTTGATATTTACCAAAGAAAACATTTAAAACTATTTTATATAGCAAGGTAAGAGACTTTATCTTCTGCTTGCTTCAATTCGATGGTGGCCGACGTTGTTGCTGTTAAGAAATGTGATTTTGGATCCATGACATTGACTGCTTCCTTACCATCTAAAACCACCATTAAGAGAGGGTCCTTTTCAAAGAAAATCCACCCTTCACGTATGGAGGGCAGAGAAAACAGGGAGGACAGCAGGCTAGTCTGCTTGCCCCAGTTTTCCTCCAGGGGTGTAAAATTTATAGGAAAGAACAACAACTCAAGTTTCCTCAAGTCACCTACTGAACCTCTTTCAATCTGCTGCTTTTTATTAGACATCAAGGGATGATGGGATTTGCCACTCCCTCCATCTGGGTATCACGTTTCAAAATGACAAGAGTGATGTAGCTAATTTTATGATATACAGTATACTCACCATAGTCACAGAGCACAACTAGAAGTAGGTTTGGAAAAATGTTCAACCTCTGTTTCATCCTGATCTGGTGATCTCCCGACTCCTTTTATTCTTCATGTCCTATTCCAGCCCAAAATAAACTTCAGTTCTTACACATTTCTCTGAAATTGAAAGCCATGGACATACAATATCAGAAAGGGATGCCTATTAGGTCTGGGAGGACCTGCAGTTCTAATTCTTAGACTTTCCAAGGTATCACTTTCCCCTGAAGTTCTGTTTTCAATCTAATGTCCATCATCTTCTTCCAGCATAGTCTGTGGTCTCAGTGGCTAGAGGATCAGTCTCCACCATATAGCTCTCACTGAGACTTTTATGGAAATAAGAAACTTAATAACTACAAGGAAGACCTCTGGGAACCAGACATTTGGAACTGGTGCTTCTCTGTACTTAAATAGGTTGTGCAAAAGCTAACTAAATGAATTTAGGATCTCAGCAAGAATACACCTCAATAAGTAGGCTGGGCTAGCCTGGACTAGATACAGATTGTGTTGCCATAGCATGGCAAAATCATCCAAAAACGTGCCTTGGCACCATAAGCAATTCAAAATGTTCTTACACTGCAATGCCCTTGTTTTAAAACAGAAATATACCTGCAGAAAAGTGGTTTCAGAATCCCATGAGAAGTCCACGAACAATCCATGCCTCTAGCAGACTAGACCCTATCAGTGTATTTAACCAAAGGTTCTGGGTCACAGAAAATTTTTTAGATATATGCATGCACAATACATTTCCATTTCAGGACACAAAGCTGAGCTAGACCCTTTTAACATACTTTCAGTACTGACAATAACATATCACTCTCTGTATTTATGATAGTCCTTTAAAGTTATTTTAACTCTGTACGATCAATTTATTTTCCCACTGCAGACCTGCTCCAGCCTTGATTCTTTTAAATGTTTGCTGCTGTAGCCTAGGGGTATCTGGATTTCAATTACATACTTCATTAGTTTGCTGGGAAATTATTGGGTAGCTCAGAAACTCAGCGAAAGAGAGAGAGAGAAAGGCAGAGAGAGTATTAGAGCAATCAATGAAAAGGCTAAGAGAAAAATCCAAAAATCATGTTGGGACAAGAAATAGAGAGTTCATGTTCAACTGCACACGACCTGATTTCACTGAACCGATCAACTAACTCCAGAGCAGAAACGGACTGGTGCATAAACGAATCACAAACCTTTTTAAAAAAACCAGCTAATAAGAAAAACAACCCTCCATATATATATTTCTGCTCTGGAGTTGATCGGTTCAGTGAAATCGGGTCGTGTGTGTGTGTGTGTGTGTGTGTGTGTGTGTGTGTGTGTATATATATATATATATATATATATATATATATATATATATATATATATATATATATATGTATATGTATATATATATATATATATGTATATATATATATATACATACATGTATATATATATATATACATACATGTATATATATATATATACATACATGTATATATATATATATACATACATGTATATATATATACATACATACAGAGAGAGAGAGAGAGAGAACGAACGCATTTTCCTTCTTCACCGACCATAACTCATTGCCTACCTACCGATTGAAAAGCGCGCTGGGCAGCGGCGAGAATCCAGCAACTGCGCGACGCCAGGCGGAGGAGCCTGAGGAAGACCGCCGAGGAAGCCAGGCGAAGGCGCGGAAGGACGGCGGGCGCCGTTTCCTCGGCTGCGCGACCGGGCAGCGCCAGGCAATCAAGTCCCAACTTTTCCCAGCCAAGGGAAACCTTTCCAGTCGGCTCAGGGAAGGAGTTCGTCCTCCGCGGCCCCCGGGGCGTCAGGTGAAGAAGCTGAGGAGCAAAAGCCGCGGGGGCGCCAAGAGCTGGCCTCGCCGCCGACCTCTCGCCCGTTTCTCCCCGCCTTGGGGGTTCATGTCTGGAGCGGGAGCACCGCGCAGACTTCTCCTCCTGGCTCCCGAAGGAGACGCGCCCGAGCTGGAACGGAGAGAGATGCGCTTCTGGCCTTGGGCGTGGTGCAAAAAGCAAGAGAGAGAGAGAGAGAGAGAGAGAGAGACGGGAAGCGGACAGGCTGGCTGGCCGGCCCGCCCCACTGGAAAGCGCTGGCGCAGCCGCCGAGCCCAGGCGGGTCAGGAAAGAAGCGCGTCCTGCCGCCTCTCACCGCGCTCGCCCTTCTGCGTGAGAAGGCCGCCCCCTTCCCTCCCCCACCCCCACCCGGTTGGGATTTGCGGGACTAGTCGTGAGGCGAGGCGAGGCGGGGCGGGACGGGACTTTCCACCGACCAGCGGAACGCGCGCGTTTGCTTCAGAAGTTCGCCCGTGCTTGTTCAGCACGTCGTCGTGGGAACCGAGAGAATTGGGCTCGTCGCCGGGCTCTGGGCGAAATGAGGGAATCCCCGCAGTGCCCGCGCTCGTCTGGTTTCCCTGAAAAAATCTCCGCGTGCCGGAGGGCGGGAAAGAGACGAGGTGGGAGGGTCCGGAGGTCCCGTGCGCTGCGGGCGGAATGCTTGGAGACAGGTGGAGGTTTGGCGCGGAAGGCGGAGAATAATAAATCAATAAATAAACCTTTATTGTCAAAGTACAACATGCAGGTTCGCGTCCCACCAGGTTCAAGGTTGACTCAGCCTTCCATCCTTCCGAGGTAGGTAAAAT
Organism: Vipera berus; assembly: GCF_964194415.1. Lineage (NCBI taxonomy): Eukaryota > Metazoa > Chordata > Lepidosauria > Squamata > Viperidae > Vipera > Vipera berus. The sequence continues at coordinate 208,172,417 of NC_138202.1, forward strand.
GAGGACCCAGATTGTTGGGGGCAATAAGCTGACTTTGTAATAATGCCGCTTGGTGTGTGTGTGAAAGCCCTAATAAGCAGGCATATACATAGAATGAAGGCTACTGCTAAGCTTGTAAGCCGCCCTGAGTCTTCGGAGAAAGGCGGGATATAAATGGAATTAAAATAATAATAAAAATAATAATGTGTACATTGAGATTATCTGAGCCTCTCCCACCCCCGTGCTCTCTCCCCTCAACACACAGTGACAACAAACCCTCCATCCTACCACGCCATGTGAACCAACTACACCACACACCGGCCTCCCAAGTCAATTCTGCGTAAATTATATATATTATATATTTATTAAATTTTTATACCGCCCTTCTCCCGAAGGACTCAGGGCGGTGTACAGGGCAATAAACATTAAAAAACAAAGTACAAAAGTTAAAAACAATTAAATTCACAGAGATTATATCCCATTTAAAAGCCTAACAGCCCACGGATAAAAGCTGTTTTTCAGAGGTTTTGTGGGGGGTTCTCTCCCCCCTTCCCCCCCCAACGTATTTTTCGGGGATTTTTGAAGTGGCTGCCTCGATTACCTCAGGAAGGTGTGACGGACTGACTTATCTGCGAGGAAGCCTGACAGGCGAAACGTTTTTGCTGGTGAAAGCTACAGGGTCGCTGTCCGGGCACTGAGTTTTTCCTGCGAGCTAGAAACCGGATACACATATTTCCTTACCTCTGCACAGAAACACACATCAGCGATCACATTCACTTGCTAAAGCTAAGCTAAAAGTAGCCGGCAAGACTTCTCCCTTGGATCTGGGTTTTGACAACCGACAGGACAAATGATGATTTGTTAACGAATTCTAACTGAAGGGCCTTTCAGTTGATCTGAAAATGGGTGAAACGTTAAACAACTATTGCAAAGGGCTCAATAATGTCTATAAGAGCCTGTTCAGCTGGGAAAGGTTATAAGCTAGACTAGAGGAGGAAATAGGCCCTGCCATCTGTGGCTAGAAATGATGATAGATAGATAGATAGATAGATAGATAGATAGATAGATAGATAGATAGATAGATAGATAGATAGATAGATAGATAGATAGATAGATGATTTATTTAAATTTCTATACCGCCCTATTCCCGAAGGACTCAGGGCGGTTTACAGGGCAGCATAAAATACAATATAAAACTAATATAGAATTAAAATACATTAAATTAAATTAATTAAGCCCAATTAAAACAACATTTAAAAAAGCTAAAACCCCTTCAGTCCAGGCCTGATAGATTGAAAAACCAGGTTTTCAGGTCCCGGCGAAACGAACGCAGATCGGGGGCGGTCCTAAGTTCCAGAGGGCAGGTACGCCCACAGAGAACGCTCTTCCCCTAGGAATAACCCGCCGGCATTCCCTAACGGGCGGTATCCTGAGAAGGCCCTCCCTGTGGGAGCGCACGGGATTGATCATCTTTGCGGGAATGAAGGCAAGCGCTCCCTGTAAAGATCATAAAAGTTACTGCTGCTACCAACTTCAGATGCTTGCAAGATGGGATCAGTCAAATTAACGTAGGCTGAGACAAACAAGGACTCCTACTTATAATAGCTGTTATGTTTTTCTGGTGGGCAACACAAACAGGAGGTATTAGTGGTTTCTGCCCTTTGTACAAGCATCTTGGAGACATCTGTTTAGTCATTCTAAAATAAGTTACAGGAGTTTACAAATCTGTAACCTTAAGGGTCTCAGTCACCAGGACCCTCGTATTAAGTTTTGCTACCATTTAAATACATTTCTGCACCAGTCCACCAAGATGGCATTTGTATAAGGAAAACGCTGGACACACCAGCAAAATTATTGCAAGGAGGGAGGGGGTGGGGAAGAAGGAAACTTTTGTTTTTTTATTCTCCCCATAGCTGTTTTATGAATTGAACTTTGTGGGTTCCGTTAAACAAGGCTAAATAATTCTGCTCGAATAGCCATGCATCAAGGGTGTTTGCAGTGGAGTTTTCATTTCCCTTGCCGCCCAGAATGAGATGACGAAGTTGCACTGGCTGAGGAGCTCAAATTCCAATCCATGGCAGCCTTGAAGTCAGCAGCCAAAGACAATAATATATAGGCAATGATATTCCCAGCAGCAAGGAAGAAGGTCACATATGCCATCTTCTTCCTACTATATTTACTTTAATAGTGGGAAGTGGGTTTGCTTTTCACTGCACTTTTATTGAGAAATTTAAAAAGGTACATTTCTAGTTTTGGAATGATCAGAACAAGATACAAATGCTATTTCTTAACCGATTTAACAGTGTACAAAAAAAATCACAAAAAATGCAGTCTCAACAACAGGATAATCAGTACTCTTCCCTCAAAATAATCCAGGAATCACAGAAGGAAAGGGAGGGTGGTCTACGTCTTTACATATTTTCTTGAAAAGAAAAATATCAAGTACAAAGGCACTGATTCTTTTGGCGAATTAAGACATAAACAATTAACAAATGTATTTTTCCCAGTTATGGGCAACCAATCTCCAAATGAGCCCACCCAGCGAAATTTTATTCAGAAGACTCTCTCACAAGCATTCCATGTATAATCTAAACGCTGGCTGCTTTAAACAGATTTATTGAAATCCACAGGAACTGCAGCCAACTATAGTCACAGAAAAATACTATGAATTTCTTTTTAGCAGGATGGCCTCATATACACTTTAATATCTGAAAGTAGCAAAAAAATAGAAGTATAAAATTAGCTGTCATATTGCACAACAAAAATATAGTTGCATCAAACAATCAAAATGGGAGATGACAGTAACTTTTAAAAGGATTGCATTGGCAAAATGACTTATTCCCTAGGCTTTAAAATGTCAGTGAATTCAGCTGAAAATACAATCATAAGAGTCAGAAATGTAAAGAAGTACAATCCTTGTTATTTGTAGTTTATGCGTTTAAAATTAAACTATTTTATTTTTTATCAGAATAAGCATCCAAATGATTTTTATGAATACAAGTAGCCACACTGGCAGCTTTAATACCTTGTTTTGGCATTCATGTATGTTTTAGACACTCCTGATGCTAAAACCCTATTGGCTATCCGAGTGTGAACTGCAGATCTTTGGGGAAACAGATCTTATTTGAATAAAGGGGCAATGAGATTATTTAAGAAGACTGTAATCTTAAAAAGATCACTTGTGAAACCAAAGACTTCTCTTTTTTGTTTCATTTAAACTGATACAGTACCAGCAAATTTTTCAAAGACAAAGAATGAGCAAATGTTTCATCTTTATTTTTTAATATAAAGATGAATCATAAAACACTGTCTGGCTTAGAAGGACACATGGCAAATGTTCTTCACAGTTATGCCAAAGAAAAGACAAAAATAGAAACTTTGTCGAATCAACAATCAAAGAATGGAAGGAAGGAAATTGAGTTCACAGCGCTCGTCTTAACATCCAGCATGAAGCCATACACAAAACATTTTTTGGGATCCATTCTTCCTTTGAAAATAATTACAAGCAAATGTAGACAAGAAAGTTTTATTCCTAAAATATAAGATATTTCTAAAATAAATTACATTTTCCATATCATTTTGCATTAGACTGCTCTAGAAATATTATTTTCCTCCTGTTAATATTTTACTGATTTCAAGTTGCAGATGCCAATCCACGGCAAAAGATGGAAGAGGGAGACTAGATTTAACAAACAGACTGCTTGTTGATTTGTCTAGCCTTACAAATAACCCATAGTTAACCTTTCCTCCATGCTTTTTTAAAATCACTTCACTTTTTTCCCTTCTTCTTGAAAAAAAGTCATTAAGTGGGCCATCCTGGCCAATTTGCCCTCAAGACCTGAAATAACAGCAGTTTCATGATTTCTATAAGCTTTTAGGAATGTTAATTCTCTTTCTATACATAACTAATCCTATTTTCCCTGCCTGGTGCATTACTGGTGCATCATTACAACTTAGCAAAAGCATGATATAAATCGATATATCCCTTGACATTCTTTTCTTCAGACTGCATCTAACAAACATTTAAATAAGAGGAAAAAGAGAGAAAATGAATAATCAGCTTTGTGTAAGAAATAAATTTGGATAGAATCGCAAGCCTTCTACAGAATCGTCTCTGCAAAGCTGGCCCATCTTTTCAGCTAACAGCAACCTACAAAAAGAATAAAATATTTTTAATTAATCAATTATAATTTCTTCTGTTATTAAGATCAGAATATGTGGAGGGTTTTTTTTACCTTTCTTTGGCTAAAAGCACAGACATTCCTACAAGCTTTGCAAACTCTTCAGCGGTAAGAGATCCCTTCTCAGAAACCTAAGAGGGAAGAAAAGGTTCAAAGCTGAGTAAATATTCTGTATTTTACAATGCTTTTTTCATACGCCTATTATATAGTGAGTATCTATTTTTCCAGTATCTTTGATTCAACAACTTTGATTCAACAACTGAGCAATTGTTAAACTTCCACACATTTTTTCAGGCAAACTTTACATCAAGATGGAAATAAAGGGCTTGAGTTTTCATTCACATTCCCCCCCAAATAAACCAGGCAGTACTCTAACTACTAGCAATAAGCACCACTGCTTTTAGAGATAAAAGACACTGTCTTGTTACGACGGCACCCTTAATCCTTAGATCAGAGTTCCTCAGTCTTTTCGGGGTTTTGTGAACCGGCTTTTTGGGGGGGGGAGAGAAGGGATGGTCCCGCATGTGCGGCAGGCCAGCATGTGTGCCCAGCTCCATTTGCACAAACAGCAGGCAAGCACTGCACACGTGCGCAGCTCCATTTGCACGAGCAGCAGGAAAGCCACCTGCCACTCACTCAGATGGAGTCCATGTGTGCGTCACTGCCTACTGCTTCCGCAAGTCAGGATGCACACGTGGTAGCCCACCACATCTGCAGCCCGGTTCCGAAAGGCTCGAGGCCCAGTAGTGGGCTATGGATTGGGGACCCCTGCCTTAGATGACTGGTAGGAAATCAATCGAAAAGCTAGTCTTCCCCTAATCCAAGCCCTAGGAGTGGTTGATAAAATGAGGAGAGAGTGAGGTAAAGAGAACTCCCATAATCCAGTGGTCCTTCTGAAGAACACTGCATGCTCCTGTTGGCAACAGTGATACTAGTACATGTTTACAATGACTCTTGCACATGAGCATGTAATTGCAATTATGAATAATACTGAAGCTGGCTTTGTAAACATTCCCATCAAGAGACATATGGATATCATCTCTGGATGATTAAGGTTCGTAAGTCATCAATGGCTTGCTTAGCAAAACATAGTATGATATGCAAACACAGGACTCTAGTTTCATCTAGCCTCCCCCCCAATGGAAACATCATAATCTGATAATTTTTAATAACAGGTTAATAAATTTATTATTCACTAGCTTCCTCTGGGCAAAGTCAGAATGTTGCTTACCACACCTCATGCTAAAGTTGCTTAATCAAGCTAATATATTATCAGCCGTTCATCTTCTCTCAGGTGGATTCGACTCTGAATAACTTAAAGTGACATACAAACTGGCCTGTTCTAGGGCACTCAGGCCATAAATCCATGAAATGACATTAGAAAGAGCATGTTGTGGGTTAAGAAAACATGGAACGTTTTTTAAGCTTATATGTTGGGCTTTCCCCATATATAAGTTGTCTGTGAGATTTACATGAGAACACAATCCTTGTCTGGCCTCGACAAATCCTCAGAATTCTGAGAAAACAAGTCTCTGTTGTCCTCTAAGAATGTGGTGAGTCAATGTGATAATCCCATATCAGCAGTAACTATGGGGAGGGAAAGGGCTCAGACTGAAGAGATCGGCATTGCAATGTTCTGATGCAAGCAATGCCTCTTTTCTATACAGGTAGCCCTCGACTTGCAACAGTTCGTTTGGTGAATGTTTGAAGTTACAACGGCACTGAAAAAAAGTGACTTATGACCCGTTTTTCACACTTCCGATCATTGCAGTATTCCCATGGTCACGTGATCAAAATTCAGATGCTTGGCAACTGACTCATAGGTAAAGGTAAAGGTTCCCCCGCACATGCGTGCTAGTCATTTCTGACTCTAGGGGCTGGTGCTCATCTCCGTTTCAAAGCCGAAGAGCCAGCGCTTGTCCGAGGGCGTCTCCGTGGTCATGTGGCCGGCATGACTGGACGCCAAAGGCACACGGAACGCTGTTACCTTCCCACCGTAATGGTCCCTATCTTTCTACTTGCATTTTTACGTGCTTTCGAACTGCTAGGTTGGCAGAAGCTGGGACGAGTAACAGGCGCTCACTCTGCTACGCGGCACTCGGGATTCGACCCGCCAAACTGCCGACCTTCTGATCGACAAGCTCAGCGTCCTAACCCACTGAGCCACCGCGTCCCTAACTGACTCATATTTATTACAATTGCAATCTCCTGCGGTCATGGGATCACTTTTTGTGACCTTCTGACAAGCAAAGTCAAGCCAGATTCACTTAACAACTATGTTACTAACTTAAGAACTCCAGTGATTCACTTAAATAACGATAATGATGATGATGATAATAATAGTAGGAAGGGACCTTGGAGGTCATCTAGTCCAACCCACTGCTCAACCCCCTGGCAAGAAAAGTCATAAAATGCAACCAAACTCACTCACCAAATGTCTCACTTAGCAACAGAAACGTTGGGCTCACTTGTGGTTGTAAGTCGAAGACTACATGTATGTGATGCGATGCAACATGAGCAACCAAAAGGAACAGAATTTATGGCACAGAGTACTACTCTTTATCAGAGAGAGATCCTATGGACCCATGTACAGTCGAGTTCTTGGCAGAAGAAGGGGTAACAAATGATAAATATCTTCCTTACATGTGAAATGACCATCCCTTCTTTTCACATAAAGCTTATTCCCAGTCCCAGAAACAGGAAACCTTTTGAAGCTAGGCTAGTGCCCCTAACCTTTGGGTCAACTACCAGGCCTTTCCTGCTTTGCAATTTAATTTAACAAATTCATTTATTATTTTGAAAAGTAAAGCAAAAACAAAAACACGTCTAATGTTTAAAAACGGGGTTTAAAATGAATTCAAAAGTTTTCCAAACAAGTATTTCCACGATAGTCTAGATGGAAAAGAGTTAAAATATTGCAGAAATTGTCTGTATTTGCAGTACAAGAAACCTGTTTCAATAAAGATAGGAAATAATATATGAAGATAGGGGGGAATCTATCAACATTAAAGTTAAATATGCTGAGTCCAAATCAGATAGATGCCTTTTTGCCTGGCAGGCGAATGCATGGCTTTCTACGGATGCGTGCTTAACAAAAAATAATAAGAAAAGGAAGAAGCCCATCTAGACACAAGGTTAGGCAATAACAATATGACTGTTCCCTTAAAATACATACTGTCTCTAAAGCAGAAGCCACCATTTCTTCTTCATTATGTGATAGGAGTTCAATCACCATAACACCACTGTCGAATATGCGTAACCTAAATCCCCAAAAGAAAGAAAAACACAAATCTGAACTCTATTCTGTCACCAAAGAGTTGGACTACTACAAATATGTCCAGTGCTAATAGCACTAGCAGTAGCATTAGACTTATATATCACTTCATAGAGCTTTACAACCCTCTCTAAGAGGTTTACAGAGTCAGCCTATTGCCCCCCCCAACAATCTGGCTCCTCATTTTACCAACCTCAGAAGACTGGAAGGCTGAGTCAACCTTGATCCTTGTCAGGGTCAAACTCCTTGCAGTGAGCAAAGTTAGCCTGCAATACTGCATCTTGTAACCACTATGCCACCTTGGCTATAATACTCTGTTTTGGTACCCTCTTCTTCCCCTTTGCGCTTAGAAGGACACAATGAAATAGAATACTTCCAGATGAGGATCTAGAGCAGACATGTCAAACACAAGGCCCGGGGGCTGGATTCGGCCCGCAAAGTGGTTTCATGCAGCCCGCGAAGCCATCCTGGAAACAGTGAGGGAACGGCCCCCACTGCCTTGGCCCTGGCCCAGAGACCCTCCTTCTGCCAGAGACCCTCAGATCTGTCCCACTCCTGCCCAGGCCCCCATAGGCACCCTTGATGCGAACCATGTAGAGCTGGCCATGCCCACCCAGTAGGCCATACGCACTCTAGCCACACCCACCCAGTAGGCCACGCCCACCCTGGCCATACTCACCTGGCCCCTTGAGGGCAACCGCAATGCTGATGCGGCCCTCAATGAAATTGAGTTTGACACCCCTGATCTAGAGGCAGAAATTCTAGCAGTTCTGTGGCCTTCACAACAGGTTCAACCTGAATACTGAATTAACTGGTCGTCTTGGTTTAAATACAACTGTAAGCTGATTTCACATTAATACACTGAAAAAAATTAATCAAGTTTAGCATGTTGCAATAAAGGCAGTGCCTAAGTTTGTAACTGATCTTGTATGAACACAGTTTAAAAGTTAGTTGCCGGCCATATACTAATGCCTGCTGAACTTCTCTCTTGCAAATGGGCAGTGCCCCTAACTAGATTTTTTTTCTTTGCTCTGCCTTTTCTCATATCTCCATCACCCATGGTTTCCTCAAGTTCCTGTTTTCCTACCATGGGCTATTATGTCCTGCTTTCTTTAGCCATTTTAATTAGCCTTCCCCATACTCCTCCTCCTTCCTCATTGTATGCAGCCTGCTTTGATCTGAAGACCGGAGAGGGTTTTTCCCAGAGTTCTTCCTCATCTGCTAGGTCCTTCTTTGCAATTCCACACTTCCTCTTTCCGGTTCCTGAAATGTTGTTCTTTATTTATCCACCTTTCCAATTTCTTTTCCACACTGTGCCTCCATAGCAATTAGATGACTTGCAAACTCTGCTTAATTTACAACCTCCCTATGCGTAAGCTTTTATCTCAATCCAAATATCACATAACTCTTTCCTCATGCATTTATACTGTTAATTGCCAAGTTCTCCATTTTTTAAAAAAATCAAACCTACAAAACTATTCATTTTAAACAGATCTCCCATATAATTATTGGTCTATCAATTATTAGTCCTCTTAAACTGGAGGACTACAGTTCTATTTGGGAGGGGATATATATATATATATATATATATATATATATATATATATATATATATATATATATATATATATATATATATATATATATATGTAAAATTTCCATTTGGTAAGATAAATAGCTGTATATATATATATATATATATATATATATATATATATATATATATATATATATATATATATATATATATATATATATATATATGTAAAATTTCCATTTGGTAAGATAAATAGCTGTGTGTTTGGCAAATAAATCAAATCAAAACTCTCTGTAGTATTTCCATTCCATTAGTCTGGAACATAGTTGTCAACTTTTTTTTAATCCTCTTTAATACCCCGACAAACAAATTTGTTAGCAAAGCTTTTTCCACATATGGGAACAAAGTGATAACAACTTGGTATAACTTAAATTGCATATGCCAGAGTACTGTGAAAGAGATTACCGGGCAGATGAAGAACTGAAAAGTTTAGTCCAGTATGATTTCTACACTCCATAACTGCATGAGGAAGCAGCATGGCCAGCTTTATGAGAATGATATTGTACCTTAAAATGTGGGCATTTTGTATGATGAGAAAACTCCACTCATAGATTTGGTTTTTGCTTTTTGTTTTTTGCCACTCCCTAATTCTGAAACTCATTTTTTCCCACATAGCTTTTATAAGGATCTGAAAAACACATCAAATAAAAGTTCTATGTGCACCTCTGGAGATCCTGAACAAAGGGCAGGATGTAAATCTAACAAACAAGTAAATAGAGCTGTAGTGGTACAGTGGTTAGAATGCAGTAAAGGTAAAGGTTCCCCCACACATGTGTGCTAGTTGTTTCCGACTCTAGGGGCCGGTGCTCATCTCCGTTTCAAAGCCGAAGAGCCAGCGCTTGTCTGAGGACATCTCTGTGGTCATGTGGCCGGCATGACTAGACGCCAAAGGCGCACGGAGCGCTGTTACCTTCCCACCGTAGTGGTCCCTATTTTTCTACTTGCATTTTTACGTGCTTTCGAACTGCTAGGTTCGAGTAACAGGCGCTCACTCTGTTACGCGGCACTCGGGATTTGACCCGCCAAACTGCTGACCTTCTGATCGACAAGCTCAGCGTCCTAACCCACTGAGCCACCGTGTCCCTTTGCAGTACTGCAGGCTAATTCTGCCCATTGCCAGCAGTTCAATCCTGATGGGGCTCAAGGTTGATTCAGCCTTCCATCCTTCCAAGATTGGTAAAATGAGGACCCAGATTGCTGGGGGCAACACGCTGACTTTGTAAACCACCTAGAGAGGGATGTAAAGCACTGTGAAGCGGTATATAAGTCTAAAGGCTATTGATAAATACAAGGAAGGGAAAGGGACTGAGCCTCATCCTACTCTTTGAGAGGTTTCCCCTGCACCCCATTACAATTTGAAGGCTTCTTACCTTAGAGGTAACTTTAGTGATTCCAACATCTTACAAGCATTTACTAGATCTTCAGGAGAAAGCAACTAATGAGAAAACATACATAAGCTTAATCTTATAATAAGCACACTTCTATATTTAGGATATCTCTACAAGGCTTCTGCATTCCCTTGTGAGATTTAAAGAGCAATTAAATGACAAGTGTTTACAATTGAATGATGTTAACGTATATTACAAACCCCATTCTTTCTTAAAAAAACATGAACGTGCAAGACTTAAAGAATGGGGACTAGCACACATTCAGATGATTCATACTTGCTGAAAATATGCATGTTTGTCTTTTTGGAAATGCTTCACTGTCATTCTTTAACATGATGTGTTGGATTACATAGCCCACATCCTCCAGTTTTTACTATCAGCTAGCTGGTGATAATAGGCATTAAAAACTGATGCAGCTGGTCAGCACCAGATTGGGGAAGCCTGGCCTACCTTGTCACCATGTCACTGAGCCTCTGAAAAGAACAATGGAGAGCAGAATTTGCTACCCTCTGCTGCTTTGTTTCAAATGTGCCAACCTCAAAATTCACAATAGCTGAAATCCATCTCTCCTCCTGCACATCTGGCAATTCCATAGCAAGATGGTGGCAATGGAACGTCCCCTGGGTCTTCTGCTAGCTGATTTGTAGCAGACAGTCTTGCAAATATTCTAGTTTCAACTAAATTTCTGTGAAATGTTTACATCTTCTAACCAAATTTGTGCACACCCTTTAGCTATTTTACTCTATCATTAGTCCCGGGGTTCTCAAAGCAGTTTATGTACTTTATGTACATACGGACACACAGTCATACGTTAACAATCTACAGACACCCCTTTTTCTGGCTTCATACTATAAAACTGTGCTTTTCTTTTTTAACCACAGGATGCTTATACTTCACAATACAGTACAATGGTATATATGTTTAGCTGTTTTCCAAAAATAATCTTAGTGAGTTCAATGGAATTTCATTTTGTGTAAATTTGAACAGAGTTGTAGCCTTAAAAATTGCAATCTACACACTTATTCTCATTCTACTGTTTTTCAATGCCTTGCTAGATGGCTTATTGTGCTAGGACAATCTATGTACTGTTGACCAATAGCAAACAATAATGGTTAAGTTCCAGTATTTGTCATCAGCAATTACTCCAGAAAGGTTCCTTGGCACATTTAGTGAAGCTCAAATAGTTTTGTCAAGGTGGAGAAGATAATGCATTCCTCACCTCTAGGCCACGAGCGCGATTCACCAGGCAATAAACCTCCGTGAGGGACATTATTCCTCCCCGTTCCTGTTGATTTAAGAACAGCTCTTAAAACACAAAGTCTGCCATCCCAAAGCAAAGTTGGGCAATCTGACAATATCAATATTTACAGAGAGAGGACTGGAAAATTAAAAATGGTGCTGAAGTTATAGGCCAAACAGATGTAGCTTCACAGCAGCAACATACCTGGCGCCAAAACCAACAGGTGCAGGACAGCGGTACCAGAACATTCAACACACAGCCATCAATTTGTCAAGTCTTTCCGGTCATTTCTTTGCCAGTGGTACTTAACATTGCCAAAAATATATCTCAAGTCAACAGTCTCTTTCTGTCACCAGTAAAGATATGAACGACTGATAGCGGTAAGAATCCTTTTTCTAAGACTTAGCTTTTAACAAAATACTAGACAACCCATGACTCCCTGGTTCATCCTTTGGGAGGTATTTCCTTATTAAATTTCTCAATGCTTTCAGGAATGAGAGTTTCTAATGTACTTCCTTCACTGGAAAAGATGGGATACATTCAGATGTATCTGCCGTGAAAGTAATCTACATTGAACTGTATAGCACAGTCCACCATCAGCACAGGAAATGCTTTATGACATTCTAAATTACGCCATACACTGATTTATGGTAATTTTTTTATTAAATTTGCCAAATTTCAATATCATGGGAGTCATAGATCCTGGAATTTTGGATCTTACATTCTGCAAGTTAGCTCATCTGAGGTAATTTGGCTGAAAACATTTTGCCCTATGGTACATACCATTTCACCCAGTTATAGGAATCAAGAGTTTTAGTAATACATAGATGTAAAGGAGGAAAATAGAAACATAATCTTTTATTTGCTCTGAAGTGCCTCTGAATTGAATTTTCACAGGACTTGTATTACTTTATTTGCCATGCATTCAAATATCTCTTCTCTTGGCATGCATGGATGTGGAAAACATTTCAGAATGATTTCTTTGTTCTAAGGGATCCAAATATAACATTTATGCTACAATAGATTTTAATTTGCGCTTCTGTACCGGAGACAAATCACACTTTGCCAAATAAAGTTCAGTTCAGTACAATCCACTTCAATGTTCTGTATGATGTTTGAGAGAATCCCTCTTGGATAGTTTTGGTCTTCTCTTTAAACAACATCCGAGCTATCAAACATTTTATTTTTCATGTATTGTACTGAGTTTTAGCTTCTACATGCCTGGTTTTACATTTATTTTATTCTACTCTTGGTGTTATTGTATGAGTGATTTTACTAGTATTTTTTTTTGCTGTAAAGTAGACCTTGCTTTGTGAATGCCTTGTGCAGTGATTGAAATTATTATGGTGATGATGACGTAACTTTGTGCCCCATGTCTTCATTTACAATATTTGAAGTGTCGTTCTCAGTGATTTGTCTGTCTTTACAGTAAGTCAGCACTTGTTGTCCTGTACCTGACCTGTTGGTTTTTTTCTCTCCCCCCCCCCCGGTAGAATGGAGAGATTGCCTAAATAAGAAATCTCTTTTGGAGCTGTTTTTCGGTGCAAAGCTTTTATCCAGAGTGCTTCCCACAAAAGTGCTCATCCCAAGTTAAGCAGCTCAGCTCTGTGGTCTTCATTAGCTGGCTTGCAGATGCTGCTTGCAACTGAAAAGATTTTTAATATTTTCGCACCTTGGTTTTTGCTTGCTTCCTAAATGGCTCAAGACTGGGAGCCAGGAGTGCCACCAGGCAAACAGCTGGTACTAGCCTATTCCTTTCCCATTGTGTCCCTGCTTGCTGTCTTGTAATCCCTTTTCCTCAAATTAATGTAATTACAAACATTAATTCTCTTCTTGTTAATCATTCCAGCACTGGGATGAGCTTCCCAAAGGACACAGGAGTGGGGGAAAAGGAAAGCTGAAGGAAAATTGTAAGCACAGTTGCAGTTGAGTGGTGTTCCACTCAAAGACCATGTCCCTGAGTGACCAAGTTATCAATCTCAATTGCGCTGGCTAAATGAGGACTATGTGTATTTTAATGGATTTATTTATAAACAGTTCTGATTTCATAAAGCAGTGCATTTACTTTATTAGGAAAGTTATTAAGTTTTCTCTCTATTATGAGAAAGAAGAAAATCTTTCCCACCAAATACAAACGAAAACAAAAAATCATAGTCGAGGAATTGAAATCTGTAGATTCGGGAAGATTTATGCATGGTATATAAAATAAAGATTCTCTTAGAATCAAATTAACATAGCAGGTATGTCCCGTAATTTTTTTGACAACAGTTCAGAAGTGGTTTTTCAAGATTTTCTTTTACAAATTCTGAATCTAGACTACAACCCCTGGATTTCCTAATATTCTCTAATCCACATTCTAAGTAGGTTTGACTTTCTTGGCTTTTTGAGTTTGGCTAAAGTCACAGTGTGCTAGTATATAAGGCTACACAATGAAAAATAAAAGACAGTTAAGTACTTTACCTCTAAAGGTGCCTGTAAAATTCCAGCTAATTGTTTTGCCAGTTGCATATGGTAATGAGTGCCAGATCCATGAGTTTCCCGAGTAACTGGATTGGCAATGCCCATGCTCAACAAATAGGATTTGAATCTTATTGTCTAAAAAAATGACAAATTTTAAAAATAATACAGAATATCGGATTCTTTACCAAACAGTAATTAATTAAAATAGATTTATCTGAATTTGGAAGATTCCAATATACCAAAGGAGATGGGAAGGAAAGAAGGAAGGAAGGAAGGAAGGAAGGAAGGAAGGAAGGAAGGAAGGAAGGAAGGGAGGGAGGGAGGGAAAGAAATCGTTCCATAGCCTGACATGGTCATGATGAATACCTGGCATGTTTTGAAAACAGGAATTATTTTCAGGGGAGGGGTGAAGACAGGCTATTGGAAGAAAGTACTGTAGAAGCAGCCACCTAGGGATAAAAGTATAGCAGGATCCCATCACGTGCTTACTTTCTGAAGCAGATTTATATTTGAGGAAGCTTGTTGATCCACACAGTGGCTCAGTAGGCTTTCCATGAGAATATTCTTTTTGAGAAGCTTCCCGTAATGATACGGGAGTGTCAGTTTTGTTATGTTTATTAAGGTTGGGATGGAGGGAAGGAAATTGTTTTCACCTTAAGGGTAAGATATAGTATAGAAATGGAATGAAATGGAATGGAATTTTAATAAGCCCCCTCTTGTAATATCATGCAACCAGTGTAGTATTGTGGACCACATGGCACATAACATTAATCTTGTTTACCTAGTTAAAACTTGTTTACCAATATTCACTGAACAAATCAAAAACAAATGAGCTGTATTAGAATGATATGGGAATTGTATTTTAGCAGCATATTAGCTGACCTCATCTTCAGTGATGTCACCCTGCTTCTCTCTGATCTTGCTAGCAATTGATTTTGACAGCTCCACCATTTCCTTTGCCTGTAAGACACAACATAAAGCACAAAATAATGAGGGAACACAATCTTGCTCCATTATTGTGGATCACTCTTCATGGAACAGGCTTCAACTGTTCAGCAGGTCAAAGTTAGGAAACAGAGTTCTTGGATTAGATGTCAAGATTGAATTGTTAACTTCTATTGCTACTCAACTTGCCACAAAAACAGGGGTGAGGAGTAGGAAGCAATAATAATAATAATAATAATAATAATAATAATAATAATAATAATAATAATAATAATAATAATAATAATAAGAAGAAGAAGAAGAAGAAGAAGAAGAAGAAGAAGAAGAAGAAGAAGAAGAAGAAGAAGAAGAAGAAGAAGAAGAAGAAGAAGAAGAAGAAGAAGAAGAAATTGGAAGGGACCTTGGAGGTCATCTAGTCCAACCCCCCACTCAGGCAGGAAACCCTACACCATTTCAGACAAAGAAGTACATTATATTAGAAGTAAACAGTAGTCTAAGAAGCCATCCACGGACTGTGAGAGCCAAGGCTACTAACACAAGTGTCTGACGGAGAAGTGGACCGTTCTCACAACAAACCAAAGACATATGATTGGGCAACATGAACACTTGCTGGGTGGGGGTTATGGGAAGCTATTGTTTAATTAGGCAGATTTTTGCATGGGAAAACCAGAGTTGGTTTTGCTTCCTCAGTTCCGAGATGTGTATTCAATAAAGTTTATCTTTTATGGCACTTCAAAGCCTTGAAGATTCCTTAATTTTGAGTTCCTAGTTGGACGGTTGACATTAAACTAGCTCTCTTAAAGCTATGAGTGCAGCCTACTTGGAGGCTTCCGAGAGGATTGTAACATAATGATGTCAGGAGTCAAGAAGGTCACAGCCAAGCCTGGGCTGGTCCCTCCACGAAAAGCACTGGGGTTAGCCCAGCTGGATTTTAGAATGCAACCGGTGGTAACGAGGTCCAAAGTGAGAGTGGAGAAGACGGAGTAACCGCATGTGCGAGAGGAAAGGGCTGTGGCAGGGTCCCTCTATACTGGCCAAACGGTCCAATGGACAATTGGTGTGGGGAAGGCCACCAAGATGGAGTTCCCCTTAATCCCACTGGGGGTTGCGATAATCCGAGGGAGCAAATGGAAGGCCAAGAGGGCTGTGGACTAGGAAGAGTCAGCAGAGTAGAAGCCCCTAACCATCTCCCACAGCCCTTTGGTGGAGCAGCTGCGTGAAAAGTTTGGTGGGATGGAGATGCAAGGAGTGGAACAGGTGAAGTCCCCAGCCCGGGGGGGGGCAGCGCTAGGGATGGCTCAGGCTGTGGTTTCGTCTCAACCAGCAGCACTAAGTCGGGGGTGCCAGGGAACAGCTAGAACTGCACCGCTGGCTTCCAAGCAGCCCCCACTAGTCCCTGGCTGGCATTTCCCTTCCTTTACAATTCAATTAGGTGTTATTGAGATGGAGTCAATTGCTGCTCGCTGTATAGACAGATATCTAGCATCTAGACATATTGTCAATAATATTTCACTTTATTTAATTAATTTAATGATAATAACTTCACAAGTAACCACTAAGCTAGCTATGATGATTCAAATAATGCATATTTATAGTATGTGCATGTGCTTGTGTGTGTGTGTGTGTGTGTGTGTGTATTGCTCAAAAAAATAAAGGGAACGCTTAAACAACACAATGTACTGTATTTAATAGTAGGATGTCTTATTTTCTGTAAATATGATGATGCAAGATATACTTCTATATAGCAGATACCCAGAACTACCCACCCCTATTTTATTCTGTTGAATAAAATTAGTTTCTCCAGTCCCAGTTAATCAGCATGCTTACTGATAAAGTGGAGATATTACCTTTTCCATCAGCTTGCTGAGGTCTTCAAAAGCCTGAAATAATAAACTGATTTAGTACTATATAATTTCTTCATATTGAATAAAATGCAATTGTATCACACCTGTAACTTCATCATTAACTTTCCTCCCAAATTCAAAAAACTAAAAAACAATCCTTTGCCATTTTTGGAGTTCAAGTATCAGTACTTTTAATACATAAATTATATACATGCTTCTGTAACCTAAATGGATTGTATTTCTGACTAGAAAAGCACACTAGAGACTTACCCTTAAAAAGCCTCCTATCTTAGAGCAACTCATTTTCAACATGGTCTGAAAGTAAATAGTTACTCTAAACCAGGATATTCTCATCTGACATGCATTTATAATTTTACAAGGTGAAAGTAAATCGACACTAGGAAAATCTGGAAGAATTTAATAGGGCATGATGCTACATAGTTTTTTTTTACATATTTATTTGCAAAACTCACCATTTCAATTAAAACTGCATATTTAGCCTTGCTCTCAACAACATGAACAAATTTCTTACCTAACAATAAAAGAAAAAAACACCTACAGTTGCAAGAAAAAGTATGTGAACCCTTTGGGATTACGTGGAGTTTTGCATGAATTGGCCATAAAATGTGCTCTAAACGTCATGTAAGTCACAACAATAGAAAAACACAGTCTGCTTAAAATAATACTACACAAACATTAGCTGTTGTCATGTTTTAATTGAACATAAGATGGAAACATTCACAGTGCAGGGTGGAAAAAGTATGTGAACCCCTAGCCTAATGACTTCTCCAAGAGCTAATTGGAGCCAGGAGTGAGCCAACCTTGACTCCAACCAGTGTGATGATAATAGATGTGTTGCTGACAGCTGTCCTGCCCTTTAAAAACACACACCTGTTTTGGGTTTACTGGTCTCAAGAAGCACTGTCTGATGTGAACCATGCCTCGCAGAAAAGAGCTCTCAGAAGACCTACGATCAAGAATTGTTGACTTGCATGAAGCTGGAAAGGGTTACAAAAGTATCACCAAAAGCCTTGATGTTCATGTGTCCACGGTAAGACAAACTGTCTACAAATGGAGAAAGTTTAGCACTGTTGCTACTCTCCCTAGGCATGGTCGTCCTGTAAAAATGACTGCAAGAGCACAGCACATAATGCTTAATGAGGTAAAGAAGAATCCTAGAGTGTCAGCTAAAGACCTACAGAAATCTCTGGCACATGCTAACATTTTTGTTGACACATCTACAATAAGGAAAACATTAAACAAGAATGGAGTACATGGGAGGACACCACGGAGGAAGCCATTGCTGTCCAAAAAAAATATTGCAGCACGTTTCAAGTTTGCAAAAGAGCACCTGGATGTACCACAGCACCACTGGCAAAATATACTGTGGACAGATGAAACCAAAATTGAGTTGTTTGGGAAAAACACACAACACTATGTGTGGAGAAAAAAAGGCACAGCACACCAACATCAAAACCTCATCCCCACTGTAAAGCATGGCGGAGGGAGCATCATGGTTTGGGGCTGCTTTGCTGCCTCAGGGCCTGGACGGATTCTTGTCATTGATGGGAAAATGAATTCCAGAGTTTATCAGGACATTTTGCAGGAAAACGTACGACCATCTGTCCGCCAACTGAAGCTCCGCAGAGGATGGATGATGCAACAGGACAATGACCCAAAGCATACAAGTAATTCAACAAAACAATGGCTTCAACAGAACAGAATATGCCTTCTGGAGTGGCCCAGAGTCCTGACCTCAACCCGATTGAAATGCTGTGGCATGACCTTAAGAGAGCGATTCACACCAGACATCCCAAGAATATTGCTACACTGAAACAATTTTGTGAAGAGGAGTGGTCCAAAATTACTCCAGATCGTTGTGCAGGTCTGATCTGCAACTACAGGAAACGTTTGGTTGAGGCTATTGCTGCCAAAGGAGGGTCAACCAGTTATTAAGTCCAAAGGTTCACATACTTTTTCCACCCTGCACTGTGAATGTTTCCATCTTATGTTCAATTAAAACATGACAACAGCTAATGTTTGTGTAGTATTATTTTAAGCAGACTGTGTTTTTCTATTGTTGTGACTTACATGATGTTTAGAGCGCATTTTATGGCCAATTCATGCAAAACTCCACGTAATCCCAAAGGGTTCACATACTTTTTCTTGCAACTGTAGATCAACAGACAGTGTGTTTTAAATCATCCTACTTTCAACTGTTTCAGGCTTTAGTACAAAGAATGTATACACACCTGAAAGGAACTTCCTGAGACAAATAACTAACGGAATCTCCTTTTTCTAAAAAAAAAACAATAGCTAGCAGATGCAGAAAATCTATTCTAAAATTCAGGGCACCAGTTTTAAAATTAAGTGATCTGAAATTCGGATTACTTCACAGCAGTTTCCCTCAACTGACACCCATTCTTTGTATCCTCCAATAGACAGAGGAAGAAAAAGAGAGCAGAGTTACATGTGGCTCTTGGTCATATACTGTGAAAAATGCAAATATTGGTATATTTTTGTAAATCTGCTAAAAGAGCCTCCTTTGCCTTGGTAGTTCACAGGTTGAACAGTAGTGAGGAGATTATTGTTTCTTGTATAGATTTGTAGAAAATTACCCGGAGAGACGCATGACTACAGCTGCGGGATGCTTAACTTAATTCAACTCAGCAGCTACCAGCTGTAGAAAGACTTTGGTTTGCCTTCATCTCTGTATGGCCAGGAAATGAACTTCAATTGTATTTTTATTTCATTTTATCACTTGAATCAGAGACTTGTAGTTCAAAATAAAAGTCAGTGTCAAAACCTATGATTAAAAGTTGGCTTATATCAGAAATGACCCATGTACTGAACCAGGATCCTCAGCTCAGACAAAAGAAGAGACTATGGTTTAAGAAAACCAACAACAAACAGTTCCCACTCCTGAATGAGCAAGTGTGAGCAAGAGGCAAGTTGTGGGTTTTGCTGATGTGTTGTTCAACAATAGTTTGGCCTGCTCCTAAGGGGAACATCTGCATTTTACCTGAATAAAGAACACGATCCAAACTGAACAAAACATTTACATAATCCTGAATCGTGACTAGAAATATATCCCGTAATAAAGTAACATTTTCCAGCGACCATCATTTTTCCATAAAAGATTTATTCTCCTCAAACTGAACATGTAAAAATAAGATAACCAAAAGGACAAGGGGGAAAAAGAGAATAAAGTTACAAAAGATACAAATTGAAAAAGAAAAGAAAAGAAGCTTATCAACAGGAAATCCTCAGGGTCAATAGATTTCTCTATTTCCTTCTTCTTTTTGCCTGCCCCAAATAGTGATAATCCCTGGGTTTTCCTAACCTTGACAAAACATATGGTGTTGGAAAAGGTCCCCCCCCAAAAAAAATATGAATGCAATTTGGTCCCTTAATATCTTAAACTATAAAATGATTACAGTTATACTGTTTCTGAAGGAAAATTACTTGCCTCAGAAATGTTTTTATCCATCTCTTTTCTTCTTTCTTCTAATTTTCTTTCAATGCCAACAATTCCTGCAGCTCTTATTCTTCCACTCTGCAGAACACATACGACAAATGGGAGAGCAATGTAAGGAAAGCTCCGGCAAACATTGACAGCTGCATTTAGAAGCAGTATTACAACAGTGACTGCCTTTTGTATCCAACTAAAAACCATGGTTTGAAGAAGATAGGGAAAAAAAACATACAATATTTTGCCGACAAGGCAAGAAAGCAATCTTGACAGTTTCCTAGTTTGTTTTGCCGTCTTTCTGCCTTCTTTGCCTTGTATCTGTGAACGAGGTAGGGCACAAAAAGCTACCATACATAGAAAAGGAAAATGCTCACAACATCAGTAATATTAGAGAAAATAAATCAACGAACGACGTTTGCTACATGATGTTCAGTTTGCGAAGTGTTCGAAAAGATGCTACATGCTAAGCTCTATGGAGCCTAGGCTAAGCTTTCTAAATGCAAATTCCATCAGACAGGCCTCGACTACCTGGGATGCCAAATCTCCAGCGAGGGAGTGAAAATGGACCCTGCCACGCTCAAGGCAGTGCTAGATTGGCAGCCTCTACAGACCCGTAAGCAGCTTCAAAGTTTTTTAGGGTTCGCCAACTTTTACCGGCAGTTCATCCCCTCCTTCGCGAAAACAGCTATGCCAATTACTGAGCTATTGAAAACCAGAAAAGGGGTGGGCGGTGGGGAAGCCCCGACCTTGTTATCCTTTGCAATGGACTGTGGAATGCCAATCCATAAATCCATAAATAATTAGGTAAATGTAAAGGCTCATGCGTGCTAGTCGCTTCCGACTAGCACATGCGTGCTAGTCGCTTCCGACTCTAGGGGCCGGTGCTCATCTCCGTTTCAAAGCCGAAGAGCCAGCGCTTGTCCGAGGACGTCTCCGTGGTCATGTGGCCAGCATGACTAGATGCCAAAGGCACACGGAACGCTGTTACCTTCCCACCGTAGTGGTCCCTATTTTTCTACTTGCATTTTTATGTGCTTTCGAACTGCTAGGTTGGCAGAAGCTGGGACGCGTAACAGGCGCTCACTCTGTTACGTGGCACTCGGGATTCGACCCGCCAAACTGCCGACCATCTGATCGACAAGCTCAGTGTCCTAACCCACTGAGCCACCGCGTCCCTGTAAATAAATAATTAAATCAATACAATTATTTTTGCCCTAGGGCAAAACATGATTTCTTTTCACGTTCTGAGGTGAGTTGGAGTGTGAGAGTGGCTAGCTTTCAGGGCTAAGGTGGGACTTGAACTCATGATCTGCTTTCTATAGCCTGATGCCTTAACCACTAGACCACAGGTCTGCAACCCGCGGCTCCGGAGCCGCATGCGGCTCTTTCAGCCGTCTCCTGTGGCTCCCAGTCCTCTGCCATGTGCAGTCCCCCCCCCCCAAAAAAAAAGTGGGACTAAAAAAGTTCAACCAATCAATTCAAATATGCAGGGTAGGTGCATATCTCACCTTGTCTCCACTCTTCAATCAAACCCTGTTCTGCACATGCCCACATGTACGCACATGCACACACATTTTTTGCGGCTCCTAGTTTTTCGTTTTGTGAGGGAACCAGTTCCAAGTGGCTCTTTCACTGTTTCAGGTTGCTGACCCCTGCACTAGACCATTCTGGCTCTTGGAGCAATATATGAACACAGCGAATATGCACAGGGCATAGACTTATCACCTCCCACTCATTATCCAATGCAGATTAGATGTTTTCCTTTAGTTTTCAATTAATGTCAAAAGGGATTAATTGATATAAACTATATATTAAAGTTCAGGAAATTACTGTTAAGAAAAAGCATAAATTGCTGTGTTCAGAGATAAAGCTAAATTCCAGGTACTTAAAAAGTGAAGCAATATTTTCCTGTTTCCTTGTGGCTGTGCTAGAGAAAGAGAGAAGAACTGATGAGATTAAGGCTCATGTAGGTTCATGTAAACCTTGATTTAACAGAATACCAGGGGAAATGGATGTCCATCATTCCTGATTGTTAAATTAAAACGGTTATCAGTTTAATCCATTATGCAAATTTATAAAATGATAAAAATACAATTGCAATTGCACAGTGATTTAGAGCGGTTTACAGAGTCAGCTAATTGCCCCAAATGCAGATTTATCTGTTGCATTTAAAGCCTGCTAAACCAAGTTTCACTATAATCATAATTCATTATCCAAATAAAGACATGGTGTCACTGATTTCCTAAAATCTTTTTCACCCTACCAAATTACACTGGCATTCTAAACTATTACATTTTTTCCCTTTTACCTAGTAACAAAAGTTATCAACTATGCAACGTGTACCTCTTTATGAAATAGAAACCCAATTATATCTTTTATATTATTTTGAAAGAGGTTCACATGCAACCATATTGTATTAACCCAACATAGTTGCTTGTCAACACATCACCTCCTTCACTCCCAGGCAGCATCTTCCTGCTTGAAGTTTTTTCTATCATGTTTTAAGTATCAATCTTACTAAGAAATGAGATATCCAAGCATTACAGATTGGATACTTACCTGTGAAGCCCTGTCAACATCTATAGCTTGAGAAGCTGGCATGTTCTCCCATCTGCGCTGAGACATTTCTTCCGTAAGCCTCCTGAAGAACTATGTGGCAATAATTTCCAAAAGTGAGCAATCGCAAAAATGCATTGAAACTAACATTTTAATATTTTAGATATGCTCCAAGTAGATAAAAGCTGCTTCCATAATACCTAAACTAGGGGATAATGTGAAATTTAACATACCACTCATCCTTGAAAGAATTCAAAAGTGCTTCATTCCATTTTGACTCAAAACACAAAAAAATGTATAAATAATAATAATAATAATAATAATAATAATAATAATAATAATAATAATAAATTCACCATCACTAAATTGCAAAAGGCAGCTTTACATGGAGCAGCTTACATCCTGCGACAATACTTCTAACACCAAACATCAACATCTGCCTATCCCAGGTCCTTGGAAAAGACTCAAAAGGTGGATAAAAATGTCAAATCCAGTCTGAACATCTGGCTTACAGTGTGACAAACATAATCTAGGAATTCCGTATGATAAATTCTCTTATCTCTCCTTAAATGAGTCTTTTAACCACACTAAAAATTCTTCCTGTAATTTTTATACAACAGTCATTTAGAAAACATACTTACTTCAATCTGACCATGTTCTTTGAAAGAAAGCTTGATATATGAGTATTTACTATTCTGGAATGGACCAGGATCCTTATTGGAACCTACTGGATGAAGATGTACTACAATTTTGGCACTAAAGGTACAAAAAAAAGAGAAAATATATTTTTTGTTATTAAAGAATAAATTCCTAAAATCAAAAAGCATTTTTTTAACATTTTCATTCAGATTACCTTTCACTTGAAAGAAGTAAAAAAATATGTGGGGGAATAGAAAGTTTCCATACCCTTTAAACCATTTTTTAAACATAAATTAAAAATTCTACACTTTGAATATACTTACTGGAACATTGGGGACAGATACATAACTCTTGGTCAAAATAAAATTCAAGTGAAGATCTGAAAGCCAAGGACTACAAATCAATTTTTCCAATTATCAGATGGCATGGAGTATAAAGTTCCTTTCATGAAAGTTATAAAGTTGATAGGAGGCAAATATTTAATTTACATCCTGTCTTGAGTGACTGAAAAATGACTGAATAGCTACTAGCATAGGAAGATGCAGCAATGGCCGTGAAATCTTCAGTGCCCTTCAAATATTTTTCTTGATGACATTTTACCTTTTTCCTATCCCCGCCGCTTGCTCTTCAATGAAGATAATTTGGGAAAGAGGAATAGCCATACAGCATTCCTGCAATAAGACACAAAGACTAAAGCAAAGATGTATTTTCATGGAACACAGTATTTCTTCTAATAAACTGTAAATAGTTAACATTGTTCCCACAATAGGGTCTGTCATCAAA
Organism: Vipera berus; assembly: GCF_964194415.1. Taxonomy (NCBI): domain Eukaryota; kingdom Metazoa; phylum Chordata; class Lepidosauria; order Squamata; family Viperidae; genus Vipera; species Vipera berus. Next base: position 208,196,775 of record NC_138202.1, read on the forward strand.
TAAACATTAAGTTGCATGATGTTGTGCAAAAAATATTAATCAATAGCACAAAACTAATACCAAGTAAAATCTATTATTTTTGCCTGACAATTTTAAAGCTTAAAACAGACATGTCAAACACAAGGCCCGGGGCCCGGATCCGACCCGCGAAGTGGTTTCATGCGGCCCGCGAAGCCATCCTGGAAACAGTGAGGGAATGGCCCCCACTGCCTTGGCCTTGGTCCAGAGACCCTTCTTCTGCCAGAGACCCCCAGATCTGTCCCACTCCTGCCCAGGTCCCCATAGGCACCCTTGATGCGAACGATGTAGAGCTGGCCACGCCCACCCAGTAGGCCATACGCACTCTGGCCATGCCCACCCAGTAGGCCACGCCCACCATGGCCATACCCACCCGGCCCCCTGAGGGCAACCACAATGCTGATGTGGCCCTCAATGAAATTGAGGTTGACACCCCTGGCTTAAAAGAACCCATTTGTCAACCAAAGACCATCTGCAAGTTCTATCTGCGTATCTTCTTCTATGTTTCCTGAGATAGCGGGGAATGTGGACCTCAACAGATCTAGAAAGCAACACCCTGGGAAAAATGCACTCTACAGCAGATTCCTCCTTTTTCATCTGATGCCTTGAGATAGCTATTTAGCAGCAATACTGACACAAATATTTTACTTACAGACATCAGGAAATGTTCTTCACGGATTAAAGGGTAATCTTAAAAGCACATTGAAAATATTAATATAATAAATACGTAATCTGTAATTGCTCTTTGGAGGGCCCTTCAATAATTAAATTACATGAGAATATGAACTTATTGTTGCTACTACCTGCTGCAGTGCAGAATAAGACCCAGTGAATTCATTGGGCTTACAACTGAGCAGTCCTGAATAAGACGGAACTGAAAATTATATGGCAAACATCTGGGATATGACAAGATCACCAATTCCCCAGTTTTCATGGTGATTAAACTTTTCAGTACTTATTAGGCCCAATCTATTTTGTAGTATAGGGATGCGGTGGCTCAGTGGGTTAGGACGCTGAGCTTGTCGATCAGATGGTCGGCAGTTGGGCAGATCGAATCCCGAGTGCCGCGTAACAGAGTGAGCGCCTGTTACTCGTCCCAGCTTCTGCCAACCTAGCAGTTCGAAAGCACGTAAAAATGGACAAACGCTGGCTCTTCGGCTTTGAAATGGAGATGAGCACCAGCCCCTAGATTTGGAAACAACTAGCACACATGTGCGGGGGAACCTTTACCTTGTAGTAATTCTCACTTTGATAGATATAAGGAACTATAATTTTAAAAGATAACAGTATCCTTAAACCTGGTTGGTGTTAGCAAATTTCTAATAAAGGGAAATCATCTTTGTGGACTGTTCTTTTTTGGGCATTCAAAAAAACACACGGAGATTCCTTTACCAGATTCCTTTGGAAGATAGCGTTACTATTATTTGATAATTTTGATAGTAAAAAAGCAACAGGCTGCTTTTAAAAATAACTCTTACTAACTGATCACAGGACTTTTTGAACACAGCTATTTTAATACTGTAGCTGAGACTGAAAGTTCTTAGACAGAATGTAAATTATAAAGTTTAAAGTATTGTGTTCATTATTAATATAGTTTTGAAATATTTATTGGATTCTCAATAATAAGGCCGAGCAGGTCAAATAACTAAACAAACGATTAGGCAGATGCATATTTTTGTACTCAAGTTCAGTTTACAACTGCATGCAGGTACTTGTTAGAAAGTGTGAAAGGATTTGTTTCCTGGTAAACATAGGGAATAGAATCCAAAGTTACTCACACAGATTTCTATTCGGTCAGCACATTTTTTTTATATTATTTGTTAGATACATGTTAGCTCTTCATTCAAGAGCTCAAGGTGGGGAGCACGGTGGCTGACGAGGTTAGGATGCTGGGCTGATGATGAGTAAGCCCATGCTGGAGACCTGATTGCTGCTGTGAGGGGTGAGCTCCCATCATTCACTCCAGCTCCTGCCCACCTAGCAGTTTGAAAGCAAATAATCACAAGTAGATAGGTACCACTTCAGTGGGCACATTAATGGAGACATGAAAGGATCCCCCAACCAGGCAGATCTTCAGGCAACAGTCATGTCACTGGCTAATCTTTTCAACCTGGAAGCACCTTAGGGGCTTCCGACATGAATACGAGGGCAAAGAGCCCAAGATGGTATACCGAGGGCTCCGTCTTCCCATGTTTTCTCACAGCAGCAACCCTTTGTGACAAAGAGAAACTGACTGGCTGTGAGTTTTTGGAGCTTCAGTGAGCTTCTGGAGCTGAGGATGGTCTCCCAATACTAGTTCAATCACCACACCGACTCTTATTATCTTATCATCTTTTCCCCTGAAGTCCCTCCAACATTTCAACATCTACTGTGATGGGTTAAGAAGGGACCCTTCAGAGCCAACTGTGAGAATGCATAGGAACTGTAAGAAAGGAATTACTCCCCTTCATTCCATAAACAGAAACCAATTCACAGAAATAAATGACTTACGTCACAGAAGTTATAAAATAATACGGCTTCTCCAAATGTTACATGGAACTGCCGAGCTAGCAATCCTTAGCCATAGCTGCCCTTACAATGTTCATCGATACAATCTTCTTGGGGATAAGCAGATATGGCCTTTTAGAGGCTTTTGTATTAAGTCCTTGAGCTAGGAAGGACCAAGATCTAACTCATCTCCCAATGGCTTCTGTACCTACCAAGCAATTGAAGCAGAATCTCCCAACAGAATCTGATGTAAAGCACTGGTACGGGTACCACCTGTGGTACATTGGCACCTGGCAGGTGGTACCCGACCATCCTAGAAAAGTGGTAGTGGGGGAGGGGAATGAGCTGAACTGATGGCAGCACTGCACAAGCCTGAGTAAGAGACGGCTGGAGCTGCAGGGCTGAGTGGAAGCACCAGGTTCCAGCTGGAGCTCAGCGCTGATCCCGGCATGTCTGCTGAGCCCAGAAGCACCGATCAGCTGGAATGTTGCAGCATCTCCAGGGTCTTGTGATTTATATTCAGATGCTTGGCAACTGATTCATATTTATGACGGTCACAGTGTCCCAGGGTCATGTGAAGTGACCAAAACCTGCTGCAACCACACAGCAGACGGGGTGGGGGGGGAATAAAAACCAAACACACCCCCACCCCACCCCCACTGCCAATCCTCAACAGAAATGCTCACAACGAAAACCTCGGACAGGAGGAAGAGCGCCGCCAGGCGGGCAGGCAGGTGCCTTGCTCGACCGTGGCCTGGGGGGCACTTTTTTCAGTGCCATTGTAACTTCGGACAGTCACTAAGCGAAGTGTTGTAAGTCGAGGACTACATGTGTTTCATCACTTTTTTTCCTTTTCTTTTTTGGTCATCAAGTTTTTGACACCTTGCTAGGCAACTGGTGTTACTCGGATGTTGCCATATCCTAAAAGTGGTACAATAGGTGAAAAGGTTGAAAAGCCCTGTCTTAGAACTATTAGTCTTCTGGGGAATGACTGGCCCTAGGCTGATCTTTCTTTGCTAGAAATGTTTTTGGTTTTCTGGTTCCAGTCCCTCAGAGAAGAGCTTGCATATAGGATAACCCACAGGTGTTCTGAAAAATTATTGAACAGTCCAAATAAATCACACTGACTAATTTCTGAGCTTTCTCGGCTTGCCATAAAACTTCTAGGTATTTTTTTTAATTTAGCAAACTGAACATCTAAGAACTTATTTTGGCCACACAATTATCAATCAAACTTTATCATATATTACAGGAAAATTACACATGCCAGAATCTACTTACGTGATTTTTCTGATCTCTCCAGATCAATCTGTGTGTACTAAGGAGCAATACTCCAGTTTCAAACTTCAACTAGAGAAGAAAAAAATGAGATTTTTAAGATACTCATATCCTTTGCTTCCTTTGCTATTTTTGTAGAATCGTATCATATTCTCTTAGGCAAATATTTTGTGAACATATTGTGTTCGGTTAATAAAATTTACAAAATTAGGCTGCAGAAAGGAAGAAGAAGTTACATTCCTTCTAATATAATGATATGCATCCATTTCCATAGGGAAAAAAATAAAGTGCAAGGTCAAGTATTTAAAAAAAAGTGAAAAGAAAATGCCATGCAAGAATTCAAGATGCAAAGATCTAAAAACCTAACAACAAACAATGGCTGAGCTCTTATGTAGACTTATGCAAGATAAATATTTGTCACCAAACCTAGGCCATTTTAAATAAGGTATGTTTTCCTCAAATTATTTTCCTACCTAGCTCTATCTACCTATCTAAGGGATTCCCTTAGTCAAAAATCTAAGAGTTCACACATTACACTAGCCTATCTTACGATCCCTTTATTTTTTTGGTTAGCATGAACCCAATCACTCTGCCTTATTAATGTATCATATATGATCCCCACTGCAGAGTGCTTTAATTGAATAGTCCAGTAGGATCATTCAAACCCAATGTTCAACTTTCCCTCCTTCCAGGAACTTGAAAAAGACCTGAAAAATATAAGTGGCTAGAATGAAAGTCCATAACACCTGTATCCCAATGAAATTCCACGAAGCCAAGTGAAAGCTTAATCTGAGAATACATGAAACTCTTCTTCTAAGGATGCCCATTGCCAAGGTACTGTACAGAAAAGAAGTCTGAAACCCTTCTTCGTTCTCTGGGCAATATTTGCTACAAGCAACAAAATTTTTTACTTCCTTTTTAAGACATGGTCACCCTTGACAGTAAGGAAAACGTTCAGCAACAGATTGAAGATACTACTACTGGATTGATTCACACATTGTGCTAAGCAATGTTGCTTAATTATGATTTACTAATAAACCACAGGTTGATGTTCACAGACCACCATTTGCAAAGTACAGTAGTTGGGTTCACAGAAGACAAACTGAAGGAGGGAATATTTCTTTTAAAATGAGAATGCTTTAATATCATGTATCATCCAGGAACAAAATTGTCTCACTTCCAAACCATTGAAAGCTGAGTATTGAAAGTTTCCCAACCTAGCATTTTATCTTTTAAGGGTCTGGATTTTTCCCCCTTTTTGCTGGTAAATGGTGAAGGTATCTATGGAAAACACAGGAGAAATTACAATTACAGACTCCACTACAGATTACAGACAGTAATCTTAACTAGGCTGCAGAAAGAACAATTGCAACCAGACTGCTTTCCATAAAGGACCTATAAATTGCATAGGTCAGAGAGCTGAGAAAATATTTACAGACCCCTCACATCCTGGACATATAAACTATTTCAACTCCTCCCCTGCATGCCCAAACAACTAGACACAGGGACAGTTTCTTCTTTTGTGCCTTCACTCTGATGAACTCCTAATTCTCACAGTGTTGCCTAATGTCTATGTATATTTTACTCATGTAATATGGCTGCAATATTATTTATCCTTCATCTTCTGTACTCCCCCATCTTATTGGTATGATTATTATCATTCTATTGCTGTGCATGTACGCTCCGAGCTGCTGCACTAGAGACAAATTCCTCGTGTGTCTAATTACACCTGGCCAAACACAGTAATCAATTCAATTCAAATAGGAGACAGTGGCAACTGCCCTGTAAGAAAGATTTTGGGGACGTCTACATCCCCCTATTTTAATACTGCAATTTTATTATGTTTTCACTGCATTTGTAAACTGTTTTAGATGTTTAATGCTTAAGTGAAGGACTATAATACCGAAGGAACAACTTCACATATGACTTAAATTTAAGGCAACACAGCAGGGCAAAGAGATGCCCCAAATTCCTAACAGATTAGGCACATAGGAGCCGTGGTGGAGCAGTGCCTCCTTAAGTAACATCAGCTGCCTGCAATTAGTGCAGGTTCGAGTCCCACCAGGCTCAAGGTTGACTCAGCCTTCCGTCCTTCCGAGGGAGGTAAAATGAGGACCCAGATTGTTGGGGGCAATTAAGCTGACTTTGTAATAATGCCGCTTGGGGTGTGTGTGTGAAAGCCCTAATAAGCAGGCATATACATAGAATGAAGGCAACTGCTAAGCTTGTAAGCCGCCCTGAGTCTTCGGAGAAGGGCGGGATATAAATGGAATTAAAAAAACAAAAAAACTTAACGGCTTGAGTCTACTGACATTAGTGCAGAAGGGCATGGAGAAATCGATTTCAACATAATTGCCACTTCGGGTAATGAATAAAGGCGGCAGAGCTAATTAAACAAAAGCAGAAGGACTTTCGAGGAACCGGATCTACCAGACGTGCAAAAAGCTATGCATGATTTCGCTGGGGCCTGAAATCCGGGATTGAAGTGGATTCCTGTTAGGCGACTCCCTGGCTCTCAATCGCCCACCCGCGGCTTTCTCCCGTCGAAGAACGACCTGATGGGGCTCCTCAATCCACAGTCCCTTCTTTGCCAGCTGCCTTTAAGAGAGACCGGGGCCCCTCCGCCCTCCCCGCAGCCGGCTCCCCTCCCTCCTGGCGCAGCTTCCACTAGCCGCCCTGACCTTTTCCTCCCCATCGTACAAGCGGACCCCGCGCTGCTGCGTGACGAGGTTCTCGTGGATCTCCAAGAGGCCAGTAGCCCAGGCGAAGCGATCCATGGAACCTCCGCCGCGCACGAACGCCTCCCTTCCCGGCAATCGAGACGGCTCGCCCCGCCCATGGCGCCTCCCCCTTTGGGTGAATTCTGGTGGTGACGAGAATGACGCCAGAACGTCATCACCGGAGGCAGACCTATGGGCGTCGTTTTTTTTTTCTTTCAAGCGCTGCCCCCGCCCCCGCCCGCCCGCCAGACATTCCCTTCAGACTAGTTCCGCGATCGTTCTTTTGAGCGGCAGTCAAGTTCGGTTTTATTCTCCAGTTCAGGAAAAGAAGAGAGGAGGCTGAAGATAATAGGCTTTCCTGACAATTAATGGCAAATTGGATTGAGGTCCACCCTAAACTCAGTCCGTGCAATTTATTTCCAAATAAATTGTATAGATCAGATTGGACCTTGCCTCTACAAATGGCATCCATAATAATAATAATAATAATAATAATAATAATAATAATAATAATAATAATAATAATAATAATAATAATAATAATAATAATAATAATAATAATAATAATAATAATATTATTATTAAAAATAATAATCTTTTATTGTCAAAGTACAACATGTGTACATTGAGATTAGCTGAGCCTCCCCCCCCCTGCTCTCTCCCCCCAACACACAGTGACAACAAACCCTCCATCCTACCACACCATGTGAACCAACTACACCACACACCGGCCTCCCAAGTCAATTCTGCATAAGTTCACAGAGATTATGTCCCATTTAAAAGCCTAACAGCCCACGGATAAAAGCTATTTTTCAGCCTGTTGGTACGGCTGGCTATACTCCTATATCTCCTACCGGATGGTAGGAGAGTAAAGAGATACCGTCACAAGAAGGGCTGGCATATTTATACTGAATCTAGACCTTCAAAAACTCATTGTTTAACAGAAGCGTTGGTATACAAAATGTGGGAACTTGTATTCTATTTAAAAAATAGGGTGGGTTTTATGGGGAGGCGGGGGCAATTTATGTTTAAAATCTACTGTAAAACTTTTCAATTACCGGTAAATAAAAACTTCCAGGAAACACTGCTATGTGTATTTGGGATGAAATGCCATTGCATCATATTGTTTTATCACCTCTCACCTCTGTGCCCTATTAAGTTAGTATCTAGACTAGGAACCTGGTTAATCTCAAAAAGCTAGTCATGTAGATGTAGCTACTAAATGAATCACAAATTTTGAAGCAATAGACAAGACTGAGAAGGAGAAAAAAATTATCTCAAAGGCAATGGCAAACCTTTTTTGCATTCTTGCCAGGTAAACTATATGGAAGTGGCCTTTAAGTCACAAGGAATCTAGCTCAAGTCAAAGGATGCAAATGTATGGGTTCCCAAGGAAAGTATGGGAAGATGGGTCCAATTTAATTAATCTACAGTGCTAGAGGTTTTTTTATGATATTAATGTATATTTTTGTAAATCACCTCCTAGGTGAGATAGGCAGTGTAGAAATTTAATAAATACATTTAAAAATAGATAAATAAAATGTGTTAATAACTGCAAGCTAATAGATCCATTTTTTTAAAAAAAAACCTGATAAAAAACCCTCATCAAAGATTTCTCAGCTTAACAACCCATGGAATAAAAGGATGGGTCCTCCTGTGAATAACTAATGAACAGAAAACAAAGAATAGGCATAAATTAAAATTTATCACAACGGAGCAATGTAACCAGTGAGTTCTCCTATTGTTCTTTTCTAGGACCAGTGCTTTTTGCTATAATTATAAATGATGTGGAATTGAGTGTGACTAAGTTTGCTGATGACACTAAATTGTATAAATGGTATAAACAATAAATGACTCTGCACATTAGGAAGTGGGCATCAAAATGGCAGAGGTGAACAAGTGTACAATGATTCAGGTTAGGGCCAATAATCCTGACTACTCTTCCAACTAATGGGATCATATTTAGTAGGGATTGATGAGGAAAGGAATCTTGAAGAATGGTAAACAGTTCAATGAAGGTTTTGACGCAGAGTGTATGGACTGTAGAAAAGACCAAGAGCATGTTATTTAATCTTTAGCTTTGGGTTATTAATGAATGCTTCTAGCATCTAGTGCAGACATGTCAAACACAAGGCCCGGGGGCCAGATCTGGCCCGCGAAGTGGTTTCATGCGGCCCGCGAAGCCATCCTGGAAACAGTGTGGGAACAGCCCCCACTGCCTTGGCCCCTGCCCAGAGACCCTCCTCCTGCCAAAGACCCTCAGATCTGTCCCACTCCTGCCCAGGCCCCCATAGGCACCCTTGATGCGAACGATGTAGAGCTGGCCATGCCCACCCAGTAGGCCATAAGCACTCTAGCCAAGCCCACCCAGTAGGCCACACCCACCCAGGCCACACCCACCCGGCCCCGTGAGAGCAACTGCAGTGCTGTTGCGGCCCTCAATGAAATTGAGTTTGACACCCCTGATCTAGTGAGTAGTCTGAATCAAAGTTGGCAAACCCTAGACCTTCAATTTATGATCTACAGCTGTGATGTTTCAAATTTCAGAGATGGGAATATAGTGGCAGGTTTTCAATTAATAATCCACCCAAAAGAAATCAAAGAACTATACTTGGATACAGTTCTGAAAAAGCTTGTATATATACTTATTTAAATTCAGATTTGCTACTCACCCCACTCCCTCTGAGCAGGGCCAGAATGTTTTTCTAAAATATCTCAAGAATATTTTCCCCTATCCCCACCTGCACTGTGTGGAGGAGTAACTTTTGAATAAATCAAGCATGTTTAAAAGTAAGAGCCATGGAGTTTTAATGGGATTGTAAATCTGTACTTATAAAGGAAACAACTCCTTCTAAGCTAGTGGGACAATTTTTTTTTTCCCCAAAATCATTTTCCAAGACCCCAACTTTCTATCTTTCTTTCTCCCGAAAGGAAAACAAAAAATGAACTGGACAACGCATTCGTTCCAAAAAGGAACTCACAAATTACAGGAGGAAAAAAAGGCGAGGTAGAACTAGGACAGGGGTAGGCAACCTCGGCTCTTTTATGACTCATGGACTTCAACTCCCAGAATTCCTGAGCCAGCTTGGCTGGCTCAGGAATTCTGGGAGTTGAAGTCCCTGAGTCATAAAAGAGCCGAGGTTGCCTACCCCTGAACTAGGATATTGGCAGAACTTAATATGCATAAAATAGCCGGTTTGGAGGGTTATCCCTGAAGGAGGCGGGGGGGGGGGCGGGGAAATAGTCATCAGCCGGCATGCATTTTTCAAAAGAACCACAGAGGCTGCTGAGCGCTGCAGAAAAGAGTGCGCTTCTTGTCCCTGGTTGGCTAATTTCAAGCCCCCGACTGCACCAATCGGCAGGGTCGTGTTGCCCACGTGACCACCAAGCGCGAGTTTAAATTTAAACGGGCGATTGTATATAGGACATCGGAGTGTCGGTTGTGTCGTTTCTGCGGGCGAATCTTTTCCTTGCAAGGTAAGCGGGAGGGTAAGCGCCGTGAAATGGTCGGAGGGGTGCAGCTGTTTAAAAAATACTGAGCAAAAGCAAGTTTAATTTGGAAGTAGTGGAAGGGCTAGTTTTCCATTTTGTTGGGCGCCGGATAGTCGTCGATTCCAGCTGAAGAAGTGAAGCTGGAAAAGGACTCTTGCTTTTTTTTTTGGGGGGGGGGAGGGGCAGTGGTTGGGGTTTGATTGGTTATGATTTGAGTTTTCTGAAGACAGACATCCTTCTCGCTCCTGTGACGCCTGCTTAGTTTCATTAAAGCATATAACAGCTTGAGACATCTTTTAGTGCAACTTCTGGTTGAAAGTTTTCTTGCATATTCTGCAATCTTTCCAAAAGAAACCCAGAAAGCATAT